>NC_138863.1:42578290-43178290 GCF_965194805.1 Balaenoptera borealis | reverse complement strand
ATGCCACACAGCTTGTGTCTCTCGTCCTCTATTATGACATTTAAACATTATTGTATTTTTGTTTGTTTGTTTATTATTTTTTCCTTATGGACTTCTTGTATGTAGGGTCCATGTTTCCACCTGGTGCATTATAGGTACTCCATAAACATTATTAAATACACATTAGTTTCTGACGTATTTAATATTAATTATGTCAGTCTTTGAAAGCCCAGAAGGTAATGTGGTATAAAGACCAAAGTGTGAGTTAACAGACTGAGGTGTCCAAGAAGTAGGCATGACCAAGGCTTGGGCCTGTTAACAATGTCATTTCTAGTCTCTGGGGTAGTTTGGCAAGTTAGGCTTGCAAAGGGGTTCAACTCATGCTGTGTTCCTGAAATGCAACTGAACTCTCTTACAGGAAGGGCTGCTTGGCACTGATCTGCATGGGACCACAGAGTAGAGGAGCCCATGATATCCATTCTGTGCTGAATGGCAAACAAAAATGGGCGGAAGCAAGAAGCCTGAGCAGAAGCAATGTTTGAAGTTGACCCAGGAAGACACAGGCATGGATACAGGGTGTGAACTAACATGTGCCCCTCAGCAAGGGGGATGTCCTTTCTCAGCAAAGGGTAAGGTGCAGTGGGCCACGTCCTGGCCCATCTGTAGTGAGAGCAGTTACATCAAATTGCACCATTTTGCCTATAAAGGAAAAGGATGTGTTTGTATTTCTTAGCTGTTGTGGCAGTGGACAACCTGTCCTCCTCGGGAGAGACTTCGATGAAAACTATCTGCCTTTTTACAGGTAATGCTGATGAGTAAACAAGTGGAGATCTGTTGCCCAATGGGCTTCTTACCATTTCCTCACTCGAATTATAATTCCCACCCGCTCTGGCAGGCTGTAGGCACACAGAGTGGCCAATTAGGAGACAGCAGAGAACGGGCTGCTCCCGAAAGGCTAAATACAGTGCTGGGCATGGTCAGTTTCCCCTCCCAAGCTCTCACAGCAGATCTGTCACCTCTTGGGAGCAGTAAGTGGAGGGCAGCAGGACCTGGCACTGCTGGGGAATGGAAAGTTCCCAGCTCCCCCCAGGGGAAATTCCAGTAGTGATCTCTAAGTTTTATCTTAACTGAATGACTTGGAAGAAGATTTGAATGCAGTGAGTTAACTAATGGCTTTAAGAAACATATGTATCTCATTCTGCCAATTTTTGCTCTGCAAAACAAAATATTTAAGAAGCAATGATCTCTTTCTAATGGGTTGTGCTCCTTATTAATATGATTGTAGGTCTTCTTTTTCATGACATTCTCCTTCAGCCTCTTACCTCATGAGCTTGACATCATTTTTGCAGCAATTTGGGGCCCACTACCTGCTTCCAAATCTCATGGTATGTGATCAACTGATAGACTAAATAGAAATTACCAAGAATAAAACTATATAGACTCATCACATAGGTCTTAACCATGAAACTAAATATAGCAGAGGGTACCGAAATAGAACAGAAAATATCAAACTTGCTTTCCTTTTGAGCGCATTACCTATTGCTTTTCATTGAATGCTAGGGGCCAGCAGTGTCTTCCCGGTTCTCTTGAGATAACGTGCTATCCCTGAAACTCAGCATGGTGGATGAAACACTTTTCATGACATTTATTTTTTGAGAAAGTACTGGGAGAGTTAAAGGGCCCCGTTCCAGGGCAAGCACCCCAATGCTTTGTTAGCTCAATTGATATTAACCCTTTACAGTTATTCAGTATTTTCCCATTATTTCCCCAGGAACAACACTGCCCTGAGAAGAAACCAATCATTTAGAAGGTAAGAATTCAAGATAAAATATTATCATTGACGTGTAAAAAGTTGGAATGCACTTCTGCTTGACTTTCTGTCATCAAAAACAGCATGAAAGAAGTAAAGTTTCCTTCCCAGTTGATATATAAATATGTTTCTGTTTTTGCTCATAGTGACCAAGGGTCTAGAGAAGACAAATTCTCACTGTGGCAATACTTGGGGTAGTGGTTGAGGCTGAAGGCATTGTTTCTGTTTTAAACTTGGCTTGGGGCATTAGTGTGACTGTAGTTAAGTCATAAGATTCCCAGCTGTTATCTTCTTCAGATGTTCAGAAATTTTACACCTCATGCAAATATGTACCCGGGAGGGAATTTGCTCTCTAGTAAATGTTCCTTTACAGTATTGGATTTGGCTTTGGCTCCCATGGAGCTGTTTTTACCATCTTTACAAACAGATCAAAGCTCTTTAAGCCTATGCTGCAGGCTTTTATTCATGTTTGTGATGCCTGCCTGCCTCTCCCAAGCAAGCACCTCTCAGCCCCTCAGTGAGATCCACGGATGATACTCTGTGTTCGTTCCTTCACAGGATCACCAGCTGGTGATGTGCTTGGGGTCCAGTTATGGGCATTGTGTGCTGAAAACAGGCTTGAACTGAACAGTCTCCTTGGTTAGGCAGCAGGTTTTAAGAGGAATATGAGTCGGGCATTCTTCTTTATTTGCTTTACATTATGAGGGATTTCTAACTCAGAAGAGCAGGATGAAAATAGGTCAGTTTTCGGATGTAAGATTTTCTCATAGGATGATTTCAGAAGGAGCAGCCGGGTTTGCATGAACGCTAAAGCCTTCCTTTTGCAGTGGCAGCTGTTGTTTTCCTTCCTGCCCCTCATTTCTTCTCCTCTCTAGGTTTATGCCCCCATACCTCCTGTTTCCTAGGGGGAACTTCCTCTCCAGGAGGAAAAGTGATGAAGCAGTATTATCTAAGTTCATTCCTGCTCTGTAACTTTGGGCAAGATACTCAACCTGTCCAAGTGTCAGATTTCTTATTTGTAATATGAGTAATAATGCAGTTCACGGTGTGATGATGAGGGTCCCATTAACTTAAACCTTGAATAAACGATAGCTCATATTTTAATAAGATTTAGTGTGATAAGCCAGTTTACTAACCTGCAGTTTAGCTGGTATTTACCTGGGATAGGTGTCAGGAAAGGCCTGAAGAAGCAGGCTGTGTGGTTTCAGGGGTCAGCCTCATTGGCTGAGGGAGGCGGGTGTAGCTCAGGCCTGGGAAACCCGTCGCCTTTCCTGTTGGCGTTTGTGGGGAGCTGCCCTTGGCGGGTCCCTGAACTGGAGCCCGTGCCTCCAGCGGCCTTGGTCCTCATTGTGCTGTCCTCCTTCACTTTTCAATCCCACCCCACGAGCAAGGCTTCTTTCTCTTTCTTCAGCAAGGGGACATCATCCTCCCTTGTTGCTCCACGGCTCTCCCGCAACTTTTTAAAAAACTCAACTGAGATTTTAAATATTTAATCTGTTCTTTGGCTGCTCAGGAAAAGGTCGGTCCCTTTTCCTTTCTCCATCTTGCACAGGGCTAGCACAGCTGGCTCCTTTCTTTTCCTTTGCTCTCTGTCGTGTGTCAGCAGTTCTCAAAGTGTGGTCCCAGGACCAGCAGCCTCAGCATCGCTTGGGAATTTGTTAAATATGCAAATCCTTGGACCCCTCCCCACACTTTGTGGATCAGAAACTCTTGGGTGGGGCCCATCAGTCTGGGAATTGAACAAGCCCTCCAGGTGATTCCAATGCTCATTTAATGGGAGAGAACTACTGTTCTACATCTTTAGGTTCAGACTTTGTCTCTAACACACTTCTCAGGGAAGCCCCCAGAGCGACAGATACAAAGTCAAGGACTGCTGGGTCTGCCAAAAGCACCCATTGTTCTACTCACTAGGCTGAGGTGGATAATTCCATCTGGTAGGGATTCCCATTGGGCCACCATCTAAACTGGCCGGGACTCTACTTATTTCTGTCCAAACTGGCTTCTTGTCTTCCCTCTGCATCCTACCCACCTACATTCCCCCAAATCCCCTCTCTTGGTAACTTTGTCATCTCAAAATGAACCCAGATGCTTCAAATGGGCTGCAAGGAACTTGCTGGACTTTCCTGATCAAATCTGTCCAGGGGCTTCCCTGGTGGCGCAATGGTTGAGAATCTGACTGCTAATGCAGGGGACACGGGTTCGCGCCCTGGTCTGGGAAGATCCCACATGCCACGGAGCAACTAGGCCCGTGAGCCACAACTACTGAGCCTGCGCGTCTGGAGCCCATGCTCCGCAACAAGAGGCCGCGATAGTGAGAGGCCCGCGCACTGTGATGAAGAGTGGCCCCCGCTTGCCGCAACTAGAGGAAGCCCTTGCACAGAAACGAAGACCCAACACAGCCAAAAATAAATAAATAAATTAATTAATTAATAATAATTTAAAAAAAAATCTGTCCAGATTTTCTCTACATTCTTGGAACAGATAACCCCAAACATTTTTTTCTCCAGTTTTATTGAGATATATCTGGCATACAGCACTGTATAAGTTGAAGGTATACAGCATAATGACCTGACAGACATATATTGCTGAGTGGTTACCATAGTAAGTTTAGTTAACATCCATTACCTCATATAGTTACAAAATATTTTTTCCTTGTGATGAGAGCTTTTGGGATCTAAAACTAGCAACTTTCAAATATACCCTACAGCAGTGCTAACTGTAGTCACATGTTGTACATTCTAACCCCAGTACTTATTTATCTTGTAACTGGAAGTCTGTAGCACAACTTCCCCAATCTTTAAGATGATATCCCAATTGCTCTAATTATGGGTACCACCTGAAGCGTTAAGAGGTTCTGATTGGTATTTTCCTGAGTGCTGAGTCCTTTGCTCCTCATTGCTCTGGTCAGCACTGGAAGTGTGGCTTCTCTTTCTCTGTTAGAAGTCTTCAGGTCCCAGGGAGCCCTCTTTTCTAGTCCCATCTCTAAGAAGAGTGGGACCTGGGAGCATCTTCCTCTGGCCTTCTTATCTGTCTAGCCTGGCCTCCAAGATCTCATTCTCCTTTTTGCATGTGCCCAAGACGTCAGCCTCCCCCAAAGAAAACAGCACTTTTTCCCCACCCCCTGGCTTGCCTGCCTTCTCTCAGTTTCTTCCCTTCTTTCAGGGCACTGGCCCTGGCAGGAAGTCTGACACGTTTTCTTTTTTTTTTTTTTTTTTTTGGCTGCGTTGGGTCTTCGTTGCTATGCGCGGGCTTTCTCTAGTTGCGGCGAGCGGGGGCTACCCTTTGTTGTGGTGCGCGGACTTCTCATTGTGGTGGCTTTTCCTGTTGTGGAGCACAGGCTATAGGCACGTGGGCTTCAGTAGTTGTGGTGCGTGAGCTCAGTAGTTGTGGCTCGCGGGCTCAGTAGTTGTGGCGCACGGGCTGAGTTGCTCCATGGCATGTGGGATCTTCCCAGACCAGGGCTCGAACCCGTGTCCCCTGCACTGGCAGGCAGATTCTTAAACACTGTGCCACCAGGGAAGCCCTGACACATGTTATTTTTATCCCAACTTTTAATTTTAGAAAATTTCAGACCCACGGAAAAGTGGATAGAATAGTACAACAAAAGTTTTTATACCTCTCCACTGGACTCACCAGTGGCTGACATTTTGCCACACTTACTTTATCCTTTCTCTCTCTCTCTACACACACACACATATTTTTTCCCTGAGCCATTTGAGTGTGAGATACAGACACCATGACAGTTTACCCCTAAATATTTCAGCTTGTATTTTCTAAAACAAGGACATTCTCTTACATAACCACAATATCATTATTATATACTATGCAATATATGTAATTATATTATATAGTGCATATATTTTAACTAATATATATATAGTACCTAGTCAAATTACTCCAAGTATCCTCATAGTTGTATGTCATTGTGTCACTTTTGTCTCTTTTAGTCTGGAACAATCCCTGTGACTTATTTTTAAATTTTTTAACTTTTCCATATGGTGGTATTTTTGAAGAGTGCAGGCCAGTTGTTTTGTAGACTGTCTCAGAATTGGGATTGGTCTGATTGTCTCCTCATGATTAGATCCAGGTTAAAGGTTTTGGGTCAGAATACTATATAAGTAATATTGTGTTCTTTTCATGCCCAAACATTGGTGCGATCTGGTGAAATTCAGGTTACACGCAAATAGGAACGTATATTATGATCCCAGAACTGTAGAGCAGAAAAGACCCTCACAGCCTCATGCAACTACCTCACATTTCAAATGAATACACTGAGGCACAAAGAAGTCACAAGCCCATCGCTGGACTCAGCTGGTGGCAGTTAGCTGTGGCTGGTACACCATGTGCTAAACTCTCCTAAAATGTTAGTGTTCACTTTCTTCAACTTTTCAGGACCCTAGTGAGTGTGAGATGAATCCTGGAGATGTGGGGCAGTTGACATTTATACATACGCCAGAGAGTGTTATCTCGAAGTGTTTTTCTTTCCCCTGCTTTGAAGTCTGGCAAATCCCCCTAGTGCCCTCTCTGAGAGATACTCAAGAAGCAACGAATGCCTGTTTTCAACAGGGAAGACAAGTTTTATGTAAAGAGTGGCCTTCTACAAAGCTTCAGAAATGCTTCTAGGTTTAGAGAAGCAGCAGCTCAGCACTTTTGAGCTATTTGTGTCGATTTAAAAGGCAGGTCTCTCCACTGACCTGTTTTCAGTGCTATAATCCCATTACCTTGGCACCATCCTCTGGAGTTTTGCTTTGTTTGGGAATTTTTAATTCCTTTATTTGTAACAGATCAAAAGCTATCTGGCATACGTGATGCATTTGGACGCGGGCCCTTTGATGGATCTTGCTGCCTTCCTGAACGCACATGTCCACATATTTCCCAAATAACCACTCACAGTCTGCCCATCCCTCCCAATTTTATGTGGCAACCCTATTCGCAAGCCTTTCAACTCCTCTCCCTAGGAGATTAACTAATAACTCTGTTAATGGATAAAAAAACAGGACTTTGTGCGAGACTCACCAGGCTGCTTTATGCCGTTGAGTGGGGCATCTCTAACAGACCCTTCAGTTTGGGTTTCGGCAGAGGTGTTTTGTGCACTGGCATGCCAAATAGTTTTGAGTGGTGGGCTGCATCCCATAACCACACCTCCAGCACTGTTCTTCCACGTGGGACAATAGAACAGTACCCAGGCTGAGAACTGTGATGGGTAGTTTGAGGGTTCAGAACAGGGCTTGGCAAACCATGGCCTGTGGACCAAATCTGGCTGTTTCCTTTTTTATCCAGATACCCCAGATCTACTCTAACAATGGCTTTTAAACGGTTGGAAAAAAAAAAAATCAAAAGAAGAATAATATTTCTTGACATGTAAAAATTATGTGAAATTCAAATTTTATTGTCTATAAAGTATTATTAGAACACACCCATGATTATTCATTTATGTATTGCTTATAGCTGCTTTTGTATTATAAAGGCAGAGTTGAGTAGTTGTGAGAGAGATCATAGGCCCACAGAGCCTAGAATAGAGACCATTCATTCATTCGTCAAATAACCACTAGGCACTTTTCATGTGCCAAGCTCTCTGCTAAGCACTGATGGTTGAAAGATGTGAAGAAACATCTCTTCTCTTGGGGAGCTCAATCCATCAGGTAAAATAAGGTAAACAGAAAAATTACACAGTGATAGAGCTGCTATAGTAACGATGTATGAAAAATGCCACAGGAACACAGAGTAGGCAGCCTTTCTTGGGGGGTGAGGGAACGGGCAAGCAGCTGACATTTTAGCTGTTGGGCTAAAATGCTGGGCTAAAATTGAGGTGGGCTGCTCAATATTCCTACCACCTCACATAACCACAACCGTAAACTTTGTGGTATTTCTTACCAATCTCTCTTCTTATGCATGTTTTGTATGGTTGCGTTTATAGCACAAATATCTTGTATTCTACTTACTTGTCACCTGTTATGAGTGGGAAGCAGTACAGGGTTGACATTAAGCGCCAGTGTTGGTATTAAACTGCGTGGAAAGTCACTTCACCTCTCTAAGCCTCAATGTCCTCATTTGTAAAATGAAGATACAATGAAAACCTATCTGAAAGGGTTGTTGGGAGGGTTAGTGAGACAAAGCATTGAGTACACTTAACACTGGTGGGTGACAGGTGCTCAGTGATGTCAGCTGGAAAAGCCCTCCTTTTCAACTGTTACCCATGGCCTGATGCTTCTCCTCCATGAAGGAATCTGCCAGATAGATGGCAAGTGGGTGGAAGTGAAAGACCAGGAATGGAGGTTAACTCTGGATAAAGGGTACTTCAGGAAATGAGAACAGCATGTGCAAGGACACTGAGGCATCAAATCACATGGTATCCAACAAATTCAATGGATTTTACAGATTTAGTTATGCATATTTTACTTTATTATCAAAAGATTTGAGTCGGGTTACATATATAAAAACCAAACAATGGGACCAGGATTAAGGAGAGTTGACAAAGATGTTGTATCCCTGTTGTATTCCTGGCAGCAGCTCGCAGCTTTTGATGCTTGGTAAATGTTTTTTAGTGAAAACATGGTATGGTGTTTCAGGTAATGGAAGGAGCTTGGCACAAAAAGAGCATGGAAGAATAATGCTAAAATATTGGGTTTGAGCCCTGTTGTTGGTAAATGTGTGCCTTGTTGAAGGTTCTCCAGTGCCTAATCTGTAGGCAGTGATAAGCCAAAGGATTTGGACACATTTTACTTTAGCAAGAGATTTAAAAAGCATTATGTAAAACAGAAGGGGAAAATCCTGGAATTAAGGAGAACCAGGTAGAAAGTTACAGGAATAGCCCAAGTGAGGAATAATAAAGTATAGAAATAGAAAGTGGAAGTAGAGATAGAGAAGATGGATTTGGAAGCAATTCCTGCAGTGGCTGGGCTGGTATGTTGAGCCAGGAAGAAGCTTCCAGACTGAGAAGCTGATGACACAAGAAGGAATTGGTTTTGTGGGCAAAGTGTTACAATCAATTTGGTTGAGTTTGGATTGCTGTGGGATGTGGATTGAGCTGCACTCGTGGACCTGGGATTTGGGAAAGGTTGGCACTGGAGATGTTGAGAGTCATCAACACATGGGCGGGAGCAGAAACTACAGGAGTGACCTGGGAGAGGATGGAGTGAGAACAGACGAGGTACAGGACAGAACCTTGTGAATGTCCACATTTAGGGGAACATGAAGGGATGGGAACTAGTGAATAAAGAATAAAGGAAAGAGAGAGTATCAATCAGATAAAGGAGGGGAGCCCAGAACTGAGGAGGCTCAAAAAGCCATGGGAGGAAGATTTCCAGAGGAAAGAGGGCCACCAGGACCCACAGCAGGAGGGGAGTTAAACAGGATAAGGTCGGAGAAGAAAACTTTGCGTTGTCAATTCTTCGGGAACTGTCATGGATAGTCATTTCACCAGAATATTAAGGGCAGCATTCAGTTGATGGTGCTGCAGTGACTGAACGGGTAAGAAGGAAGCAAAACTGTCATTCACCTTCCTTGATTGCAGTGCTGACACACACAGTAATCCCCCCTTATACACGGGGGATGTGTTCCAAGACCCCCAGTAGATGCCTAAAACTGCAGATGGTACAGAACCCTAAATGTTCTGTAGGGGAGCAAAATTTGCCACCCCAAAATGTCTCTTTGGCATGCAGATTATTTCGAGCTGAAAACAATCAAGGCTCAAAAGACTCAGGAAGAAACTTTGACCTGTCCCCTTAGCTGTCTAAAGAATTCAGATAGAGGACCTATCACGGGAATAGAGTAACCACCATAGATAACTACAGTATGAACTAGGTGGGGTAAGCAAGAAGGAACCTAGCAAAGTCTATTTGTTAAAATTCCTCTCTGTGTCCCATTGTCTCTGCCTGGCCCAGCAAACATTGTCAATTGCCTTCCTCCACTTTGAAGTTCCAAACCCTGCACCGACATCCTCTTTTGTCTTTAGCTAAGGATGGTATTTAAAGTGGGGTTTCAGCCATTTTAGCGAGTTACTCAGTTTTTCTGGGTCTCTCCAAATCTACATGTTATTAAACTTTAATTTTCTCCTGTTAATCTGTCTCATGTCAATTTAATTCTTAGACCAGCCGCAAGAACCTAGAAGGGCAGAGGAAAATTTCTTCCTCCCCGACAATACTGTTATATGTACATACCTATGATAAAGTTTAGTTTATAAGTTAGGTACAGTAAGATCTTAACAATAACTAATAATAAAATAGAACGATTATCACAATATATTGTAATAAAAATTATATGAATGTGGTCTCTCTCTCAAAATATCTTATTGTACAAATTTAATGCCTTTTCCATCTTAACTAAGCACTTATCACTCACTGTGGCAGTAACTCTTGCAGTTTGAGGTACAACAGCAAAAGTAGCATGAATTTCTTCTTTTTTCTTTTTCACAATTTCACAGATAGGAGATTTGTTCTTACTGTAAATCTTAGCACCCTCAGCATCGGATTTTTTCTTTCCTTTTTAAGTCCAGAACTCTCACCTTTTCACTTAAGGGAAGCACTTTACTGCTTCTCTTTGGTATATCCAAGTTGCCAGCATCACTACTCTTGCACCTTGTGGACCTTATTATATAAAGTAAGGGTTACCTGAACACAAGCATGGCGGTATTGTGACAGTTGATCTGACGGCCGAGATGGCTACTAAGCGACTAACAGAATATGATGGACAAAGGGATGATTCACAACCCGGGCAGGACAGAGCTGGACAGCATGAGATTTCATCATGTTACTTGGAATGGCGCACAATGAAAAAACGTATGAATTGTTTATTTCTGGAATCTTCTATTTAATATTTTCAGACCGAGGGTGACCTTGGATAACTGAAAACCTCCAAAAGTGAAACCACCTATGAGGGGGGTCTATTGTACTCATCATGCATGAAGTCCAATTTAAATATCAAGATCCACAACTTAGAGCGAGCCTTCACCATAGCGCCTTCTTTGGCATCCTTGCTGGTCTGCTGATGCAGGGCACCAGTTTGCAGTAAATTCCCAAAAGAGAAAAGCTTACTACTACCCTATAATGAAAAACCTAGGCCAAGCTACTTCCAACATAAACCCTATTAATGTATCACATTCCCAACCAGTAGAGGTTATACCATCAACATAAAATAAAGAGAAAACAAATGCTGTGGCCGTTCCATGTGTAATTTAGGGTTTCATGTCTTTCTGGCTGTACATAAAGCACCACAAACTAGATACATTCATACTAGAATATCCCAGAGGAATGTTTTTTATTAGTCGGAACAGCAAGAAATAAAGACTAAGATAAATTTAATATTTAGCTCTAAATCTTTAGTTTCCCTCATTAGTCCGACTTGCCCGCAGCCATATTGCTGTAAATTAAACAGCTGAAGCTGGTGTGTTGCCAAAATGCACAGCCAGAGAAATGTTAACAGTTCTCTCCTGTTCTTACGCCCGATCAAGTTAAAAACAAAAAAGTAATGTTTGCCATCCAGACAGGTCATTAGAAAACTCTCAACTTATTTTTGAAGTTAGAAATAGAAAACGGGCTCTGTCTTCAGCTCTAAGGTGGTCTTTATTGAAAGGGGCTGATGGAGCTAATTAGGGAAACCGCTTTTGGTGGGGCCTCATCACTGAAGAGTTTCAGAGAAGGTTCCTCCAATCAAAATGTTGTCAAATTATCGTTGCCCAAAGAAGTCAAGAAAATGCCGCTGACTAGTGGAAGTCAATGCAGATACACTAACACTTTTGTGTGGAATGTCTCAGAAAAGATCCTGGAGGCTAGATTTCTCTGATAGGGGAGTGCCGTGCCAGACCAGAGGGAACGCTCCGTCAGGTGCTTGACCAGGCCGAATTTGGTTTGGGGTGGAAATCGGGGTTTGGTCTTCTCTCCCCATTTATCTCATTAGATCGATCTTATTGATCAAGGATAGACAGTTAGCTGTCCTAATGTCTTCCTACCATACCAGTGACAGAAAACAGAGTTCTGGTTGAACAAATATTTATCAAACAGTACAAACTGTTTATAACTAAAGAAGAATAGAGGAAGACAACATGTTAGCTTTACTTCTGCTTTCCCACGGCTACCAGAATAGTGGTGCCATAGACACACACATTCTTTGATTGATCAGCCTCACCAGCCTGGAATTTTCAGTCATCATATTCTTAAACGAGGTGCTCTTAAACCAAGTTTTCCCAAATGCGACTGCACACACGTGAATCACCTGGAGAGCTCTCAAAGCTCCCAGTACGCTGGCCACACCCCAGACCAATTACATTATTATCTCTAGGGGTGTGACCCCGGCATCAGTAGTTTTTAATGCTTCCCAAGTGATTCCAATAAGCAACCAAGTTTGAGAATCACTGCATTAAATCTCAATCCTGACCACACAGCAGATTCACCTGGGAACAAGCCCAGGCCAAGCTAATCAGCAGAATTTTTTTTAAAAGTTCCCCAGGTGATTTTAACATGCAACCAGGGCTGAGAACTTCTACATTTTTTTTTGTTAGAAGATTATTTATTTATTTATTTATTTATTTATATTTGGCTGTGTTGGGTCTTCGTTTCTGTGCGAGGGCTTTCTCTAGTTGTGGCAAGTGGGGGCCACTCTTCATCGCGGTGCGCGGGCCTCTCAATATCGTGGCCTCTCTTGTTGCGGAGCACAGGCTCCAGACGCGCAGGCTCAGTAGTTGTGGCTCACGGGCCTAGTTGCTCCGTGGCATGTGGGATCCTCCCAGACCAGGGCTCGAACCTGTGTCCCCTGCATTGGCAGGCAGACTCCCAACCACTGCGCCACCAGGGAAGCCCGAGAACTTCTACTTTAAGCAGTGACTCTCAGAGTGAGGGTTACAGAGCCTGCATTAGGATCAGCCACGTTCCTCCTTAAACATGTCATTCCCAGCCCCACCCCAGACCTACCGAATCAGACACGGGGTTGCACCTACCCTACAGGCTCCCCAGGTGATTCATATCCTCGCTAATGTTGGAGGCCCACCCCCTCAAACCTCCTCTAACCTGGCCTGACAATCCCTCAACCTGTAGGAAGAGAGCTTTATTCTTTTTGCCCGAGGAAGACGGTTATAATTCCTGTGAAAGTGCAAACGCCATGACATAATCTCCAAGATACATTAGGTGAAAAGAGCAAGATGCAGAATAGCCTGTATAGCATTTGCCTTTTAAAAATAAGAAGTAATATTTGTATGAGTATATTTATATATGGGCGGAAGATCTCTGGAAGAGTACCGGTAAAGAGGTGCTTCCGTAGAATGGAACAGGGCGGTTTGGCGGAGGGGAGGATCTTCTGTAATTTGTACCATGTACATATATAACTCCTCTATTAAAAAACAGAGTAACTAAAAATGCAAACATTCTAGGGGGAGATGTCACATTAAACCTTGTTAGTCACTTATACCCCAGAGTGAATTATTTTATCAGAATTTTCTTTTCTGAACAGATTTTGATATGAGGAAGAACAATAGCGTATATGGCATAAGGACAAGGGAAACCAAAGAAGGTATGGGGAAGAGGAATAGGAAAGAATCTCAGATTCTCAAAGTCAGTCTTTGTCAGCTTTACATATTTGCCCATGGTCAGTCTTGACCTTAATTTCTAATCCAAATGATGGAAACAAACTAGTAAGTATCTCCCTCTTCAGACACTATGTTTGGAAAATAAACAGAGGCTTTTTGTCTTCACCAAGCTCTAATAGAGTAGGGGTGAGGGGCAGGGCGGCCCTTGGCCACTTGGACCTTAGCAAACAAGCTTCTATGAAATGCTGCCTCAAATTCCCCTTGTGACCACCAGGTGGCAGCAACAATCCACTTCTGGTCTAGCCCAGGCGATGTTTAACTGGCATGGTTCTACTTGTTTAATTAGCATCTGGTCAGAGAACTGTAGAAATTGAGACGCAAAAGAACATTTCTTAAAAGTTCTCCTGGGCTTCCCTGGTGGCGCAGTGGTTGAGAATCTGCCTGCCAATGCAGGGGACACGGGTTCGAGCCCTGGTTTGGGAAGATCCCACATGCCGCGGAGCGACTAAGCCCGTGAGCCACAATTGCTGAGCCTGCGCGTCTGGAGCCTGTGCTCCGCAACGGGAGAGGCCACGATATTGAGAGGCCCGCGCACCGCGATGAAGAGTGGCCCCCACTTGCCGCAACTAGAGAAAGCCCTCACACAGAAACGAAGACCCAACACAGCCATAAATAAATAAAAATAAATAAAATGTCCCTTCTTTAAAAAAAGTTCTCCTAATGACCACATGTGTTGAAATGGAGGGAAAAAAGAACAACAATATATTAAGAACACTTAATATTCAACACAACAAATTTCATCTGTGAAGGGAAGGAAGCTAAATCATAACATTTCCAGACACCTACTATGTGCCAAGCACTTTACTAAATGCCTTGTATGTTATTTCATTTGATCATCAATACAGACTTGTGAGCTGGATACCAATTCCTCTATTTTACAGATGGGGAAGCTAAAGTGGGGATAGATTAAGTAACTTGCCTGAAGTTTCAGAGAAGTATGACAGAGGCAAGGTGTGAACCCAGTGTGATCACATAAATCCATGATTTTTCCATTACTGTATATCAGACCATCTTCTGTAATTGGGAGTACCAGGCACTGGCCAAAATGGCCTTGGAAGGATGGCTTGGAGTTGGACCACAGCATGCTTGGGGAGGGGTGGATTTACCAGCCAAATAGCTGGATTTTGATAGTGAGAGAATATGATTGTTGTTTGTGTACCCTCTGTTCTTTGTCCCAGTACTTGCCCTTGACACAGGAAGTAAGAGATCAACAGTGCTTTCTAAATTTGAGCTGTCTGTATAATCAGGAGGAGCCTCTTGGAATCAGAAGAGTCCTGACCTAGAGAGAGAATTATGTTCTAAAGAGGGGATAGAATGCTTTTTTCCCTAGAACAATATGAACCTGAAGTAAATGACAGATTTCATGTCATGTCAAGTGGGAATGTTTATTAGTGGGAGGTTCCTCTGTACTTCTTGCCTTTGTAACTAAATAGTATACTTAAATCTCTACTTCGTATCTCTTGACTTATTAGGTAAGACAAAGAAATTATCTCCCTATATGTTCCTATATCTCTCCTTCCTATAAATTTCCCAATTTTGGCTGGTTAAACCCTTATTTTTATGTCCTCAAGGTTAGTAATTTACATTCTGTCCTACAACTGTAACGAAAAGCAATTGTGGTATAATTACATAGAGAGTATTTACCACAGGACTGAGCAATGTATGGTCAGTAGGGAATTCTCTATGACTAACCTCAAGTCTTGAAAGGGGAATTCTCCCATCATCAAGGTCACATGGATTCTCTTCTCTAATGTGTTCAAAATAACACCATGTCTGGTTTAATTGCATCTGGACCACAACTTTCATGTAAATATTTTGGTTTTTTTACAGGTTCTATTTGCCGTTTCTTATTCTATTGTTAGAAGAAAATAGGCTTCGTTTGTCATGTCACTAGAACATGGCCCCTTGACCATATCATCAGTTGGAAGGTGCAGTGTAGTCCCTTTATGGGTTTGTTCCACATCTGTCACTGTGGGCTTTCTTTGTTGTGTACTGCTTGGCTGGTTTCTCTGTTAGATCTCAGGTTTCCTCCTTAATTGGCTTTGCTTTTGTGTTTTGCTAAAATACATCCTTAATAATTATTTCATTCATGCATTCCTCATGCAATAGTGCATGAGGAATCTATTTTCCAAGGGTTTGCATATCTGGGATGTCTTCTTGTCACTCTTTCTTGATTAAAATTTCATAAGAAAAATGTTCTTTGATTTCCCTCTTAACAGTTTTTAGTATTCTGGAATTAATGTTAGTTGTGTCTTATAATTTCTACTGGAATTATCTCAGTACTATCTTAATATTATTTTAACAAAGGAGATTATACGAGTAAATTTTGGTCTTTAATGAGTCTTTTGGGCTGCATCCAGTAAGAAGCAGCCACCTCTCATTTCTTTTACACCTTTGTAGCACGAACTAGGCTTTTTTTTTTTTTTCTCATACGTTCTATTTTGTTACCCTGAAGGCTTCTGGAGGGGTTTTAAAAGCAATATTTCTATCATCATTTTGTGAGTCCCATTTTCACAACTCACTTAGAAGCAAAATGTTTTACGAGAAGCTATGTTGGGTCCAGAACAAGTGAAACACTGATTATCAGGCAAGATTTAGAAAATAGAAGCTTCCCATAAATTTAAAGCTAGAAATCCCATCTGCATAAAGAAAGACCCCTTAGCCCACCAAGAAAATGCCTATGGGTTTCTGAAAACTCCCTTCCTCTACAAAAGAGAGAAAATCATTAAAAGTTTTGATTTATGCCCCAATCTGTTGCTGTTTATAGCATAGAAATCTGTAATTCTCCTGCCAATGGAACTAAAGTTGCTTTTAAATGGTTACAGTCAAAAAATGCACCAAAATATTTGCTGCATTTTTCTTTCTAGTGACCTCAGTAATACCTGAGTGGATATATAATTATTTCTTGGACATTACTTTGTGTTTAAACAGTTACTTTGGGATTACCTAAAATTCACTTGACCATGAGTTTTTGACATTATTAAAATGGCTAGCTAATTACTCATAGACTACATATAGTAGGCAGGTTTTGAGTAATTCCCTTGAAAACAAATATTCAAAAAGTTTTAATGTCCGTTTACGTCTCTTTCTTGGGCTGAAATAAGCAAGGCCAGCTGTGCTTCAGCCTAGAATCATAAAAGTGAAAGAATGTAAATTGATACAGCCACTATGGATAACAGTATGAGGTTCCTTAAAACACTAAAAATAGAACTACCATACGACCCAGCAATCCCACTACTGGGCATATAACCTGAGAAAAACATAATTCAAAAAGAGTCATGTACCACAATGTTCATTGCAGCTCTATTTACGACAGCCAGGACATGGAGGCAACCTAAGTGTCCATCGACAGATGAATGGATAAAGAAGATGTGGCACATATATACAATGGAATATTACTCAGCCATAAAAAGAAATGAAATTGAGTTTTTTGTAGTGAGGTGGATGGACCTAGAGTCAGTCATACAGCGTGAAGTAAGTCAGAAAGAGAAAAACAAATGCCGTATGCTAACACATATATATGGAATCTAAAAAAAAAAAAAAAAAAAAAAAAAAAAGATTCTGAAGAACCTAAGGGCAGGACAGGAATAAAGACGCAGACGTAGAGAATGGACTTGAGGACATGGGGAGGGGGAAGGGTAAACTGGGACGAAGTGAGAGAGTGGCATTGACATATATACACGACCAAATGTAAAATAGATAGCTAGTGGGAAGCAGCCACATGGCACAGGGAGATCAGCTCAGTGCTTTGTGACCACCTAGAGGGGTAGGATAGGGAGGGTGGGAGGGAGACGCAAGAGGGAGGAGATATGGGGATATATGTATATGTATAGCTGATTCACTTTGTTATAAAGCAGGAACTAACACACCATTGTAAAGCACTTATACTCCAATAAAGATGTTAAAAAATAAATAAAAATAAAAGTGAAAGATAATGGTTTATCTCAAATGAAGATCCAGCTACAATTGCAGGCCTGACCTGGCCACTCAGCCATGCACGTGTGGAGTTCTCTATTTGAGACTGTAATGGTCAGCCCTGCTGAACATTGTTGCATCCTGGATGCAAAACAAAAAGGCTGTTAGAAGAAAAACTGCTTTTCTTGAATGTAAATATATCTTTCTAGAGGTTGGAAAATTGGAAATGATCTCAAGATGTCCAGCTGACAAAATTTGGCCTGCGAAAGAGCCGCACCAGGCCAACAGGGCCTTCAAATGCATCAGGCACTATTTCTTCCTTGACGTAAAGCACTACTAACTCTTGTTTACCCACAATTTAACCAACCAGAAAGCTAAGGTAATCCCTTCTCCCCAAACTCTATCTTTAAGAGAAAGTGATAATTAAGGTTGTGTGGTTTTAGGGATACATCAACACAATAGGATCACCTTGACTTAAGCCCGTTCTTCAGGTGATGTCAGTTTTGTGTGACATTCCTGGTGGTGCCCCTAAAGCAATGCAGAAACTTGGGGGTACTTATGCCTCCTCAGAGATTAAATTGCACAGTGTCAGTTTCCTAGTTGTATTGCACTGCTTTCCTGATTCTAACCAACTCTAATCATTCTGAATAAATTTAAAGCCAGAGACAGATGCAGTGAGCCCCTATATATGTTTAAAACAATCTTTAAGAGTGTAAAAGCTTTCCCTGATAAAACATGGCTTTTGACTCCTCCCACCTTCCCTACACAACTTACCTTTAGTAAATAGATAGATAAACAGATAAATGGATGAATCAATCGATCTGGCTGTGCATATTGATAAGATATAATGCAAGGAAAAGGTTGATTCAAGAAACCATTGAGATCTTTTTTTCTTAAAGTCATCACTACTTTGTGTTTCTAAACTTCTTATGAAAATAACTCAATTTCTAGCAGCAGCTTGTGCTGGTAGAGGCAAGCCCAGATATACACAGGAACTGCTGAGCCTGTGTTATGATTTGAGGGGTGTGGGAATTAGTGAGATTTGAAGTGCCTTGCCTATCACTGATACACAGAAGGCATTCCACAAGTATCAATTTCTTTGAAGTCTAGCATTAGAATCAATCTTTGGATTCTTTTTTTTTTCAGTCCTCTTTAAATATACTCAGCTCATTCTTTCATTCACATCTAGATTCTTTCACCCAGTATTCATTCATGGTTCCCTGTGTGCCAAGGCCTGTGTTGGGCATGGGGATACAGTGGTGAATAATAAATCCCTGAACTCACAGAGCAACAAGTCTAGTGTTAGTGATATAGCAGAGACTTTTCCTCCGTTAAGAGGAATGAAGTCAGGAACCTGTATGAAAGAGGGGGGAGAGGGTCAGGAAAATGTCCCAGATAAATAAAAGCAATTTTCAAGTCCCTCAAGCTACGTCTCATTGTGGTCCAGAGCTGGCCTTGATGCTACCCTTGACTCTGCACCCAAAGACCAAGGTGAGAATGACATCCCTTCCTTAGCTCTGGCTCAAATCCAAGGGTAGTGATGCCAGAGGAATTGCTGCTTTAAAACAAAGAAAAAGAACAAAACAATAACCATAATGAAATAAAAGCCTTAAAGCTAAAGAAAAACAAAATGTCATGATTTGTTCATTGTTTCTACAAAACTGATTTGTTCTGTGGTGGAAGATAGAGTCTGCCCTTGATTTCTACAAAATATGCAGTAATTGGTTATGTACTCCAGGGAAAAACTATTCTTAAGGGAGCAGGAACATGATGGATTCACTTCCTCGGTGAGGTTTATAATATGTGGCAGTTTTAGCACAAGCAGGTACTTGGTCTATAAACCGGGAGAGCACGGCATTAGTGGTGTCCTGTTTTGAAATGAAGAAGAACGCAGCTCTCCCTCTCACTCTGGTTGTGAGTCCTTCTGCGGATAAACAGGAAGATCAAGTGTTTTCCTGATGTTGTGTTTGCCTGTCACGGTAATGTGCACACGCCCCATTGCCAGCACCTTTACACAGCCCCACAGACCTGCTATTTTCGTCGGCAGGAGCTGTTCATTGCGAGACCCAGGTCTCATTCTGTGTTGAATGGAGTCAGGGTTATTTCTGCTTCTTGTTCCAATGCTCCCTCTCAATTAGATGCTCTACGATTAGCTGCTTCGCAATTAGACACCGGATCTCTTAGTCTGTGAGCATCCAGTTTCTTGGTCCCCGGAGGCCATTTCATGTCCTCACTCCTCAAAGCCTGCTGTTTTGCTTGTTGCCATTTAAATGGTGCTAAAGAGAGCAGGCCTGGCAGCCAGCTGGCTTCCCCTAGGCCTCTGGTGCTGCTGAGCCACCAGAGACCCAAGTCTGGTCCTCAGATGGGTGTGTGGGAACATGAGCTGTCAACTCCAAAAGGGATTTCATTTTATGGGCCTGATTCATGTTAACTCATGTCATAAGAGACTGGCTGATAAGCTAAAATGCCCACTTCTGTATTTACCATTAGAAATGTACTTGCCAAGCAATAAATCTGCGTCAGCCACTCAGTTCGTTATTTTCACACAATTAAAGTCTGTTTGGGAAAACAAATTACAGATCACAAGGTTTCTTGGTGAGGGGAAAATGGACTCTCATACACTGCTTATTGGAGTGTAAATGGAGACAAGTGTTCTGGAAGGCAATGTTTTATTATGTGCAACTTTTACATTGAACAAGCATGATGAGTTCTTTATTTGCGTCTCCTGTCACCCCTTGAAAATTTATTCAGTGGTGGAATCTTGCCCCTGTCACTGTCTAAAAACTTGGCCGACCCCCTGACTTTTCCACTTACTCATATGGAATAGATTGGCCTATGATCAAAGTCACAAACACTGGCTCAATTCAGGAATGAAAACTATACAGTATGAGCTATTAATCAAACTTCAGTCTTCAGTCAGAGGTCAGACTTTTCCTCCCCTCTCCCAGCTAAGGCCTATGGTTGATGGGCCACCTTTCTTTTGGACAATGGTTTTGATCACCTTGGCATTCCTCTCTTCCCTTCTTTTTACTTGCTAGTTGCATCTTCTGGCCTCTCAGAGGATGGACCATGGTGGAGGAAGAGGCTATTAAGCTTGAGGTAAGGGTCACCATGCTCCTCCCACCCCCATCCACACGATGGGGCCTCACATCACAGCTCAGCTGAAGATTCTTTCGTCATAAATCCACTTCCCCTTCCAAACTTTCAGCCCTTTCTGCCTGAGTGATCCAAGGGAGGAGGAATTGACTTTATTTTCATCCTTTGAAATTTTGTTCAGGCATGTAACTTTGGTGTAGAACATCATTGCGGTTCAGATCCATGTACTTTTAGTCTGTGTGGGTCTGTGTATTTTCTCAGACTGAATGCCTAGAACTGGAAGAGTTGTGTTTGTGGGTGCTAGTAACATGGTGCGTAAGAGCTGGGGTTCTGGAGTCTACTGTTTGCAAGTGTCAGGGTCAAACTTTTAATATCCTGTTACATATGCATTGAAAGCCTTAAAGATGTTCATAATAGTAGCAAATGCTTATTCAGCACTTACTATATTGCACAGACTATTCCAAGAGCTTTATCTGTACTAATAAGTTTAGTTTCTCAACAATCCTGTGTTATATATTATCATTACCTCCATTTTGCAGCAAAGAAACCAAGGCAAGGAAAGACTGCACTATTTGCCTCAAGTCGTAAACTGATAAATTCCATCCAAACAGTCTGACACCAGAACCCACACTCTTGATCACTCTGCTTACTAATGCTCATGAACACAAGAATTCTAGTTCTAGGAATTTAGTCTCAGGAAATAGATGCACAAAATAACATAGCTGGATCTTAATTGCAATGTCTCTAATAACTTGAAAAAACTGGGTACAACTCTTGCGTTTGGTAGTAGGAGACTGATTAAATAAACAAGTATGTTAATATGAACCCAAAGCCTTTAAACATGTATTTTAGAGGAATATTCACATATGAAAAATGCAAAACTGCACCAGTAGTCAGCGAAATGCAAATGAAAGTAGAGTGGAAAAAATGAGAAGGAGACGTAATGTTCAGTGCTGGCAAGAACAGGCACTTTCCTTCACTACTGATGAGAGTGGGACTTGTTAGGATATCTTTGCAAAGGAATTTGACCAAAACTTCTAACATGCTTAAAGATTAGAAACGTGTAACCCTTTGACTAACATTATTATTTATGAGAATCTATATTACAGAAAGTAAAGCATGGACATAAGGCAAAAATCTGGAAATAATTGTATGTCTGTCAATAAGACAATGACTGATTAATTACGTTACATCCATGCTATGTTATATTAATGCAGCTCTTTAAGTAATGAATTCGATCTTGACTTATTGACCTAGAGGAGTGTCCATGATATATTGTGTGAGAAAAGTTGCTTTCATAATGTGTAGAGCAAGACCCCATTTCGTGAAAACAGACAATAATCTCTGTGTGTATGAAAGTTTGTATAAGAGTGGAGAAGGCTCTGAATGGTTACAAATCAGGATGTTAACTTTGGCTACCTCAGGTGGGTAGCATATATGTATGTGTGTGTGTGTGTGTGTGTGTGTGTGTGTGTGTGTGTGTGTATGCATCTTTGGACTATTTCATTTGTTGCAGTGAGAATTTATATTTAGAAGTTTTTTATTAAAGAAAAAAGAGTATTAAATGATATGAAAGACATTTATGATCTATTGTCAAATGGAAAGAAAAATATATATAAATCCCATTTTAAAAAGCAATCCAAAATGGTATATGTGTTTATTAATGTGGGTGTAGAGAAAAAGACTGAAATGTTAACAGGAGTTATTTCTGACTCATGGGATTTTTATTGTCTTTGATCTGTCTGTGTTTTCTGAATATCAAGCAATTAACATATATTAATTATATAAAGAAAAAGCTTTGTTAGAAATAAAATGAGGAACTGGTTTGTAAGAAAGATAAAGAGTTAGAATTGAGTTTGAAGTGAATTTTTTTTTAAGAGGGTGATTGGTAAAATGAAGTCAGAGCAAAAAGTTGAACGACCTCAAGGATGGTACATTTGAACAATTCAGTGCCTGAAAACATTTTCTCCATTAGAGGGCGACATCTCCTGTGTCGTTAGTCAATAATCTTGTCACAATACATGACCTACAAAGATTAGGGGGAGACCCAATTTTGAGATTTCTTTTGGCAATATTTTCTATCTAAAATACTCTGGCTTATACCAAACCATCTTTTACCTAGAAGGGGGAAGATAAAGAATTTGGAATAGAACCTTAACAAGAAACGAAGATGAATCCAGGCAGACTTGTGGACGCAGGACATAAATGGAGTGCAGGGGTGGATATGGACCAGTTGATAGTGGAGAAATCCTGACGCAGGGTGCCGCAGTCCTTAGTGTACTGTAGCCATAAAGCTGTGGAACACATCCGTTGAGAACAACAGAGACTAAAGTACATGTTTTGTGTTAAGAACTGGACTTAAACTCTTTCCGTCAAAGGCACATGGCATTTGTGCAATTTGTCACTTGCCAATTGCAGAAGTTTGTAAGGTACATTTGTGGGGAGAGTCGGGGGAGCATATGGGCAACATTCATCAGGCCCTCATAGAATTAGGAGGGAAGGTGGTTTAGTTCAAAAAATTCCTTTTATTTCTTCCTCATCTAGATAATAGCCAAACCAAAGCTTCAGTTACGCAGACCTTCAGATCTGGATTTCTTTTCAGGATAAGGTTAGTACATGGAGAGAAGGAAGAAGAAAAATTATTATAAAATTAGAGAAAGAGATTTAATGACAGGGAAAAATCCTAAGCTTCTTAGCCATTTAAAATTGTGGCTGAAGTAAACCGTCATTGAGCAGACTGGATCATAAAACTGAAGCTGTGAAAGACCAAAGACGAGAATTCTTGTTTTTCTACAAGGATCCCATTCAGGAAGAGGACGGTGATGTGAAAGGAGGAATAGATAGCAATTTATTTTTTACTGTCTGTGATGCCAGTTGTACAGTTTTGAACTCCATTGTTGTGGGGAATGTCAATGGTCCCTAAACGGTCCAGCATAACCGGGAGGTGATGGGTTTCGGTTCGGGGCTATAGTGCCGTTTATTGCAGCTATTGAGAGGTAGCGTTTCCGGGAAGGCTGAGATAATGGTGAAATGGAATGCCTTTTCTTTTTATGTCCCTTTTGTCTGATACAGTATTTTTAGTTGTTAACTCAAGGTTGAAACAGACCAAAATAAAAACCTGAAAATAAGAGCTTCAAGTAAAAACCTCTGTTTGGCCCATGCCAGGTAGAACGGAAACCCAAACTTCTGCCTTTTCAACATCAATTAGAACAAGTGCTATGGAAGATGTTGCTAATTAGGCATTTCTGCAGAAATTTATGATGTGTAATTAAGAAATAATTATAATCCTAGAAGCTGATTTTTAAGGAGTGCTTCCTTGTTTGTGCTTACTCCTTCCCTCCTATTTTGGAGGATTAGATGTGAATATTCCTTCAACAGTCACTCCACCACCTCTTCTCCTTTAGCTCATCCTCCTGTAGTCCACTGACTTTTATCTCTGGCCTCTCTTTGTCCACCAGGGCCTTTCCTTTTGTCCATAAACACACTCTAGTCTACTTCATCCTTTAAAACCAACCATCCACCCAACCCAAAACACCTTCCCTCAATCTCCAATCCTTTGAGCCTCCTATCTAAGTCTAAATTCACTAGAAGTGTAGTCTGAATTTTCCTCTCCCAGTGCTTTGTCTCTCATTCTCCCCTCACTCATTTCCAAACTAGTGTTCATATTCATCTCCCTACTGAAGATAAAAGTGACCCTCAACTGACAAATTCTCTTCCTCCCTGGGCTCTAGGGCATTTAACGTTTCCATCCCTTTGTCTTTCCTGGAATTCTTCTTCCTTGGCTTTTGCAATACTAATCCCATTGCTCTCCCTCACCTCTTGTTGGTTCAGTCTCATTCTGTTTGTCCTTAGAATCTGATGTTTTCCAGGTTCTGCCCTTCTCTCTCTTCTCTGGCTTCGGGATAATAAAATGACATTTATTCATTTCAGGTATCATGATAAAAGGCTGGAATGCAAGATGACTAAAACATCACCACCTACTAGGAATCCTTAGACATAGTATCTATTGATCATAGTATCAATAACACCTCGTAGCCTCAATTTCCAGATGTCATAAATACCTAAGATCCAGATCTTCATTTGCAACCCTCTACTGTGCATCCCCAGCTGAAGCCCAACAGGACCAAAAGCAAACAACTCAACACCCCTGCCTCATTGCATCTGCCCTCAATAGTCCCTCCCATGCTTAATGGCAGGAACATCCCTCTGGGATAGACAGACTAGAAACCTGGGAATCATCCTACATCACTTTCTTTCAACCTCCACTTCCAATAAATCTCCAACTCTATCACTTGTCTAACAGAAAGGTTGTTTAAATACCTGCCCTTTCTTCACTGCTTGGCCCAGACCTCCTCCTTTTGCACCTGGAAAATACTACAGAAGCCTTTGCTTTCCTTTTCTCCAAGTTCTGCATCAACCCCCAAATTCATCCTCCACAATGCTGCCAGAGTGCCTATTTTTTTTAATATTTTAAAATTAATTTTTATTGGAGTATAGTTGCTTTACAATGTTGTGTTAGTTTCTACTGTACAGCAAAATGAATGAGCTATACATACACATATATCCCCTCTTTTTTGTATTTCCTTCCCATTTAGGTCACCACAGTGCGTTAAGTAGAGTTCTCTGTGCTATATAGTATGTTCTCATTAGTTATGTATTTTATGCATAGTATCAATAGTGTACATGTGTCTCAATCCCAATCTCTCAATTCCTCCCCCCTCCTTTCCCCTTGGTATCCATACATTTGTTCTCTACGTTTGTGTCTCTATTTCTGCTTTGCAAATAAGATGATCTATACCATTTTTCTAGGTTCCACATATATGCATTAATATACAATATTTGTTTTTCTCTTTCTGACTTACTTCACTCTGTATGACACTCTCTAGGTCCATCCACATCGCTACAAATGACTCAATTTCGTTCCTTTGTATGGCTGAGTAATATTCCATCACATATATGTACCACATCTTCTTTATCCATTCCTCTGCTGATGGACATTTAGGTTGCTTTCATGCCTGGCTATTGTAAATAGTGTTGCTATGAACATTGGGGTGCATGTGTCTTTTTGAATTATGGTCTTCTCTGGGTATATGCCCAGTAGTGGGCTTGCTGGATCATATGGTAGTTCTATTTTTAGTTTTTTTTTTTTTTTTTTTTTTTCGCTGTGTCAGGTCTTAGTTGCGACATGCTGGATCTTCGTTGTGGGTTCTTTTGTTGTAGCACACGGGCATAGTTGCCCCGCAGCATGTGGGATCTTAGTTCCCCAACCAGGGATCGAACCTGTGTCCCCTCATTGGAAGGCAGATTCTTTACCACTGGACCACCAGGGAAATCCCTATTTTTAGTTTTTTAAGGAACCTCCATACTGTTTTCCATAGTGGCTGTATCAATTTACATTCCCACCAACAGCGCACGAGGGTTCCCTTTTCTCCACACCCTCTCCGACATTTATTGTTTGTAGATTTTTTGATGATGGCCATTCTGACCAGTGTGAGGTGATACCTCGTTGTAGTTTTGATTTGCATTTCTCTAATAATTAGTGATGTTGAGCATCTTTTCATGTGCCTCTTGGCCATCTATATGTCTTCTTTGGAGAAATGTCTATTTAGGTCTTCTGCCCATTTTTTGATTGGGTTGTTTGTTTTTTTGATATTGAGCTGCATGAACTACTTGTATATTTTGGAGATTAATCCTTTGTCAGTTGCTTCATTTGCAAATATTTTCTCCCATTCTGAGGGTTGTCTTTTTGTCTTGTTTATGGTTTCCTTTACTGTGCAAAAGCTTAACTATAAGATACTGATGAAAGAAATCAAAGACAACACAAACAGATGGAGAGATATACCATATTCTTGGATTGGAAGAATCAGTATTGTGAAAATGACTATACTACCCAAAGCAATCTACAGATTCAATGCAATCCCTATCAAATTACCAATGGCATTTTTCACAGAACTAGAACAAAAAATTTTACAATTTCTATGTAAACACAAAAGAGCCCAAATAGCTTAAGCAATCTTGAGAAAGAAAAACAGAGCTGGAGGAATCAGGCTCCCTGACTTCAGACTATACTACAGAGCTACAGTAATCAAGACAGTATGGTACTGGCACAAAAACAGAAATATAGATCAATGGAACAGGATAGAAAGCTCAGAGATAAACCCATGCACATATGGTCACCTTATCTTTGACAAAGGAGGCAAGAACATATAATGGAGAAAAGACAGCCTCTTCAATAAGTGGTGCTGGGAAAACTGGACAGCTACATGTAAAAGAATGAAATTAGAACACTCCCTAACACCATACACAAAAATAAATTCAAAATGGATTAAAGACCTAAATGTAAGGCCAGACACTATAAAACTCTTAGAGGAAAACATAGGCAGAACACTCTTTGACATAAATCGCAGCAAGATCTTTTTTGACCCACCTCCTAGAGTAATGGAAATAAAAATAACAATAAACAAATGGGACCTAATTGAACTTAAAAGCTTTTATACAGCAAAGGAAACCATAAACAAGACCAGAGTGCCTATTTAAAAATACAAATTTGATCACATCTTATCTGCTCTAAAAGACTTCAACAGCTCTCCATTGTCTAAAAGTTAAAGCCCAGGTCATTTGTAAGACCATTCCTATTTTGCCCATAACCTCCTTTCACAGTTTCTTATCTTGCCTTCGCCCTTTACCGAATCACTCTCATTGCAGCCACATGTGTTATTAGATGTTCCCGGAGAGGAGCGAGGTTTCTGTCTTGGTTTATGTTGTTCCCTTTCCTCATGGTGCTTTTCTCCTATTCCCCCACATGGTGACATCCTCCTATGTTTCAAGACAAGGTCCAAAGCCTCCCTCTTCCTGAGGTTTTCTTTGACCCTTCTCAGGAAGAATAAAGCACTCCCTGTTCTCAAGTGCTCACAGAACTTTGTTCCCCCTTCTTTTTGTAGCCTTATCAGGTTGCATTCATAGATGTTTGAAAGTTATCTTATCTGCTTGTGGAGTAAGGACTGGTTCTCAGGCATTTCACCATCCCGATAGCCTATCATGGTCCAGCACTCAACAAACTTATATTCCATGAAGGGAGGAATGAAAGATGCCTGCCAAATGCCACCAGGTCCAGGGTTACATGGCAAAGCCAGTCTTGTGTGGTGTGAGCATTAAAGCAGTATTTGTTCCTGGTTCCAACAGACCCTAGAATATTCACCACTGCAACTAATCCTGAACGCTGTGACCCACAGGGTCTGAGGAGCAGAGCCACAAAGAGAAGTATTTTGTCCACATGGGAGCAGCACACTCACTTCTACAATGTGCCGGTGGTGCCTGGGTCTAGCCAGGTTTCTCAC
The DNA here is from genome assembly GCF_965194805.1 of Balaenoptera borealis. Classification (NCBI taxonomy): domain Eukaryota; kingdom Metazoa; phylum Chordata; class Mammalia; order Artiodactyla; family Balaenopteridae; genus Balaenoptera; species Balaenoptera borealis. The sequence goes on along the minus strand of NC_138863.1, from coordinate 43,150,578 downwards.
CCTGGGGGTCTATTTCTAACCGGAACTGCAGACCTCACTTCTTCCTGAGTTGAGTTTCTGAGGATCACACTAGAAGCTAATTCTCCTTCACCACCTCTTCCTGGGTTAGAGACCCCCAGACCAATAGTAAAAGGCCTTAATTTTACAGTGATTAAAACAAAAAAAAAGTCCTGCATGGGGGTTGATCGTAAATTGCTTGTTCCCAAGCACTGGAGTAAATTTAGACCACTCACTGTATTTCTAAGTAATGAAGAAGCTTCCTCACAGACACAGCACCATCATGCACCCAGACAGGAAATGCCTTTTTTTGCTGGGTCTCCAGATGTATGTGATGAGCCCTAAGGAGTGCCACATCAACGCTCCCTCGGGTTTTATGCTGGTTAAAGACAAGTGGGTGATTACTACCAGACTCGTGCATCATACCCACATCTCTAACGGTAATAGTAATCCTAACTTTTCCACAAGAATTTTCTTTCTGCCACATTCCTACTTTTAGTAGCAGGTAGCCACAGCTGTGACCAGTATAACATTCCTTTCCACTTGTTTTTAATAACACCTCTTGAATTAGTTTGTGAAAAGATTCTCAACTGAGACTTTCTTTCTGTCTTCTAAAGTGTTTACTACTAAAAGATTCAACTTTCAGATTCTCTGAAGACAGAGTCTTAATTTAATGTTGCTACCGATTTCTGTATAAATAGCAGTGAATTTCTATTCTTTAGGACAGGTGATAAGATTCCACCAAGTTGATTGTTTCTGGATTTCACAAATGGGGTGTGGTGGTAATGTGGGGAGGGGGAAGAAGGGTGATTATGCAAATACAGCCCTCCCCACAATGGATGGGTCAGGTAAAAAACATGCACCTGCTGTTCGAGATAAATATTAGGAGCTGAGGAAACAGAAGTAAATGCCTTCTTCAAAAACAGAAAAACCAGACTAGAGGTCATGAGCAGAACTTGTTTCTAATATTTGTACTGTGATAGTCAAAGGTAGTTGGACTGACATCTAAAATGTGACACTAATCTGATCATCTAGGTAGTCTGAGGATAGTATGAGTTTGGGGGAGCCTCTGTTCCATTTTCAGTGCCCTGAAGGATCTCCAAAATTGTTCAGCTAAATTTAGGTTGTCCCTTTAATTATCCCTTTGCCATCACTACGCCATTACTGCCTCTGAATGATGGCTTTGTGCATTTTTCACTTAAGGGTAATGAACTGCTCTCTTAATCTAGTCCCATCGTTCAACTTTGTTCCAAGGGGTTCTTTATAGACAATTTCCATTTTAATCAGAAGTGAAAGGGACTATTGCCTTTAAAGTGGACCATCTGTGGGTTTACCAGGAATTTTATCAACTTTGATCTTTATTCAATTTAACTTTCTGCCGGAGCTTCCAGTAAAGTTCTTTTAAGCCTGCAGAAAGCAGAGCTCAGAGCCCAAGATGTAGGCAGTTCCCTGCAGTCCCTGTGCCAGTGTACATGCTCCACTCAGAATGAGGCCGCTTGCTTTTTTGAATCCCCATGTTGGAGGGGTGGGGGGAAGCCAGTTGGGAAGGTAAGAGGAGGGACTGTGTGGACACAGACTACAATATTGGTGTCAGTCTAGGTGAAAGTGGGAGCTGGGAACCTTCTTCTGGAAGAGCCTGGAGCAAGTCCTCAACATGACTCCAGTTTGAGACTCCTTTGTGCCAGCAAGGTCATCTTCAGTGGACACTGCTTTCCCTAGAGTCCTAGTCTCAAAAGCCCTGATGCCAGCCTGGGCTGAATGTGATGGACAATGCAGCGACATAACTATGTGGGCAGGTCCAGGCACTACCTACTCTGAGACAGGACCAGGAGACACGTGGGGAATATCCATGGTGGCTTTGGTGACTGAGGTCAAAGGGCTGGGCAGCAGGCAGAGTCTTCTGGCACCCAGCTTGTGCAGGCCACAGCACAGGCCACAGGCTTTGCTTTTAGAGCTTCCAGATGACTTGTCTGGCCTTTGAAGTGGAGCAATTACAGATGCCTGCAGATCCCTCTGTGTTTAATGAATGCCCCCTGCTCTCTGTCCCCCAAGCTCCTAGTCTGTTTCTTTTTTTTTTTTTTTACATTTATCTTTTTTATTTATGTATTATTATTTATTTATTTATTTATTTATTTATTTATTTATTTATTTATTTATTTATTTATTTATTTTTGGCTGTGTTGGGTCTTCGTTTCTGTGTGAGGGCTTTCTCTAGTTGTGGCGAGCGGGAGCCACTCTTCATCGCGGTGCACGGGCCTCTCACTGTCGCGGCCTCACTTGTTGCGGAGCACAGGCTCCAGACGCACAGGCTCAGTAATTGTGGCTCACAGGCCTAGTTGCTCCGCGGCATGTGGGATCTTCCCAGACCAGGGCTCGAACCTGTGTCCCCTGCATTGGCAGGCAGACTCTCAACCACTGTGCCACCAGGGAAGCCCCTCTTTTTTTCTTTTTAAAACAACTTTATTGAAGCAATTGATATACTGCAGACTTAAAGTATACAATTTCATAAATTTTGACTTACATATTTACCTGGGAAACTGTCACTTCAATCAAGATAATAAACATATCTTTCACCATAAAAGTTTCATAGTGCCTCTTGGTAATCCCTCCTTTTTGTCCCCATCCCTAGACAACTACCATGACTATAGATTAGTTTGCATTTCTAGAATTTTATGTAAGTGAACTCATCTTTTTTTTTTTCTTCTTTTGGTCTGGTTTCTTTCACTTAGCATAATTATTTTGAGATTCATCCATGTCGTCACATGTATCAATAATCCCTTTTTATTGCAGAGTAGTAACCCATTGTATGGACATATCACAATTTGTTAACCTGTTCAGCAATCATTCCTTTTGTTTTATAAAAATCATAAAGTATTAGAGCTATAAGGGGCTTTCAGATCCCTTAATTTAAGAAAATCATTGTACAGATTAGATAACTGAAGCCAGAACTACTTGAGAATTTCCTTAGACATTATTTATAATTCAGATTCATATCTCTTCCTGCCCTTCAATCCCAATGATGGGGTGGACCCAGTGTTCTGCATCTTTAACCATATACTCTGGTGATTCTAATCCAGATATGTGGCTAGTAATACTCAAGACAATGAACCAAATGATTTAAATAATTTGTTCCAGGTCATAGAAGATTAGGAGCAAAGGCTGGATTTAAATCCAGTTTCTGATTTTTAAGTTCAGGGCCCTTTCCACTATATCATGCCAGCACCAAATCACATCTGACACACGGAAGCCTGACACTGTCTGCTGGCATGAATCACTGCTTTCTAATGAAAGAGAAGGCCACAGCTCTGGGATTCTGAGCTACTCTCATCTGCTTCCAGAAGAGGGCACTGATAACAAATCCTTTATTTTATGTCTGTCTGCCTGCCTACCGTCCTTCCTTCCTTTCCTTTCTCCCTTCCTTCCTTTCTTCCTTTCCCTTCCCTTCCCTTCCCTTCCCTTCCCTTCCCTTCCTTCTCCTCCCCTCCCCTCCCCTCTCATCTTCTTTTCTTTTCTTCTTTCATCACCAAAGTTGCAAACATGAAAAGGAATGAAGTGAGACAACCATGGTATGGGGAATTATTTTGCTTCAATACAAAGATAAGGGCCCTGGAGAAATTTCTTGACTTCACTGCATTTTTTTTTTTTTTTTTTGCCACGCCGCATGGCTTGTGGGATCTTAATTCCACGACCAGGGATTGAACCTGGACCATGGCAGTGAAAGCCCAGAATCCTAACCACTAGGGAACTCCCTTCATTGCATTTTAATATAACCTTGCCCATAGATGTTTTTACTTATTTGCTTCTGGTGTCTGATTTTGTGACAGCCCTTTCTCTTAGTGACCGTCTCAAAACAGTAGGGATACACGGGCCTGAGTAACATTGCAGAGTCAGGGATGCTGAAAATTTAACCAGAGCTGAAGAAACTTTGACCTTTAGGAACAACAACAATAAAAACTGTCATGCGAGCAGTCTTGCTCCTTACCTCTTTCTCTTGGGTTTGCTAGGGAATAAGCCACAAAGCCTCACTTGGCACATTTTCCCCTTTGGTTATTATAATTTCAGTTACTTTTAGGCTGTCTTCCTCCAAACTCTGAAAATCTGAACTCACATAGAAAGGCCTGAACACTGACTTGATACCTAGTGGCTGAGAATGTTGCTTCTATAATACACAGCTAGCTAAGCAAAGATACCAAAATTGTGAAAAACCAAGCAATAGCATATCAGCTGAAAGAAAAGGGGAGCGTGACTCAATCATTCAGAAGAATGTAATTCATCTTTTTTTTCTTGAATGTAATTCATCTTTGATAGTGTTGGCATTTTCCTAACAATACTTTTATGATGAATTGGGTAGTTGAAATGTGCTTACTACTTTTGAAGCCCTAGGATGAAAGTGGGCTTTTTCCTCAGTCAACAAGATGAAGCAAGAAAGGGCTTTGAGAACTCAAAAACTTCCTTGGGCAGAATTATGAGAAGGCACACTGTGTTCCCAGGCCCCCCAGACTCCATTCCTCCTCTTCGAGAACCTCTTCCTACCCTGTCTTTGTCAGGTATAGACATTCCATTGCTTTCCATATTAGATCCTTAGTGTGAGCTACACAGAGTCTTAAGTATCTTGTGCTGATTACATTTGCATTTTAACAATAATGGTGGGCATGAAGGGCTTTGTCTTTGAGACAAAAGGTTTGGTAATGAGACAGAAGATTGGTAATTAGACAGAAGTTCTAATCTGCGTTCGTTGTCTATTTATCACTTGTAAATCTGTAGGCAAGTCATTTAACCTTTATGAGTCTGTTTTCTCATCTGTAAAATGGTAATGATGATCATAATCTGCACATTTGTGAGTGGCTTTAGAGATAAGAGATAATATATAAAGTGCCTGGCCCATGAATGGTAGTTAAAGGAATGTCAGACATACAAGTGGCAGGCATGCAGGAGATAAAAACTTTGGGACTTTTCCTTTTGACAAAAGGACTTTTCAAGAACAATTGAAACTGGATGACCATCATGGAGAGTAATGGCCATCTACTCAATGAAGGTGCTTTATGTGTTGTGTCCTACTCTTTTATGTCCACCTAATTTGTCTAGATGTTCATTGTAATCATGGAGCTTGAGTGAGAGTCATAAAGCTAACTAGGTGAGTGCTGAATTGAGAAGGGACTCCAACATACTTATGAGTTTAGCTATTTCAGTGTTGCATTTGAAACACAATTATTGAACACAAACATATACAGAATGACAAACGCATTATTCCATGAGTCTGACAAGGAAATGATTCTGGTTCTATGACGGTACAATTCTATTTTGCCAAAATGTATATCTGTGTTTATGCACATATACATGCTCCTTGATGGTCTATTTCTATACCCAACCCAAAATAAATACAATAAAAACTGTCTCCTTGCAATCCAGTTAGTTATTTCTTGCATGTGTTATGACAGAAGCATTTTCACTGTGATTTCTGTTCTTGGGTAATGAGAAGCTGTGAGAGACATTAACAGAAGAGGCTTCAAGTGGAAAGTTCCCCCAGATTTTCTCACCGCCTCCCTCCAAATTTGATAAACTGTGATGTTCTTAGTCTTATTATTCTAGTGTCTGGGTGGAGATGTCGAGAAAGAAAAGATGAAGTGCTGGAATCTAAAAATGAGTAAACAGCTGTCAAGAGAAATTCTGAAGAAGTGTCCTAAAGCTTGGAGAAGGTTTAAAGAATTTATTCTTGGCACCATTGCCTATAATCAGTAATTAGTAACCCATTGAAATGATATTTGTTAAATACCTACATTTCAGATAAAGACAACTGAGACTGCATTAAGCCAGTGGGAAAACATATTGCAACATTCACTCTAGAATAGATTTCTGTCTCTGGGAGTAGGTAGCCTCCTGAAGCCAAATAGCTCTTGGGAATCAAAAACCTAATTAGCCCCAGGAGACTAGGATCTCTAGACTTAGTAGAATGATACAGTTGCTGGAACACCTGTCCATGGGCATCCATCTTAGAGGAGAGGTTTTCTTTGTTTTTTGTTTTTTGTTTTTTGCAGGCTTTAAAGCTCAGAAGAATTTGGAGAACAGCTCTCCAGGTACTGAACAACTATTTATCGATATTACGGTTGGACTCATTGCTGTCCCTGCCCTGAAGCTTTTGTTGAAGTCTCCTTACAATCAGTCAGCTCAGGGTTTAATCTGGTTAATCCCAGTGAGCACTGGAGTCCTTTTTTTGCTGTAGCTTTTCCAGTCCAAGGAGAAGGGAGACAGGCTTAGATTCATAAGAGGTCTGTGTCTTCCAGCACACTGCAGCAGTATCAGACATATGCGGCAAAAAAGAAGCAAACTGTTTTCCTTCTTCCATGGTTAGACGAGAAACGTTTGTAGTTTCTCAAATTCAGGTAAAGTTAAGCTATGTATGTTCCTGCTGCGTGGCTTAACTGACTGCCAGCCATGCTAAGGAAGTTCATCAATGACGACAATCAGGTATGTTGTCATTTTCCTGTTTCCAGAAGTGCTCAGTTTGGGCAGATAGTGAGTACAAAGCATAGGGTTTGTAAGACCATGCCCCAATAAAACTCAGATTAGAAGGTTGTCTTTGCCACTACCTGGTAACCTCTTTTCCTATCAATCAAAATATTTGTAGAAATTAATGGTTATTTGAATTACGTTGGTGGCATGAGAGAGAGGTAAAGGGATGGTTTCAAAGATATCCAAAAGGTAGTCTCAAGAGGACTGGTGACTGTATTAGTTTCCTGGGACTGCCGCCACACACTTGGTGGCTTAAAACAACAGAAATTTATTCTCTCACAGATCTGGAGGCCAGAAGTCTGCAATCAAGGTGTTGACAAGACTACATTCCCTCCAAAGGCTTTAGGCAAGAATCCTTCCTTGCCTCTCAGCTTCTGGTGACTTTAGGCATTCCTTGGCTTATGGCTGAATAACTCCAATCTCTGCCTTGTCTTCCCGTGGCCTTTTCCTCCTTCTCTACCTTCTATGACAAATCTCCTCTGCCTTGTCCTTAGAAGGACACTTGTCATTGGATTTAGGGACCGCTGAGATAATCCAGGATGATCTCAAGGCCACGCTCATATGTTTGGGGGTTAGGACATGGACATGTCTTTTTGGAGGTCACCATTCAACTTACCATAGTGACCACCTGAATATGTTAAGTTTGTTTGATTGAGAAGGTTCCAGTGAGGATAAATCCCAAGTCCCTGGTCTGGACAGATGGGAAGATTGTGGTAGCAAATACCCAGAGAAGGAAGAGTAGAAGAGATGCTGTTTTTGTCATTTAGTTTTGGACACCGAGTTTAAGGTGAAGGATAGAGAAAGTAGAAACTTGACTTCACCATTTTGCCTCATATAAACACAGTCTTGAGATTTCCAATAATGCTGCCAATGTTATTCAATTAGTAGTCAAGAAAATAGATGAAAGGCTACAGTGTTCCTGATTATATTAGTATATTATCTTTGTAAAACTTTACTTTAAAAACACTTCAGGATAAACAGTATGTTGTAGGAATGAAATTAATTTTTCATTTATATCCTGGCAGTAATTAGTTAGCATTTGAAGGATCCTGATCAGGAATCCACACTCCAGCCATGATTACCAGGCACTTCAAATATTACTATGGAAATCTGCACATGAGGATTTTCTAATTAGCATAAGAAATGTCAGAAATAATTTTTCACTGCTGAAATGGGTCATGTTCAATATATATGTTGACTCTCAATTCCAACCACCCTTGCATGAAAACTTACGGGAATCTGGCAAGCCCAGCCACTCAGTTCCTTTGGAGAAGCCCTCAAGTGTAGAGCTCATTTAGTCCTGGGTCCCACACTTCACAGAGCACTGGCACGTGATCAGAATGTTGCCATTATCACCGTTAGAACATCATGGCGTCCACCTTGGAGGGAATCTTTCCTGTTCCTGAACCTTTCCTGTTGCCAAGTGCCTGTTGGCAAGTCTGAGGACAGAGAGTGGGACTTTGCCAAACTTACCAGATCAGGTTGACTGTTTTTGTGCCTTCTTGCTAAAAAATGTTTGAGTACTTGGCAGATTTTGGCTAAAGACTGACTTTCATCTTAGCCTACCACTTGTTAAGGAGCATATCGGGAAGCTGAGGTGGACTCATCTACCTCTAATCCCCAGAGGCTATTGACCAAAAGTTCCATTTACCAAAAGCCTCAGGTGTTTGTTAAATGTACACCTTAGTTTGGATAATTTTGCAACAGAATCCCTTGGCCTTTGAGCCCAAATCACTGCAAGGACTGTTGACAATACACTCTCCAGGTATCCAAGGAAAGAGAGGGTGCCTTCATACTTGGATAACGTGATGGGCTGAGTGATCTCTTCATCCATAATCTGATGGCAAGGGTCTGCCTAAAACCAGGTGTTGTATAGTCACTGCATAAAACATGGAACTCAATGACGTCTCTGATTGGACAGGTTGGATCCTCTGAGAGAAGTTCCCAAGTTCCCAGAATTTAAAGTACTGACTAACAGTGGACTGCAGTGCTATTTACACATTAGGCTCAGTGTTCGATGAATATATGTGTGTATGTGTGTGTACTTGCATTCATGAATAGAAGAGTGGTGCACCCATCTGAGAGATTCTTCAGCCTTAGAAAGGTCTTCTATATATACACACACACACATACACACAAACACACACACACACACACATACCTGAATGAGAGGAGATAGTCCTTCTGATGCTTTATAACTGATGATTCAACATTGGAGGACTAATGAATGATTGCTACCTGATATTTGCTTCTGTAAATGGAAAGTATTCTTGATGATTCAAGTAATAATTATTACTAGAAAAACAATAACTTAAAAAATTCCATATGTTAAACCCATGTGATTTGAAAGAGTTTCAATGACACTTCAGCAGTTTAGAAACTACAAAAGGGAACAGTTCTAGTAACTTAATAGTGCTGTTGGTTCTGTATATCATAAAATTGCCACTGAGTTTATACTTCTGAAGGTGTCCATAATTACCACAAACAAAAGGGATTTATGGAAGAGAGACCATGGAAATATTATAAATGTAAATTAAGGGTAAAATTCTCTAACTAAAACATTTTGTGTTTCTAAGAGTAAAATTTGCATATGGAAGAGAAAATAACTTTAATAAATGAGGGAAATACATTAGTTTTAGAGAAGGCTGCAAGCAAAAAATTGTGAAATACTAGCTACCTACTTATAACTTTTAGCTACATCTTATTCCCTCTCTATTTTTGGTGAAGAAATTAAAGACTAGGCAGAAACAGGAAATGAACTGAGACTTTTTATTGAAATTATCTTTCTAAAGAAATTTATACAATAACTTCAGGGTAATCATTTGGAATTGGGACTTCTCTTGAAGTAGAGCCAGCGAGTGTCACATAGCTACCCGAGTCTTAGGTCTGAAACTAAACAATCCAAGAGGCTCTTGGCCAGAAAGTCTTACTCTGATGGGAAAAGGAGAGAAAGATAAGGAAGAGGAAATGGCCAAAGGGAGGATAAAAAGCCAGTGAGAAAACCTGATTCATTCCTTGTAATCATAGACTCATAAAATCTTAGCAGCAGAGGTGACCTAGGAGTCACCTAATTCTGTCCCCTCAACCACATTGCAGGCAGTGGTCACCCTGACCCGCCTCCACTAAGGCAGTATTTACAATTCACACTGCTCTAATTGTTACAGTGCTTTCCCTCATGTTGAGTCCAACTACCTCTCTTTAGATTTGAGGGGTCCTGGTTCTGTCCTCTGGAATACATGGGATAACTCTTCTCCCTCTTTGGCCTGACAACTTTTCAAATATTCAAGGACAGCTGCCGTTTCTCTTCCCTGTCTTAAAATAAATGGATAATCAAGGACAGTTATACATGTCTGAGGTTTTGGATGGCAGGGACATTCTAGGGAATGTCACACCATCCCTATCCAGCCGATCTGGAGGCAACAACCTGACAACCTATAGAAGAGTCCCTAAGATAGATTTATTCATCCTCATCTCAGCTTGTTTGGTCAAAAGACTTAGGAAAAAAGAATTCTAATGCTATTTTGAATTCTTTGTTATTAGGTAAAAGCTGAATAAAGTCTGGGAGTCATGAATTGTGATATTATTTTTAAATTGCTTTTTTCATTTATTATTAGCCCAGTTTTACGCCCTTGGTTTTATGATGCAAACAAAAAATTCAGTGCAAATAAAAGATTAACATGATATTTTGGCAATGCTTAGGCCAAACAACAAATGATTATTTTATATTTAAGTTTTTTTTTAAGGAACCCAGAGACACAGTCTAACAGGGACTTGCAATTCGAATGTAAGATGGCAGGTATAGAAATCACCCAATCAACATTCTTTTGGACACTGATTAGTGTTGTATTTAGTTTCAGTGTACAGTAGCAGCTTCAGAGTACAACCAAGTGATGGTTAGTTACCATTTGAAGTACCCTTATTACAAATACACGACAGGAATGATAATCCAATATTGGAGAGACAGGACGCAGAGATCTGCACTCCCCCAGGAGCTGCTCCAACACTTCAGCTAATTTTCTTCCTAATTTTTGATCAACACCAGAGATTTTTTTAATGGTTATATTACTAGAAATATGTGAATGTTATTAGAAATGATTTCTTTATTGATAAACTTAGTAGTGATAAAGAAATATGGATTTGCTGAAAATATCGTACAGGCAGTCCTGCTCTTGCAGGTACGAGGTATAAGAATCTCACAACCCCAGTAACTGTAGCCTCCAGAAAGGCACTTCTGACTTCTGATTCTGACCCAGTAGGTTCAGATTTGGAAGATTTTGGTTATTTGACACCTATTAAAAATTTAGATAAATCCTGCCCCTATAATAAACCTTTCATTCAAGAGCTATCACAGCACCTAAAAGGGTAGAGATTTTGGACTTTATCAAGCTCACAGAACAGCTTCTGTGACTGTTTTTGTGCCTGCTTGCCTGTAGGTAAGGCGGAATTCCATCTGACACTTACTTAACGTTGTATCATTCTACTTGGAAGCAAGGATATGGGAGAAAAGACTTACGAGCTTCACTCACCTCTAGTTATTGAACATATGTTAGTAGGATTATTGTTCAAAAACCTTCACTCTCTGCCCCCAAACGTCCCCACCCCCATGTAAGGAATACACTTTCCCATCCTTTGACACTGGGATGGCCACAGGACATGTTTTAGCCAATGTGATGTTAGTTTATGACACAAGTACGGGCTTGAAATGTACTTGTGCAGGAGGCTTGTCCTATCACATCTCTGCCAAGACCGTGAGAGGAATGTGCCCTAGGTGGCACTCAGGCACAAGGAAGCTGAGAAACACTGGGAGCCAACTGGGTCCCAAACTGCAGCACAGAGATTGCCCAGTCATCAGCAGAGCAATGGCTGCAGACCCGCAGAGAAACTTCAGTGTTTGTTGTTGCATACCACTGAGACACTGTGGTGACCTGTGGCAACGGCTGACTGGCACACAAGGCTACAAATATTTATGCACCTTCCCTCCCCCCCCAAAAAAGCTAATAATCATCAGTGTCCAAATCAGATTAGGTTCTAAGCACTTGACAAATATTGCTTCATATAATTCTCATAACAAATCTGGGAGGTGGGGATTATTTTTCCTATTATACAGATAAAGTAATCATGGCTAATAGAGATAAAACACCTTGGCCCAAATCACACAACTAGGAGGAACAGAATGGAAGTTAGCTCCAATCCTGACTGCAGAGTCCATCATCTCCCACTATACTTCATTGCTCACTCTTACCAACTTGCTTAGATTGAACTGAACCTTAACTAAAGATGTATCCATGCACACAGCAAGAGGGACAAAAACTGAACCCATGCACCAGTGAGGGTCATTCACATGCACATTAAGTCATTCAACACTTGTTTGATGAGCACCTACTGTGTGCCAACGCATTGTGGTGTTTCCTGAGGATTTAATGATAAGCATGATAGACACCATCCCTGCCCTCACAGGGCTTACACTCTCATCTTATTATAGATGTGTTTGTTAAATACATGCTTAAGGGGTGTTTTTTTGTGGTGTAAGGATTATGGCCTCATTTTATACCGTGTGTATGAACAACAGCCCTAGACAAAGGAAACTCCCTATCTTTGACTGTCTGACTTTCAATGTGGTGATCACTAACTAGTTGGAATGCAAGTAACAACTACTCTCAGAAATGTATTCAACTACTAATGATAAACCTGAGTTGTTGCTCCACAGAGTGCTCTCAAACGTTATAGGTCAAGGAGTTTGGGAAAAACAAAGTTACTCCTTCTGTTCCGCAGGGAGAGGGAAAAAAAGCAATGGGATATTATAATTCTTATTAATAAACATTATTAAGCTCAGACAACTTCTGAATTTTAAAATAAAAATAATTAATCTACTGAAAGAACGGTAAACCAGGAAAGATTAAAATTATAATTAAAGAATGGGAATAACATTTGGTATCAGAGGGATCTCAGCAGACTATCTGAACAGTACACTAAACAAAGTGAATTATTTCTACCATAATAATGGCATTTACTATAATACAATGACACACAAGAAATCTAATTGCAACCTGCCAAGGATTTAAAAAAACACAGTTATAATGTAAAAATACAGGAAGAATAGATATGATCTGTATTTTTAAAAGACCATGGTAATGCTACTATATGGTTCAATTTTCAGATATCAGGATTTAATATAATAAGAAAAGACAGAGAAAATGAAAATTGGGGAGACTTTTGAATAGGTGCTTTAAGAAGGGGATTTGCAACCGAATGGAAACAGGCTGATTTTGATTACACTTTAATATGAGATAAAGTAAGGATGGGGTAAATCCAAAGTAAAACATAATTATAAGTTTTTGCATAATCCCTGGCAAAAATATTAAAGATTAGATTCCAGAATTGTGTTAGTAGCTCCATACAATTTTACCATTCATAGTTATTCACTGTACAATAAGCACTGTCACAAAACAGACAAAAATATATTCATAGATGGAAATAATCATAAAGGTATTTAATAAGATATCTGGATTTTAAAGTTTCACCTTCCTCTTTCTGAAATAGAAAAAAATCATAAATACAACTTATAATAGAAAATAATCTGTATAAACACCAGAGTGAGAGTGAGGAGACAGAATGCTATGAATTCACTTGTCAGTAGAAAAAAACTTAAGTGCAAACTACTTTTGCTATGAAGAAAGCATGAACACAGTATGCTTTATACTAACCCTTGATTTCTTTTCACAATCTCTTTTGCATATATTGACAAATTCCCATGGATGGGAACACAGATAATGTGTCACGGAGATTAACTGACCGAATATTCAGACTAGTGGTCCTAGCTCCACAAAGGGTAAGAAAGATGGGCATCATTCATTCTAACATGAAAATAACCTTCCGTTGTGAACAGAAAAATCAACATTCCTTAACTTAAATGCTGACAATCGATAGATTTGCAGTACTGCACATAGGTAAGAATAATAGCTTCATTTTAGGCGAGTATCTGAGATTTGGGAATATCTGATTATGAAGAATCTGAGGCTGGCCAACTAAGTGTTGATAGAAACTGATCATGACATGTGGCCACCATCCATTCTAAACTCTCAGAAACCAACAGTGTGGTAATAAATCTAGTGATTATGGTGTGGGTTTTTTTGTCTGTCTTTTTGTCTGTCTACCTCCAATACAGAAGCAGCTGGACATACAGAAAATAAGCTTCTACTAAAAATCTTGATGGGTGATAAATACCATTTACCAATGGTAGATCAAACATACTTTTAGGGGTTGTATATTGCAGGAGTGGAGAGAGAGAGAGAGAGAGAGAGGGAGGGAGAGAGGGAGAGAAAGAAGAAGGAGAAGAAGAAGGAGAAGGAGAAAGAGGAAGGGAAGGAGGAGAAGAGGGAGGAAGGTAGAGAGAGGGCATTAGAATATATTCTTTTTAGAAATGGATTTAGACATTTTTAGAAATGAAATTTAAAAAACAAAAAACAGAAAGCATTGTAGGTAGGGAAATGTAAGTAAAAATTGCATTCCTATAGTAATGTCATCTCTGAAGAAATTATTGTAACTTTATCCATTTCAAACTATTTTTCTGGAATATGTAATTAAATAATAATATTCAGTTCTTATATTTTATAAAGGAAAAAGATATGTTATTTTATTATTATGTTATTTTCCTGAATTCATTATTAAAGATATTGACATTAAGGTAGAGTACTAGAAGACCTAGATATGACTGTGAATTTATTATGTTTTAGAAGAATGTGTATTTTATTTCTGATTATAATGTTGTTACATTGTGAGCAGTATGAATAATTAGAATCATAAAAAGAAGAAACTGACAAAGCTATAATCCTTTCACACTGTTTATAGGTGTTACCACTTTGGCATATTTTCTTTCCGTCATTTTACTGCTCTCTTTAAAAAATATATATGTATTATATGTAAAATTTGTGTCCTATTTTTCTTAATAGTACATCAGAAACATTTTCCTATGTGATTAAACATTTTAATAAGAATCATTTTTAATTGCTGTATAATATTCCATCACATAAATGGGCTCTACCTTTAATGTTCTATTTATTTATACATTTATATTTGCTTCTTTCAATGACCTCAGAATGAACAAACATATTTGCATTTCAGAATATTTGCTTAGCAAAGATCCTTAGAACTGGAATTACTGAGTCAAAGGCTAAATGTTTTATACAATGCTATGGCAGACATTGGCTAGCTGTTTGCCAGACTTGTTTGATTTTCCTTCTGGGCACAGAGGTAAAGTACACTTCTCAGCCTTCTTTGCAGTGATATGTGCACTTAAGACAGAATTATTTCCAAAGGAACATGAGAAGAAGTGATGAAATGATGTACAATACTTCCAAGTGTGGCCCGTAATCACCTCTCACACAATGCTCGGCCTCTCTCTTCCCTTGTCTGCTGGCTTTTGTTGAAGACAGTAAAGCGTCTGTCAGGCTGTTTCTGAAGAACTGTGAAGCGAAATAGCCCTAATTTCCACTGCCTCTAATTGATATGATATGAGTGAGAAATAAAATTCTATTATGTTAAGCTATTAAAATTGGGGGTTTTATTCACTTTACTGCTAGCATAATCTTAACTAATAGGGAAATGAGCTGCAACTCTAATAAAAACCTAAAAGATGTGGAATCAGCATTGGGTAGTGAGGAAACTAATATCAGAGGATGGGGAGATGGAGACCCATGTAATACAGTGGTAAAATATGTGTTAAAACTGTGACTGGAGATAGTTTGAAGGCAGATCAAGCACTTACTAAGCCTGTAGCTCTAGGGGAAGAGACTGGAAAACAGAATTATGTGACGTGTGTTGGTCGTTACTGGCTTCTATTAGGAATATACTAGAAGAAAAAATGAGTCAGAAAATAGCTGGATGATTTTCAAGCAGAAATTTTAAAAAAATACAGAGAGAAAAGAAATTTGGGGCAGCAAAGAGTTGGAAAAGCTAACTGTTTCTAGATCCCCAACAATAGAAAATAAGATTGAAAATGCTTTTAATTGATGGCCCCATGACAAAGACCAATTTAAATTAAGGGCATAGCCTTCTCTGCCAAGACTCCCATACTCTGTATGACCTCAACGATGCTGGCATTAAGTTGTGTGTATGTGAGAGAGGCATGAGGGTGAGGAAGCAAGGATAGACATGAGAGTTAATAATTATATTTAAGAAAGAGTTTTGGGTGGTGTTCCTGGCATGTGAGACTGAGTGGTAAAAACATATTGCCAAAGAAATCATAAACCTGGAGTAAAAAACCCTTTGGCTGCCTTAAAATCATTCTTGGACCCCCAAACTTGCATGAGCAAGAAATGCGCTGAAAACGCTCTTTGGTCCCACAGGAGGAGGTCTCCCACTTCACTGGAATTATGACCAAGATGGAAATGGACAAGGAAGGATCTCCCAAAGGGCAAATCCAACAACTGTGGAGAAAAATGGACAGAGAAGCTTCCTACAGAAAGTAGAATCAAGGTCAAAGCAAAGCACTTCTCCACCTTGGACGTAGGAGTTTTCAGTCAGCATAAGTGCTATAGAGCAGTGACTCCCATATCCAGAATCTTCCCTTTTCTGAACGAGAGGATTTTTTTTTTTGTAATTATAAAAAATGCTGTTTGGCAATAAAAAGAAATGAAGTACTGATAGTGTTACAGAATGGATGAACTTCAAAAACATTATGCTAAGTGAGGGAAGCCAGACACAAAAGACCACATACTGTATGATTTCATTTCTATGACGTATGGAAAAAATGCACATCTATTGAGGCAGAAAATAGATTAGTGGTTGCCTAGATTAGATTGAGATGGGAGTGAGGAATGATTACCAATGGGCCTGAGCAGCCCTTTGGGGGTGCTGGAAATATTCTAAAGCTGGATTGTGGAGATGGTTGTACAATTGTTAATGTACTTAAAAATCATTGAATTTTATACTTAAAACAAGTACATTGTAAGATATGAAAATTTATCTCAGTAAACCTTTTTCTTTCATTTGCTGGTGAATATGGAAGAAAATAAGCACTTTAATACATGGTAAGAATGAAATTTGGCATAATCTTTGGAGAGTCATCTGGTAATATATACCAAAACTTCAAAAATTCGAATGTTTGTATTCTTTTACCCAGCAATTCCACTCCTAGGAATTTATTCTAAAGAAATATTTGGATACATGCTGCAAGATTGTTTCTTGCAAAGTTGTTTACAATATTGAATAACTGAAATAAATTTAATTATAAATTAAATAATTAAATGTCTATCAACAGGGGATTGGTTAAATACATTAGAATATATCCAAACGTTGAAATGCCTACAAGTGTGGTTTTTACCATGGGACTCTTAATGTATTTTTGTGGAAAACTATCCAACAACAAGAAAAATGCAGGGCTTCCCTAGTGGCGCAGTGGTTAAGAATCTGCCTGCCAATGCAGGGGACACGGGTTCGAGCCCTGGTCTGGGAAGATCCCACATGCCACGGAGCAACTAAGCCTGTGCGCCACAACTACTGAGCCTGCGCGTCTGGAGCCTGTGCTCTGCAACAAGAGAGGCCACGATAGTGAGAGGCCGGCGCACTGCGATGAAGAGTAGCCCCCGCTCACTGCAACTAAAGAAAGCCCGCGCACAGAAACGAAGACCCAACGCAGCCAAAAATAAAATAAAAATAAAATTAAAAAAAAAAAAAAAAGAAAAATGCAGTTAAAGTATGCTGTTTATGGTATGGACCCATTTATGTTTACTGAAACACAGGTATAAGGGAGGAGGTTTTTACTTTTCCTGAAATATGTGAATTTTTTCAGCCATCATACATTATCAGGAAAATAGCAACAAAACATAGATACTTTGGAAATAAGCTTATGTTAAAGTAAAATAAAAATCAGATTAAAATTTCACACCTTTGATATGTTTGTATTATAAAGTTAATTTGAGTAAATTCAGGAACGTTCCCCCCCCAAGTTTGAAAATAGTTCAACTTATGTGCGTGTGTGTAACTCGTTTGGTGTTCAATGACCCATTTGACATACATTTTCATATTTTAATTTTTTTGACATTGATGAAGTAAGTCTTATAATTCACTTTTATTTAATTTTTCCTATGGGCTGATTCTAATTAAAAGTACCATAAATAAAATCCGGTCTGTGTTCTGGAGGAGATTCAACTCTGCAATACAACACATAGGATCATTTTAACAAAATGTGCTAAAATAGTCCGATGTGGTTTGAAGTGAGGGTCACTCTTGCAGGTCTTATCCTTCACAATCACCTAAAAAAAACTGAAAAGGGGATGTTTAGAGGCTAGATTCCTACCAGGAAGTAAAGAATTTGTGAATTTCCTTTATTTACGAAAGTAAATATTTAAGGAGTTTTTACATCAAATAGCCTGGGAGAAATAGATGTGACTCTAATAGCTCTTTCTTATACAGTAGTATGTTACAAACATATTTGCTTAAGGGATTTATGATATTTGTTGATAGGTGCTAAAATCCAAAGTAAAGTACTTTTCCGTACATCCTGTACAAATCTAGGATAGAATAGAGTAAATATGTCAGATTATGTATCAGAGTTTTCTGAATAGATTAGAACTGCTATTTGGGGCACACTACAAAAACAAAAAATCCCCAATTATTTTCAGAGCGCCCCTGACATTAAGCAGCAGGTAGCAAGCTGTGTGTTAGAAAGTAGTACTGCCTTGGTCTTCCCTGGTGGCACAGTGGTTAAAACTCCACGCTCCCAATGCAGGGGGCCCAGGTTCGATCCCTGGTCGGGGAACTAGATCCCACATGCATGCCGTAACTAAGAGTTCACATGCCGCAACTAAAGGAGCCCGTGAGCTACAACTAAGACCTGGTGCAACCAAATAAATAAATAAAATAAATATTTTTTAAAAAAGGGGGCTTCCCTGGTGGCTCAGTGGTTGAGAATCTGCCTGCCAATGCAGGGGACACGGGTTCGAGCCCTGGTCTGGGAAGATCCCACATGCCGCAGAGCAACTGGGCCCGTGAGCCACAATTACTGAGCCTGCGCGTCTGGAGCCTGTGCTCCGCAACAAGAAAGGCCGCGATAGTGAGAGGCATGCGCACCGCAATAGAGTGGTCCCCGCTTGCCACAACTAGAGAAAAGCCCTCGCACAGAAACGAAGACCCAACACAGCCATAAATAAATAAAGAAAGAAAGAAAGAATGAAAGTAGTACTGCCTTTCAGGTTACTTCCAAAAGCAGCAAAAATAGTAAATTGGTAGGTATTCTAAGTTCCAGGTCATTGATAGAAAACTATGAATTTAAAACAATAAAACTTGAATTGAGAGGTGAGCAACATTGTTTGAAACCAATGAATATTCATGACAATAAAAATAGGTTGTGTGTATGAGTGGAAGAGAGAAATATTTGAATACGAAGTATGAAGCACAGGACATTAACTGCCTGAGAAATAGAAAATACTGGGGCTGTTTAAGAAATAAAGCACTGAACTTTTATTTTACTTAATATAAGAAACTATTCCTTTGATTCTTTCTGTAAAAGGAGAATTAAGGGCTTTCCTTGCAATTTAATACAAAACTATTATAAAGTTTTAAACAGTATTTAGAATTGTGTTATCATTTTCAACAGGTTACCATTTTCACCTAGCTTAAATATCTAATTAGGAATGTCATATATTTTGACTTGGTAGTGTGTTGTAGCATCATATTCTTATTCCTTTAGATCAGAGGCTGTTTTTAAACTTCAACTCTTACGCAGGAGAAGCATTTGCTTGAGAGAAAATCCTAGGGCCCAGGGCAGCCAAAGGGCAGGGCGGCTCATGGTCAGTGTTACTGCCCTGTTTCCTTCACATTTACTTGCTCCCTTTCTTTATTGTTCTTTTGGCTTCTAGGGCAGTGGTTCACAGCTTTGGCTGCACAAAACCAGCATCTTTAATCACCTGGAGTGTTTGAAAATCATGATGCATGATCTCACCTCCAGGAAGTCAGACTTAATTGGCCTGGGGTGTGGCTGAGGCATCAGGGCTTGAACAAGTCTCCAGGTGATGCTGACTTGCAGGCAGTATTGAGAGCATGCAAATCCCTGCTCTAGGCAGCGATTTTCAGACTGTGATCCCAGGACGAGCAGCAGAGCAGCACCAGGGCACATGTGAGAAATGCAAAGCCTTGGGCTCCACTCCAGACCTCCTGAGTCAGAAGCCCTGGGACTGGGGTCCAAGCCTTGCAGGTGATCTAATGATGCACGCTCAAGTTTGAGAACCCCGGCTTAAAGAAACGAACCATCCACTGGTAAGACTGAAGCAAGTAAAGAGTGAGTGAGAGAATGTGGATAGTTTAAGAGGATTTTGAAGGCTTTTTCCCAGGGTGGTGTTCCTTCACAAATTTTACTGTGTAGCTGATGACATCACATTAAGTATGTCTGTTATGAATGTTTTTCCTGATTCTTCCTCTGAATTGAGTATTTTTAGGCTTGTCAGCTATCTGAGAGTAGACACTAGTGAGCATGATGTCTTTAGCTGTACACAATAGATGACCTTCCATATCTTCTGATAAATTGTGAAGACTGAATCTGAAAAGGAAATCTTACTGCTATCAAGCAACTGAGGCTGATTGGTTTTTTGTTGTTGTTGTTTTGTTTTTTAAGATTCTGGAATTGTTTACTATGATCATTGTAACTATAGGTCTAATTAAGACCTCTAATCAAAGAAATTGATAAATATAAATCCTAAGGGAACACTAAATATGCCATCTTTCATGTGGTAGAATCTCCAAATGAGATAAGCTTCATCAGTATTAGCACTGCTTGTCTTGAATTACAATACTTTCCTTTCTATATATTTTACACATTGTATGTTTCCTATTGTTATTATAACAAATGACCACAAATTTGGGTCAGAATCCTGATATGAGTTTATGCTGGGCTGAAATCAAGGTGTTGGTAGGTCTACATTCCTTCAGGAGGCTCTTGGGGAGAATATTTCCTTGCCTTTTTCAGCTCCTAAAGCCTACTTGTATTCCTTGGCTTACGGCCCCTCCTCCATCTTCAAAAGAAGCATCTTTAAAACTCTGACTCTGCTCCTCCTTTTTCCACTGTAACATCTCTTTTCTGATCCACGAGCCTCTCTCTAATAAGGATCTCTGTGATTACACTGAGCTCACCCATCTAATCCAAGATAATCACTCATCTCAAAATCCTTAACTTCATCATATCTGTAAAGTCCTTTTCGTCACGTAGGATTCACAGATTCTGGGGATTAGTATGTGAACATCTTTGAGGGGCCATTACTTATGCAACACACATGTCAAGAGACAAAAAAAAAAAGTTAGGGAACATGTTTTGATAAGATGCCCTCGGAGACTAGACTGTAGTGGAGAGTAGAAAAGTAGCTCCTTGGGGAGACCCACAAGGCAGTAAGTTTCAAATTGTTGCATGCTTAAAAATCACCTGGGGATTTGTAAAACATGCATATTTCTGAGCCCTGTCCCCAAAGATTCTGATTCAGTGGTTTAGCCTGGGGATCTGCGCTTTACCCAAGAGCATGCTCACATCTCCCCTCGCCAGCAATGCTCCCAGAGGCAATTTGCTACAGATAATCACAGAACACAAGGAGAAGCTGCCAGCAGGGAGGTGCTGAGAAGCACAGAACCTGAGACAACTCTACAGCAGCAGCATCATTGACTCTGGGTAAACATCAGAATTACTGGGGCAACTGTTAAAAATACAGTTTTCCTGAGCCCCGCTCCAGGAGATTGTGATTCCAGCGGTCTGGGAAGGGCCAGGACCTGTGTTTTTGAAAAATCCTTCCAGGTGATTCTGACTGAGGACCATTGCCCCCACCTTAGTAGAATTCCTCAGTGTTCTTGGCAGTTCTACCTGATCCAGCTGTAGCCAGAGGAATCTCCTATTTTCCTGTATTCAAAAAACAATCTTACTGGCTAATATTCCTTTTCTTTGTGACTGATTAAACTATGGTTCATGTTAAGTTTTAATCTTTGTGTCCCCAGTGCCTTTCTTTGAGCCTGGCACACAGTGGGTACCCAATAAATGTTTTTGGAATAAATCAATGATTCGCAGACTTTACCCTGTACCATAATCACCTGGAGGCTTGTTAAAATACAGATGGCTGGGCCCGTCCCCAGAGTTTCCAATTCAGTAGGCCTGGTTGGTGCCCAAGAATGTGCATTTCAAACAAGTCCCCAGGTGATGCTGGTGCTACTGGTCCGGGTACCACACTTTGAGATCACTGGAATAAATAGAGTTTGAATTGTTAAAGCTCTAATTCTTCTATTACAATATGAAAATTTTTATATATCGTTGAGAGATTTAAAACTTTTCCCAGTTTTTGAATTGTCCTTAACATTTTTCATCATTTCTATGTTTTCCCTTTAAAAATTTTATCCTCTTGAAATTGAAAAAGAAAATCATATTTCTCCAGTAATAGCTGTCCTGTAATGTTTTATTGTTTATTTCTTCTCTGTATGTGAATTCTCTAGAAACAAAACAATCGAAAATAGTTGAGGAGTTCCTACTGATAAAGAATTTGTTTCAAACTTGTGTCTTTAGCATTGTGGATGCATAATCTAACAGTAAATTATCTTTTAATCTGAAGCTTTAGTTTGATTTACACTTTTGCTTGTTTGTTAGTTGATTTTTTTGGTCATATTCCTCAAATTGTAGGAAAATGTAAAGGAAGATAGTCACATATGCATTACGAGGCCAGTCACCACTGGAAAGACAGCACAATTAAGAAAGATAAGTACTACTGAGTGATTTGTCCGATTTGCCTGAGACTTGACAGTGCATACTTTTTATTATAGGAATACATATAAAATTCATCCAGTATATATTTTCATAAAATTTTATTTCTTTGGAAGAATATCTGAATTTTCCCTATATTTATCCAGCTAGAGATCATCCATAGGGGATTGATAGCCCTTATATGTACTTTTTCAACCTAAGAAATCCTTTTTATGGGGCTTCCCTGGTGGCACAGTGGTTAGGAGTCCGCCTGCCAATGCAGGGGACACGGGTTTGAGCCCTCATCTGGGAAGATCCCACATGCCGCGGAGCGGCTAGGCCTGTGCGCCACAACTACTGAGCCTCCGCTCTAGTGCCCGCGTGCCACAACTACTGAGCCTGCGCTCTAGAGCCCGCAAGCCACAACTACTGAGCCCGTGCTCCTGGAGCCCATGCTCCGCAACAAGAGAAGCCCCCGCAGTGAGAAGCCTGCGCACCACAATGAGGAGTAGCCCCCGCTCGCCGCAACTAGGGGAAGCCTGCGTGCAGCAACGAAGACCCAACGCAGCCAAAAATAAATAAATAAATAAATTTATTAAAAAAATAAAAAAGAAATCCTTTTTAGGATTTGAGGATAGCTTTCCTTATTCATACAAAATTGTAATAGTATGCTTTCCTTGTAAAATACTCCCTGAAGGTTGGATCAGCCTTGCAGACAGCCTTATGCCTTTGAATCTGGGTGTACTAAGAGTTTCTGGTGGTGAAGTAATAAAAGGTATTGATTTTATTTATTATACTTGCATGAAAAGGCTGTATAACCAGATTGATGGGATGGAGGATTACTAAAAATATTTTTATAGGGTTAGGACATTTGAATCTTGTATACAATGCTGAATTTGAACATATTGCTGGGCTGAAAGTAGGCATCTTATAAACAAACTCTTGCAATGAACCACTCTTGCATGGCTATTAGTCGTCAATACATTTTTATTAAGTGCACACCATGTTTGAAGCACTGTGTTAAATCATCTTCTATCTCAAAAGTTTTCTTTTTTTGACTTTTGCATATAAATTGGTAAAAAAAGATTGGTAAAAAATTTTATTATTACCCAAAATAGGTATACTCAAGTTAAAAAATTTAAGATATAATTTGCATACAATGAAAAGCACAGATCATAAATGTTCACGTAGATTATGACAAGGCATGTACTCCTGTAATGCACACCCTTGCCAATCAAGACAGACATTTTCGTCACTAAGAAAATTGCCTCAGATCACTTCCCAATCAATCTCCTTCCCTCCCATAAATAACCACTGATCTGATTTCTATCATATATGCACTCTTGTGTCTGGCTTCTTTCACTGAATACTTTTGAGATTCATACCTCTTATGTGTATCAGCAATTAGTTCCTTTTAATTGCTGACTAGTATTCCATTGTATGAAGCATGGGCAAATTTCCCATATCCCTCTGAGTCTTCCCCAGTGGAATGAGAGTACAGATAGAATGTGAGGGCTATCCTTTGTTTCCTCCACTCCTCATACGTTTAAACCACTTTTCCTGAAAGTTCAAACCTTGCACTTCCTTTATCAGTATCACTAGGGCCCCACTATGAGATCTGATCTTATTAGATCAGAATGTAAATACAGGGTAGAAGACCTGGTATTTCGAGCAAGCTCTCTATGGGATGCTGAACATCCCATATGAACATTAATGACTGACACTACTGCTTTAAGCAAATATTTTGCAAATATAAAGGATTAAGGAAAGGGCTAGAAGAATAAGAAACAGAGTGGCCAAATTGCTCCCAGTAATTCATGTTAATGGATTGAACTAAGCAAATTTCCAAGATGATAAGAAGACTGTGGGAGGTGACAGGAGCAGGGGTCTTTCCTCAGGGATGGGAGTGGGGGAGACCTAATTAATCGGCATGGAAATAGAGAATGGGACCTAAGCAAGTCACTCCCCCTTTCTGTGCTTGTAAAGATGGGTTTGGGCAAAACAAAAGAGGAAAAGGTGAGAAGGGAAGAAAGTGAGACAGTTTGTGGTGTCTCACAGGGAGAAAAAAACAGATTTCAGTTTACCAAAAGAACCAAAGCCTTTCCTTGCTTTCCTTCCAGATCACTCTCCTCCCACCTGTTGCCTCCCTGAGGGCTACCAACCTCACCTGTTTTTTCCTTGTTGTTGCCTCCCAGCAGAAATGTGAGTACAGCTCAAAATTAAATGAGCAAGTGTATCGGTGCCCCTGAATCACTGGTTAAAAAACACAGCCCAAAGAAATGGGATCTTTTCTCTCAAGGGCAGAGATAAGGTGCTTAAATGCCAACATGATAAGAACAAGATAAATAATAGCAACAAGCCTTGTGATGCACCCAAAAATGTCAGGCTGGCGCCACATGCTGTCCAATGAAATATTTTGGATGATCTAGGGTCTGGGAGGGGAGTATATAATTTTCATTCATACAATTTATTCTTTTGAAATGACAAACTACTATGAAATGTTTCTATCACTTCAGTGAAGCGTCTGGCTATCTTGTGCTTGCAGTCTTGGCACAGACACTGTGCACAGATAAACATACATCTCGTATTTCATCTGTCTTTGTTCAGTGCTGCTTGGGGCATATCCCCTCTGCTGCCAGCAACACCCAGCAGTCCTGGAGGGCGGGGCTCAGAGCGTCTCTGACTCTGCCTATCAAGAGGCTAATGCATCCCCACCTTCTACTCACCTTGGGCCTTTCCTCCTCTCCTCTCTTCTCAGGACTCAGCGGGGGAAGATGAGATAACTGAGGTCATTCTGACCATTATCCTTCCCAGAACTTTCCTCTTCCTCAAGGGAAAAGCTTTGGCCTAAACTTACATGCCCATTAGGTATTTTAGAACATAGGATGTCACACGTCGTTCGTTAGTGGAATGTGGTCTAATAAAAATACAAAGCAATCTTCACTTTCATTATTGTCTTGATGTTAGTAGTAATATTGATATATTTCATTATACTATATTTTATTGGTATTATTTTGAAGTTATTATAATTATAGTTATGAATAAGTGATTATGGTTTTTAAAATGTTTTAAATTTTGAAATGTTTTAAAATTCAAAATGTTAAAATACCCCAGCTCTGTCCACTGAACAGATCCAGCAGCAATGACAACTCAGTAATAATGAGAATGTTAGCATCCAAACTCTGGTCTCTGAATACTATTTCCTACTGAAAGGAACCAGTGATTCTTGAAGAGACTGCTGATTCCAGATGTGGAATGGCAAATGACAAGCCGAGACTTGATCATCTTGTTATGCTAGAAAGCAAGGAAGCTGTCCATTGGCTAAAGGTGGACAATTTTACCATCAAACGGAAGATGACAGCAATTGATTGAAACACACTGATTAAATAAATATGCATGAATTTATGATACTCAAAAGAGAAAGCCAAAGCAACAAGTACAAATCATTTGTCATTATTAGAGGTAGTCAACTCTGTACTCTGAAAATTAGTATTTAAAGGGAAAAAAATTGTCTTGATCTGCCTTTCCTGTGAAAATCTATTTGCAAGTTACAAAATAGTCCCAGTGGATGAGAGAACGTTTTCTTACAGAAGTATTTTAACTAACAAATGTAGAAGGAATGATAGAATAATTTACCATTCTGTAACATCTAATGAAATAATTGATTCAGGCAATATACATTTATGGATGCTAAAACTAAGAAACTAAATATTAATGAGGAACTGGATATTCCAAGGGAGCCAAAAGGTCACCTTATAACTTTACAACTACCGATCAATCGGCATCTTTAAAAGGAGGGCAAAGAGGTATTATGTACTTTCTCATGTGGTTTCACATGAAGTATTGATACACAGGACCACCTGTGAAGTATCTGTGCCAAAAATGTTAACACTGAATCTAATCAAGCCTTTATAGGTAACTTCCAGTTACAGAAACATAGGTGATAGGAAACAAGTTGAAAAAAATCAGCAAAATCTGGAATGTTATGGAACAACTGACCCAGTCTCTTCACGAAGTCAATTCTTGAGAACAGGGTGATGGGGGAGATGAATGTGCCAGACAAAAAAGAGACTTAAGAGACATATCAACTTAAACAGCAGCAGCAACAAAATTCCCTTATGTTAGTTAATTCTGTACCTTGAATTTGCACATATATTGATATTTAAGCGAAGGACTGTGGTTGGTTTTTTGACTGATGTTGTGCTTCTGCTAACCTCTAGTGAAGAATATAGCTGGCTGGTGATTCCTGCACCCCCTCCCAAATTCTCTGCCCTCCCCTTCCCACCTCCATCAAAATCCAGAGGGGACAAGTTCATGAAACTAATAGCAAGTATAGGGGCATAAACAGACATAAATAGTTCTTACTCAAAATGGAGTTTCTCTGAGGCCATCATGGATTAGGGGAGGACGTCACAGAGTCAAACGCTGTAATAAAAACCAGATAATTTTGTGATCAATAAGTTATAATTACATATGCTGAGATAAAAGCAATCAAATCTCATGCTCAATGATGTAAATCATTGTGCACTGTGCAGGACTGTGTTGCAGGGTTCTAAAAAGAAATTTCCCCTGAAGAGTGTGTAGAATATTAATAGTCGATTAGAGTTCTCTCTTTAAGTGTCAAATATAGGTAGATCTAGTGGGAACAGTGGTCCAAAATACAAACACCATTTAATCAGCCGCCTCTGTTTAAAATTCAGAGCATGTTTTTATACATGTACAGGAGTGTGTGTGTATTTATCCAGTTTCATTGAACTTATGGTCATTCACACTGTTGGAATTATCCGGACTTGTTTTTAAAGATTTTAATTGGATGAGTTTCTTAGTGAATCACAGCTAGATGCTAAACAATTCCAAGATAGTGGTAGAGATTAAATATCCTTAAAAGGAATATTACGGTATAGAATAAACTTAATTATGTAATAGACCATAATCTACCTAGACCAGTGATTGCTTCTACTTTTTCTTTTCTTTTCTTTTTTTTTGGTCAGATTCCTTTGAGAATCTTGTGAATATTCAAGATTCTCTTCAGAGAAAGATGTAAACATGTGAAAAATTAGTCCACAATTTCCGAGAGTTCCTGCCAACTCCTCACTGTGGCAGATTGCATTTTCCAGAGATGGCCATAATAATAGCTTCCATCCCACATGCACTTCTGCAGTGTCACTTGCTGCTCTCCCATCAAAAAGTAGAGTCTAATGCATCGCCCCTTGCTTCTGTGAAGGCTTGAGTGATTTGCTGAAACAAAAGAAAGCAGTGGAAGAAATATTCTGGGACTTCCAAGGTTAGATCATTGAGAGTCTTGCAGCTTTTCCCTGGGACTTTTGGAACACTCACTCTTGGGAGTGTTCACTCACTCTCAGGACACTCCACCCCTGAGCATAGCCACCATGCTGTGAGGGTCACAAACTACAAGGAGAGGCCACATGTGGCCACTCAGTTTAGCACATTCAACTGAGCTCATAGCCAACAACTACTACCAATTGCCAGTCCTCGGGGGGAGCCATGTTGGACACTCAGCCCAGTTGAGCTATCAGATGAGTCAGCCCCAGCCAACATCAGATTGCAGTTGCATGAGAGACACCCAGAGGGAACTGCCCACCTGAGCACAGCTGACCCACAGAACCATAAGTAATAATAACAAATTGTTGTTCTAAGCTACAAAGTTTTGGAGTGATTTGTTACACAGCAGTAGATAACTGTAACACCCACCCACTCCTGTTGAGAACCACCCTTAATGATTTATTGAGAAAAAGAAATAAAGTTAATAGATTGTAGTTAAAAATTCTTAGGCCCAATAATTTACTAGTGGTACATTAGTATATCTTATGAAAATTACTACCTAGGATTTGAACAGTTGTTTTTTTTTTTTTCATTTACAAATCAGTATGAGTATACCTGGCTATTCATAAAGGGTTTTCCTAGTACAACCAGTAATTCTTATATAATAGCTGGTATCATTTTACATTGGATTTGGATGATTCTCACATTAAATTTCTTCTCCCTTCTCTTTCCTCTCTCTTCCCTTCTGCTTCTCTCTCTCGCTTATCCACCCTGTTCATATACATACAAAAACCACACACATTACTATATTCTCATGTTTTATGTGGTCAGTATCTCAAATCCTCATATCCCCAACCAACAGCTTACCATTAACACTCTTGATTTTAATACCAGATTTAATATCAGATAACACTGAGAAGAAAAACATTTTGAAAACAGTTGTCTCTATGCTTTGACCCAGAAATTCCACTTGTAGATATTTTTTTCCTTAAAAATAAATGGTTAATTTAGGTAAAGATTTAGGATGTTTATCACAACATTACATATAATAGGGGGAAAATTGGAAACAACCTAAATGCACATCAGTAAGCTGTTCTATGCTACAGAATACTGTGCAACAATTAAAATGAGATAAAACTACTCACATTGACATGGAAAAATGTTTAGGATATACTGCTAAATGTGAAGAAAGCAAATTGCTAAATACTAGGTATAAAATTTTAATAAATAACAATAAAACACATATGTGTATGTATAGAAAAAGCTCTAGAATTACATACTATGCTGTTAACAGAGGATACCTGTAGGTGGTGGGACTATAGGCTGACTTCCACTTTCTATTTTCAACATTTTTGTATTGTATGAATTACTTTTGCAGTACTAACAATTTTTAAAGTAATGTTTTATTTAAATGTTATATAAAAGGAAAAATTCATAAAATAAAATAGACTGTAGGCTTACGTATTATTTCTAAAAGTCTTCTTTCTCAGTGTATGAAGAAAGAATGGGGTAATCATTCAGTGAATCCATGTTCTCATCCATAAAACTTTTTTAAGGAATTGTCCTAATGTATTAAACCTTAATAACTTGGCACCATATCTCCTAACATTCATGACTTTGGACTTTCATTCCTATATAATATTTTTCAAATATTATTAAATAGTTTTCACATGTATGTATTTTACATCCTCAACTGTATAAACTCCTTGGTTATTGCCTTTTCTTTCTCTTATACAGTCTTCTATGACCAATAAATGCTAAGGACTTTGCTGGTTAAGGGGCTAATACAGATGTCATCAAACAATGGCCTGTGGGTCAAATCTGACCAACTACCTACTTTTGTACAGCCCATGTGCTAAAAATAGCTGTTACATTTTTGAATGATTAAAAAAAAAATCAAAAGAAGAGTAACATTTTGTGACATGTGAAAGTTATGTGAAATTCAAATTTGTATCCATACACAAAATTTTACTGGAACACAGACACACTTGTTTGTTTATGTATTTTCTGTGGCTGCTTTCACATTGTAACATCACTGTATGTAACAAAGACTGTATGTCCCCGCAAAGCCCCAAATATTTACTAGCTGGTTTTCACAGAAAAAGTTTGCCAGCCCCTGAGTTAACATGATGTGTGTAAGTAGCATCAGTAGCATCAGTTCTTTTAAAAAAATCTGCTATTGTAGAGTGCCTTTAGTAGTATGGTGGATTGCATTGTTTTCCTCAATTCTTCTCTGCTGCTTTTGTAATAGGATTATACATCCATATCTTTGTGCACATGACATTGCAATGTCTCTCAGTAAAGTAGACCCATACACCCCTGCCCCAGTGTTTTAGGCTTGGTCATGGTATGCTTTGGCCAACGGAATATTAGCAGATGTGATGTGAGCGAGGCTTTATATGTGCTTGCAGAGTTTGGCCTGGATTCTTGAGCGTCTGTGATCTGCCATGAGGTAGCAGCCATCTGTCTAGGTAACTATTGGGCCCAGAGTGAGAGACACACAGAACGTACCTGATCTTGAAGCAGAGTCAACTCAGTCAGTGCACAGACCCATGAGTGAGAAATGAACGTTTGCTGTTAAGAGTCGTCGAGGTTTGTGGATTCTTTATTATGTGGAAATCTGACTAATACTGTGGGATTCATCACTCATTAATTATGCTGATGTTTGTGTAGCTCTCCTATGCTAAACATATAGAAACTGGAAATCTCATTAGATTTAGAAAGCAGTGATATGGATTACCCCAGGTAACCAGTAAATGTAATATATTTTTACTGCTTTATGAGTATAGTCATAAGTTTGAGAAAAATCTATTTATCTTTTTCACCAAGCTGTTCTAATGCCTTGAAATCACATTTTCAGTGGACTTATTGTCCAATATTATGAAAGCTACTTGGTTGATATTAAAATGAACGAACTGAACTTCTACGCTTCTTTATTCCCCCACTACTCTTGTTTGATGTATGATGTGACATGCAATTGTACGCATTTCTGTATGTGATTTCCGAGTCTTGAAATGCAAACATATTTTTACCTATAAAATGGGAATCCTTTGTTGATATAAAATTTTGCTCTATTCTAAGCTCATATTCAAATTTGGTGCTATTTCCCATAAGCATTTAGAATCTGGTTATATTAGTGAAGATGTATAATTTCCTTAAAGCAAGGTTTTTTAACAGTAGCACTATTGATGTTTTAGGCTAGAAAATTATTTGTTGTGAGTGGCTGTCCTGTGCACTTGACCACTTTAGCAGCTACCCCGGCCTCTATACACACTAGAGGCCAGTAGTGCCTCTCCAGATCCACTCCCCCCTCCCCACCCTGTGCAGTCATCGATGATCAAACATGTCTTCAGACATTTCTATATGTTTTCTGGGAGGTAAAATCACCCAGATGAGAACTACTGCCTTAAAGAGTGAGTTTTGTTGGTTTTTTTTAAAGGCTCTGCTTTTTTTTTTTTTTTTTTTTAATTTATTTATTTTTTATTTTTGGCTGCACTGGGTCTCTGTTGCTGCACCCGGGCTTTTCTCTAGTTGAGGCGAGCAGGGGCAACTCTTTGCTGCAGTGCACTGGCTTCTCATTGCCGTGGCCTCCCTTGTTGCGGAGCGCCGGCTCTAGAGCGCAGGCTTAGTAGTTGTGGCGCACGGACTTAGTTGTTCCGTGGCATGTAGGATCTTCCTAGGCCAGGGCTTGAAGCTGTGTTCCCTGCATTGGCAGGAGGATTCTTAACCACTGCGCCACCAGGGAAGCCCCAAGAGTGAGTTTTAATGCAGTAGTTTTCATACCTGGTTACATATTATAATAATCTAGTAAGTTTTTTTAACATCTTGTTTTGAAATAATTTCAAAATTACTGACAAACTGCAATTACAGTACAAAGAACTCTCATGTCCCACTTGTTAACATATGCCAGATGTACTTTTTCATTCTTTTTCTATATATATGCATAGATGCTTTTTTCTGGATCATTTGGGAATAAGTTTCAGGCAGGATGCCCTCTTACCCCTTAATGTTAAGTGTGTATTTCCTAGGAATAAGGATATTCTCTTACATAATCACAGTACGAGTAACAAAAACAGTAACTTTAAGATTAATACAATATTATTAATCAATCTACAGTCCATATCCAAGTTCTGCCAATTATCCCCCAACATGACTATTTTTTTCACAGTCCAGACTCTAGTGAAGGACACATATTGTAGTTTGTTATCATATTTCTTAGTTTCCTTTAATCTAGAGAAGTTTCTCAGCCTTTCATTGGTTTCTATAACCTCAATATTTTTCAGGAGTACAGACTACTTGTTTTGGTAGAACGGCTCTCAATTTGATTGTGTCTGACGTGTCCTCATGATTAGATTCAGGTTGTGCAATTTTGGCAGAAACATTATGAGAGTAATGCTGTGAACTTCTCAGTGCATCTCATTAGGAACCACGTGATGCAGGTTAATCCCTTTATTGGTGATGTTAACCAGTCATTTTGTTAAGGTGGTGTCTTAGTTTCCTAAGGCCACCATAACAAATTATCACAAATTGGGTGCTTAAAACAACGGAAAAGTTTTCTCTCACAGTATGGAGGCCAGAGTCCAAAATCAAGGTGTCGTCAGGGCTGTACTCCTTCTGGAGGGTCTAGGGTATAATCTTTCCTTGCATCTTCCGACTTCTGGTGGCTGTCAGCATTTCTTATGGCTGCCTCATGCCAATCTCTGCCTCTATCTTCACATGGCTTTCTTTTCCTCCTCTCTGTCCATGCCTTCTCCTCTTCTGGTCTCTTATAAGGACACTTGTCATTGGATTTAGGGCCCGAGTAATCCAAGATGATTTCATCTTGAGATCTTTAACTTAATTACATGTGCAAAGACCTTTTTGTCAAAGAAGGTCACATTCACATAACCTCCTAATCCTGGGGGTTAGGATGTGGATCTATCTTTTGGGGGCCACCATTTAAGCCAGTACAGGGGGCACATGCCAGGCTTTTTCACTGTAAAGTTACTATTTTTCTTTTTTCATTAACAAGTAATTAA
Organism: Balaenoptera borealis; assembly: GCF_965194805.1. Classification (NCBI taxonomy): domain Eukaryota; kingdom Metazoa; phylum Chordata; class Mammalia; order Artiodactyla; family Balaenopteridae; genus Balaenoptera; species Balaenoptera borealis. The sequence continues at coordinate 43,118,067 of NC_138863.1, read as the reverse complement.
TGGGGAGGTACTTTGAGACAATGTAAACATTCTATTCCTCACCAAACTCTCACCCATTGGTTTTAGCATCTATTGGTGATTCTTGCCCAACTAGAGATTTTCTAATTGCATTATTCCTTCTACATTTATTAGCTGGCATTCTATTGTAAGAGCCTTTCCTTCCTTCCTTCCTTTTTTATTTCAATATAGACTTATTTTATTCAATGGGTTATAATATATTATTGTTATTATTTTATTTTCATGCTCAAAATTTCCCAAACGTGGCCAGCAAGAGCCCCATCAAGTAGGCTTCTGTGTTCTTGGACATGATCCCCACCATCCCTTGAGCAATTTTCTTTCTGGCACAAGAAAATGTTCTAAGCTCATCTTAAATGTTCTAAGCCCATCAAGCTTTTCTACCTTGGCCCTAGAATCAGCCACTTCACCAAGGATCCTTGGTTTCTTTTGGTGGGGAATAATATTTAAAAACCAAGATCTGGGTGTCTGAGAAGCTTTTTTAAATAAAAAAGTTTGGGCCCTACTTTCAAAGATTGTAATTCACAAGTCCTTGAGTAGGGCCCAGAAATGTGTGTGTGTGTGTGTGTGTGTGTGTGTGTGTGTGTGTAAAGTTTCTGGTAGTTTTGTTGCATAGCAGTGTGTGGGAATTACTGCTCTAATACCTTTAAACCATGATTTAGTTCACACTACATTTTTCAGAGCACATTTTTTATCTAAAAGGACAAATAATTGCTTCATATCTTAATTACTGGATATCAGAAAACTAAGCAAGATAAAACCTACACTATCTGAAAAAAACATGCTAGATGTTAGTGATGGATGTCTGAGATGGAAAATGTGTTCCATAATGTAAAATAATTATTGATTACAAAATCGTCAACTTAGATTCAAGTCTAGATATTACAATCTCAATTAAAAACGAAAGTAGACATTTTACTTTTAAACTGCATTCCTCTGACTATAATCTCTCTCTGTCTCATACACACAAAAGAATACATCACTTTCTGGGAAGGGGTGCAGGGAACACAAGAGTTTTCACAGTGCGATAGAAAAATCATTTATTTCAATATCCGTTGCCTGACCATCTTCAATAATTGATATCTCAGAGAAGGAACAAAATTACTTCAATGAAGCCAACTGTACTGTTGAATAGTTATATCACATTTTGGTATTGAACATGAAAAAGCATTTTTCCCATATGAAATTTTGGGTTAATCTTTTTTTATTCCTTAAAAAAATAAGAGCATTCCAAGGAGCTAACATTTATATATTTGAGGAAGAATTTCTTGTTCTATCTACAGGTGATCAGTATATATATTGAGACTTTGGGTCTGTAACTTTGCCTTTGGAAAAAGGAATACAATATACCTCCTCTTTCAGATAGCAGCACTTTTTTCCCCACTGAAAATCACTGAGGTAAATTAGGAGAAAATCCCCCATTGGAGTAAGAATTATAATTCTTATTATCAACAAATAATAATAGTTGTCATTTTTTAGTTTGTATCAGGGATTTTGCATATAATCTCTATTTTACAATAAGGAAAATAAGTATAGATAAATGAAATAACTTGTCCAAGGCCACGTAACTTGGCAATGGCCAAGCCAGGACCCAAGCCCAGTCAGGATAGGCTAGGTTATGTTTAATAACAAACAACCCCCAAATCTCAGCAGCTTCTAATAACAGAGGTGCAGCTCATGCTAAATATGCACCTTGGTTTTTTTGTGGCTCTACTGAGTTTCATCTTCATTCTCTAACCCCGCTGACAGTGAAACCTCTGTTTGCAATATTGCCAGGAGTTGCAGCAGAGGGGAAAGAGAGTATTGTGAACCACACAGTGGTTCTGAACCCTTCTACCTGGCAGAGAAACAAAATGGTTTCAGTGCAGCCAGCTGCAGCATTAAATAGCTATGTCACATTTTGGTTTTGAACGTTGATAATTTGTATTTCAATGTCCAGAGCAAGTTATGGCCAAACCTGATGTCAGCGAGGTGGGGAAGGATAATCCTCTCACAGGTAGGGGCAGCAAATATTTGGGAACTGTAACCAGTTTACCATAGACTGGTGTGCAGATGGCATCATTTAACCGTAAGCCAGGGTAGCAGTCCCCTGGTCTCAATGATTGGTCCATATTGGTCCAATCAGAAGACTGTTGATTGATGGTTTGGAGAAGAGTTGACCTTGCTCTTTCTCTAATATGGGGCTGCTGCAACCTTCTTTCTGTCACGAGGGAAGAAGTGTGACAAAAAGGCTGATATATGCAGCAAGGCAGAGTCAAGAGAAATGGAACCCCAGCACTGAGGACCTCATGAATCTCTGGAACAGTTCACCCTGAGGGTGGTCCAACCTCTGAACTTTCCAATGATATATCCTAGTAAATTCCCTTAGGTTCAACCAGTTTGAATAAGAACTTCTTTTACTTCTATTTGTAAGTGATAATATTAAAATCCAAGACCTATCGAAGTCCTAATCTTTGTCTTGGAAGAAGTACGTATGTGTATGTGTATAATATCATTTTGTGTAAAAACAATGTATCAACACTATGAGATTTCTGAACATAAGAAGGAAATTATCCATAATCATACTAACCTAGAACATGAACTATTAATCAGGTTTATATGTGTTCTTCCAGTTCCCGTTCCTCCCATGTGCATTTATTTTTATATAAATTGTATTAAAGCATACAAATCATTTTGTATCCTTACCTTTTCGGTTAAATGTACATTTGAATTCTTTCCCCACATTGCTACATATTATTATAAAGATCATTGAAATAGCTGCAAAATACCCCAGCAGTTGGCTATAATACAGTATAAATGAAAATTTCCCTAATCTTGGATATTTAGGTTGCTTCCAGTCTTTTACTTTATAGATAGCAGTGCCACACATACAGAAATATATGTGCGTGGAGAAAAATGGGAAGGGCATACACAAAGCATTCTGGCAGTGGATGCTTTTGTATAGGCCTCTGTGCCCTCTGGACCATCAGGTGATGAAACTCACAGAATTAGGCAGGGGTTGGGCTCTGCCTACTGCATGTAACTGTTTTAGATACCCATGTATGCAGATCTGGTGTTACTGTGCTAAGAAAAAAAAAATGGCATAAACATCTTGAAATTTTTGCTAGAATAAAGAAGTCTGATTTGGAATAGTGGGTTAAAATTCAGAAGATAATAACTTGTAGGTGGAAGCCAGTAGGCTGGGGAGACTTGCAAACATATTAGTAATAACAAGTTAGAAGTAAGTGCTACTGAGATATATCAATAAATATTATAGGCAAAACCAATTTTTTTGTACTGAGGTCCTCTACCGGCCTGAACTACTCACGTAGATATGTCTGGCCAGTGTCCTCTGGGGAGGTTATACCTAACGGGGGCAGTTCCTTAGTGTCCCCTAATAGTCTGTGTACTGCCCTGAATGGGTCAGGTGGCTCTGCTGGCCTGGCCTGCTCACTGGCCTCTGAGGACTCTCATCTCTGGTCCAGCACCCCCCAGAAACTCCACAGCTTGAGCGCTTTCCAGTGAACTTGAGATAATATTTCCCTTGCTTGCTTGAGATTCATTTATATTTATATCTATCTGCTATAAATAATTAAAAGGGGGTGATGTAGTTATTCAAGAGTAGTGTCCAGGCAGTTCTCCAAATCTGTTTATCTTTCTCAGTCTCATTTAAAAACTGGAAGACTGGTGGACCCTTGATTAGATGTTGAACTTTTTGGCTCTGTTCATCTTGGTCTGGAGGTACAGGGCCACAGCTGTAGATCTTGACACCTGTTTCTCAGTCCAGGTTCCAAACATGATTTCTTGACAATTATATTAGCAAAAGCATTTAACCTGTGCCCACAGGGCCATTAAAAGCAGAGCTGGATAGTTTGTTTAGTGGATATGATCTCCTAAATTAGGGAGTCCTTCTTTGGCAGAGTGCGGGCTGGCTCAGGACAAAGCAACATTATGTAGTGGAGCCATAAACATGTATATTAGTAACTTCTGAGCAGAGAGCAAAAGCAGGGCCTAGATCTTTGAAAGAAACCTAGTAAGAAAGAATCTCCAAACAGTGAAGTTGGTCAAGCAGAGGCTCACAGGGAGAGGCTATGGCATCTCCTCCAAGATGATGTGAGTGTAGGTTGACCTAAAAGTGAGGGGATCTGTAGTTCCCAGGAAGCGGGGGAAAGGATGAGGACCACCAATAAAAATAGGGCCCTTTTCCTTCTGACAGTCAGACAAAATGCAATCTCTACCCACAACCCTTACATAATCACTGAGTGAATGAGCAACTGGTGTAATCACTGTGGCTGAAATGACTAATTACTTAACAGGTATCTTTGGCTACATTCTTTTCAAAGAATACAGAGAAATAACAATGTATCTTTTTATTATGAATTTTTTTTTAACATTTTCATTTTCAACCAGTGGCTTTTGTACTATTTTAGACAATGCCTTAGAGTCTTTTTTTTTTTTTTTTTGGCTGTGCTGGGTCTTAGTTGCGGCCTATGGGCTTCTTAGTTGCAGCCTGCGGACTCTTAGTTGTGGCATGCATGCGGGATCTAGTTCCCCAACCAGGGATCGAACCTGGGCCCCCTGCATTGGGAGCCCAGAGTCTTACCCACTGGACCGCCAGGGAAGTCCCAGAGTCTTTTTTTATTTTTGTTTTTAATAGCACTTTTCTTCCAAAAAACTCCAGTATGATGCCAAGAACATTTATCCCCCCACAATTCAAATTTGGGGTTATGCCAAAGCCTATTATAGGCTTTCATTTTGATACTTGATCCTGAATATCCAATGCAGACCAACATATCTTTATTCTTTTCCAGCATCTGCCAAACCTTCACAGCAGCACCACAGAAGCGACTTGTTTGAAAAGCTTTTGCTCCCAGCCTCTCTCAGGCCCCCAGAATGTAAGCTCCCTGAGGGCAGGCCACACCTATAGCATTCACTGGCTTCTCCTCCAGCTTAATAAGCACCATGCTGGCTCAATAGATAATAAGTGCTAATGGATTTCCTGTATCCTATAGCTATATTTACTGAGAAAAAGGTTAAGTGGAAGTAGAATAATAAATAAATGTTATCAGATGAGAGAACTTGAATGAAGTTCCCATTTAGCGAAATATGTGCTTAGCACACCAACAAGATGTGTGGCTGTTTAAAAAGAGAGAGAAGAAGCAGAAAAGTCTGTAGCATGTTTTCTCTTTTCAGAATTCCCCAACTACAGTATATTATTTCAGATTTTCTTAAGGGTTTTTCTTGCACTCTCTAATTACCCTTTGAGGACCATCACTAAAGGATGAAGCTGGCACTTCTGCTTTCTGAAATAGCCCTGGTACCTCATGGAGATGAAATTCTCTGGCTTTCAGTTCCTATTTGTTAACAGCCCCATGCACATCAAGTCTGACAGGCCATTTATAGCTTTTGGCAGTAGAGTGAGGTCTGTGCACAAGAATGGCTGATGAGAGAAACTCCACAGAGGGATTCAGGAGTGAAAGCAGCCTGGATTGTCTGGGAAAGGGCAGCTAAGGGAGCTGGTGCCCCGGATGCTTGCTAACGAGGATGACAACTCAAAGAGAGCTATTACCAACCCACAGAGGGACCACTGGCACAGCCTCCTCCCCCATTTTCTGAGGGAGCCATCCTCCTCCTCGCGCATTCCTAGGTCCTCAACCCCATTGCCTGCCCAACAAGTATTCTGTAAAGACAAAGGGCAGACTTGAGAATCATCAAGAATAACTTAGTTTCTGGAGAAAAGCAGTCATCACATAGCAATTACTCAGGGAGCAAAGAGTCTGAGTTTTATTTCTGAATGAAAATTTACTTTAAGGTGGAAATACACTAGATATCTTTAATCAGTCCCTTTAAAATGGGCATCATTGCATTCATTTAGGCCACACTGATGTTAGAAGGATTAATTAATGACTTAAAGTGTGGACTTCAAATCAAATAATTTCAACTTAAACCACATGGAAGGCTTTTAAAATAACAGGCACATACACCTGTATATGTTAATCACTAGGGAATTTCCTTTTTTAAAAAAACTGTAAGTGATAGAATGTTTTCAACCCTACCATGTAGCTCTAGTTATTGATTAGTGAAATACTGCTCATATAAATACTGTAAGACTTAGTAATGCCTTGCAGAATCTGATTCATTAGGGAGAAGTACTCTTTGCTATTTTAAGCATTTAGGTACATGTTCTCTGAGCAAGTCTACTGTCAGAGCAACTGATTTACCACAGAAAAGCAAGGAATTGCCTTAAGAAGAGCTTTTCCTTTCCCTTCATTTGGGAAGCTTTCCTTGGCTCTTAGAATTAAGTTGCATGACTCAGACACCTATCATGGAAAATTTCACCTAATGAATGATAATTCTGTGACAGTTAAAAAAAATTTCTGAAGTGCCAGATTTAAGGGTCATTTAGATGTTATGGTTTAGCACCAAAGGTTGGGAGAGCATGCCAGTATGCCAGAAAAATAATGTGACAGATGAATGGGAAGATGAACCCTGTGAGTCTGCATAAATATATCCAGAAAAATTCAGATTGAACAAACCCAGATCAGTCAGAAATTTAAGGCTCATCAGGACCTCCTTAATTTTAATCACATCATGGTTAATCTGATCCCACATGGAGTTATAAACTGCTTTACACATTCCAAAAAAGTCAATCAAACAACCAACCAGTGGCCTGATAAAGCAATTTCCCATATTTAGACACTGTCTAAGGAGGAAAAAAAAAAGTTCACTGGGGGAAAATGTTTTAGTAGCTCACAATCAATGAACAAGGAAACTATCAGCAAGGGGATAGGGGGTGGGAGACGACTGTAATGACTTCTGTATAAAAATTAAGTTTAAAAAGAGCTAAAATTTTAAAAAGCTTAAAATTCACTGTGACACTTGAATTTTCTAAAGTCACAAAGTGTTTGTATAACATGGCCATAGATGTTCACCAAGTCGAAGTATTAGATGTCAGAAAACACCTTACTTAAACTTAACTCTTTAAAAAAGGACTGGGGTAGGGGGTGGGGGAGTAAAAGAAAGGATACACATCTGAAATCACTTATCCGAGACCCTTGGGGTCCAGAAATGTTTGTAATTTAGGACTTTTTTTGGACCTTGGATAGGTAAAAAAGTAAGTATACCATATCACAGGTAAAACCCTGAGTGTGTTCTGGGCGGCACCCTGTAATAAAACAAATTGACATTTCAGCAGTGAAATGTGTAAACATTCACTCTGATTGCGATCAATGAAGGTTACAAATAGCCTCAAGTCAGTTCAGGGCAGGTTTTGTTGCCAGATGAGTTCAGGTCTGCTCAGGCTTTAAGGCCAAGCAGTTATGAAAAGTCTTTCATTTTTCAAACCTCTTTGGACTTCAAAATTGGTGGATAAGGGATGATGAACCTAGACTACTTTATGCAATGATTAACATACTTCTCTCGCTCTACACTGAATAAAGCTGAAAGAATGCACTGTTCAAAAAAGAAAATAGGTGAATTTAGGGGTGGTGGAGCTACAAGTTAGTAAAGGAAAATAGTAATATTTGGGAACACCTGCCTTCCAGCAGAATATTCTGTTTATGTTTCTGATAAAAACAGGAAGCTGAGTAGATGGAAGAACTGTTCTGAGATGTGTTACAATGATTCTAGTGTTATGTTGGTACAAATGTGGGCAATTAGGACATACCTTCACACAATAGTGAGGCAAGAAAGTGAAATAGGAATAATGGGATGTCTAGCAATAATAGGTATGATTATATGGCAGACACATTTGTGGAAAGGCAAAGGGATTTGGCATCAATTAGCAGACTTACTGAGTTCAAACTTGACGCCATTACTTGCTTAACTTATCTAAGCCTCAGTTTCCCCATCTGTGAAATGGGGAGAGTAATATCATAGGGTTGTCAGGAGACACCAATAAAATAAAACCTGTAAAACACTTAGCACAGTGCCAGGTATATGGATAGTGGTAAAATAAAATAAAATAAAATAAAATAAAATAAAAAGTTAAAAGTTAACTGTTGTTACTAAAGGTAAAGATACAAATATCTCACCCAGGGTGTTAACATCAGTGGTGTCACAAGATTACATACAAATACACAATTTTCTCTACTTGCAATATGCCTCTGACGGGGCAATGTTATAAAGAAAAACACATTTGAGAGATGTCTCTTGCATAGGAATCTTGCTTCAGTTATACCTTAACATAAGCAAGAGGCTTTTTTGTTAAAATAACTTACTTCCCCACTGCCCTGAACTTTCCACTTTGTTTTGTGTGATAGTGGCTTTTAAATCAACCAATGTACTAGGCCCTAGAATTCTGTCACATCTGGATTCAAAAAACTATCTTCTTCTATAGTTTTCTGAATTAGTCTTATTTCTTGGTTGTCATATCTCATAACTCACAACTTTCTAGGTATTGAATTCGGGGCTTTCTCTTCTTTTTCACCATAAAGCTACATATCTGAAAGATAGCCAGAACTTTCCTTTTTCTCCCCTAATTTTCACTGCAAAATGTATTCACATACTTTGCTGATTTTTAAAAAAATCCAAAGCCAAATAACATAGGGGTGTGTGTGTATGAAGAAAACAAGTAAAAAGGGAAAATTTATCTTGAACTTTCATAATTTCATCACCTGCATCCCACTTTACAGAGATAATTGATGTTAACCATTAGGCCTATGTTCTTCCAAACAACTTATGAAGTACCTGCAAACATTTATATCCTGCATATTAGGGAGGAATTTGTTGTGGCTGATTTAGCAAAAATAAAATCATTCTATACATACTATTCTGCAACTTGCTTTTTTCCTGTTTAACCATGTACCATGGACATCTTCTCATATTGTTTTTGTTCCCATTCTTTTGTAATTAGTTGTATTCCTTAAGCATAATTTGTATAGTTATTAACTTATTCCTTTATTCACCAAAGTAATATTTATTGATCATCAAAATGAGGAAAATATGTGCTAGTTGCTATAGAAAAGTGCAACTTTGTAAAAGACATAGTTTTCACCCTCTGGATGCTTACTATATTCTGGAAAGAGAAATAAAACAGGAACATATACAACTACAATATTAAGTAGTACAGAATATGTAAACTTAGATTTTAGTACCACTGTAGGTCAGAAGAAAGTTAATTCTTATGAAGGCTGATCAGGAAGGTTTTTTAAAGAAGATTTTGGATTTATATTGGGTCTGGAGAAACTGATTGGATTTCCACTGATGTAAAAGAGAGGAAAAAAAAAATACTTTTAGCCAAATCTCTGGGAGAAGAAAACAGAGGATATGTTTAAAGGAGGGCCATCATCCAAATGCACTGATGTACTTCTTGATTTCAGAGATATTAAAAAGTGGGCAGAAATGTACAACTTAAATTTTAAAAATACAGTATTTGGTCAATTTGGCTGGAATGGAAGATTTCTAGAAGGTAGAATTGATTAAAAAAAAAAATTCTAGAAAAGTAAGTAGAAGCCAGATCATGGAGAGTCTTGAATGCCAGGGGACATCTGAAATCTGCCTGTTTTGACTCTAGCATAGAATTCTCTTCCAGATCTTTCTTTTCTTCTTATCACAAGCTGTTAGAATTTAAGAAGAGACCAGATAAACTAGTCTTGAAGCATGAAAGTCTATATTCTAGAGTCCTTATTCAAATAATGTCTTTAAACCTGTTGGTCCATTTTGACAGGCTCTCCCATTACAGACTGTTTTTTCTTTCCAAAAAGAGATAAACATTTCATATTTAGTTTACTCACATGCCCAGTACTGTGCTAGGCACCAAGATGTCAGTGGTGAACAAGACAGTCTGATCCTCATGTGCTCATGGCCTAGTTACTAGAATTTCTAGTGCCTTCTCCCCACTTCCCAGACATCATCAGTGTCAAATTTTGCTGGCTTATCAACCATTAAAAATATCCATTACCTCGACATCACATTCCGCTGTCTTGGCATTGTTTCTCGTTTGTGGTTATGATTTCCTGTTTGCCTTGCTGAACTCTGATTTCTTGAAATCCCCATGCCCTTTCTTAACACCTAGGTGATTTTCCTACTGAGCGTTACTTAAAGCCAAGTTATTTACAAATGAACTTTTATTTTTTTACAGAATTTCCATAATTATTTCATAAGAGAAAAAATATATTGGTTTTTGGATTCCCTTGATATTGATGAGGACAACTATAATGAAGATGATGATGAAACATAGGTGGACTTAGAAATATGCCAAATATCTCCTACAGAAAATGCTTATAACAATAAACACAAATGGAGAAAACCTCTATTTGGGTTTTAGAATTAGGCATGAAGCTCAGTATACACATTTAGAATTTTTCATTTTCTTGAGGAATTGACCTCTTTACTACTATGAAATGTTCCTCTTTATCTCTGATAATATCCCTTCTTCTGGAATCTACCTTGTCTGATGTTAATATAGCTATTCTAGTAGCCTTCAAGATGGTTCCCCATGATCCCCACCTCATGGTAAACACACCTTTGTGCAGTCCTTCCTCATATGATACCAAAATTGGTCTGCGTAACTAATGAACTTGGTAAAAGTGAAGTTATTTTACTTCTGAGATTAGATGATAACAGATTGTGGCTTATGTCAAAGGCCCTGTCTCTTTCTGGGATCACTTTCTCTGGGAGAAGTCAGGTCATGAGCAGCCCTATGGAGAATCCAAGTGGCAAGGAGCTGAAGCCTCCTGCCAACCACCAGGTAAGTGGGCCTGGATGAAGATCCTCTAGACCCAGCCAAGACTGGCACCTAGACTGTGAGAGACCCTGAACAAGAACACCAAGCTAAGCCACCCCAGAATCCCAATGCACAGAAGCGATGAGATAGTAAATGTTTGTTGTTTTAAATTGCTAAATTTGAGGTGATTTGTTATACAGCAATGAATAACCTCTACATCTTCTAGCTTTCTTTTGACTAATATTTTCATGGTGTTTTTTAAGGGTCCCAAGACACCCCAATTTCGGTGATTGGCCAGAAGGACTCACAAGACTCAAGAGAGGGTTATCCACACAGCTAAAATTTATTACGGGAGAAAACACAGAGTAAAGCAGCAGGAAAGATATTTTCATTGGGTAGAGTCCAGAGAGGTCCAGTACAGGCTTCAGAGTCCTTCATCAGAGGCCACCAGCAGGGAACTGTAGGAACATGTGTGAAATGTCCCTACCCAGTGAGTCCTGTTGGAGCTCTAGGGTCCAAGGCTTTTTTGGTGTGCTGGTCACATAAGCATATCTTGCTATGCAAGCAGCCATGGCAACTAAAACTTGGGACCCCAACAATGAAACCGGGTGCACCTTGTTCATCTTGATATTTGTGCAGAGAAACTTGACAAGCTGATATAGCACAGCCCATTGCTCTAGGTGTACATAACCAAATCAACAATCCCTGACATCCAAGGGACATATTCCCAGTGGATGGTCAAGAATCATTCACGGTTCCACGTTCTCTTGGAGATATGCAAGGAATAAGCAACCAGACCTGCTCTGTCAACACTTTCCTCACAGAAGGTGGCCAACAGTTAGCGTCAACTGCCAAATATGTAGCTGAACAAGACTTCAGAAAATTCTAGCCCCCAGACTTCAAATCTTCCAGCTTAGGTCCCAAACATTGTGAAGCAGAAACAAGCATTGCCTATTGTGCTCTGTCAGAATTCCTGATTCAGAGAAATGATAAGAAAGAATAAATGATCATTGTTTGAAGCCACCAAGTTTGGGGGTAGTTTGTTATACAGCAATAGATAAATCATACAGGGTAATATTTTCCTAGTTCTTACAATCCAGCAATTTTTATTGGATGAATTTTATGTTTTGGGGCACTGAATTTTGTTGTATTTCATTAAATAGTGTTAGATTTTGTTCATTGTTAGCTATATTACTAGGAATTTGTAGAATCCTTTTAAGGATTGCTTTTAAGTTTGCTAGGGTGGGTCCAGAGAAGCCTTTAGCTGGAGGCTAATTTGTCTCCACTACTAAGCTGACTATATCAGGGACTGACAAACTTTTTTGGTAAGGGGGACACATAGTAAATATTGTAGGCTCTGCAGGCCATATATAGTCTCTGTTGCATATTTTTCTCCGTGTGTTTTTACAATCCTTTAAAAATATAAAATGATTCTGAGTTTACAAGCTGTTCAAAAACCAATCTGTGGGCTGGATTTGGCCTGTGGGCTGTAGTTTGCCAACCCTGCCCTATCTGATGTCCTTTGCATGAAGAGGTCTTTCCACTCTGACTGAAAGGAACATGAACTATTCCCATCCGGGCATGAGCTCCAGAAACTTTATTCTCAGGATTCTTTCCCCAGCCCTGTGTGGTTTCCTCTCATGCGTATGTAGATTAGCACTCAGCCAAAGACTTGAAGGGACCTTTCTCCAAATTTCTCTCTGTGCAGCTCCCTCCTCTCTGGCACTCTTCTACAAATCCTAGCTGTCATGGCCTCTCTGAAGTCCGATCTCTCTCCCTGCCACTCAGCTAGACTACAGGTTCTGTGTGGGTTCCCCCTTCCTGTGTCACAGCCTCTAGGAAAAATGCTGGTTCAATCGCAGGAATCACCTTCTTTGTTTCCCTCCTTTCAGGGATCACAGTCCTGTTCTGTTTGTTTTTCAATACTTTCAAAACCATTGTTTCATATGTTTTGTGTTCTAGTTATTTCAGGTGGGAGGTTAAATTTAACCCCTTTATTCCATCTTGGAAAGAATATTTATTCTTTTTTTTTTTTTAATTAATTAATTTATTTATTTTTGGCTGGGTTGGGTCTTCGTTTCTGTACGAGGGCTTTCTCTAGTTGTGGCAAGTGGGGGCCACTCTTCATCGCGGTGCGCGGGCCTCTCACTATCGCGGCCTCTCTTGTTGCGGAGCACAGGCTCCAGACGCGCAGGCTCAGTAGTTGTGGCGCACGGGCTTTGTTGCTCCGCGGCATGTCGGATCTTCCCAGACCGGGGCTCGAACCCGTGTCCCCTGCATTAGCAGGCAGATTCTCAACCACTGCGCCACCAGGGAAGCCCAGAATATTTATTCTTGAATTAAGTTATTATCAGTGGTCATGTTTTTATTTGCTTACATATACTCACTCCCATGTGTTGGTTTTTACTTATATTGAACATAAATTTCTGACAGAAACTATTTAGTTCTATTTAATGTCTTCATTGTTAAACACAGCACCACATCCTCACAAATCATAAGTGCCATTACGGTACGTCAGTGACCATAGACTTAACAAGGTTTCTAGTTGATGTAGCTGATCTCAGTCCATCTCTAACCCTTTACAGAATTTTCCTGTTCAACTTCCTTAGTAGTAAACATGTACTTTTGAGGAACATATTCTACTTTATAAGATAGCCTGTTTCATTCTTAGACATCAAATAATTATTGTCAGAAAATGTCCATTATAACGAGCTAAAATGTAATTCCTTATAATGTTGACTTTTTAGTTCTTATTAAGTTTGTGTTTAACCTAAATCCAGAGGATCTTTTCTTACCAACTCCTTTTAACCCTTGTTGTGCATTCTTTTTTTTTTTTTTAATATTTATTTATTTATTAATTTATTTATTTATTTATGGCTGTGTTGGGTCTTCGTTTCTGTGCGAGGGCTTTCTCTAGTTGCGGCAAGTGGGGGCCACTCTTCATCGCGGTGCGTGGGCCTCTCACTATCGCGGCCTCTCTTGTTGTGGAGCACAGGCTCCAGACGCGCAGGCTCAGCAATTGTGGCTCACGGGCCTAGTCGCTCCGCGGCATGTGGGATCTTCCCAGACTAGGGCTCGAACCCGTGTCCCCTGCATTGGCAGGCAGATTCTCAACGACTGCGCCACCAGGGAAGCCCTTTTTGTTTTTTGTTTTTTTAAAATATTTATTTATTTATTTATTTATTTATTTATTTATTTATTTATTTATTTATGTTGTGCATTCTTGATTCGGTCTACAAATTGGTAGTGTGCTAGGCTCTGTGCTGAGCCTGGGGTTGCAGGGGTGAGAAAAGGAAGGTCATGTCCAGGGCTCAGGCATCGTTGAGTCTGGTGGGGGAGTTAGAGAGTAATCAAAAGAATAAACACGTAAACATGAGTGAAATTACAGTGTCCTATGTGCCAGGAAGAAGCATGATGTGGTGACGCTACATAGAGGAGGATTTGACCTGATCAAGGAAGTTAGGGAGGACATTTTGGTGGACATGCGAGTTGAGATCTGAAAGCAAAGTAGGAGATAATCAGACAAAAGGGGTAAGAGTTTCCAGGAAGAGGGAACAACCTGGCCAAAGGTCCTGGGGCAAAAAAAAAGAGCAAGTGGTGTTAAATCTAAATGTAGGACTTTCAGATAACCCTCTTAAATACTCACTCAATGATTACACCCAATCTCAGAAATATCACTGTATTACAGAAAACATGTTTCTGATATTTCAGGCATATGTATAGGGGGGCAAATTTTATTCCAGTTTAAAGATTCGGAATGTTCTTCTCCCCACCTCAGCTTTTGTGGGCCCTGAAGCTTATACATTTTGGGGGGTCCACTTTAAGACAAAAATTACAAATAATGGATACAAAGTTAGGTACAGGGCTTGGAAGAAGCCTTTGCAAATGAGAAGCCCTGGTGCTGATGCTTCATTAGTTTCAGCATAAATGTCTACCTTCTGCCTTGAGGTATTTAGACAAAAGGTTCATGATCATTTATGGGTAATGTTATCGTGGGAACTCAGATGTTGTGTATAATCTGGACGTGATAGACCACTAAGTTTCCTCCAAATGCAGAGATTTTGTTAACTTGGCTTCAGTTTGAGAATTGAATAGGTCAAAGTTTGACTCTCTGTCATCTTCACCCCAAGCTGGTTTATGGAATGAATTGTCTGACAGCCAAACAATGCTGCGGTGTTTGGGGCTGAGTGGGTGGATGTGGGTGTGGGTGTGGGTGTTATATCTTTCAGGTTCTCAAATGAATCCGAAAGGTAAATGTCTGCCTTCAACCCCTAGACAATTCTTTTGTTCTAGCTCTCAAATCGCAAACCACAGAATCTGAGCTAAAAAGTCTTCAGAATCAACGCCTGGGTTTGATTGCCATGCTAACCAATGCGCGTACAAAGAGAACATGTCAGTGATGGCCCAGAGATAGCACCTCCATCCTCCACCCCGACAGTGTATCTCACACCCAATTCCCCTGGTCAGAGGAGGCTTGAGGAGAGGAGATGGGTGTTTTAGTGCACGTGCATCAGCCCTGCTGCAGACATTGCTTACATCACTGTCAAAAAAGAAGGAGGGGGGTTTCCCTGGTGGCGCAGTGGTTGAGAATCTGCCTGCCGATGCAGGGGACACGGCTTCGAGCCCTGGTCTGGGAAGATCCCACGTGCCGCGGAGCAACTGGGCCCGTGAGCCACAACTACTGAGCCTGCGCGTCTGGAGCCTGTGCTCCGCAACAAGAGAGGCCGCGATAGTGAGAGGCCCGCGCACCGCGATGAAGAGTGGCCCCCGCTTGCTGCAACTGGAGAAAGCCCTCACACAGAAATGAAGACCCAACACAGGCAAAAATAAATAAATAAATAAATAATAATTTAAAAAAAAAAAAAAAGAAGGAGGCACATAACAAAGACTCCCCACCACTGCCCCTCGAACGAACAAAAACAAAAATCAGAACTCTCAGAGTCAGTTATGCTCTGAATCATTATTATAAAACAGGAACAATACTAACAACAACAAAATAATAACAGCAGCACTGTGACTGAGCCCTTCTGCATTCCCAGGGTAGCTGTCTGGGCAGATCATAAAGCTTTTAGCAAACTTTAATTAGAGCTCAGAGGTAGGTCAGTTACATTGCTAAATTTCCTGCCATTCTGGTCAGAGAAGTAAAATCGGGTGAGGTTAAGTGGTCAAGTTATGGACACCTGGTCATGCTCATCTGATTGCTTTTCCAGTCTGTCAAGTGTTTTGGAATCTAACTTGTTAGCAGGTCTGCCTGGCCCTGTGCCCTTGCTTGCAGGTGCTGGGCTTTGAAGCTAACGTGTTGATGATGTCAGCTCATTGCCCTAGGGCTCAGCCATGCGGAATCTGGACCTGTTTGCTTTTTTTGAATTAAGTCTAAAAGGGACAACTCTGAGCCCAGGAATAACAGTCCTGAAGCCAGGTAGCTTCTGTCTGAGCACCTGGCAGGCATGATGTGCAAATAAGGACAGCACTTTCCAATCAATAGGAGATAAATGACTGCGAATGGCTCCAAGTTGGTTTAACTTTTTTTCTACTTTAATATTTAGGAACAGTTTAAAACCATATTTTTGCTATTTATGTGGTCTCAGAAACTGCCACCACTTCTAAGAAGAAAGGAAAATTTTAGGGCTAGTAAGGAAATACAAAATAAAGTCCCCTTGAAGATATGTGAAGACTCGGAACTTCCCTGTCCTGTGTGTCCCCTACTCACTCAGACTTCTGGGGTGTCTTTGCTTTGTGCCTCGTGAGGACAGAGCAGTTCTGTCTCAGGCAAAGGCTCTGGGATCAATGGTGGGTAAGCGGGTTTGCTCACCCTGGATTCAACTGTGGCTGATTAGAAAATTTCCAAACATCCACAGTTTTCATTAACATTGTCCATCACACATATTTTGATGCACATCTGCTTCACATCTAGGTATCTTTTTTTTGGTACCAACAATTGGGGGAAATTAGCACACTGTCTTTCACTTATTAGACAAAGAGTGCCTTTCCTTTATCCTAAAACGACAACTTTTGTTTTAATACACCTTTATTGGAGTATAATTGCTTTACAGTGTTATGTTAGCTTCTGCTGTATAACAAAGTGAATCAGCTATATGCATACATATATCCCCATATCCCCTCCCTCTTGTGCCTCCCTCCCACTCTCCCTATCCCACCCCTCTAGGTGGTCACAAAGCACCGAGCTGATCTCCCTGTGCTATTCAGCAGCTTCCCACCAGCTATCTATTTTACATTTGGTAGTGTATATATGTCAATGCTACTCTCTCACTACATCCCAGCCTCCCCTTCCCCCTACCCCGGTATCCTCAAGTCCCTTCTCAACGTCTGCATCTTTATTCCTGCAGATGAATATTGATGGTATTCATCAGTACCATTTTTCTAGATTCCATATATAAGCGATCCTAAAACAACACTTTTTAAACTCCAAGGGCTTTCATCAGGTCTAGCACCCTGGGGTGTGGAGGACCAGCCCCTGTCCAACCAGACTTCATGTTCGTAATTTCAAAAACTGTAATTCTATTCCAACTCACTCCCCTTTTCCTGGTCCCATCTGTCCTCATTTCTAAGTCACTTCTTTCCCTTTAAATTTTCATTTTCTTTCTCTGGGCCTTTTCTCTTTCTTCGATGTCTTTCTTAAATTGAAATCAGCGTGTCACACACTCATCCATCTTTCACTGTGGTTTTTGTCTGATGATACCCTAATGATTTACTTTTTAAAAAAAATAAATTTATTTATTTATTTTTGGCTGCATTGGGTCTTCATTGCTGCGCATGGGCTTTCTCTAGTTGCGGTGAGCGGGGACTACTGTTTGTTGCAGTGCGCAGGCTTCTCACTGCGGTGGCTTCTCTTGTTGCGGAGCACGGGCTCCAGGCGCCCGGGCTTCGGTAGCTGTGGCTCACGGGCTCTAGAGCGCAGACTCAGTAGTTGTGGCGCACGGGCTTAGTTGCCCCGCGGCACGTGGGATCTTTCCAGAGTAGGGCTCAAACCCATATCCCCTGCATTGGCAGGCGGATTCCTAACCACTGCACCACCAGGGAAGCCCCCTAATGATTTACTTTCATGCTTTTAAAAAAATCTTTTGTGTATAAAATTTCCCAGTTTATAAGTGGTTCTTTTGTTTGTTTTTTTTTTTTTGTTCTCAGTAGCTATTTGGACTAATATATTTGTTTAGAGAAGAGTTGACAATGACTCACTCCTGGTGCTTTTCTTAGATTTTAACTGATAGCTCAGAATTTATCTTCCTGTACGTGAAACATTTTTTTCCCTTAAATTCTGCATTATTCGTGCATACATAGAAGCTCATTTCTCTTTCTTCCTGCAGTGTCTAGTTATCTTTTCCTTACTGCTTCATGAGTTGACACTGCACTACCTGGAAAATCAATGTTAGCAATAATTTACCAACAGCTTAAAGAGTTGTCCTAAGACATGGGCTTGGCAAGGGGAGCCTTCAAGATAGCCCTTACTGTTCTCTACTCCAGGTGTAATATCAGGACACTATACCACAGGGGCAGAAACTTGGTTAGTGTCTTAGTTTGCTAGGGTTGCCATAAAAAGTACCACTGACTGGGTGGCTTAACCAACAGAAATTTATTTTCTAACAGTTCTGGAGGCTAGAAGTCCAAGATCAAGGTGTCAGCAGGGTTGGTTTCTCTTGAGGCCTCTTTCCTTAGCTCGTAGATGGCCCTTCTCTCCCTGTGTCTTCACATGGTCTCCTCTCTGTGTGTGTCTGTGTCCTAATCTCTTTTTATAAAGACACCAGTCATTGGATTAGGGCCCACTCTAAGACTCATTTTAATTATCTCTTTAAAGACCCTATCTCCAAATACAATCACATTCTGAGGTACTGGGGATTAGGATTTCAGTATATAAATTTAGAGGGGGACACAATTCAGCCCGTCACAGTATATTAACAATTCCTCACATAAATACCATATTTCCAGCAACAACAATTAGTTCTAAAACACAGCCCGCAAACCTCAAAGTCTGTGTGAAAGTCGTATTATGGAGCCCCATTAGGTTCAGATGTCGCAGGCCCCTCTCTCACATTACAGACTCTTCATAACAAATGTAAACAAAGTGCTTATCTGATTCCCCAGACTGCAGCAGCCCAGTGGGTATAGTAACCACCAACCAGAAAAAAGCCACACTGCGAGGGGCGGGTGTGCCAACGGCAGCAGGAAGTGACTTCAGCACTGAGAGAGCAGCAGAAAAACCTTAAAAGGGCAAAACTATTGTCAATTGCTGTGTAGTACCATGAGAGCAGATAATAACAATATTCCTGAACTGTCAAGAGTAGGTGATGTTAGTTTAAAAAACCTAGAGAAGGCTGTGGAAAATTTCCCATAAAATATAGTGAAAATTGTTTGGGCATTTAAAAGAGAGAAAATTCAGTTATTAGAGTAATTCACCTATGCAAAATTAAAATTTCCTAGTTCTACGAGATAGATACTTCTTTCTGTAGATGATAGACAAGGTCCTGCTTGGAATTCATGAAGGTTTTGCTATAATCCTGAACACAAGCATGTAAAAAAAGGGCTCTGGGGTCAGGGCTTTCCTGTCCCGATGGTCCTTACGTTTAGGCTTCACCTCCCAGTGAGGCTTAACAGGCAGTCACTGAGATTAGCTAACAGTTTTCAAAGAAGATGTTTATCAGACAACTTTTAATTTAAGCCATCCCCCACCACAGTGTGCAGTAAGTTAATATTTTAATGCTTTTATGAATACTGCAATATATGGCATTGCATTTAGTGTGTAAGATGTTTAGTGGAAACGTTTAAAATATACTACCATTTTTTTAACCTTGTTTTGGCATTTCTTCATGTTTTGGTATACCAGGAGCCTCAAAGCTGGGAGCAACCCGGCAATTCTCGGCTCTAAGGGCCTGCACTGGAACGTGGGGTGTGCTCAGCCTCACCCTCCTCTGAATCATCTCTAGTTTACACTTCGTGCTTCTGACCACCTCCTGTCTCCTGTCATAATTATGTATGAAACTGCTTTATCTGTCTTACAAGATGTGAGCTTAATTTCCAAAGGCCATCTCCCCCACCCCATGGTAAGAGTACCCAGTCTTTGTTTTCTACTTAGTAAACCGTTTGAGTCTTTTCCAGTGTATGTTGCAGATGTCTTCCAAAGGTAACCTTCAGGCCCTTCCCTAAGCTCAGAGGAAGATCACCCAGAATGCTTTGCTAGCGAGTTAGTACAGCTCACGGCAGTGGTATGCTGGTAAATGTTTAACAACAGGTTCTGAGGTGGGTGGTGAGGCGGAAGGCCTGATTCCTAGTGTTTGCTGATTCTAGACCTCACTGAAGGTGGAGTTGGGAAACGTATAAAATTGGCTCCTGCTGGCCAGACTTCAGAAAGTTCCAGCACGTCCGTGGCACACACCTCAGGGAGAGTGAGAAATGCTATTCTGCAGGGAATGGAGAAGGCCACTGAATCCCTCCTCCACCTGCACAAGCAAGCCTGTAGTACCTGTTCATACAACTGTCTCACTTTCCATGTTTGCCTCCTCTTGCCCCTCCCCAGCCAACCGCACAAGATCTTGACAAACACTGAAATAACTTTAAAGTCATGGGCAACGAGTCATAAAATGGATCTACTCAGAAGTTTCTTAAGGGTCACTAATATGATGGCAGTTCACAACTCTCAGAATTAGTAATGTGTACTACAGACTAACTTTGGGGTTATAGTCATTCACCTTCCAAATTAATTTTTTTCAAGTATTTGCTCAACTTCCTAGCCCCCTTTGCACGCATACACAAGCACTTCTTAGAACATGCTAAGGTGTCTGTGACTCAGCAGTCTGTATCAATGACAGGCAATGGTACCACTCCCTCCCCATCCTACCTCCTCTCCCACTTCCATACACCAGAATGAGCAGATTTCAAACTTCTTGAATCAGGGATTTTTGGCACTCTTCTATCCCCCAATATAATGTTTTATTCTCAACAGACAGTCAAAAAATATTTAAGTTAAACTGACTCTCATTTTATGTAGTATATGAGAAATACCTTTTATTCGCCACACTACAGGCGCTCATAAATGTTCATTAGTTCTTGCATGAACAAGCTGAGACTACTTCTAATCTAAATGAAACTTTCCATTCTTAGAAGAACTAGTTTTCCTGCCTCAGCCAATAAAGGTTGGACAAAGGAAGTGTCTGGCCTTGCTCTACCCCTTCTTTGTTATAATAACAAGCATGTAGTTGTCCATCTCCTACAACCAGACTCTTTCCTAAATTGCCACAGTCTCAAAAGCCTTAGCCAGTTATGACCCAGATCTTATGCTTAGCCATGCTGGTTTCTGGGATGTGAGTGGTGAGAAAAATCTGAGTCTTAAAAACAAACTCACTGAAAAGACTATAGTAAAAAAGACAGACAATAACAACTATTGCAGATAAGAATGTGAAATGGTACAGCCACTTTGGAAAATAGTTTGGCAGTTTCTAAAAAGTGAAATATAAACTTGCCATATGACCCAGCAATCCTACTCCTAGGTACCTACCGAAGAGAAATGAAAATGTGTGTCTATACAAAGACATGTATGGGAATGTTCATAGCAGGTTTATTCATAATAGCAGCACACTGGAAAAAATCCAAACGTCTATCAACTGGTGAATGAAAAAACAAAATGTGGTATATCCATAAAGTGAAGTACTCCACAATGATAAAAAGAAGTACTGATATATGCTACAAAATTGAAGAGCCTCAGTAATGGTAACGTTATGCTAAGTGAAAGAAGCCAGACACACAAAAAAGCTACATGTGGTATGATTCCATTTATGTGAAATTTTTGGGGAAGGCCAATCAATGACAGAAAGCGGAATGGTGGTTGTTTGGGGGCAGGGGCTAGGAATAGGGATTGACTACAAATGGACAAAGGATCTTTCTGGGGTGACAGAAAGTTTGCACATTTTGCACTACTGTAACTATTGTAAAAATCATTAAATTTTATGCTTAAAAATGGGTGAATTTTATGGTGTGTAAATTACAATTCAGTGAAGCTTAAAAAAACCCAACCCAACAAATAAAGGCTTTTGTTAATTCCATTTAGGCGTTGGTTTTCCTTGCCTGATGATAAATCCCAAATCTCGCGGCTATGACTCACCCAGTCACATCTTTTTCTTAGTAGATGAGGAGAGTGGCTAAATATGTTGCTATAGAGGCAGGGGCTAGCTCAGGCCCAGCAAATCCACAGATGCGTTGACGGATTTTTTTTAGCCGTGGTGGGCATACTGGTCACATCATCTGCAGGGGAGGACATGGCTTATTCATTGAGTAACCACCCTTCCTTTCACGTGGTTGGCCCTGGGAGGGAATGATGTTCTATGGAGAAGTGTGTGCCCCTGTTGTCAACTGTGTGCTGGGGGAACTGTACTGGATGTAGGGTATTGCACTACCTTGATATCAGGAGACAAAGATACTTCTTGTTAAACTGGAGCTAGTCTTACCTTTTTGGATGAGATCGTTCCTTTGACCACCAATCTCTTTCTTACCAAATGTCCTCTCTTTGGGGCACAACAGAATAGGAAGCTCATAGGGAACCTTCCAGTTTTAACCTGAGCTTTGATGTTGCCTTTGAAGAATATCCTGGAAGCTTGTTTCAGAACAGCCATGTACAAGATGGCAATTCCCATAAGGGGACCAGCCAGGAGTTGGGAGAGCAGGAACTTTGGCAAGGAGTCCGTGATATTCCAGGACCAGGCGGAAAACAATACACTACTTTTTGTCCATAAAACTGGCAAACTGGAAAATTAGGAAGTACATACTGTTCTAATTTGGAGTTCTTAGAAAATAATGGGCCTGTGACTATAGTCTGGGTGGCTTAATTTGCTTCCAGAAATACCTCTAAGGAATGTTCCACCCTGGTGGTCTAGTTCCTCTGCCCTGTGGCCCCAGCTACCTTTTCATTTTCGTGTCCTTTGATTCTCTTGTGTGTAACTGATTTTTTTAAGGTGTATTCACCCCTTTAAAAAAAAACTTTAATTTTTTTTATTATGCTAAAACAAACTTTACATGAGATCTACCTTCCTGACAAGTTTTAAGTACACAACACAGTATTGTTAACTATAGGCGTGATGTTGTACAGCAGACAGCTAGAACTTTTTCTTTTTGCATAACTGAAACTATACAACCATTGAATAGCAACTTCCCATCTCTCCCTCTCCCAAGGCCCTGGCAACCACCATTCTATTTTGTTTCTATGAACTTACTACTTTAGATACCTCATATAAGTGGAATCATTCAGTATTTGTCCATCTGTGTCAGGCTTATTTCACTTAGCATAATGTCCTCCAGGGTCATCCATGTTGTCACATACAGCAGGATTTCCTTCTTATTTAAGGCTGAATAATATTCCATCATATGTATATACCACATTTTCTTTATCCATTCATCTGTCATGGACATTTAAGTTGTTTCTATATCTTGGCTATTGTGAATAATGCCGCAATAAACATGGGAGGGCAGATACCTCTTTGAGATCCTGATTTCAATTATTTTGGACAAATACCCAGGACTGGGGTTGCTGGATTATATTGTAGTTCTATTTTTAATTTTTTGAGGAACCTCCATATTGTTTTCTATGGCAGCTGCATCATTTTACATTCCCACCAACAGTGCACAAGGGTTCTCTTTTCTCCACACCCTCACCAACAGTTGTTATCTTTTGTTTTCTTGATAATGGCCATCCTAACAGGTGTGAGGTGATATCGCACTGTGGTTTTGATTTGCATTTCCCTGATGATTTGTATTTACCCTTCTATTACTAGTGCCTGGCAATGCCTGGAACATAGCAGATGTTCAATAAATATTTATCCAGTGAGTGAATTAGTTAAAAGTAAAGTCATCCTCAGTACCTGCACAAATGAAGATTCAACGTGGGGGGAAGGGGGGTAAGTAGTGTCTGTGACACAAAAGCAAAATGTCTCCAGGCTGTTGGGATTCCTTCTGGTTGCATATTAGAAGGCTGCCAAAAATGGCTAGGACCTGGGGACTTGAAAAGTTCATCACAATGGCAAGAGACAAGTGTTTTTAGAAGGAGCAAAATTTAAATGTTTTGCACAATCTTTTAAAAATCAGTATCCTAAATATTTGCATTTTCTAAACGTTTGTGCTCTGGAGCAAAGCCCAGGAATGGTTTTTTTCAATCCTTCCCATCATTCAAGGATTGTCTTAAAGCATCTACCTCCACAACTGCTTTTCCTGATCTCTCCAATTATTTTTCAACAAATATTTGTGTTCCCACCTTCCTGTGAATCCCCATAGCTCTTTGCACTCTGCAGTGCAAAGAGTGATTTTGTGTCATAGACACTACTTACCCCTCTTCCCCCCACGTTGAATCTCCAGTGACAGCTCTCTGCCCTTATCTAATCCTCCCCGCTCGATGGCAAGCTCTGTGACTGCAGCAGCTCTTTGTATCCCATACAGAAAACACTAAGGAATTAAACATTTATTTGATTGGACTGATTAATCAAATCATTTGGTTGGTATCAGATTACTTTCTTAGTCAAAGGAGACAACTCTGAAGAAATGGCTTACAGACCCCACGTGCTATTTTAAAATAGCGCCTCTTCTAGAAACTGGTGTCTATACATAGGTTTTGTGATCTAATTTTTAAACAGAAAAACAATATTTTTTCCTAAAAAACATCTACCAACTTGACAGATATAGAGGGAATATTTTCAGTTGACCAAGTTTATCAAAACAATGCCTAATTTCAGGAAGGAAGGCAGAACTAGGGGTGAAATTCCACCTCTATATTTGATTGTTGCTATGAAAATATATAATCAATATTTCACACCAGTGAACAATATTTATGAAATGCTTTGCCCTGTGTGGACATGCCCCTAATTAACATTATTTTATATGAACAAGGCAAGCTTTTTTAAAAAAAGATCAGTTTAGACTTTTATTAGTTTCATAGTATCTGTAAATAGTTCCAATGTAAACCTTTCCTGATATCTTTCCCACACTCTTATTAGCATAGGCATTTCTGGAAAGACCTCAATTTTCCTTTCTGTCTCCATGTGGCATGAAGGAAGCCACATCAATTGGGTGATATTTATGTGAGCTGGATTCCAGCTTTGACTCTGGAAATGAATGACTGAGTAATCTGGAATAAGTCACTTGGGATCTCAATTTTCTTATCTGAATCTGAATTATGAGGGAAGTGGACATCAGGATTTGCCATTAGTAGCTTATAGGATTTCCTGTCCCCTCACTTTCTGAGGCTTTTTGGTTCACTTCCTTTTTTTCCCCCCCATGCAGCTCCACCCAACCACTCTCAAAAGAACCAAATTCTTGGGTCTGGAGGCTGAGTGATGGATGATGTGTCCAGGATAGAAAATCTATGTTGCCATGCTTGGGATGCGCACATAGCGAGGGGGGATGAGGTGAAGAAACCTAAGCACAGACAGGGCAAAGGCTGGAGAAGAAGTTGCAGTAAGAATGGATACTGCATGTGCAGCATCTTGGGGCAGAGGGGAAGAGGAGACAAGGGGTGAGGACAGAGGGCACTAGCTGGGCTGGGAGACCTGTGCTCAGGTTGACTAGGCTCCAAGTCCTCGGGTTGTCACTAGGAAGCCTGGGCCCTTAGACAATACCCCCTCCCTTCCAATCCCTATCAACTCCAGGATAGACTTCTAGCAGCCTCATTAAGGGCCAATTCTGGTTTACAACCTCCTGCACACTATAGGATAAGTAAATAGTAATACCAAGCAAGGAGTAGATATCTTGGGACAAAAGGGCATGAGAACATTGTGAGTCTAAAGTGGGAACAGGCTTATCTCCATCCTCTGCTCACCAGGGGAAGGCCCTATGAATTAAGGAAGCCCATCGGATCTTCTTTTCCCAGTTGGAGCTCATGTAAGCCCATCAGTGCCCCATTGGATTCTGCCCCCTTGAAGGTTTACCTCTGCTCCTGGGCTCCACACTTCACAGTGTCCTCATTTTCTTCACCATTGTAGCCTAAGAGTCCCTCCTCTAG
Organism: Balaenoptera borealis; assembly: GCF_965194805.1. Taxonomy (NCBI): domain Eukaryota; kingdom Metazoa; phylum Chordata; class Mammalia; order Artiodactyla; family Balaenopteridae; genus Balaenoptera; species Balaenoptera borealis. The sequence continues at coordinate 43,092,418 of NC_138863.1, read as the reverse complement.
TCAAGGCTGGACCTCAGGAATTCAGGGTTAAATGCTTCCATTCCTTTATTTAGGCCCATTTGAAACATTCTTTTAAATGGGTGGAGGACAGAGTTATAAGTAGGAAGCAAATAGAAGACACAGCTTGTGTTACTTTCTGATTTTGCTTGAGATGGGCTGAGCCTCCCAACAAATAGACTTTTTTTTTTTTTTAAACAGACTAAAGTAAAGAAGCCAACAAACAAACAGTGCAGGCAGCACCTGACGTCATGGGGTACGTCATGTACGTTAAGGAAACATGGTGCTGCTCCATTCGTTCTTAAAACTCATCTGCCTAGAGTCTTGCTTTTCCGCCTTGGCTAATAGCTGTGACTCTTGACTTGAATATATCACGTCTGCCTGTCTTGTCTAGTATTTAATTTATTTTTGAACCTTCCTGACAGGACAGGTATACTAATGTTTCCTGAAAGCATTCTTTACCCCACCCCTCCCCATAATTAGGTTTTGTTTTTTTTTTTCTTTTAAAGAGAAAACTGTTTAGAGTCTATTTGTAATATCTCAAATGACTATTAAAGAAATCTAACTGCTTTTCCCTCTCTGCCTATCAATCCAATCCTACTCCTTCTTCTACAGGACACTGTTTATTTAGAGTTAGGGTGTTGTTAAGAATGTTAACTCCTCCATCACTTTATCCTCACTTTGGAAAAACCTGCGGAAAAATTTCTCTTGGACCTAAGTGCAGGAAACCTTTTGCTTCTCCTCTTTAGTCAGTACATTTTCATAGACAGTAATGTGATTCTTATAACAATCATGTTTCTTTTTTGCTTTGGCACTGTTTAACTATAGTAATTGTGTAAAACCCTACAGCATGTCTCCTGTCTACGAATTTTCATATCAGGTCTCATCTTATCACTACCCATCTTTGTGTGTGTACTGGGGGAGTTGATTTCTCTTAATTTTGGAAAAAGATTTCTCTCCAATCTATTTATATTTCAAGGTATGTTTTAAACTTTATTTTGAGCAAATATTAGGCTTACAGAAAAGCTGCAAACATAGAGCAGAGAGTTCCTGTGTACCTTTCACCTATTTCCTCTTACTTTTAATGTGGTTCTATTGGATATATTTGTGAAAGCCACCTAAAATTCTTTTTGGAACAAGGCCCACAGGTGTGTCACTAATTTGGCCATCTGAGGTTGTGTGCCTCTGGTCCAATGGGTTGGAAATGACTGGTGCGGACATCTCTGGCAGCTTTGACATGGGAAGTTAAGCTTTAACTTAAAAATAAACTGCATCTTCTAATAATTTGCTCAAAGGTGATTTGGCCACAAGCATATAGGAACTAAAGAATATGATCCAAAGAGAATTGACCAATAGGACAATCAGGTTAAAATTCTGAATTTGTAGAAAGTGAATTTTTAAAATATTCATAATTGATATTAATCATAAGGTTGTTTCATAACCCTATATTTGGCTATAAGCATTTGTGTCCACATATCACATTTTCCCCCTACTATTTGGACTTAAAATAATTCCTAACTAGTTTTCGATCAATCGAATATTCGTTAAAATTATTTAGAGATCTAATAATTTGTGGCCTTATACTGGAGGTTATGAAACATAGCATGATCCTACTTTTAAGGACTAGACGTGTGTGTATGTGTGTGTGTGTGTCCTGGAAGGAAATAACTCAAGATTTCAAAGTTTCAACTAGATAGGCTGAATTTATGTGTTCATAATATCCCTTTTTGCATGTCTATATGTCCTAATTTTTTTGTATTTAGTAACAGTGCTTTTATATCACTAGAAAATTAACAAAAGAACTTTAATAAAATAAAGCATGGAAGAAAGCATATGAAAATTCTGTTTTAATGAATTCCCCTATTAAAGGATATTTAGGTTGTTTTAACCAATCTACTTTTGTCGGCCATTTAGGTTGTTCCACTGTTGTTGAACAATTCTTTTTTCCAACTTTTCAGTATTCTAAGAAACAAAGAGCATAAGTAACTGGCAACAACAACAATAACAACAAAAGAACCAATTTTAACAGACAAAAATGAAAAGATACACAGAGCCACCTCATGGTACACACACCAAAGTTACCAACACTAAAAGAAGCAGTGATTATGATTACTCACTTTCATGTAAGTATTATTTTTATTAATTTTCCTATTGACCAAATTACTTTAAGTTAAACACATACAAACTTTAGGTTTGGTCAAATTATATTTGGTGAAATTTCATTTAGCCAAATTGCTTCAGTTTGTGAAATTTGAAACATCTTGGCATTTCCAGTCAGGGCTTGATGTGCTGATAATTCATAAGAGTCCCAAAATGTGAGGCGAAAAGGACACTTTCATCAGTCCTGGAGCCAGTTTAGTCTACCTCCTGGAATGTGCCCACCATTCAATAAAATGGGTCACTCTAATTTTTCAGGCATGAGCAGGAGTTACATTCTGCACTGAGGAATAAATGCTCTAACAGGTTTGTGGCTCTGGTGAATTTGGGTCAAATGGGAAGTGACCCTTCCCTCCTTTCATTACTTTAGGTGACTAGTCTAGGATGAGCTTCAGGGCTATAACCGAGTGAGACTTTCTGCCTGGTTCTAGTCTTCTAAGAAAAGAGAGTGCTATGATCTTACTAAAATCTGAAGTGACAATGGAACTTTGCCATAAAAAATATTTTATCCTTCAAGATGTTGAGTTTCCAGGGAATTGTCACAAAGCTAAAGTGAATGATGGAGGCATCTAGTGGCTGTTGTCCCCATGTTCACAGCACTTTGCCTTTTGTACATATTGGGATATGGGGAGGGGAGTAAGGGACAGGCTTAGGAATCAGTCTCCTCAATGGTTGGTAACCAAAGGTGTCTTAGAAAAGAGAATTACAAGTGTTTGTTTCTCATAGGAAGTTGTGTGTGTGTGTGTGTGTGTGTGTGTGTGTGTGTGTGCGCGCGCACGCCACATTGCCATTCTTAAAACCCTGCACAGCCTGAGGCTGTGATTTCATGGCTTTTTTTGTTTTGTTTTGCCTCTAGTGTCCCCACACTCTACTTGCCCTAGCATAGTTTATTTTAAAATAAAAATACCATCTGCATAGACCTAGCAAATTTGTGGATTGGAAAATAGCCCTAACATCTATGATTCTCTTCCTAACTGTGCAGCTAACTTCCTGAGAGGGGCTGGGACAAATCATTAATGGCTTTGCTCTTTAGTTTCCCGATCCATCTATTCATCCATCCTTCTGACAGATAGTCATTAAGCACCATGACCCTGTGGGACAAAAATAAGTAGAACCTGGGTCCTTTGTCAAGATACTTGGAATTTAGGGGAAAAGACAAGCAAAAAATCAAAGATTATAATTCAGTGTGGTAAACATGATATTGGAAATGTGCAAAGAGTGCTAAAGGAGCAAAGAGAAAGAACATCAAATCACACTTGGAGATGGGGAGGAGAGTCAGGGACCACTTTGAAGAAAAGGTGATATTTTCTTGGAAGCTTGAACTCTATGAAATGAGAGGGGTTCATTAGTTGATCTAAAAGAAACATCCTATTCTATACGCTTATGTTAACTGAAGAAATGCTCATGTGAGCTCCCCATATAGGGAGAAGCTTACCAGAGCTTCAAGGAAGAAACAAAAGATATAAGTGAATTTGCCTAATTTATCCATGACTGCTTACACCCTGATGAGTGGTCTAGGTCTTAACATCTTTTTCCTAATGTGCTCCAAGAAGAAAATATTGGTTCATGGGATTTTCCTGTCACTTAATGGATTTACCTGTAGTCATTTGAAGGGTACCTGACCTTCACGAAAAGCCACAGTCACCTCTATAGCTCCCCCTCTCAACAGCTCCTTCCTCCAAACATTTCCTTGTGATAAACTGTGTAGTCTTTTTTTTCTAGGTTGAATCATTCAAGTGCTATAATATTCACAGAGAAGCAACCCCCAAACTTTGTCTCCATTTATGGGTACACACAGCCCCAATATTAGTTTTTCACTAAATATCTCTGGTTACCGTTTGATTTTATTTTAAAACAATACCTCACTTTTCTAAAAGTGATCTGCTCCATATCTGAACTAATTATAGACACAGCTGCAAATCTATAAAAATTGTTTAAAAAATCATAAGCAAATGATTTCAATTCCTAGCACACACTGTTGGTTCCCTTCCCAATGTCTACTTTTCCCTCTTCTTTTTCCTAAGAGAATTCCACTTTGGCCCAGGGTGGATGCTAATTAGTCCAAATCAATCATGAGAATTCTATCCCCCTAGTTGGTGGCAAGTTTAGGAAGGGGAAGTCAGCTGGAGTGGGGGTGGCGTGGTTCTGGAAAAGGTTTCCTTCTCCTAAAAGAGACACAGAAGGAGACATTCTCTTTCCTTCCTTGGAACATTGCTGGGTCAGGATGTGCCTCTGGAACCACTGCAGCCATATTGCCACCAGCTGGAGGATGAAGCCAGGCATGGAAGAAGGCAGAGCTGGTAGAATCACCAGGAGTAAAACAGAGCCTGAAGTATCATGCCTGGACTCCATCCTCCTTGGGCCCTCTTAGTTCTATGAAACAATGAATTGCCTTGCTGTTTGAGCCATGATGAGTCAGGATTTTCCATTATTTGCAGCCCAAACACCCTAACTAATAGGCAAGTACGCACTAAAGTTTGTGCACTCTGTTTATAGAACATTATGTCAGGCATTTAGTTCTAGGAAACAGGCTTATCTGATTTCCCAGTTCATGGCAGATTAAAAACAACAGCCCGTTAAAAGTGGAGAAAGAGCTGTTAGAGACAGGTAGCCCGACAGAGAAGGAAGAGACATCAAGGCAGAAACAAGAACTGAGGAGGTAACAGTGTGGGATTATTTAATGTTGGAACAAACATTAAATAATGTTACATTATTTAACATTTATAAAAGGCCTACGGAGGTGAGAGGCTTTTATTTAACATTAAATAAAAGCCTCTCACCTCCGTAGGCCTTGTGGATATCAGAGTACATCTCAATGACTAATCCATAATGATGGCCACCTGTCATCAACAGAAGCTTGCTTTCTGTTTAGTGTATTGTTTTAGAAGGGGGTTGAGGCTGATTAATATTTAAAACTATTCGTAAATAAGGAAAAGGTTAAATGATTAAAGGGACACGCTTATCTGAAAAGGCACACAGAGAACAACGCTCTCCCTTGCGGTGCTCAATAAATGAGTGCTGTACATATATGCAAATAGAATATTAGAAGTTTGCTTTATTGAGATAAAAGGGAGAGGGAAAAATGAAGCAGTATTTTGAGTGCTACGTTGCGAGGCTCATTTCAGTTTTGGTTCCCATGAGAAGCCCCAGTAGAGGAGAAGCAAAGCTGGCTATTGAGGATGTGGTGCTGCTCTTCTGAAAGTTACTTTATTTTAGTTCAGTGGCTCCGCAAGCCTGGCTAAGCTGTTTCCTCAGAAGCCTGCCAGCAGGAAGTAAATAAGCTGCTTGACTCTCCTCTTGAGGGGGTTGAACACTCGTAATTAAAATGTAAATAATTGTCAGGACCAACAGCTTGTAAACAAAAATAACTGGAGAGATCATAACTGAAATTGCACCACGCAAAACAGGTTCAAAGTCTTTGTCTACACAAAGCCCACCAGTTGATTTAGTCACCTTGGTGAGAAATCATGCAAACCGAGTCATTTGCAAGCATGCACAGGAAACCAGCTGGTTGCTAGACGCTGCTGACTCCAGAGACTAAAACTGAGGGAGGCTTGTTTACCAAGTTCCCAGGGCGTGCACAACTCAGAACACAAGTGTTACAATGAACTCAGGGCTTTTCTGCAATCAGCTGGTGCACCTGTGATCCCACACACCTTCCACTCCCTGGACTGGAAGAGGGGCTTCTGGCTGCACAGCTGGAGGCACAGCTCAGGCCCCACAACCCTGCCCACATCCCGCTGAGGCTGGAGGCACAAGATGAGCTGGCCGCACAGGCCAGCGGTAACTGCACAGGAACACCCACCAGGTGTTACTGTGGTTTTAAAATCCCCCTTCATTTGAGGAGGATCCTGAGACTTAAATACTATGCAAATAAAAGCTAAATAAAATGGGAGAAAACCTAATACCTTTTCCATCAAATTACCAACTAATGTGCATGTGCCTTATACATAGTAGGTACTCATAACTTTTAAAATAAATAGCAAAAGATTTATTAACCTGAGTATGAGGGAAATATATAAAGAATTAAAGAATTTTATTAAGAATGAAGCTTAAGACTATCAATTAATGGTTTTCAATGGCATTTTTTCCTTTCACACTAGTATATTACCATCTATACTGAGAATGTTACTGGTAAGTTGTTGTTGTTAGCCAATATTTTGGTATTTGCTATATGCTCTACATTCACTATTTCATTCTGTTATCACAACAGCATGTGTACAATTATGAAACCCATTTCACAGATGGAGAAAATGAAACTTAGAGATGTAAAGTAATTTGCCTGGGAACACAGATTGAGGAAACACTTGGATTATCAAAAAGATCCATTCCAATGCCAACGCCCTAACCATACATAGTTATCAACAATAGTTACACTGAACGTTTCTAGGATCTTCTCTAGCTTTTTTAATTAAAGGGACCCAAGAATTTCTCATTTGCATTCTAATATGTTGTTTTGAGGGAGAGATGAGGCTAGAATCATGGCTAATATGTGGAAAATGGTGAGAAACTACGATGCTCATGAAATCTTTCATATGTTTATCACAGTGGAGAAAAGACTGAGACCTGATTTTAGAGTTTCTTATTGGAAATTCTAATTATTGAAACTGAGTTTAGTCCAACACTATAGTACTCTCCAATTCAAGGTTCTAAATACTTTTCCTTCTAGTTTTTCATTCTCCTGAAATGCTTACTTGATTTTTGTTTCATTAAAAAAAAAAAACTGATTTAAAGTTTTTTTATACTCTACATTCACTCATATTTTAGATTCATTCTTTCAAGTAGTCATCGTTTATTGCCTTCATAATGTCTAAACAATTCCAAGTCTGCAGAAAAAGGTATGGCACCAGCGGCGTGTTTTCACACAGTCTTTCTTGCAAGGTCCCACTTTCCTCCTTGATTACCTGCTTTGGATTCACATGATATACAGGGTTTCATTTTGGTGATCTCCAAGTGGGTTCTACTTAAACTGCCTTTGGGATATATAGGCTAGTTCAGGCACCTGTATTTTAGTATACTGTTTTTCAATGTTAATTTAAGTATATATATTATAATCTAAATATATACTTTATATATGTGTATATATATATGGCTTTTGTAACATATGTATGTTACAAATATATGCTTGCTGTTCCAGCAGTACATGCTCACTGGAATAACGTATTAAATAACAAGAAGCATGTGAAGTTGAAGTGAAAAATTTTAGAAATTTTACTGCCAAAGATAATCATTTTTTAAAGTTTAGTGTTTACCTTCCATATTTTGGAGTTAACTACTGATATTTTGTGAAAGTTCCCAACTCTCCTCCACTTTGGTAGGATCTTCTTTTCCCTTCATTTTTTTACTGACCCTATTCTGCTCAATTTGATTTCATTTCCAGAAGTTTCTCCTCTGGGTAGTGCCCTGTCCAGGAAGGGAGCTGCTGTCCTCAAATCCACTATTTTGTGGATTTCCTTGTCTCACATCCTCCAGACACCCAGTTGCTTCTCCTCTGCATCCATCTGCACAGACACTGTGGTTTGCTGTCACCTGCTTTTACTCCATGGTCTGTGCACATATCTTGCACCCATTGTGGTTGCATACATTGTTCGTGGATTTTGGGGTTTTTTATTTAGTTGTTCAGTCTGTTTTTATGTAGAATTATAGAAAGATTAAAAAACCATGTCACTATTACTTCTATCTTCCCAGAATCTCCCTCTACTCTCAGGCTTTCTATTTTACAACAAGTTAAACTAGCTACAGAGCAAGATCAATGTCATTCTTAATTGGCCCCAGACTTAGAAATAATGTTCTCCATAGGATATGTTTGTCAACTTTGGCTGCACATCAGTAGCACCTTGGGAGCTGTAAAAATGCCAATGCCAGGGTCCCATCCCCGAGATTTAATTGGTCTGGGGTGGTGTGCTCCCCAGGTGATTCCAATGTATAGCCAACGTTGACAACCAGTAATAATACGAAATAAGGAAAACAATTTTCAAAGCATTTGCAAGGTCTTTAGCAATCTACTGAGACCAAACTAGTTGCTTTCTGCTCAAGCTGCACGTGAGTGTAGTCCCTTCCCCATTCTTATCCCATGTGATTCAGGTTAGGCTGACCCATCCCCCAGCAACTGGAGTAGTCAAGTTACCCAGGTGTGCCCGGTCAGGGTGCTCTAGTCCTGTCCTGGGATAGACACATGACCCAAGTCGAACCAATGAAAAAATTTCCCACAATATTTGCTAGGGTTATCATAAAAGAAGCACTCTCTTTTCACAGAAATTGCGAGCTGAAAGATCACTGAATCTTGAACTTCATTAGGCTGTCTTTACTCCAAAATCAGGAAAATCTGCCTGAGAATCAAGCATAGAGAGGAAAGCACTGTTGAGAAATGTAAAGAGTAGACAGTATCCTGATAAGTGTTGATGGAGTTTTTAGGGGTCCAAAATATAATACCCCTCTTTGCCTAAATTGAGAATAATTGAGAGATAGATGGAGAGGTTAGGTAAATGGAGATGAAATCATTTTATTACTGAGAAGCTGACTGAGGTCATGACTTTAGATTACTGCCCAAAAGAACTTTCTAACACTCTGCTCCTTAGTTAATCGGATTTACAACCAGTCACTGGCATGGCTGAGACCTTTAGACTTTGCCCTCCACTGCAGACTGCACAAGGTAGTAGGGCAGACTGGAAGACAGACCATCTTATCAGAGAAAATGAAGGACACTGGGAGAGCCGAACCATGCCCACACGCCAGATACTTTTTCCAATTCCCCAGCTGAATAACTCTCTCCTAGGCTATGGCTCATGGTTCGGTGACCTGAGGTTCTGCTATATTTTAGCCCCTACTTGCCCCCACTGCATCAGTGTGCCCGCAGATCTAGATCACTCCTCCTATGAATGAGGAATGAATGAGGAGGTGGAGAGTGCTAGAGTTCTTCTCATGCTTGTTCATCCTCAGAGAGTCACAACTGCTTGAATTCCTGGATCCAGCTACATATAAAGCCACCTGTACTCCTGAATTTCCCAATTGCGAACAAATAAATTCTCTTTCTTTGTTTAAGCCAGTTTGAGGTAGGTCTTTGTCATTTACAAACCTGAAGTTTTGATGAATACGTTAGCTGATGTTCTTATATTTAATAAAATCAATTTCAAGAAACATGTATTGAGTGGCTAGAGGGAAATACCATCTTTTCTAGTGCTGTAAATGGGCCTCCTTTGAGCACATTAGGTTTAGTATTGGATTTGGATGTGACTGCCCTTTTGGAATCTTTATAACATGGCCTTATCGACAGGCTTTCCAAGTTCCTATCACTGCTCCTTCACCCACTCCCTTCCGGTCTGGGGCGGTAAGTTTCAGTATTACCGGCCCTGGCATACTGCACCATCCTTTAGAATTCCTCCACCTGCCCATACCTTTTGTAAACAGTCCTTTGATTAAGTCCTTTGAATAATCAAAAGTCGTTTGATTATTCTACTTGTTCTTTGACTGTAGCGCCTTTTCCCATTGGCCTCCTGACTGAGAGCAGATCAGTCATTATGTTACATTGACACAGATGTACCTTCACTGGCACTAAAATGTCCCCAAGAGAGCTGACATAGTCACTTTTAAATACAGCTACTATACAAAGGTCAAAACCTTTGAATGTTTTACCCAAGAGAAACTTTTTACCCACCCCACCCACTCACTCCCCTGTCCTGCAAACAAGGACAACATTTGGCTATCTATTGAAGAAAAATCAATTTTTCAAAAGAAATATTCCCCTCCTTTTTTCCCTGATCAGATTCTCAAGAAGAATAAAACAAACATCCAGATAGGAAAAGTATTTGCTCATCTCAGAATTCTCCAAGTGGTGAGAAGACATTTAAAAATTCACTTAGTTAATTTAAACTGTAAATATTGTTTTAAAGTATCACATAAGAAAAGGAGCTTGAGAATAAAGCATTTTTTTGTAGGGGAGGGATAATGTGCTGTGGCTTTTTGTGTACTATTCTCAGATGAGTGAATTATTTCTTTCTACTTTTTCCCCTCTCTTTTCTCTTTAACCAAGGAGGAAAGAATCAAAAGCGTTATTTCTAATCTTCATTTTTTTCTCACTTCCTATCTACCAACTTCATTTGCTATTAAAAGAGCACTATACATAATTAAAATTACTTTTTGGAGGGGTATTTTAAATGGTACTGAAGTGCTGCTGAGGTTCTTTTAGCTACACAGTATAAACAAGTCAGTAGCCTTCCACATTTCAAAATAACCAATGAGAAAACATCATGGAAAAAAGACACATCCCATGCACACAGTATGAAAGGGCATAAAAAATTTATGAGTAGCCTTAACAAGAAATGTGCATGACCGATATGAAGACAATTATATAACTTTATTGAATGTATAAAGAAGATGAATAATAATAATAAAAATTAGCATTTCTGTGTACTTTGTGCTAGGGCCTACGCTCCATATTTTCCCTGTGTCACCTCCTTATCTATGAAGCTGAGAAGCAGTGCAGTAGCCGGCACACTCTTGAGCCTGACTTGCTTTCCTTAGCTTCTCTGTGCTTCAGTTCTCCATCTGTAAAACCAGGAGAGGTACAATATATATCTCACAGAATTGTTATAAGATTTAAATGTCACTACAAATAAAGTGCTCAGAACGGTGCCTGGCAAATAGCAAGCAACTGCTATAGTTACCTTCTCCACTTCTTACAACAGCCTCATGACACGGGCACCATTATTATAATCAGTTACAGAGGAAGAAGTTGATATCAGGGAGGCTAGGGGCTTGCCTAATGTCATCCAGCAAGTAAGTGACTGGGATTCCTATGCTGGCTTGTCCAACTCAAGAGCTAGGACTCTGTATTTATTACATGTTTGTGTTTCTAGATAAGAAGGCAATGGTATCTGTTTTGAGACTTTGTAGAGTAATTCTAGAGTTCATCTGGTAAAATTAACAAAGTGTGTTAAAAATAGAGAAATAGGAGATTAGTCATAGATGGTTGCATCAAAATTGTAAATATTTCTATGTTAAAATAGAAGATAATTAGGGTGATGGAAACGTTTTCTATCTTTGTTGTAGTAGTAGTTACACAACAGTAATCCTTTTAAGTTTAATTAAGTCCCATGTGTTTATTTTTGTTTTTATTTCCCTTACTCTAGGAGGTGGGTCATAAAAGATCTTGCTGTGGTTTATGTCAAAGAGTGTTTTTCCTATATTTTCCTCTAAGAGTTTTATAGTGTCTGGTCTTACATTTAAGTCTTTAATCCATCTGGAGTTTATTTTTGTGTATGATGTTAGGTAGTGTTCTAATATCATTCTTTTACATGTAGCTGTCCAATTTTCCCAGCACCAGTTATTGAAGAGGCTGTCTTTTCTCCGTTGTATGTCTTTGCCTCCTTTGTTGTAAGTCAGGTGACCATATATGCATGGGTTTATCTCTGGGCATTCTATCCTGTACCATTGATCTATATTTCTGTTTTTGTGCCAGTACCATATATCTTGATTACTGTAGCTTTGCGGTATAGTTTGAAGTCGGAGAGCCTGGTTCCTCCAACTCTGTTTTTCTTTCTCAAGATTGCTTTGGCTATTCGGGGTCTTTTGTGTTTCCATACGAACTGTAAAATTTTTTGTTCTAATTCTGTGAAGAATGCCATTTCTAGTTTGATAGGGATTGCATAAAAAGCTTTTGCACAGCAAAGGAAACCATAAATAAGACAAAAAGACAACCCTCAGAATGGGAGAAAATATTTGTAAATGAAACAACAGACAAAGGATTAATCTCCAAAATATACAAACAGCTCATGGAGCTCAGTATCAAAAAAACAAACAATCCAGTTAAAAAATGGGTGGAAGACCTAAATAGACATTTCACCAAGGAAGACATACAGATGGCCAAGAGGCACATGAAAAGATGCTCAACATCACTAATTATTAGAGAAATGCAAATCAAAACTACAATGAGGTATCACCTCATGCCCGTCAGAATGGCCATTATCAAAAAATCTAGGAACAGTAAATGCTGGAAAGGGTGTGGTGTAAAGGGAACCATCCTGTACTGTTGGTGGGAATGTAAATTGATACAACCACTAAGGAGAACAGTATGGCGGTTCCTTAAAAATCTAAAAATAGAACTACCATGTGACCCAGCAATCCCACTACTGGGCATATACCCTGAGAAAACCATAATTCAAACAGAGACATGTACCACAATTTTCATTGCAGCACTATTTACAATAGCCAGGACATGGAACCAACCTAAATGTTCATCGACAGATGAATGGATAAAGAAGATGTGGCACATATATACAATGGAATATTACTCAGCCATAAAAAGAAACAAAATTGAGTTATTTGCAGTGAGGTGGATGGAAATAGAGTCTGTCATACAGAGTGAAGTAAGTCAGAAAAAGAAAAACAATTAATGTATGCTAACACATATACATGGAATCTAAAAAAAAGAAAAGAAAAGTTACTGATGAACCTAGTTGCAGGGCAGGAATGAAGAGGTAGACACAGAGAATGGACTTGAGGACATGGAGTGGGAGGGCGAAGCTGGGGCGAAGTGAGAGTAGCATCGACATATATACACTACCGAATGTAAAATAGTTGACTGGTGGGAAGTAGCAGCATAGCACAGGGAGATTGGCTCAGTGCTTTGCGATGACCTAGAGGGGTGGGATAGGGAGGATGGGAGGGCGGCTCAAGAGGGAGGGGATATGGGGACATGTGTATGCATATGGCTGATTTGCTTTGTTGTGCAACAGAAACTAACACAGTATTGTGAAGCAATTATACTCCAATAAAGATCTATTAAATTTTTTTAAAAAGTGAAAAAAACAAAAAAACCCACAGTAATCCTAGCCAAAACTCTTAAACTTTACACTTACAAGGGGTGAATTTTATGTGTGAAAATTATTCTGCAATAAAACTTGAAGGAAAAAGAAGATAACTATAGTTTAAAAGGTAAGCAATCAAGTAGGGGGAAATTTACCCAAATAGAACAAAGAGTTAATAAGTTTGCTATAGCACCAACCAAAGCTAGTCAATCATAAAACCTATGATGTAGCAATTCCAGTCCTGTGTATATACCCAGAAATGAGTGCTTATATCTGCCAAAAGACAGGTAAAGAATGTTCACAGCAGCCTTATTCATAATACCTCCAAACTGCAAACAACCCAAATTTCTATCAACAATAGGATGAGTAAATAAATTGTGGTATATCCATACAGTAGAAAATAACACAGCAATGAAAAATAATAAATGATATTCGCAACATGGATGAATCTCCCAAACACAATGGTGAATGAAAGAAGCCTGACACAAGAGTACACACAGGATGTTTCCATTTATAAGAAGTATAATACAGGCTAAACTTATCTATGATGATAGCGATGAGAATATTTGGGAGTGGTGACTGCTGACTGGGAGGAGATATGGGGGAGCTTCTGGGTGCTAAAAATGTTCTATATCTTTATGCACCCAAATGTTCATAGCAGCACTATTTACAACAGCCAAGATATGGAAGCAACCTAAGTTTCTATCAACAGATGAATGAATAAAGAAGATGTGGTGTGTGTGTGTGTGTGTGTGTGTGTGTTTGTGTATAATGGAATACTACTCAGACATAAAAAAGAATGAAATTTTGCCATTCGCAACAATATGGATGGACTTGGAGGGTATCATGCTTAGTGAAATGTATCAGACAGAGAAAGACGAATACTGTATGTTATAACTTATATATGGCATCTAAAAAATAAAACAAACTAGTGAATATAACAAAAAAGAAACAGGCTCACAGATATAGAGAACAAACTAGTGGTTACTGGTGGGGAGAGGGATGAGGGGAGAGGCAAGAAAGGGGTAGGGGATTAAGAGGTACAAACTACTATATATAAAATAAATAAGCTAAAAAATAAATAAATAAATAAGCTACAAAGATATATTGTAGAGCACAGAGAATATAGCCAATATTTTATAATAACTATAAATGGAGTATAACCTTTAAAAATTGTGAATTACTGTGTTGTACACGTGAAACTTATACAATGTTATAAATCAACGATACCACACACACACACACAAATGTTCTATATCTTGATCTGGGTGGTGGTTACATGGGTGTGTACATATGTAAAGATTCGTTGGACTGTACACTAAGATTTGTTTACTTTCCTGTATGTAAACTACACCTCAAAAAAAAAAAAAGAATCTAATCTGAATTAATGAAATGGGCAAAGGACTTGAGATCACAAAAGAAATCAACTGACATAACTCTCATGGACACATAGAGGCACATTCTGAGTAATCAGACAAATGCAAATGAAAGTTATTTTTAAGTTAAAATACCTATAGCTGAGCAAGATAGGAAGTTATGAGGAAGATGCTGAGATGAAGATTTACATGCAAATGATTATCAAGGAAGTTCTTAAATGAGAAGCCAGTAAGGGAGTGGAGGTAGTAGAATAGGGGAGGGGAGCTCTGGAGTGTAAATGACACTGCATAGTTTATTCTGTCTCAAGGCAAGTGATCTGGGCTTTCACACTCCTCTACTAGTCAGAAGTTGACTACCTGCTGCCCTGGGGTGAGGGGACAGAACATCAACTCCCCCCCACCCCTGTCCCACCCCATTTCTGGCTGCTAGTGCATCCTAAGGGGCTCCTGTAGCCCAAAGGTAGTTCTCTGAAGAAGGCTGCCAGAAGTTACATTAAAGTTAATTGTGCAGAAGCTGGGGGGATGGGCAGATAAAAAAGAGGAATCCAGGGAATCTAGGTGGAGTGTTGATGGTATTTCAACAATTGTCTTGATGTCAGGTTAGGGGTTAGCAGCCTGAGGTATCATCTTGCATGAGATTGAAATGACCAATTATGACCAGTTGAGCAAGTAGATAAATACAGCCGGGAATGAATGAATGGTCTTTCCTCAGACTACTCTTTCCAATAAACTTCCCATACTCTTTTTTTTAAAATTTATTTATTTTATTTCTTTATTTTTGGCTGCATTGGGTCTTCGTTGCTGCATGTGGGCTTTCTCTAGTTGCGGCGAGCGGGTGCTACTCTTCGTCGCAGTGCGTGGGCTTCTCATTGCTGTGGCTTCTCTTATTGCAGAGCATGGGCTCTAGGCGCGTGGACTTCAGTAGTTGTGGCACGCAGGCTCAGTAGTTGTGGCTTGCGGGCTCTAGAGCACAGGCTCAGTAGTTGTGGCGCACAGGCTTAGTTGCTCCGTGGCATGTGGGTTCTTCCCGGGCCAGGGCTTGAATCCGTGTCCCCTGCATTGGCAGGCAGATTCTTAACCACTGCGCCACCAGGGAAGCCCCTAAACTTCCCATACTTTTAATATAAAATAGGTGCTTTGTTGCCAGGATTAGCCAAAGGGAGACAGATGTAGGAGATTTATAGGCAAAGAGGTAAGGAGTTGATTTGTTCAGAAAACTTTCAGATCCCATTGAAATCTTAGAATTTGACAAGTCATGTATGTGCCGCTTGGGTTCCGAAATTGTGTGTTCATTTTCTCTGGCAGGTCTATTTGGTCAGCCTCCAGTCTTGTCCTACCTTGTGCGGTCACATACAGCCCCCCTCTTTGCTAGAGTATGTTACAGTTTAAGATATTTGACCTTAATGACATCCTGCGAGGCAGCAGGGCCAGTTGTTTCCCAAATGAGGAAAGTGAGGTTAGACCCTTCTCAAATTTAGTGGCACATCACAGTCACTTGTGAGAGTTATGTAAACTATTGTTTGGAGTGCCTGGAGGTGGGGACCAATCCCTGTTTTTTAAAAAGCTCCCAAGGTGATCCTGAAGTACAGCCAGATTTGGGAACACAGGGATTAAGTGACCTTCCCAGGGTCCTGTGGAAAGTAAGAAAACACACCCAGGCCATTAATTTATTTTTTGTTCATCCACCCACCTATTTATTGAGCATTTACATTATGACAAGTATTCTGCTAAATATTGGGAATGCATCAGAGAAGACAGCTGTAATTCCCCTGGCCTCATAAAAGATCATGGTCTGGGGATGTCATTAGGGTATAAAGTGTGAGGAGCTGGGTATTGCATCGTACAGTTCCCTGGATACCATTCAAAGTTGGGCAGACAAAGCCTGCAGTGAACTTGGGAATGAGATAGACATTGAACTAAGAATTCCAAATATGACAAACCTTATAAAATTAGAGCTTTAGTGTATTTAGGGAATGATAATGTCAATCATCTTCACATACAGGAGAGTCGCTGGTCATTTGGGGCCACTGGCACTGTCCTGTGAAGACAATCGAAACTGCTAACTGGTTTTATATGTATATATACATCAAGTGCTCTCTTTCATTCAAACATTACAGAAGCCCATGGGTAGGCTGCCCCTGACCTTTTGATCTCAAATTCCACAAACCAGTTTAGACTCCCTACTGTGGGAATATATATATATATTTTTTAGTTAACTAAGCCAAAGACAATCCTGCAGAGAACTTGCCTAGGGTCCAAACAGATATACAATTCACCTGTTACTTCCCATCTTTTTCTAATGATTCATTTGAGGACTGAAGAAGGTTTTTAAAGATAAGACAGGCAGACATATGGCATTTGGTGAAGTTGAGCACACAGGTTTTAAGGTTTTAAGGCCTTTAGACAAGCATTCTCCCAAAGCAAGTGTGAGCCATTTGTCTGAGTCCTGCAGCATAGCACCCGGTGAGGGCAACAGGATGGGATTTCTCTTGCATGAGGATTGGAGAATAAAGGCTTTCCTGGATCAGGGCAGCTCCATGGAGAGTCAAGGGAAGAGATGCAGCATGCTTTCCTTTTACACAGCAGCTGCCAACACGTAGACCATTTGCCCCATAAAGTTGGGCTCTCTTGGTGTTTAAAAATATAATCTATTTCTGAAAAGTATCCTTAGCATATTTTTAGCAAGCCTCAAGATAATTTTAAAGAATGATTTAGTCTTCCTAACACTATTCTTATAGACTCTTGCTGTTCTGATTTGTTGTCAGATTGTCTTTTTTTTCATTTTGTATTCATCAAATTCCTCATGACAATCATGTCAATTTCTTTAAATTCTTCTCCTTTTTCTTCCTCTGTGGCATCATTTATGATCTCATTTGGGGTGGGTGGGGGGGGCGGGTGACTGGTACTACAGGAGTCAGTTAAGTTTTGGATTTCAAAGTATTTCCCTGAAGACAGTATAACATCAACAAAGCAAGTAATTAAACTGAGTAGGTGCTGACTGTGGATGAAGCGTATGCCAAGTTGTTAACACAGCAAGTCATTAAGCAAAGTGATTGCTAAACTCAATAAGGCAAGATTTGCCCTGGATAAGCTATCCTGGGATAATACCATAAACGAGTTGACTACATTAGGCAAACTTTCAACCAGGGAAAAGGTTGAAGACAAAAGATAACTTGGCACTAAACAACCTTCCAGAGTTGGAGAACAAAAGGGGACCTCAAAAGATAATCAGGTCTAAGCCCTGTTTTTTTTTTTTTTTTTACTTTTTTTACTTTTTATTGTAGTATAGTTGCTTTACCATGTTGTGTTAGTTTCTACTGTACAGCAAAGTGAATCAGCTATATGTATACATATATCCCCTCTTTTCTGGATTTCCTTCCCATTTAGGTCACCACAGAGCATTGAGTAGAGTTCCCTGTGCTGCCCTGTTCTTAAATACACAATTAACTGACCCCTCTGGGCTGTATTCCTACCCACTCTAGTTTTCAAAGCTAAACAGAATAAACATGCAACTTATTTATTAAAAATAGTTTATTGCAATGTTTAATACTTTTAAATGATTCTTCCTTCTGTCCAAATGAAGGCTCTCCCTCATTTAAGATGTTTTCCTTGGTCAAATTTCTGGCCTCCTGAAAGGAATTGCTCATCACCTTTTTCATTAAAGGGATTAAACCTACAGGCTCTAGAGCCAGATTGCCTTTACCCACAGTTAGTTCTTAACCTCTTCCTTAACTTGCCTGAGTTTTTTCATGGGTAAAATGAAAATACTACCAGTTACCTACCTCAGAGAGTTGCTGTGAGGATTAAATGAGATAATGTTTTTAAACTTCTTTTTTTTTTTAAATTAATTTATTTATTTTTGGCTGTGTTGGGTCTTCGTTTCTGTGCGAGGGCTTCCTCCAGCTGTGGCGAGCAGGGGCCACTCTTCATCGCAATGCGTGGGCCTCTCACCTGTCGCGGCCTCTCTTGTTGCGGAGCACAGGCTCCAGACGCGCAGGCTCAGTAGTTGTGGCTCATGGGCCCAGCTGCCCCGCGGCATGTGGGATCCTCCCAGACCAGGGCTCGAACCCGCGTCCCCTGCATTGGCAGGCAGACTCTCAACCACTGCGCCACCAGGGAAGCCCTAAACTTCTTGATTACTACTAGTATATGCTAAGTATTCAATAATGATAATAAAGTATATGCTAAGTATTCAATAACGATAATAATAATTGTTATTAAATGATTCCTATATTTGAAGGTGATAACTGAACCAATCTGTTAGTCTTCTAAGCATTAAAAAATTCAAATTCCCTTTAGAAAACTTCAAAATTGCCTCGCTTTTCTTCTGGACAATCAGTCTGAGGCTATTTAACATCATGGTTGATATCCCTACATATTCAAAAAACTAAGAAATTTACTATATTACACAATGTGTTTTTATAATGGTGACCTTGAATCTTTAAAGGAAATATTGCATGATATTCAGTATACTGAAATTCTTCTTACTTTGAGGAAGATGTCAACCACGCTACATACTAGTTTTTCCTTTTTAAATCAACCCTTAAAAGAAAAATCAGCAATTAGCCATGTCCTGAGAAAAGCGTGATGAAAAGTAATAGACATGCTCTTTGCTCTTATAGTGCTTACAATCTGACAGGAGAGGCAGATATTAATAAAACAGTCATAAAAATGAGGGCCTAATTAATAAGTGCTATAAAGAAATGAAGCATGTTTCTGTGTGCCTATACTAAATAGAAGTCTGACCTCACCAGGTTTCCCTGAGGAAGTAACTCTAGAACCAAGACCTAAGGAATCAGTAGGTGAGAACCTGGGACCAAGTGAATGGGGCAGTTAGGCTGTTAGGGGCAGCTGTAGGAGGGAGCTGTTTTGCCTGCAGTGGCCTGTAGTGAGGGGTGGGTAGCAGGGAGAGCATCAGGAAAAAAGAGGATCAGAAAGAAAGGCAGCGTGGCTGGGGAGCTGACAGCAAGGGGGGGAATACCACTAGATAAGGCCAGAGGAGACAGGCCAGTCCCTGCAGGACCTTACAGGCCTTGCTAAGGATTGCTGTCCTTATCTAAAGAGTAGTGGGAAATCACTGAAGATTTTAAGCAGATCGTATAGAACAAGATCTGACCTGCATTTTGCAAAGGTGACTATGACTACAGTGTGGGAAACGGACAGGTGAGGGGGCTGTAATGGTTGCAGGGAGATCATTTAGGAGACAGCGGTACAAGTGTAGGACGTATTGGTAACTTGAACAGGGGTCTTCAGAGCAGAGATGGGAAGAAATGGACTCATGTTATAAATATTTATAGGCAGGACATGGTGATGGGTAGATGTGGGGGCTGAGAAGGAGGAAGGAGTTAGAATGACTCCAATGTTTCTGACATGAGTAATTGAAAGAATGAGGTACCACTTACTAAGATGGTGAACACTGTAAGAGAACCTAGTTTGGGTGTTAGATTATGAATTTTACCTCAGACATATTGAATTTTATATAATTAGAAGATTTCCAGTAAGCATGGAATCGAAACAAAAAAAAGATGGAGAGTCCTGATGGACATTTTGTCCAACTATGGTTATCATGGTTCTTTAGTGACTGTGTTTCTGTTTGCTAGATTTAGTATCTGTCTTTCTAGAATAGTTAGAACAAACCTTGCAAACTTTTCTGTAATGTATTGATAACACCGTAGGGTCTGGATCAGTCCACTTAAAGATGTCAGATTGAACATAAGCACTCAAATCCCTTCCTTCCTTCACCCAGCTAAGAAAACTATAGAATAATTTTAATAAAACGCACAAGGACAAAGGGAATGGGATAGGAAACAACAGCAATAAAATTTTAGAAACTAGGAAGCAGAGAGACAAGTACTAACTGAATTAGGATAGTCAATAAAGCTGAATCTTAAACTTGATGATAACCAACCCAATTTACAATACAGAGCCCTAAAAAAACTGGAGCAACAGATACTTTAGGAAGTGAGAATGAGGGTGGGGATTACAACACAGGGGATTTAGTGGAAAGTCTTTTTAAGAAGCTGGTAGATCCCTAATTCCCTACTCCTATTCCTTGCAGGCAGGAGACTGCCTCTGCCTCATTCAGTATGAAACTGAAGGCTTATTCCCATGCCAAGAACTAACAGAAGGACTCTAGATTGAGATCGGGGAAAGGAAGAGGACTACTATATTGAATACCAGGGATTAAATGTAAATATTTAAATTGTGTGTTGAGACTTCCTCAGTCTTTTTCCTCCACTTGGTTCCCAGAACACTGTTAGCCAGGCTTATGTTTTCTTGGCAAAAGGCTGGAAGAATTCTCTGGGTAATCTAATCAGCCTCAGAGAAAAGATACTGACATGGGTCCAGTATGTTGGCCTATGTTACATCATCCGGTAGTAAACTCAATGGAGAATCCCCTTCTGCATGCAGCGCATCCTCTTTTCAGTGCCCCATTCTTAAAATAAAACTAGACAGCCAGTGATCATCAGATATGTGAGGAATGCCTATTAATGTAAGCTAAACACCAAAACAAACAGAAGAAAGCAACTTGAAGGAAACAAGGTCTGCCAAGAGAAAATTTAGAAAACAAACTATCTTGTCTTCAGAGAGATAAGAGAAGATATGAAACAATAACAGGTTAGCTATAAAAGGAATAGTCAGTAAACTCAAAAGGTACTTAGATATTAAAAACATGACATAGAAATGAGAAATTCAATATAAGGGCTAAAAGATAAAGTTAAGGCAATCTCCCAAGAAGTAGAGTAAAAGACTAGCATATGGATAGTAGGAGAGAAAAGATGAAAATTAGAGGAGCTGTATAGGAGGTCCAATATCTAATAATAGGATTACTAAAAGAAAAGAACAGAGGATAGTAAATCATAACAAAAAAATTAATGAAAATATCCTACAATCTCAGTTTCCAGAGTGAAGGGCCCACCAACTGCCCAGAACAATGGGTAAAAATAGATGCCCACCTGAGAATCTTATGATAAACTTTCATTGACATAAGCTAGCACCTATAATAGTGCCTGGCACATAGTAGGAACACAATAAATTTGTATTGAAGAATAAACAAAAAATCCAGAACAAGAGAGACAAGGAATTCTGACAACTGAATATTAGATATAATGAAAATCACAGTATGACCGTCTTAGTCTGTTCAGGCTGCTGTAACAAAACACCACAGACTGGGTGGCTTGTACATAACAGAAATTTATTTCTTACTGTTCTGGAGGCTGGAAAGTCCAAGGTGAAGGCACTGGAAGGTGTGGTGTCTGGTGAGCGCCCACTTTCTGGTTCATAGATGACGCCTTCTTGCTATAACCTCACATGGCAGAAGGGGCAAGGGATCTCTCTGGGGTCTCTTTTATAAGGGCACTACTTCCAGTCTTGAGGGCTCTACCCTCAAGACCTAATCACTTCCTAAAGGCCCCACTTCCAAATATCATCACCTTGGGAATTAAGTTTCAACATATGAATTTTGGAGAGGCACAAGCATTCAGTCCACAGCAGACTACATAGAGAGAACAGGCAGAGGGGAAGAGAGCTCATGATGGGAGTGGGGAATGAGGGAGACAGAGGGCTAAATCCTCATCTTCTAGAGTGGAATGACAACAGAGAATGTCTAAAATGTAAAACCCACAAAGAATTAAAACATGTTGTTTAGCAATATGGAGGTAAATACCTTAAGAATCAGCTGTTTAGGTAGGGAATGAAAATAATTACCTCTAGATTGTGAGAAATGGGATAGGGAGGTAGGGACTAGAGACTGTTGTTTTCAAACAAACCTTGAAGAACTCTGATTCTTTAAATTATGTGTATGTGTTGGGACTTCCCTGGTGGTCCAGTGGTTAAGACTCCGCGCTCTCAATGCACGGGGCCCGGGTTTGATCCCTGGTCAGGGAACTAGATCCCACCACCACAACTAAAGATCCTGCACACGACAGCGAAGATGCCAAGTACTGCAACTAAGACCCGGAACAGCCAAATAAATAAATATTTTTAAAAAAATTATATGTATGTGTAACTTTAGTAAAAATAAAATATAAATTAGACAAATCAGGCCCTGGAAGTGTACTGCTTGGGTACGTTCCAGTTCCTAACAATTATTAATAGCATGATGTTGGGTAAATTATTTAATTCCCTTGACCGTCAGTTTCTTCATGTGAAAAATGAAAATAGCGATGGTACCTATTCTGTACAGTAGTTGAGAGGATTAAATTAAGTAAAGCTTGTAAAGCTTAATCTAGCCCCATGCCTGGTCTACATTCTGGCATTTGGGGGCTTCCTTTTGCTTTGCTTCTTGCCAATCGTGCTTATTTTATCCGCTCAGTTTTTCCTTGGATTATCGTATTACCATCACATTTCAGATAAGATTGGCTTCCCAGATATTATACTCAGTTCATTTTGCTTAGAATTCTGAGTGCTCTCAAATACATTGAAAGATTATACCAATATCTCGCTAAGAGTCAAAAGCATGTATGGCATGATCCCATCCTCATGAATATGAGGAATTCTTCCAGCATATATCTGGAATGCATTCACCATGCATTTACTCATAATCTGCATTTTCTTCTTTATTCTTTTTTTTTTTTTCAGTACAATGGACACATGGTACTCTATAAAATCAGGGGGAAAATGGACTTATTTTAAAAACAACTCTTCTGTCATAAGTTTACAATTTCATGTGACTTTCTCATCTATTATGTGTGAATTTTACTAGTTTGACTCTGTAAGAGCTAAATTATTTCCAAGTTCCTAGTGGCACCTCCTTGTTTCTACCCACCAAAGCAATATTCACAGCCTGTCTGGGGCATAAATTAACTCCAATTTGCCAATATAAAATTGAGGCTCACTGGCTTGTCTGAAAACCACCACCAGAAAGGGGCAGGGTGAAGACTCAAGTTCAAGTTTTCTCATTCTAAGCTAAGTGTTCTTTCTACCATATGAACAGAGTGCCTATCAATAAGTGACTTAATCTCTCTGGTCTCAAATTCATGACATGAAGGTATGAAGTAGATGACCTGTAAGTTCCTACCAGCTCCAACATTCCATGAATTGCTGAGGTATATGACAAGAGTTAGCCTGTATCATTAACAATATTTATTTCTGCCATATAGGGATTGTGGATTCCACTAAGTGCCCAAAAGTCCATATGATTATGAAGTCTAGGTTACTTATGTGCAATTTTCACTCCCTGTCTTATTCATATATACCAAGGTACAAAGTAGCTTTGGGTTTTATTTTCACATTTGCAATCACTTGGGAATTTTATCAAGGCTGAGCAAGAGATTTGGAAACTCATAATGCATTTCCGAAGAAGCTGCAAGGGTTGTGAAATTCACAGGGCTCTAACCTTCCTGAGAGAATGGGAGCTGACTGGACAAGACAGATCATTTCCAGTAATGTTCCTGGGTAATTCTCTGGAAATAATGGAGAGGGCATGGTAATTGCAGCCCAGTTTTATGCTTTCAGTTAGGGCTTGTATGCAGTGGAACACCCACAGGATTTTTTTTCTCCCTCTGCCCCAGACATTCACTCAGCAAGCTACACTTGGAGCCAGGAGAGGCCATAAATAATACAGCCCAGCCCAGTTCCCTGTGGGAACTCAAAAGATTCAAAAACTAAGTTAATGCCAGCGACTGGATACAGATCAAAGAGACAGAGTGAGATTGCCTTTTGTTTAACTCTTGGCTTAACCCTGTAATTAGCTGCGTGACCCACTTTTTTAGGCATTCCACTCCACTTGCCCACCCCTCACAACAATTAGTCAGAGGTCTTCCTCAGTCTGAGTGGTTTTAGGCCTTGATAAATTATGTCTCTGTGAGAGATAGTCTTCAGTCCGTGCTTAAAGACCCACGATCAACTCTTAAGAAAATTATTTTGAAAAAGAAATTGCTATGAAATGAAACTGTTCTTAGAGCTGATTGGGACTAAAGGCATAGTCCCAAACACCCTTCATAAGTACCCATAAGCAACTTCTGAAGATGGTCTAATGCATTGATTAGAAGTTACTGATCCTTGAGCATGTCAATACTTAATGAACCATTAAGTAAAGTTAATTATTATAACAATGCAGAGTCAAAAAATCCATCCTGGCCTTTGCTTTTCCCACGCATTCATAAGGGAGTGGGGGTTAAAATTGGGGAGGGGCGATGGTGGTGATTATATTCCAGAGACTACTCCGAGGCAAACTGAACTTTTACTGTGTATCAGTGCCTCCCTGTCAGTGGCAGTCTGTCTCCACCTAACAACGCATCCATAGAGCTCTCCCATTAAAATGTTGTCCTGTTAAGAATACGATAAAATCAGGCAAAATGATGTATAAAACCTGGTTCCGTTTACAGTGTTCCCTCTTGCAGGGGTATTTTCATTTTAGTAGCTCTTAGGACAAATGAGAGTCTGGGATCAGGGTTTACTTTGGGAGAGGGACCAGAAGGGGAAGGAATAAGCTTCTTGTACACCCTTGCTTAAATCTGCAATGGACTGAACGTGGAAACAAGAATGCATGTAAAGCTCTTAGCTTAGTGGTTGGCACATAGTGAATGCTCAATAAATGTTAGCTAGTATTTTTACTGTAATTTTATCATATGGATCCTATCACTTAGCTCCTATCACCTAGGGCATTGACTGAACATTCATTGATAAGGGGGTGATATAATCCACATTAAATAAACTGTTTGGGCCTTGCTCAGCGTCTGTTGGCTTCTGCTCTGGGCTGGTAACTAGAAAACAATGCCGTTAGCTTTCTTGACCCTTGCTAATGGGATCCTGTGAAATAGCCAGGGGGTTACAATTTTGCAAACTCTGACAGGAAAACTTTTCAAAGTTTTGGACACATACAAGCTTCCCCAGAAGGGCCACAAACCTAGAGACTTTGCTGAGATGTCAGCTTGAACTGAAAGGTTTCTAAGACCAGTAAGTCAGTTGCTGTGCTGATGAACAAGGTCAGAAAACTGCCTGGCATGTGTGTCTCAACTTCCTGGTGTTGTTCTCAACTTGTTTCATAGGCAGTCAATGGTGTTATTATTTTGTGTGTGTGTGTCTCCCAGTTGCTAGTTCTGGCAATACAAGTGAAGCTCTAAGAAAATGATCGTTCTTAGCCAGGCAACAGAGTTTTGGTGTAAGTTAGTATGTGGAATATATAATTTGGAAGTAGTTTCAGTCTATGACATGAATGAGTCTTTTATATCAAACAAACAAGAGATTAAAGTGTTTTAGTGAGCATTCCCGGTGCAAAAATTGTTCATCAAGTGAAAATGAAATTTTGGTGAAAGATGAAAAGGCAGAAATTTATTCAATAGATATCTTCCCACACGTGAGAAATGACATATGTCTCGGCTTACACACTGCAGCATTGTTTGTAATATCAAATGACTGGAAATAACTCAAATGTCCATCAATAGGGGATTAATCAAATAAATTACAGTACATCCATCAATGGAATATTATGAAGACCTATAAAAGAATGAGCAAGATATGTATCACATAAAAAGATCACCAAGATATATTATAAAGGAAAAAAAGCAATGGGCAGAATATTGTAAAAAAGAGGTGGAGGGAAACAATATATATACATATTTACTTATAAAGGCACAGGTTATCTCTGGAATGATGCAGAAGAAAATGGAAACGTTGGTGGTAGAGGGGAATGGGAAACTGGGTGACTGGGGAACAGAGATAGGAAAGAGGTCTCACTAGAGACAATTTACCTTGAAAATTTTTAATCGTGTGAACATGTGATTTTCTCAAAAATAAACTAGATTAATTTTTTATTTAAAAAGGAATTAAAGAAAAGGCAGTAATTTGTAGGGTGTGATTCTGTGCATAGGAAATGACATGTCTATCAATGGAACAGGAAGAAAGCCAAAAAACTATTAATATATGAAATTTTTCTGTTTTTCTCAATTTTGCAAATTTCAAAAGTTTCTAGAAATACCCTTTAGAAATGTCAAGCAATGACATTGTATGATGAAAATTTTTGGTCATTTATGATCAGTTAAATCTGTGTGTCAAATGGGAGAATAATAATGACAACTGTACTGTTTAATTAGGATTGTATATTTTTATGCTATGTCTTAAAAGACCCTTCATCACAAAATCATGTTTATTGTAGTGAATATGGTGATTGTTCTGTCAACATACACTTGACTCCACCTTTAAGATTAGCTGTCATATTGGGTGGCCAGTGGTGGCCAAGATTAGTTTAAACCCATCACCATAACCCCATCTCCTTTACCAATGTTTAATTGGTTCAGGGATGGGCAGCCTAAACCAAACTTGAAAAGTTTTTCTGTATGTATCAGTTTTCTATTTCTAGTCTACTAATTTATCGTTAGGTTATGTTTTTATAGCAACTATATTATTTAATGTTTTTCTTCATACATGTTTTCAGTGATCATGGTACCCAGAGAATGGTCTCTGTAATGGAATTCCTTGATGGACAATAGGTCAGGGCAAGTGGAATTGACTCATTTTATAAAATACTTCCTCCAGGATGGGGCAGAGTCAGCAGATCCCCCAGCACCTGCCCAGCAGTACAGCTCTCCAAGTGTCTGCCCAACACTGAACCTCTCTCCCTGGGACAGCACTGCATATTGATTGACAAAGGTTCTATTCCAGAGGTTGGCACAGTTTTTCTGAAAAAGATCAGATAGTAAATATTTTGGGCTCTGCAGGCCGTGTGGCCTCTGTCACAACTGCTCAACACTGCCCTTGCTTGGAAGCAGCCATTGGCAATGGTGTGGCACCATTCCAGCACCTTTTCATTTACCAAAACAAGTTTGAGGTCATAGCTTGTTGACCCCTGTTCTATTCTTTTTTTTTTTTTTTTTCAAATATCTCCAAGCAGAAAATTCCATTTGGGGGATGATATCCAGGATAGGTTACATTTAATTAGAGTTATTTATATGTTGTGATGTGATAACCTGGCCTCCTATATTGGGTGGTAGAGACACAAACTCTGGAGTCAGAGAAACTAGGTTGGAATTTCAGTTCTGCTCTGCACTGTGTGGCCCGGAGCCTCTCTCTCCTACCTTTACTTTCCCATCTATGGACTGTGGATCAGAGTCCTATTTTAGAGGGAGTGTTGTAATGATTAAATGAAAGTGTATGTTAACTGCCTGACACAAAGAAAATAATCAAAAAATATTAGTTTCCCTTCCACCCCCACAAAAACACATGCGAACTGGGCAATACCCCATCTCATTCACATATATTTGCAAACCCTCTCTTAGATGGCTAATGGTGGAAATTAAAAATCAATTCTAATTACCTTTAGTTTCAGACGATGCTATTTTTAAAAAATCTGTCCTTAGTTTCTAGGAATCCATTTTGTTTGGCTCTTGCAACCTCTTGCATGTTAACAGCCAATCATGACATGTCATCAAAGCATTCAAGCAAAGGCCTTAATTCTGATAACTCCCTAGGGAAGTAAAGGAAAGCTATAAAATATACTACCAGATTTTAAAGGGCCACTACTCAAAAGAGATCTTGTGAAAAGACTAACAATTTAGATTTTATTTGATGTTTCCTATGACCATGACTAGGCTTTTTAGAATTGGTTTTATTATAAAATTTCTTAAGGAATTCAAGTGCCATAAGCAGTGGACTGTAAAAACAATACTTCTTGAAATTATTCCCCTCTGATAAGTTTGATTTGAAAAATATACATGCATATATGAGGCAGTAGTAATAGGAAGTACTTTCATAGCAGGAGAGCGATTCTGTGTGTTTATTTACTTGTATAAACATACTCAGAAACCACAACATTGAGTATATTTATCACATGCTTTTTTAGTTGGGGAATATTTAAGTCCTCCCATAATTAAAAAATAAAAGTTAAAAAAATTTGCTTCCTCACTAGGGAAATGATTAGAATCAATGCTAACATGGCGGGACTTCCCTGGTGGCACAGTGGTTAAGAATCCGCCTGCCAATGCAGGGGACACGGGTTCGAGCCCTGGTCCGGGAAGATCCCACATGCCACGGAGCAACTAA
Source organism: Balaenoptera borealis (assembly GCF_965194805.1). NCBI lineage: Eukaryota > Metazoa > Chordata > Mammalia > Artiodactyla > Balaenopteridae > Balaenoptera > Balaenoptera borealis. Next base: position 43,064,103 of record NC_138863.1, on the reverse strand, counting down.
GCCCGTGCGCCACAACTACTGAGCCTGCGCTCTAGAGCTCGTGAGCCACAACTACTGAGCCCGCGTGCCGCAACTACTGAAGCCTGTGCGCCTAGAGCCCATGCTCTGCAACAAGAGAAGCCACCGCAGTGAGAACCCTCACACCGCAATGAAGAGTAGCCCCTGCTTGCCGCAACTAGAGAGAAGCCCATGTACAGCAACAAAGACCCAACACAGCCATAAATAAATAAATAAATAAATAAATAAAACGCTCCCAATCTTTAAAAAAAAAAAAATGCTAACATGGCTATTTAACATCTATAAAGCAACAACATCATCAAAGAAATAAAGTAGCGCAAAAGCAATATAATTTTGGAAAATAATAAGCATCCCAATAGATAAGGGATATTATTGTTTCAAGCATGAGAATTGAGAATAGGGTGTCTTGGTCAGGAGCTTTGTCCTTGACTTCTGGAATCAGAATTCTTCAATACGTGACTCAATGCATTTGTTTCTTGGTTCATTCATTCATTCATTCACCAAATAAGCATTTATTAAAAAATTACCATTTGTGAAGTACTATGCTAGGTACTAGGAACATAATTCATTTCAGAGACAGATGCATAAGGAGTTGATTACAATATGTTTTATAAGTGTTACTACAGAAACATAGACCAGTAGCTAAGAGAGCAGTGCAGAGGGAAGAATTCATTTAAAAGACGGTAGACAAGAGTGTGGGGAGAGAAACGGTCAGAGACACTTCATAGAGAATGCAAACAGCATCCAGCAGAGGTATTTTTTTGAGGATGAAAAAACCAGAAATTCTAGACAGAGTGAAGTACATGATCAAAATGTAAAAAGCATAAAAATCCACTTAGCCTCTGAGTACAGTTGTGAGTAGTTTGATACGACTGGAACGTGGCTTCATGTGGTGAGGGGGAGGGGTGGGGCGGTTCATGCTATGTTACAAATCTGGGTCCTTCAACCAGTTGGCCAGTGATCCCTTGGTCACCGTACTAATTTCCTCTCTAAAGTCTATGCTTTGAATGGCTGAAAACCCAGGTATTAGTGAGGAGGTTTCAGGTTACGAGGAGCACAGTCATGCCTCTGATCTTGGGTGATAGGAATTTACTATACCATACAAGAGGAAATTAGGAGGCAAGTATGGGAAGTCAATTTAATGGAGCAATCAGGCCTCATGAAGAGCACTGTTTATTGGTCTCTGGGATCATCTAGTAATTCTCATGTCCCAAAAGGAATACCGGGGTGGTCATCACATAGAAGGATGTTTGTTCTTCCTGCACAAGATGTCCTTCTATTCATTTGATTCGGCTTCTTTGTTCTCTGCTTCTTCCTCCTGCTGTTGTTTCTGCCCTCTGGCTACTTCTCAGTTTATTTATCTCATGGATTCTATTTATTCATTGCTTCCACTAACCCATGGAGTCTGCTTAGTCTCTGTTTAGTTTCCTGGCTCATATTCTGCTCTGCTTCATGCATATCTCTCTGTGTGCTTTTATGTAGAAAAGAGTTAACAACAGGTCCAAGACTGCTATTCTTAGAAAGATCTGCTTGCAAGGTTAGCCCTTGACTGCGATCTGAGAATTTAGGTTTCAGTAGGGTTCTGACCATTTGCTAAATGATAAGCATGGCTCACTGTGCCTAAACTGTTTGTACAAACAGCATGGTTTATGCTAAAAACCTGCTTTCCTTCTGACAGTCGGGAATTTGATATGTGCTAGGAAGAGGGTACCTATGTGACCAATTCTCAATAAAAACCTTGGGCACTGAGTCTATAATGAGCTCCCTAGTAGAGAGCATTTCATACCTGTTGTCACAGTCTGTTGCTGGAGGGATTAAGCACCTCCTGTGTGAGTCTACTGGAAGAGGACTCTTGGAAGCTTCCTTCCTCCAGACTTTGCCCTATACACCTTTTCCCTTTGCTGATTTTGCTCTGTATCCTGTTGATGCCATAGCCTTAAGCATGACTATAAGCTGAGACCTGTGAGTCCTCCTAGCAAATCGCTGAACCTGGGGTGATCTTGAGGAAACTTGACACATCTTTGCTTTTAGACTCCTGAAGAAAGAGTATCTTACTGATAATCCACTACTTGGTCCTTATTATGGTCTGGCCTCTGGCTATCTCTTCATCCTCATCTCCTACCACTCCCCCACTCCTTGTTCTAGTTATGCCTTGCTGTTCCTCAAACATTCCAAGCATGCTCCTGCTTCAAGGCCTTTGTACTTACTGTTCCCTCTGCCTGTGCCTTTTCTTCCAGATATCTGCATGGCTGTCTTCATTCATGTCCTACCTCCCTAAAATAGCTATCCTCTCCCACTCACATTTCTTAACTGTCTACCCCTTCATCTAGATGAATTGTTCATATCAGTTATCAGTTTTTTACTTTATACTGTTTATTGCCTATCTTTCCAAACTAGAGTATAACTAAATGAAGGCAGTGACTTTGTCTGTTTTGTTCTCTGCTCTATTTTTAGTAGCTAGAAAGGTGCTTGGCACATAGAAAAGACTCAATAAATAAATATGTTTGCAGAAGGAATGAATTAATAATGCATATCTGTTGGGCATATTTCTCATACCAGGCCACATTATACACCCATGGGCAGCATACTGATGTGTGGCTTTAGGCTGAGCACTGTGGCAGAGACTGCTGATTATCCATCAATATCTACTCTTTCCTTCTTCTGTAGTAATAGAACCCCTAATTTTTGGCTGGGCACAGAGTTATCAGAAATAAAGAGTACAGTTCCCAATCCCTTGTGCTGATAGGTATAGCTTTATAACTAAGTGCAGGCCAATGCGATATAAGTGGAAGTCAGATGTACAACATCTAGGAAGTATCATTATAAGAGTGGATTTTATTTTCCCTCCCTTTTTTCCTTCCTGCTGGGTGAAATAGACTGTAATATTTGGAGTTTTGGCAGCCATCTTGGATCATGAGGCAACCTTGGTGATGGAAGGTACAGTCAATGGAGCAAAACAAGAAAGAAGAGGCCAGAGAATGTGGAGGCCAATACCAATTCTGAAGAACCTACCTCTTGACTTTGACAAGAATCAGAAATAAACTTCTGCTTTAAGTCCAGCCATGTGGGGTTTTCTCTCACTTGAAGTTGGCTCTAATCCTAATACAAGCACTAATCTCCACTCTGACTTCTTGAAGCCAGGTGGAGAGTTACAAAGTACAAAGCATGATACCATATGAATTATTCACTTTTTTAAAAGGAAGTTGTGGGCATGATAGGAAGGCCAACACGCAGAATGTCATCCTGTAGGAAATGTCAGCTGTGGAAAAGCATTATGGTAATGCCCCCCAGTGAATCACACCTTCCTGTGTCCACATACTTTTTTGCAATGTGATGTTGCTATTCCTTCCATGAAGAGGCAGAGCCTATCTCTCCACCCCCCTGAATCTGGGTTGGCCTTGTGGCTGACTTGGACCAACAGAATGTGATAGAAGTAACATAATGCCCGTTCCAGAGTCTAATCTGCAAAAGACTTTGCAGCTTCCACTTTTGCCACCTGGAATCCTGAGATCACCAAGCTCTGAAGCCCAGTGTAGCTTACCAGAGGATGTGAAACCTTGTGGAGGGCAACAGAAGCACCCCAGTGCAGAGCCAGCACCAGCTGGCAGACATGTGAATGAGGCCACATGAGTGACTACAGGCAAGGCAATCAGAAGTCACACCCAGATGGCCAGCCTACAGAATTGTGAAAATGAAATAATTGCTGTTTTAATTCACTAAATTTTGACGAGGTTTGTTATGCAGCAATAAGTACATGAAAATCTAAGTGAATATCTGTTTCTTGCTGCAGAAAGAGCCTATGACAAAGGCAAATATAAGTGAAAAGCACTTAATTAAGTTTGGTAACTTTTTAATTTTTTTTGGCCACGCTTCATGGCTTGCGGGATCTTAGTTCCCCAACCAGGGATCAAACCCTGGCCCCGGCAGTGAAAGTGCCGAGTCCTAACCACTGGACCACCAGGGAATTCCCAAGTTTGATAACTTATAAAGAGAAATATGAATGTTAGATGAGAAATTGGTAGAACTGGGTATGATTCTCTTTTCATTAACTAGTTTTATGACCTAGAAAAAGCTGCTTAGCCTCTTGGTGGCTCATTTTTCTCAGGTGTAATATGAAGCCCACCCCATGCTCACTCACTCATTCATTCAGAAACACTGATTACCCCTAACTGTCGGGAGATATTGTCATGAGAAGTGAAGTGATAGGAGACTTTGACTTGCTACTTACACATTTCTGTATGATTTGATTAAAAAAATACTATATTACTTTTATAATCAACAAAGATCATAAAGGTGTTATGGGCTGAATTTTGCCCCCAAAATTGATATGCTGAAGCCCTAATTCCCAGTAACTCAGAATGTGACTGTTTTTGAAAATAGGGCCTTTAAAGAGACAAGTTAAAATGTGGTTGTTAGGGTCCTAATCCAATCTGACTGGTACAAAGCATGATATTAACCCAATCTGACCACCAGTGTCCTTATAAGAGGAAATTTGGATGTACAGACACCAGGGATCCATGTGCACAGAGGAAAGACCATGTGAGGACACAGTGAGAAGGTAGCCATCTGGAAGCCAAGGAGAAAGGCCTCAGAAGAAACAAATCCTGCTGACATTTTGATCTTGGGTTTATAGACTCTATAACTGTGAGAGAATAAATTTCTGCTGTTTAAACCACCCAGTCTGTAGTATTTTGTTAGGGCAGCCCTAGCAAATTAATACAGATGTTTTCATCTTGAAAAAGAACTAGTACCTTCAATGAGCAGATGGTCCTTATTCTTGAGATGATCATGTTCAAGTTGGAGGAGAGAGACAGTAACTTTTGATACAATGCAATGTGATAAATGCTGCAGTAGAACCATGTAAAGAATACTATGGGAGTCCAGAGGAGGGGGACCTTACTGGTGATGGAGAGGGAGATGATGGCGGGTCCAGTGGGGAGAGTTTAAGAAACCTATTCTGGGGGTGAGATGCCACCTTCAATGTTGAAGGAGTAGGGACTCTACTCCTAACTACTAGCCTTTCTGCTGGCCCTCTGTGCTTGGTCTCAGCAATATGGTGCATTAGTCTCAGATAAGGATTTCAAGAATCAGTAAAATTTCAACAAACACACACACAAAAGTTGGGGAATGGGTATACTGATAGTAGTTTTGCCAATGTTCTATTTTACTTCTTTTTTTTTTTTTTAAAGGACATTTAAAATGCTATGCATAGAAAATAGAAACAAAAAAAGACAAAAAAAATGCTCTGCATATCATTAAAGATATTTTAACATTATCTCATAATAAAGGACAGTCTCTTACGTTGAATACATTTAGCTTTAAGTTTCTTCCATGGTCCTTGGTTTTTGCACTGCATGTGCATTAGCAGTAGTAGACCAGCATTTGGTGGCAACTAGAGTTTCAAGACAACTTTTATTACTCAGGTTATGAAAACAATAATTTCTTTATATGGCAGAAACTAGTTTTTCTCCAAAATCCATACTTCCCTTCTTCCATAGAAATAGAAGTTACACCAGGTACATGGCTACTCAGCTAAAGACTACAGCTTCATCCTCTTTTCACAGTTAGATGTGATTATGTGGCTAAGTTTTGGCTGATGGGATGTAAGTAGAAGTAATGGGTAAATTGAAGTTATATGTAATTTCTGGATCATCTCTACCTTAAAAGATAAGTGACTTGCCTTGAAGTTCCTCTCTTTTCCCTTTCCTCAGGCTGGAACACTGAATGTCCCCACAACCTAACTTTGACCATGAAGCAATAAATGAAAGGAATATGGGTCCTTGAATGACTCTGTGGAGTAGAGACTCCCTGCCAAGCTGGACTGTTCACCTTACTGTAACATGAGAAAACATGTTATTTAAGCCTCTGCGTATAGATGTATACTTTTTGGTGTCTCTTTTCGGGGACAGCTTAGTCTTTACCCTAATAAGCAAGTCCTGCTTTCTCTTGCTTTTATAGTGATATTTGCCTTCCAATTTCCCCTTCAGAAGTCCCATGCTACTCCTATATATCCCATCCACATGAGATGCAGAAACTACTAGATTACCAGAGACAGACATTTACATAATAGTTTCCTACTGAAGTGTGGAATTCCCCCAAAGGAGAAGGCCAGTTACCTTCTCACCACTTTTGCATAGTTTCTCACACACATCTCCACCTTGTTCCTTTGATCTAGTTAGACTGCAGTTAAGGGAACCTCTCCCTCAGTAGTTCAACTGCTCAGCCAATGGACACAGCCCATCTTCAGGACTTTCCATCCTGCCTCTATCACTTCCCTTTTTACCTTCTGAGCACTGTTTCTTTTACCTTCCAGAGAACCAGATAATACACATTCCCTTTCAAATCACAGACACTTTCAACAAATAGTCATTGAACTGGCACTCTATAAGGTATAAAATGATGAAATAGGGAAAGTATCTGACTTTCCAGTCTACTTGGAAAAAATAGACAAATAAATAGGCAATTATAAATTAGAATGCAAAGTTCTAAATTGGAATAAGTATAGTATGTCATGGAAAGACTCAGAAGAGTCACCTAAACCAGTGTTTGTACAGGAGGGAGTGTGGTCAACAGCGTAGAGTGAAATAAAGGCGTGGAAAAGGTCAAGTAAATGTGTACATTGGCTGCATAAAACTCTACCCTGTTAATTAGTAATAAGACATCATTCTAAAACTTCAAATAATTTAGAGTATATAAAATAAAAAGTGAAAGTTCTTCCTACCACACACATTAATCTTAATCCCCATAGTGATTTGTTAATTTTTGGTTCATGTTCTTCCAGATGTATAGATACGAAAATAGATATATGAATATATATCCATGTAGGGTTTTATTTTTCAAAAAATCGAATCAGGGGCTTCCCTGGTGGCGCAGTGGTTGAGAATCTGCCTGCCAATGCAGGGGACACGGGTTCGAGCCCTGGTCTGAGAGGATCCCACATGCCACGGAGCAACTGGGCCCATGGGCCACAACTACTGAGCCTGCGCGTCTGGAGCCTGTGCCCCGCAACAAGAGAGGCTGCAATAGTGAAAGGCCCGCGCACCGCGATGAAGAGTGGCCCCCGCACAGTGATGAAGGGTGGCCCCCGCTTGCCGCAACTAGAGAAGGCCCTCGCACAAAACGAAGACCCAACACAGCCAAAAATAAATAAATAAATAAATAAATAAATAAATAAATAATCCAATCATAGTATACATGTTATGCAGTGTCCTTTTTTCCACATGGACTTATTTCCTTATCATGCATATATATTTACCTACCTTAAAAATAGTTTATAGACTTGCCTACAAAGGATACACTACCATTTAATATATCTCTTCCTTTTTGACATTTAGGTTGTTTTCCATTTTTTTCCTTCTAATAGTAGTGTTTCAAGGAACATTCTATCTATTGCACTTAGGGATAAATATTAAGAGAAAAGGATTACAATATCAAGATTCTATACATGCCCAAGATATGATATGTATATGAGAAAAAAAATTAGACATTTTTGGATACGTAAAGTACCAGAAAGTTACCTTCTGCTTTTCTTTCTGGGGAATTTACTTGAGGACTCACTCTAGCAAAATCAAAATCAAAGCAAAACTATATCTCAGGGGGATTTAAGATGTATAAAAACATGAATGAGTAGTTAATCCAGCAAAATTTAAAAGACCAGTATAGAAGATCACAGTGTGGGTCCTGAATGGGGAACTTGGATATTACAAAGAAATTTATATTTCCCAAACTAATGTTTAGGCTTCTTTCGATTCCATACAAACCCTGAGAGGGGCCAATTTTTGAATCATGACAAAATTTTCTAGAAAAATAAGAGATTCAGCACCACCAAACCAGCTCTACAACAAATGCTAAAGGAACTTCTCTAAGTGGGAAACACAAGAGAAGAAAAGGACCTACAAAAACAAACCCAAAACAATTCAGAAAGTGGTCATAGGAACATACATATCGATAATTACCTTAAACGTGAATGGATTAAATGCTCCAAACAAAAGACACAGGCTTGCTGAATGGATACAAAAACAAGACCCATATATATGCTGTCTACAAGAGACCCACTTCAGACCTAGGGACACATACAGACTGAAAGTGAGGGGATGGAAAAAGATATTCCATGCAAATGGAAATCAAAAGAAAGCTGCAGTAGCAATACTCATTTCAGATAAAATAGACTTTAAAATAAAGAATGTTACAAGAGACAGGGAAGGACACTACATAATGATCAGGGGATCAATCCAAGAAGAAGATATAACAATTATAAATATATATGCACGCAACACAGGAGCACCTCAATACATAAGGCAACTGCTAACAGCTATAAAAGAGGAAATCGACAGTAACACAATAATAGTGGGGGACTTTAACACCTCACTTACACCAATGGACAGATCATCCAAAATGAAAATAAATAAGGAAACACAAGTTTTAAATGACACAATAGACCAGATAGATTTAATTGATATTTACAGGACATTCCATACAAAAACAGCAGATTACAATTTCTTCTCAAGTGCGCACATAACATTCTCCAGGATAGATCACATCCTGGGTCACAAATCAAGCCTCAGTAAATTTAACAAAATTGAAATCATATCAAGCATCTATTCTGACCACAAGGATATGAGATTAGAAATGAATTACAGGGAAAAAATGTAAAAAACACAAACACATGGAGGTTAAACAATACATTACTAAATAACCAAGAAATCACTGAAGAAATCAAAGAGGAAACAAAAAATACCTAGAGACAAATGACAATGAAAACACGAGGACCCAAAACCTATGGGATGCAGCAAAAGCAGTTCTAAGAGGAAAGTTTATAGCTATACAAGCCTACCTCAAGAAACAAGAAAAATCTCAATCTAACCTTACACCTAAAGGAACTAGAGACAGAAGAACAAACAAAACCCAAAGTTAGCAGAAGGAAAGAAATCATAAAGATCAGAGCAGAAATAAATGAAACAGAAACAAAGAAAACAATAGCAAAGATCATTAAAACTAAAAGCTGGTTCTTTGAGAAGATAAACAAAATTGATAAACCATTAGCCAGACTCATCAAGAAAAAGAGGGAGAGGACTCAAATCAATAAAATTAGAAATGAAAAAGGAGAAGTTACAACAGACACCACAGAAATACAAAGCATCCTAAAAGACTACTACAAGCAACTCTGTGCCAATAAAATGGACAACCTGGAAGAAATGGACAAATTCTTAGAAAGGTATAACTTTCCAAGACTGAACCAGGAAGAAACAGAAAATATGAACAGACCAATCACAAGTAATGAAATTGAAACTGTGATTAAAAATCTTCCAACAAACAAAAGTCCAGGACCAGATGGCCTCACAGGTGAATTCTATCAAACATTTAGAGGAGAGCTAACACCCACCCTTCTCAAACTCTTCCAAAAAATTGTGGAGGAAGGAACACTCCCAAACTCATTCTATGAGGTCACCATCACCCTGATACCAAAACCAGACAAAGATACTACAAAACAAGAAAATTACAGACCAATATCACTGATGAATATAGATGCAAAAAACCTCAACAAAATACTAGCAAACAGAATCCAACAACACATTAAAAGGATCATACACCATGATCAAGTGGGATTTATCCCAGGGATACAAGGATTCTTCAATATACGCAAATCAATCAATGTGATACACCATATTAACAAATTGAAGAAGAAAAACCATATGATCATCTCAATAGATGCAGAAAAACCTGTTGACAAAATTCAACACCCATTTATGATAAAAACTCTACAGAAAGTGGGCACAGAGGGAACCTACCTCAACATAATAAAGGCCATATACGACAAACCAACAGCAAACATCATTCTCAATGGTGAAAAACTGAAAGCATTTCCTCTAAGATCAGGAACAAGACAAGGATGTCCACTCTCGCCACTATTATTCAACATACTTTTGGAAGTCCTAGCCACAGCAATCAGAGAAGAAAAAGAAATAAAAGGAATCCAAATCAGAAAAGAAGAAGTAAAACTGTCACTGTTTGCAGATGACATGATACTATATACAGAGAATCCTAAAGATGCCACCAGAAAACTACTAGAGCTAATCAATGAATTTGGTAAAGTTGCAGGATACAAAATTAATGCACAGAAATCTCTTGCATTCCTGTACGCTAATGATGAAAAATCTGAAAGAGAAATTAAGGAAACACTTCCATTTACCACTGCAACAAAAAGAATAAAATACCTAGGAATAAACCTACCTAGGGACACAAAAGACCTGTATGCAGAAAACTATAAGACACTGATGAAAGAAATTAAAGATGATAGCAACAGATGGAGAGATATACCATGTTCTTGGATTGGAAGAATCAATATTGTGGAAATGACTATACTACCCAAAGCAATCTACCGATTCAATGAAATCCCAATGAAATCCCAATGGCATTTTTTACGGAACTAGAGCAAAAAATCTTAAAATTTGTATGGAGACACAAAAAACCCCGAATAGCCAAAGCAGTCTTGAGGAAAAAAAATGGAGCTGGAGGAATCAGACTCCCTGCCTTCAGACTATACTACAAAGCTATAGTAATCAAGATAATATGGTACTGGCACAAAAACAGAAACATAGATCAATGGAACAAGATAGAAAGCCCAGAGATAAACCCACGCACCTATGGTCAACTAATCTATGACAAAGGAGGCAAGGATATACAATGGAGAAAAGACAGACTCTTCAATAAGTGGTGCTGGGAAAACTGGACAGCTACATGTAAAAGAATGAAATTAGAACACTCCCTAACACCATACACAAAAATAAACTCAAAATGGATTAGAGACCTAAATGTAAGACCGGACAGTATAAAACTCTTAGAGGAAAACATGGGAAGAACACTCTTTGACATAAATCACAGCAAGATCTTTTTGGATCCACCTCCTAGAGTAATGGAAATAAAAACAAAAATAAACAAATGGGACCTAATGAAACTTCAAAGCTTTTGCTCAGCAAAGGAAATCATAAACACGATGAAAAGAGAACCCTCAGAATGGGAGAAAAATATTTGTAAACGAATCAACGGACAAAGGATTAATCTCCAAAATATATAAACAGCTCATGCAGCTCAATATTAAAAAAACAACCCAATCCAAAAATGGGCCAAAGACCTAAACAGACATTTCTCCAAAGAAGACATACAGATGGCGAAGAAGCACATGAAATGCTGCTCAACATCACTAATTACTAGAGAAATGCAAATCAAAACTACAACGAGGTATCACCTCACACCAGTTAGAATGGGCATCATCAGAAAATCTACAAACAACAGATGCTGGAGAGGGTGTGGAGAAAAGGGAACCCTCTTGCACTGTTGGTGGGAATGTAAATTGATACAGCCACTATGGAGAACAGTATGGAGGTTCCTTAAAAAACTAAAATAGAATTACCATACGATCGAGCAATTCCACTACTGGGCATATACCCAGAGAAAACCATAATTCAAAAAGACACATGCACCCCAGTGTTCATTGCAGCACTATTTACAATAGCCAGGTCATGGAAGCAACCTAAATGCCCATCGACAGACGAATGGATAAAGAAGATGTGGTACATATATACAATGGAGTATTACTCAGCCATAAAAAGGAAAGAAATTGAGTCATTTGTTGAGACGTGGATGGATCTAGAGACTGTCATACAGAGTGAAGTAAGTCAGAAAGAGAAAAATATCGTATATTAATGCATATATGTGGAACCTAGAAAAATGGTACAGATGAACTGGTTTGCAGGGCAGAAATTGAGACACAGATGTGGAGAACAAACGTATGGACACCAAGGGGGGAAAGTGGCGGCGGGGGGGTGGTGGTGTGATGAATTGGGCAATTGGGATTGACATGTATACACTGATGTGTATAAAATGGATAACTAATAAGAACCTGCAGTATAAAAAATAAAATAAAATAAAATTCAAAAATTAAAAAAAAAAAAAAAGAAATGCACTTTTTAGGGAAAATAACCTGTTTTGGAAAAAAGGTCATTGTATGTAACAGACAGTTGGTTTTAAATTCCAGCTTCATAACTTAGTATATAAAATGAGAAAATCCACTTCACATGAATTATTAAGTAATATATAAATAAGCATAAAGTGCTTTTAAGGTAAAATGCCTAGCACATAGCAAATGCTCAATGTGTGTCAGCATTTACCATTCTAGGGATGATTTGTGTTTAAATATTACTAAACATTACTTATGAGGCTTTTGATTAAATGTTTTAAAGAAGATTAAGACCTTTTTTTTTTGACCTTGCCAATTATGCTACAAAGTGGATTATCTCTGTAATGTGAGAACACTGCAGTTCTTGTTAATTTTTTTTATTGTTAGTTTCACTGCACAATATGTCTAGTATCAAATAGTACTTGGCCAGGTATTTTATTGATGTTGTAATAGTTTAAAATAGACGGATAGTACAAAGAAAGTGAAAATGACCACTGGGGTCCCAGAAACCAGAACCTGGTAGTGAGCACGGGTAGTGAGTGTGTGGTGGGCAAACTCATGCACAAAATTCTAATGGATGCCCTTTGGTATTGTACTGGATCTGACCAAGCAATATCTTCTTTACACAGAGTAGTGGTGTTGAGGTTCTGGGTATAAACCTCTCATCATCTCAGAACAAGTCTATGTTTGGGCTATGAAAATGACAAAAGCCCACAAACAGTCTTAGAAGCAAGACCACGAAGTAATCCTGCAAAGACAGTAAAGAAGCAGCAATATAGTCATTACGATCTAACTGGCTGGGCATTGATAGATCTTTGTTTATTTCACTGAATGGTAATATTAGGAAAGATTATTTGGGTGGCAATAGTTGCTCTTCTAGACATCTCCTTTCGTTTTTTTTTTTTAATTAACCACCACCCTTGAGGAGTGATCAGGGGTAGTTTAAACCAACTGACCTGGGTTGAAGAGTTCGTAAACTGCCCACACCATCTTGTTTCTCAAGACTGCCTTTAGTTTTGGTGAATGAGAAAGCACTTGTTGCCATTTCCTTTCTGAGAACTGCTGAGTTAGGAGGAAAGGAAGTGAGAGATGTTCGACTGATTTCTGTCCTGTGGGGGAAGTGCAGGGCTGGGCAGGGCTGTGCCTCTGAGCACAGGCTTCTACTTTTGTGGGGCTGGTTTCCCAAGTGTATGGTTCCTCTTTCTAAATGTCTGTAAAATTGGTTTGAGCAGTCCTACCTAATCCCCTTTCTGGGAACAAATGACCCAGGGTTCAGGGAGTGGCTAACTTTCTTTGCCTAAACTCTGGGCCAGATTGGGAGTCTATGGGAGCCCTGACGTTGGATGTGGTTCTGCCATTAACTCACATGTTTCATCATTGTTTTACTGGATATTGAAATCATGCTTATAATATTATCTTACATCATTTTCCAGCATTACGTCAGTGTCTTTGGCACACTGGACCTTATTTGTCCACGAATTGAAAGCTTCTGCTTCCTTAAGAATGTCTTGACTCCCCTATTAATGTTGTGATTATCGTTGAAACTCATTTCTTGTGCTGTAATATATCTATGCTGTTTGTTTGCAGATGTTTGGGAAGTGGTGTGGTTGAGCTAAAAATATTCAGAAAGATTCAAGGAAAAAGTCTTCTGCCACACAAATTCTCTGATACTCTTCTCAATGTATCTGTTACCATCTCAAATAGTTAATTACATGATTCTCTAAAGCCCTATAGATATATGTTGCTGCTAATACTTTATTTATTTAGTCTGTTTTTGACTCATAATTCCACTACTGCAATTTAAGTCTAAAAATTACCTTTAGGCCGGAAGGCCCTGGGGTCAAGATTGCCTAGATTCAAAACTCAGTTTGGCCTTCTCTGGCTATGTGGTCTCAGGTGAATTTCATCATCTGTAAAATGGGGATAAAAATTAGCAATCACCACGTAGGTAGAAAAGATTAAGTAATCACAGCTTAAGCTACTATTGTCTCCTTTTCATTAATCATAGAAAATAGGCAAGGGGAAAATATTTATTGAGTATGTACTATTTGCTAGGCACTATTATGAGCCCATGCAATCCTCTGTGAGGTAGACATCCTTTTATTTTTGGATGATTAAATTATGACTAGAAAGCTTAATCAACTGTCCTAAAGGTCACACAGCTAGTAAATAGTTCACACCCAGGTTTGCTTCTAAAGCACATGTCCTTTTCACTACACAAGATAAAGAAAACTTTATTCATCTTTTCTCTCCCCAGGTTATAATGTTTCAGGGTCTCCCACTGTTGTCACACAGTTATTTTGTATGTATGAAAACAAATGCATGACTTGATAGCTCATGAAATGACATGGAGGAAACTTAAATACATATTACTAAGTGAAAGAAGTCAATATGAAAAGGCTACATACTGTATGATTTCAACTATATGACATACTGGAAAATGAAAACTGTAAAAATATCAGTAGTTGCCAGGGGTTAGGGGAGAGGGAAGGATGAGTAGGTGGCACACATAAGATTTTCAGGGCAGTGAAACTACTCTGTATGATACTATATTGGTGAATACATGTTATTATACATTTGTCCAAAACTATAAAATGTACAACACCAAGAACCAACCCTAAGGTAAATTATATGGACTTTGAGTGATGATGTGTTAATGTAGGTTCATCAGCTGCAACAAAGGTACCACTCTGGGGGGAATATTGATAATGGGGAGAGGTTATGCCTGTGTCGGGGTAGAGAGTATAAGGGAAATCTCGGTACCTTCTTCTCTAACATAAAACTACTCTAAAAAATAGTCTATTAAAAACCAAACAAGCATAAAGAAAAGCAACATGGGGAAGCGGTGTAATCTAGAGAAGGGTAAGGAAAAATAATAAATTTGCAAAGGAATTTAACTACTTGTCTATCTGCCTAGCATTATAGAGTGAAAAGCACCAAGACTAGGTTGGACAACTTGTGTTGACGCCCTGCTTGCTCACAAAGTTCCTGGGTGACCTTCAGCAAACTACCTCACCTTTCTGGACCTCAATTTTAAATATGCTTAAAATGAGGCGGTTAAGTTGATCTCTAACTTCCCTTCCGGCCCTAAAATTCCAGCCTTACAGCTAAGGACCCATCCCTACCTTTTTTTTTTCTTTCAACCCAGACCAGCCACCCTAGCCTGAACCTTGTTCTTACTCTACTGCATACTTCTTGGCGTACTCACTGGGTCCTAAAACACAGCAACCGTTCACCGTGACTGCGAAACTAAAGGGCGGGGGGCGGGGGGGGAAGGACTGAACTCTGAGGGGGTAAAAAAAAAATGCAAGAAAACCCAAAAGACTGACAGCAAGCGATAGAAACCTGAAGAAGGAAGACTAGGCAGAGTAGAACTGACGCTGCGCAGCGACGGCGGAAGCTGGAGGAGGGTGGGGCGGAGCCGACAGCCGATTGGACGGCTGAGGGGGAGGAGCCCGCGCTGACATGCCGGGGAGGAAAGAGGGTGGCTGCGCTGGCGTCGCCTGCCCGTTTCCGCCCCTTGGCTTCCCCGGAGCCTGGGGGGGCGGGGCGTCGGGCGAGCCAGACGCCATGGGGCGTCACAAGAGGCGGGGCGACTCGGGGGTCCAGCCGGCGCGCGGGCGCGTTCCGCAGTCGGTGTTTGGGACTCTGGGTGCGCGGTAGTTTGGTTTCTGCTCCGGGTTCGCTGTCACAGTCCGTCACTCCCGGGAGCCCGGGACAGACAGGGCAACGCCCGTGTGTGTGTGAGCGGGACTCAGGGCAGAGGCGTCCTCTCGCTGTCTTTTTTTCTTCCTTTTATCCAAAGAAGGGGGCAGTTCTCGCGCTTGCCTTCCTGTCGCCCCATAGGGAGCGGGGTTGGTGTGCGGAGTGGTTCGTCTTTTTTTCTTTTAAACTTGTGAGCGTTTTTGTTTTTGTTTTTATTTTTTTCATCCCCTTTTTTTTAGGCTCAGTGCCGTCTGGACTGGTTTCATTGGTCCCTGACTAACCGCTTTCTGCCCCTTCTCTCGCCACCCCCGCCCAAGGTCGCCCCTCTGCCCTCGCCCCTGGCCCGGGGGGTGGGAAGCTTTGTCAGGCTCCCTTCCCACTCGAGTCTCCGCAGCGTAGCAGCACCTGCTTCAGTATGAACGGGGTCAACGACCCCCCTCTTTTTATAAAAGATATTAAGCCCGGACTGAAAAACTTAAATGTCGTCTTTATTGTGCTGGAGATAGGTAAGTGGGGTCCGCAGCCCGCCTCGCCGCCCTCTGTGCGTCCCGGGACAGGAGGGAAGGGCGCTGCCGCCGCGAGCCGGGGGCTCCCCTCCCCCTTTCCTCCCTTTCCTCTCCCCTCCCCCATCCATGTGGCCCCGTTGGCCCCAGCTGGGGCCGTAGCCTACCTGCGGCGAGACCCCGGGGCTCGACCTCTTCCCACCTTTCAGGTGCATTTTGATCCCGGAGCAGGAGTTAGCTTTTTGGAAGTCCTCATTATCTAATACACCCCTCCCCATTTTGATTTTTAAATCCTCACAGGACGCGTGACCAAAACCAAAGACGGCCATGAAGTGAGATCATGCAAAGTAGCAGATAAAACTGGCAGCATCACTATTTCCGTGTGGGATGAAATCGGAGGTCTTATACAGCCAGGGGATATTATCCGGTTGACCAGAGGGTAGGTGTGCATAAAAGGGTTGGGGGATCACAGTGCCTCCTAAGTAGGAGTCTCCGGAATGGGAATTGGCTGACGCCCGGGACCTTGGCAAGTTCTAAAATTTCATCTTTTCTGTGGGCCACCCCGAGGATTTTTAAGCCCCTTCAATGTTAACCTCAGGTGATGGACGGCATTGGGATGTAACACTTTCGCCTTTAAAAGCAGTCAGTTTCAGCCGAATCTAAACAACCCCACCCTCAGTTTACAGATTAAGTAGATTTTTAAATACTGTTTTGAGATTATTGAGTCTTTTTAGTAGATTGTTAAAACTAACATAATCAATACTTAATCTTTTTCATAAACTATTTAATATAGTTGTCACTTCGCTTTTTTCCAACCTTTTCCCCTTTTTAATGACTTTTGAGATCCTGCCCGTATTTTATTTGTATACTCATTTAGACAGTGTGGACGTAAATCGAGATTGTAGCTGGAGAATTTAGTAGGTTTTGTAGTGTGTCAGATTTGTACTCGGATGTAGAAGTTGAAAGAGGAAGTTACAATATCTGGAAGGCACGTTCTTAAAAATAATTTCTTGTGCCTACTGCTGTAAGGTCAATGTTGTACAAAAACAAAATGATGTGCAGAAAATGTTTGGCAGAAAGATGTCCAAAAGAGTTAGTTGGCAGATTGACTTTTAAAAATAATTTAGTACAACCGTTTTTTTTTGATTAGTAATTAGACTGCCTTTAAAGATTTACCAAGTATTAGGAAGATAAAATGCCAGAAAGGGGTCTTAAAAATATATTTTGGAAGTTTTGTGGTCAGTAGAATTGTAATAATTCATTGGTCATAACTGTAGGAAAAGTGGGTGGAGATTGACGTTGGCATAGTAAATAGAATCTCAGAAAAGTGTTGGATCACCCTGAAAGTAGGAGCTTAGAGCCCTTTGATAGTACCTTACAGGTCTTACAACATCTTCAGGAAGTGAGGCAGAGTATCATCAAAGAAGGAAGTGAGAGTCAGGACTTAGACATTTTTTTTCTCATACACTGACTCATTATGACACTGGTTATGTCCTTCAAACTTCCACATCTTTAACTTGCACAAAAGAGAATTTCTACCTGGGAGGATATGGTGAGAATTAGCATAATTAAAGTTTTTTGGCTGCCAAAGTATCTCATCCAGTGATTAGAAGTTATTTTATACACTGTAAACAGCATCTCTTTTCAATTATTTCATATTTTGTAGTCACGGAAAATACATAGATGTGTACATCAAAAAAAATGTGGAAAAACTAAGTCAGTAGCCTTATAGTATCTATAGGATTTTAAGGAGTATAGTTACCAAGGAGTACAGTTTAAAGGAAAATTCAAAACCAAAGAAACTCTACTGTTTTTTAACTTCAGTGTAACCTTGAAGTTATTACACTTTTCAACTTCCTTTTCTGTAAAATGGGAATATTTATACCTTACTAAAGTAACATATCTAGCAGAGTCTGGCCCATTGTAAGGCCCTTAAATTTTGGTTGAATCTAAGAAAAGTAGCTTTTGAAGAAAGGTATACATCTCAATAATGGTAATTTGAATATTGGCATGCATATCAGAAAACCCTGCAAACATTGATCTCATTGCTGAAATAAGTGAAAGTTAAATGTTGTAGTAACTTCAAATTTTCTCTCAAAATAGGCATTAATTTTTACTTTAGTAAGGTGAAATATTAGTGCACTGTCTCCTAAGTCACTTTTTGTGTAACTTGAAAGTGGTGAATGGAGTCTTTAATAAATAACCTTTACTAAATGAAGAGAAATATATAATGTGAAATGAGAAAATTTTTATTAACCTGTATTAAAAGATGAACTATTATTATACTTAAACAATATTTGGTTGTAATTTATCTTTCTAAATCATGAAGTTACCATAGTAGTTGTACAAAGAACCACTGAAAACCAAGCCTTGGGCTTATTTTATAATATTGATTAATTTACATTTGTCTTAGATTCGTGAATAGGATTATTTTATCTAATGATGCTGCCTGCATTCAAAATTGTTCTCAGTAAATAATTGTTCAGCCAAGTTGTTGCTAAAAATTGGGAATTTGGAAAAGCAGATAAGCGAAAGATTTGTGATCATAGTTTTTTAGCCCCTTGATTAAATTTTACTAAATTTTCAGTAGCTTAGGAATAACACATACTAGCCTATGTGTTTTATGGAGGCAAAGGAAAAAATATATCAATATCTGGTAGACCAAGTACATGCGTGTAAAAGTAAACACTAGGGTGTTGATTTTATATGTCCTGTGTTTGAAAAGTAATTTCTGCTTGAATCTCTGCAGTTTGAATGTTCTCCCTTTCTTAATTGACTGAAGATGTGATCTTTGGAGTATAACAATGCTTGCTTTGCAAAAAGACTTCTATTTTCTAGGGTTAGTTATTGTTTATATAATTATGTCAAAATTTGTCAGTAGAGTTTTCTTTGCATTATTCCTTAATAAGTAACAAGTTAATCAATGGTAGATACAGGGTTTGAGCCCCACCTGCGCCCCAATACAAAAAATATAGTATAAATATTTATTTAAGTAGAAGGAAATATACATATTTCCATAGAACTGATGTTTCTTTTCTTTCTAGGTATGCATCCATGTGGAAAGGATGTCTGACACTTTATACTGGAAGGGGTGGAGAACTTCAAAAAATTGGGGAGTAAGTATCAAGATGCATTTCATATAATTGAATAAATTACAAATAATATGTACAGAATAACTGGTAGGTATAAACTATAAACCTATTTGTTGACTTTTTGACTGGTAAACTGAATGCTTGCAGCAGCTTAACTTTGCATGTATGTGCTAGTTTAACACCTATCAGTACTGTTTCCTGTGGTTGAGAATGTCAGTTTTTCCTGGCAAAGAGCATTAAGAAGCTGCACTTGAGACAATCCCCAGTGGGACCGTTTCTGTAGGCTTTGGGAATGTATATCTTTCAGGTGTCACAAATGCCATTTGAAGTAAGTTCTGTCATATAGTGAATTGCCAGTTAAGAAGCTGGGTGTGGGTGTTAGGCCATAAGTTTAATTTTTCTTTTCCTCTGCTTATGGGTGAATATGTACCCATATGTAAAAGGACTTGCAGCAATGACAGTTGAAGTCCTGTATTTATCCACAGTCTAGGTATCGTACAGGCAGCCACAATGCGAGCTTCTATAAACTACTACCCTGGTAATCTCCACCCTGACTTGGAGGAACCATCCTCTCTAGGGGTGTAAAGGTAATTCAGCCTCCATGCTGGCCTAGACATTTGGGATGTACTCATAAAGTGTGGTATAGGCAATGAGCCAAATTATAAAGTCTGTTCTGTTTGGTTAATGCCTGACATCTACTTAATGCCTGTCAAAATAGAGGATATCTAAAGAGAGAAGCCACAAATGGCACCAAAAATAAATAAATAAAGGAAGGAAGAATGTATTCTACACTACAGGAATAAGATACTTTGGGAAAAATAAGCAATCTTTCTAGCTTTTAAAGATCAGAAACTGGTAACACTTTGCTTTCTCTTAGGAGGAAAATTAGGATTCACTTACGTTCGTACTTAGAGTAGTAGTAGAGCAATGTGTTATGAGAGGTCTTAGCATCAGTATTACAGAAAGATTGAGGATCCTTTTCTGACTTCCATGTATAGAGAGGTATTTATAATAATGGAGGTCAGTTATGTGAAGAACCACTGGGGGTCACTCAATACATAGTGACTTTGTCAGGGTCAGTCCAGGAGTTACCAAAACTGATTCCGATTTATTTGTGGGTTGAGGAGCTAAGAAAATGCTTATGTGTAATGTTTATCAATATACACCATAGTCAGCTGATAAGAAGCATTGGGATAAACCGTGTCTTGAAAGCCAGTTGTCTTTATTCATGCCTGCAAAATCCACTTTTAACCTTGAATGATTATCTTTGCAGATTCACAGAGATTGGTCAAAGAGGGACTGCATGAAAGTGTGTGAGTGGATCAGTACAAATCCATCACCATTGCTGGAAAAACTCTGGAACCCTAAACATGGTTCAGAGGCATCAATCAGCCTATGTGGAAAAACAGGACAAAGATGTGTTTCTGTGTCCTTGATCTTTGACAAGGACAGAAGAAGAATTAAAATACAAAATAGAATGTTTTAAACATTGTAGGCAATCAAATATTTGATTTTCTTTTTAATGAAACATAAGCATTTAGAAAGTTTTTGTTGTAAATGAATAGAGTTAGCATATTGCTGTTTGTTAATTCATTTGACATCTACGTTCTTTATTCCTGAAAGTTATGCATGTTATGTAAAGAAAGGTTGATTATTTCAGAAGTCATTCAAATTGTACTTTTATTGTCTTTCAGATTTTGTATGGTTTATTCAGAAGTGCCAAATTTCAGTGAACCTAACCCAGATTATCGAGGACAGCAGAACAAAGGGGTAATTAATCCAAATGTATTGTCTGTTTTTATGATTAGGCTAATTTTGACTGTGTACTATAAATCTGTGGCTAGGTTGCCAAGCTTTTCATACCCTAAGTATAATGGAGACAAGTTTAAAAGGAATCTTTTTAAAGATTCTTTAATGGAATTCTTTTCCATTTTATATGTTTTGTGAGTCTGTATAGGTATCTGTAGTATCATATATGAAATGTACAGTCAGCTCTCCGTATCCATGGATCATTCAACCAACTGGGATTGCACTGGTTGAATTTGCTGATGCAGAACGTTCCTATACAGAGGGCTGACTACAGTACGCCATATTGCACAAGAAACTTCTACATCTTCAGATTTTGGTATCTGGGGGGTCCTGGAACCAATCCCCATGGGATACTGAGGGACGACTGTATGTGCCATTTAGCAGTTTAGCACTTTTGAGGAGCAGGGAGTAATATCAGGAAGATGTAAGACGTAACAGAAGCTTTGAAAGGTCTGGAAACATGCCTGAATATTTTAACATTGAAAGGACTTGGATAAATCTTTTTAAATTGTTTAAAAAAACCTTGAAAGTTAAAAAAAAGAATGACTACAACATGTTATAATAATATGGTTTTAAAAAAATCTTCATTTGATTAAATTAAAACATTTTTTTAATAGGCACACAGTGAACAGAAGAATAATTCCATGAATAGTAATATGGGTACAGGTACATTTGGACCAGTGGGTAAGATTTTTTTTTTTTTTTTGGTGTATTTGTGATCAGGTGTAAGAATTAAGGGAATCTATCTTATGAAAATATAACTGATTTTTCTAGAAAGCAGATTCCCTCTTAAGCTAATTTATTGAGCACATCCTGTATTTAAACATTTGGGCCAGTTACTGGGTGAACGTTGGCTAATAATAAGAAATCTAAGTTTTGGTGATTCATTATGTTATTTTCCATTGATTTTTACAAAATTTCTGTAATCTAGTGATTATTTATAATAGATGCAGAATAACTGGTTATTTTTGTGTACTGAAAGCAGTTTATCTTCAGATTGATGCTCACCTTAATTTTTCACATGCTCATGGCTGCCTCTTTAAAAGACTGCCCTTTACCCCTCAAATACTCTCAAAGGTCAGTGGTTCTTGCATCCTTGTTAAAGGTCTTTTGAAGCCTTTATTCTTAAAGACCAGAGGAAAAGTCTTTTGTGATTGGACTTCATTAAGGTGGCTGAAGTTTTATTTGACCTGTTGGCTACATGTTTGAGCACAGCTGTAGCTGTGTTATTATGTTGTGGGACATTTTGGTTTTTTTAAAAAGTTAGAATTACGTGTCTCTCTTAAAACATTGTTAACCTTATTTGAACCAAATGCCAATACTTATATACCATTTTGCTTTTTCTTTTTCCCTTATAATGTAGGTAGTGCATTATCTATGCTTTTTTCCTACTTTATTAATTTCTCATTCTATTGCCCAAGTTGCTTTTTTTTCCTCTCCCTATTAATTCAAGCATCAAGTTAATATATTTACAGTAATTATACATTTGGGAAAACCTAGAACTCAAACTGAGTTTTTTCCAGTAGTTTAAAAATAAAGGAGTTTGTTTTCCATAATATTACTTGTAAGCATTAATAGCATGTGTTACAACTTCAAATAGATGTACTTCTATTTGAAAATGGTGGTGATTTTTTATATTCTTTTTTAGGAAACGGTGTTCAAACTGGCTCAGAAGCAAGGGGATGCCAATTTTCATATGCTGGTAGAAGCAATGGCCGGGGACCTGTAAATCCACAGCTACCAGGAACAGCTAATAATCAAACAGTCATGACCACAATAAGTAATGGCAGGGACCCTCGGAGAGCCTTTAAAAGATGACCTATGCCAAATATGCACATGTAGTTTTTAAACTACATGCCCTACTTGAACACTTACTGCACTTTTATTTATTGTTAACTGTGAAAACTGTCCTTTATCGGTTTCCTTTTATGTTTTTGGTTTGTTAACAAGAGTGGTTTGTTTTTTATAGCAGAACTATTAAGCTGCTCGAGTCTCCTATTGAAGAATGGGAACACTCTGAAAAATAGGGGCATTTATTTTTAGAGCAAAAAGATCTTTGGATATCCTCTAAAATACCTGCACCCATTTCATGGGTGAGTTACTTACGACATCAGCATTTTAGCCTCTATGAGTCTATTTTCTGTATAAACTTTGTAATATTTAAAATAAGGCTTAGTGGGAGATGTTCTTTTGTCTTAAAAACAGATATTGCCAGCTAAAGCAATAACCACCAAAAAAACAAAAACATGGTTAATGCTAACAGCAATTTTTGAGTGTTTGTGACTCCAGGAATGATTGACTTCTTCATTGAGTGACTGCCATTAAGATTTTCCAGGGACTGAATCATCCTAAACTCTTGTTCTGTTACCAAAAAACATATTCTTTATCAGAATTATGGAATAGAATGTGATCTGTATTATAACAAGAAATTTTTAGAAGAAAACTACATTTACTTTATCTTAGGGTAGTCTTATTAATACTTATCAGCTTTGTGCATTACACTGAATGGAAATTTAAAACTGAGGCCTTGAATGTTTATTTTCTTAAACTACTATGTCAAATATTGAAGTTTAATTTGAGGGAGTTATGAAGACATAATAAACATTGATCTAATTTTTACAAATTATGGTAGATAAATATTATAATGAAGGCAGTTCAAATTGAATTTATGTAGAAAAATGTAATCTTAATTTATAGCGTCCTAGGTCCTTGCAGAAACTCAGCCTGGAGTGAAATTCCTAGGTTCTTACTTTATTTGAAGGGTATGTGTGTGTGTTTATTGTCAGTTTCTGAACACAATTCACAAAGCCTTATCAGCAAAAGTTAAGAAATGGCTCTCTCAAAGAAGCAAATACAGCTTTATTTAGAAATGTAAAGGTAGAATTTATTTATGTGTTGTAAATGGTGTCCAGTTCCACTTTTTACTGTAGGGTGGATAACTGGTAAATTTTTCCTTTGTTGGAATTAAACTCTTCTTCAACATTATCTCTTGAATAAAACTTACGTTAATGTTAACAGACCTACCTTATTTTTGCTCTTTTAATGGTTTACAATGGAGAGCCAGTACCTTTTACTGTAATTGTAATGATGACTTAAGCCTGGTGACTACTTAGCTTTGTATTTGTCACTGTGTCTTTTTTTTCCCCACCTCAAATAACAATAATTTAAGTGGACTTTGTTTTCTGAAAGTGCCATAGCGTTTAAATATAAAAATTTGTGCCAGGTATTTGTTTGCTCCAATCCAGTGTGTCTAACAGGTATTTCAGTATGTCACATATTAGGCACTGTGGGGATAGTGTTAAGAGGTAGATGAAATAATGAATAATCTCAAGAAGCTTATTGTTTATAGTATTTCAGTAACTGGGGATTATATGTTATAGAAATAAGTTTTTCCTTTATTCATATACTGATGATTATAGGTAATTTGGCTTTGTGACTAGTATTTTCTTAAGATGTTCACAAAATTACAGATGTTTGGAGTAAAAAAAAACATTACAAATTAGTACATAATTTTTTTTTTTTTTAAATCTAAGTAGATGTAGGAGCACTAACACTGAGTTATTTGTGGGAGAATAGTGTTTAAGGTGATTTTAAAAGAAAGAATTTTGGAGTTTTGGAAGATTAAAATAATCAGGTATGGATTGCTGAGCTTCCAATCCTGGCCTTATTTTCTCTTCACCTGTGATGTTGGGCAAGTTACTCCACTTGAAACCTCTGTAAGCCATAGGTTCCATAACTATAAAAACAAGTAAGTGAGTAATATTACCCCTTTGTATACTTAAGATTTTCCCGTGTGAATGAGTAGAATGATTTCTGGCTCATAATAAGCAGTCAAATGTTTATTGTCTAGTCGTACCTCAAGAACAGAAGAAAATGCAGGGTTAGGTGTGGAAGTATTGTTACCCTTTAACGTGTTGAGATTAAGTAGAGAAAGACCTTATCTTTTACTTTTGTAATTGACATTTGCCTCAATCATTTAACCTTGTTGTTCTGTATTTTTTATCATTTATTAACAAATTTCTTTTTTCTTAAGGAAAGCCTTCAAAACTAAAGCAAAGTGAGTTACAATCCATAATGAATATTTGCCTTCCCAGCCTGCTTGGACAGTACTCATCAAGAAGTTAAAAGGAAGAAAGTTTCCTACCTTCCTCCTTCCTGGCGCTTTCAGCTATCAACTTTTAAATAAGTTTAAACACCTACTGAAAACAAAAGCCATTTAGTATAGAAATACACACTGCTAGGTTTGGGTCCCACTTTATTTTTACATACCAGTTCTGAAGTGGATTGAAGTCTCATTAGGCAGGTGGCCCCTCCTGGGAGTTGCTACAGTAGACATGGAAAGATGAAACCCATAAGCCCAGATGATGGTGTATGATAGTGAAGGCTGCAGTATGCTTTCCCATGGACACTTAGACTGGTTTTCCTATAGTATACCAAGTCATTTTTGCTTTGTTCCTGTAGCTTTAGTAATTACGTTTTAAATTTGAGGACAGTTTAACTTGAGGCTACCCTAAATATTTGTATCACTGAGTATTTGTCACTTGTATTTTTATTATTTAACATTTTAAGGATGTTTAATTTGCTGGGTTGAGTAATAATGCCAAGGGAGTGATACTAAAAAATAGATGTGAGGTTAGTAAAAAAGTAATCTTATGATATATAAAGAACATTTAAAGTATAGGAAGTTTTAAGATAAACTAAAAAGTTTTCTAAGAAGGTGCAAGTTGAGAGTATTTTACATCAGTCTTAAGACACAGTAGCAGTTGTTTAAGTTTATATGGATCTGACATTCCAGTTTACTTACATGACTTCCCTTTTCTTACACCTTAATAATACCATTAAGTATCATAATGTACCATAATGACTGATTGCTCCAAGCAATTTTAGGCTACCATGACTCTTGAGAGACTTTAATGTATTCACAAAGGTTCTAGAGACAACAAACCAGAAAACCATGTGAAAAGCAGTATCAACATGGAACACTTTTCCACACCAAAGTCTGTTCTTACCTCTAGACTTGGGAAAACTTGCCCTATGATGGCCTCTTTTTTTTTTTTTTTTTTAATAATCTATTTTTCCTTCTCTTAATTTGTTTTATCCCCTGTCTGATGAAGGTGAACATTTCTAGTAGAAGAGGGTCACAGTCGATCTCTGGTATGGGTTTAATGACAGGGGTAAAAGCAGATATACTTGGCCGTAGTGAAAATCTGTGTATTGAGGTTCCAGCCAATTATTAAGTAAATGGAGTAAACAGCCCACATTTCACAAAGTAGCCATAATGACTAACAGTTAAGTTATGCTTCTGAGGAAACTAATTGTGACCTTGGAAAAACAGCACTATCATGAATGATGGTATGTTGTTAGAACCTGAGGGAAAAGCTAGAAAAACATTCTACTTTCCAGGTGTATTCAAGTTTTTTCCAAATTCCTCAAGGTTTGCTTTGTTAGGGATGCACAAGAATTTGTCTTCCAGTACTGTGACCACATTACTCCAGGTTTCTGAGCTAAAAGGGTATAATGTTTCTTAAAGCACTGATCACAGGCAAGAGAATCAAGTCCAGACTATCTGACAAGCCCCTTATTTAGTATGTTTCCTCATTAAGAACATTATGTCCAAAGATGTTAGGAAGAGCTGTTTACCACAATGAGATAATCAGTATGATGTAAAGAAGATGAACATTTTCACAAGGTTGGCTAGTAGACATTTAATCACTTAAGTCTTTTTAAAGGTCTTGATAGAGAATACACAATTTTACCATGGCTCCCAAAGTTTTAAAAACATGCCTCCTGAAAACTTAGGGACTAGATGTTGAATTATATTAGAGCCCAGGTCTCTTGAGACTGTTGACACACCACAGTCCTCACTGTCATACCATGTTTATTGTCTAAGAGCCTCAACTGAAGGACCATTGACATGTCCTTAAAAATCAGGTCTTTAACCATTTTCAAAAATTTGAGTACATTTTAAAAAATTCCATGCCATCAAAATTTATGCTTCTGGACATAGAAGAGAGAGTCCAGTTTCTTGGTCCACAAATTGAATAGATGTTGAATAAAACTTTCAAAGAATGGTTTATAAATCTATATGAGATTCTCCCCAGGAACTTGTTAAATGTATGGATTATTTCTCTGCTCTACCAGAAGGAGAGTTTATAAGTGTAGGTCTGGGAGAGCTGCACTTGAAACAAAGTCCCTGAAAATTTTTGTCCCCTGCCCTTGATATCTCCCATTAACAAAGAAACAACTTTATTTTGAAGCGTATGTACACACATACACGTACCAGTTTATCTTTGTGAGGCCAGAATATACGAAGGTTCTGTATTATAAAATGTGGAAGAATTGTACTTGGAAGCATATATCTGTGAAGGTCAGAATTGATGGGTAAAGCAGAGTAGTTCCCAGCAGAACAGAGTTTTGAGTATGGCCTCTGGATGTGAGCTGAGCGCTGAGTTTTGAATTAGGTTCAAATAGAGTATGTTAAGATCAGATTACCCATAGTGGAGTTGCCTGGCTTCCTTTGGACCTATATAGATCAAAGTGAAAATAAGCCTTTTCACCCTAGGTTTCTGTTAAAAAAAAAAAAAGATTTTATTGTAGCTTATTTCAGCAAATCTGTTTGCAGCATCTCCTACCTTCCTCCTATCCCCCAAAGCGTTCCTCAGTTACCTACTTTATTATGTGGAGAGATGCTGGTGGGGTTGGAGGCATGATAAATATTAGTGAGAATGCCTACAGAACCTACCACTTAACAGATCTTAATCCTGTTCAGAGAGATGGATACCATAAATACTTTACATAAAGAAGTAATATACAAGGTATGATTTGACTGCCATGTGGGGCTAGTCTTTTGTTTTAAATATTTATAACCCTAGTAGGGAGCTGAGTAAGACCTCTGACCTAAGTCTCTGGACTAATTAAGATAGAAAACCAATAAAAACAGGGTAGTCAGCACAATTAGTGCCATCTACTGGGCGATTGCTATATCGTTTCAGTAGTATAGAAATCTGGCTTAATGTGAGGAAAAGGTTCCATTATTCCATTATTGGATAGGAATTTTTGATGGTTTAAGCATCATATGGAAGATCATTAAGGAGAAGTTGGGCTATCTGTTTAATTCTAGTTTATGAACAGGCAGTACCGACGTCAAAAGTAAATTCCCCTCAGTTAAGCAGGTTTATTAAACCCTGAACTGCCCCTAAAGCTACAGAAAATATGGGAATAGTTGCCAAGTTTTGTATGCTTGTTACATTTAACAATAATACTGGTGGGAAGTGTAAACCGTTAAAAATACCTTTGGGTGGGTGGTGGTTTGGTAAAAGCAGTTGAAGTAGAACATGAACTGCCCTTATAAATGTTATTCCTTTACTAGTGGTATTTTGTCAAATCCTGGCCAAGTGACTGCTGTTGTTCTTGGAGCTATGTTAGCTTTGCAGAACATAACCTATTTTAAATGCCAGAGACAATATGCTTTGGTGAAAAGAACTGG
This sequence comes from Balaenoptera borealis, assembly GCF_965194805.1. Taxonomy (NCBI): domain Eukaryota; kingdom Metazoa; phylum Chordata; class Mammalia; order Artiodactyla; family Balaenopteridae; genus Balaenoptera; species Balaenoptera borealis. Next base: position 43,035,534 of record NC_138863.1, on the reverse strand, counting down.
TTTTGAGCTGAGGAGATCTTGGTTTGAGTCCTAGATCTACTATTTACTGGCTCTATAATCATGAGCTTCATTATAAAATGAGGATATTGGGGCTATATGCTGGCAGGGCTATGAGAACTATGTGAGTCAATGTATGCAAAACATCTGTTCTGTATCTAGGGCTTAACAAATGTTATGTTCTTTCCCCGTGAGCAGTGGAAATAAGAGGCAAATACTGGTCATTTCTCCATGCCATTATTAGGAGACAATCTTTTCTATAATTTAAAATCTGGAATATTAAGCAATTTATATAATTGCAATTAGGTTTTTTTTTTAAAAAAAACAAGATTTTACAGTCTTCTGGGTGCAGAAAAGTACGTGTGCTGACAATTTACCATGATTACGAGGATAGCATGTCGGCTTGAGTCTTCATCATGAAGTCTGCCCAATACCTGAGTAGCCTGTGCTGTTTTTCCATTCACCTTTGCCCAGAGGGTGAGGGCAGGATTATGAAGGTGCAGGGGAAGAGGAAGGATGTGTGCGCCAGGGTTTGTGTCAGGGAGGAGGTCAGTGGCCAAGGGGAGAGAAGAGGGTGCTGGAAGGAATTCTATCTTCCCAGTGACAGTCCTCAGGATTGCTGTGTATCCGGAGTTTGCTGGTTTGCTTCTGATAACTTTCCCCAACGTTTTATTATGAAAAATTTCAAACATGTTGAAAGAATCGTAGTGTAAACACCTGTGTACTCACCAGCGCGATTTTTACCATTACCACCTATGTGTTTTTTCTTTTTTTTAATTCTTTATTTTTTTTTTGGCTGTGTTGGGTCTTTGTTGCTGCGAGCGGGCTTTCTCTAGTTGCAGCGCGCGGGGGCTACCCTTTTGTTGTGGTGCGCGGGCTTCTCATTGCGGTGGCTTCTCTTGTTGCAGAGCACGGGCTCTAGGCACACAGGCTTCAGTAGTTGTGGTGCCCGGGCTCAGTAGTTGTGGCTCGGAGGCTCTAGCACGCAGGCTCAGTAGCTGTGGCGCACGGGCTCCGCTGCTCCGCGGCATGTGGGATCCCCCCAGACCAGGGCTCAAACCCGTGTCCCCTGCATTGGCAGGAGATTCCTAACCACTGCGCCACCAGGGAAGCCCTATGTTTGTTTTTATTCATCCTACTCTGGACATCCATTAGTCCATTTTTAATACATTTCAAATTGCAGACATCAGTGCACTAAATATTTATTTCAGCGTGCCTGTTCACTAGATTTCAAGGTTTTGCTGCTTTTAGTGTAAAATTTACAAAGAAATACACAAATCTCAGGTGTACATTTGTGAGTTTTAACAAATGCTTAGCCACCTGGGTAACTCCAGCCCCTATGAAGATATGGAACATTGCCATCACTCCAGAAACTTCCCTCATGCATCTTCCCAAGCAAACCCCCCTCCCCATGGCTCCAGTGGCAGTCACTTTTGTGATATTTTAAAAACCACTCTTAGCTTAACTAAAGGTAAAAGTTTCACATGTGCCAAGGTCAGCTCTAGATTGCCTCACTGAGCCATGTAACTCCTGTTCCAGCCATGCCAGAGTGCTACCAAACCCAGCACCCTCACACACCTCACAAGTGTAAATTCCATGACCTTGGTATTTTTTATTCTGTCTTGTTTCAATTTAGCTCCAGGACTGCCCTTACTAATATCTATTTTTTTTTCCCCCTCAAGATTTACATCTGACATCCTAGATTCTTGGGGTAGAAACTGCTAGAATGAAGACCAGCTGAGCAGGAGGACTTGCAGTCCCACGGGTGTGGCTGGAAGGAGTTGACTACCTGGAACATACCATCTGCCCCAAGCAGCTCTGAGTCAGGAGTTGGAAGGGGAACCTCTGGCAGGACATGATACGAAGTCCTCTGGGATGGAGTGCCAGGCATGCAAGAGGCACCTTGGAACTTCAGTGTTTGCAGGTCAAGTGCTCAGCTACTTAGCACATTTTGAGTCGAAAACTCTGATTTTCTTAAGGTTTAAGCTGACCAGAAGTGTCTTCTGCTCACGGTTTTGCCTTTTCTTCTCACAGGCAGGGATTCAGAGTTGGTATACTCAAGAGTGTAAAAGTTCCTTGCCAAGCAAAGAGCCCACCACTCTCAGTCTATAGGGAAGCATCCCTGGATGAAACACACTAAAGAAAACACAATTGTGTGTTCTTTCCCAGTTTGTGCACACATGTTTATATACATACATGTTAATCACTGCCAACAAAGCTTTTTCTGCATTAAGCTCCACATTTTCCAGTCTTAGGTATTTTCCTTTCTTCATTACTTGGTCTTTCCACTTCTCTAATGGGTGACCCATAATTTATTGAGCACTTACTATGTGCCAGTACTATGCTAGTGAGTTCCCTACATTATCTCATTGATTCTGTTAAATGACCCTGTGAGGGAGATTTTGTTATCCTCACAGATTATAGATAAAAAGACTAAGATTTAGGAGGATTGACATAATTTGCCTGAGATCACACAACCAGGAATTTGTACTTTCAACTACCTAACAATGTGGAAACTGGGAGGGTCCTGCTGACTCACTAGACAGTGTGGACAGGAGATGGGGTTTGAATTGGTTTTAAAAGGGAGTGTAAATTCAGCTATAGGTAGAGGCGGAGATGGAGAACAGGAATACAGAATTTGACTAATTCACATTTTCACTTGGAATTAGTCATACTTTAAATGTCAACTGAATATACACCCAATTAGTTAAGGAAATTTAGTTTACAACAGAGGTGGTATCTTGATAGGGAAACTGGAATATTTAGATCCCCTCCTCCCAACACACACAAATATTAGAAGAACATGGGTGAATTCCCCCATTATTTGGGAATGGATAAAACTTATTCTAACAATGACTCAAAATCCAGAAACAAAGGAAAGACTGCACGGTTGAAAAAGCATAAAGACAAATGATAAATTGGGAAAAATATTTGTAATTTATATCACTGACAAAGGGCTAATAGTCCTAATATATACAAAGCTTGTAAAAGTAGAGAGGACCAATCACTCTGTAGCACTTGATAGCGAAAAAATGGACAAGAAATATAGGCAGTTCACATGTAAAATCCAAATGACTCCTAAGCATATGAAAAGAATGCTCAACCTCACTCATATTGAGAGATGCAGATTAAATTGCCACTGAGATACCATCACTCACTTTTAGATTGACAAAGATATTAAAGTTTGAAAACATACTCTATTGTATGGACACTGACACTATGAGAAACAGGCACTTTCATTCGTAGTGGGAGGGAGTACTAATGGTCTAATCCTTAGGGTTAGGAGGTTGGGGGATTTGGAAATTTTACATTTGAATTTGCCCTGTGACCCAACAACCTTGTCTCTGGAGATCTATCCCTGTGACAGATTGCAAATGACTGCTAGAATACCTCTGCCTGTGTGCATATCTTTGGGTAGTCACCCTCTTCCCCATGACAATGAGCTTGTCTGAGTACCCTAGGACAGTAGCAAAGTTAATGCAAGCAGAAGATTGAAAAGAACTTGTGCACTGGGTCTTGTTTTCTCTTGACGTGCTTGGAGCCCTGAGAATGCGACAAGAACGTACAAGTGAATGCTAGCTAGCCTACCAGAGGGTGAGAGGCCACTCGTGGCTTCTCGGCCGGCAGCTGACCAACCTCCCAACATGTGAGTGAGTCTACCTTGGACTCTCCAGTTCCAACTGAGTTGACAGCTGACTTCAGTCACATGAGTGAAAACAGCAGAAGGAAGGACAGGGCTGAGCTCTGCCCAAATTGCTGACCTACAGAATGTTGAGCTAATAAATGATGTTCCTCTGTGCCACTAAGTTTTGAGGTAATGTCCTATAGATAGCAAAAGCTAACTGATACAGTATTGAAGATACTCTGACATAGAAATGAAAAGACATGTTCACCGAAGCATTGCCTATAATAACAAAGGACTGGAGACAACTCAGATGTCCGCCAGTTCAGGGATGGTTGAATACCGTGCATTCACTCAGGGAATACTAAGCAACTGCAGTAGAAGTCTCTCTACATTTACGAAGTGATTTTCAGGATATACTGTTAAGTGGAAAAAAGCAAAGTACAAAATAGTACATATAGTGTTCTACCTTTTTTAAAGAAAAGGGAATGTGAATATTTTTGCTTTTATCTTTAAAAATGGTAGAATTGACAAATTAATGAAAAATGATTTCTTAAAGGAAAAGGAAGAGGACACGAATGGAAGCTAGACTGCACTAAATATTTGTTTTGTAGCTATAACTTTAGAATCATGGAAGTGTTTGCATATAGCTGTATACAAACACACACATATATAAAATCATGAGAGGACCCCAGCTGAGCACACGTGAGACTCACTGGGAGGTTGGCTGAGATGCCAATAGAACTCACCGGGAAGCCACCCATTTGGGTGCTGCCAAACTCTCTGGGAGGTGAGTGCCCCTATGCGGCTCCTGAGCTGCGGCTGCCTGAGACTACAAGAACAGACAGGGGAGAGCACAGTGAGGCCTGGAAGAGACACCCCTTCCGCCTCCAGGGTCCCTCTGATGTCCTCTAACGACAAAGCTTAACATCTTGCTAGCTGGCAAAAGAGAAATGTTTCTAGGGTCCAGCTCCAGAATCACACATTGGAACAAAGAAGGGTGGGTTTGGAGCTGCGGAATGTTAAACTGATAACTGGCACACATACTGAGGTATTTATAGATGAAATAATAGGATGTCTGCAATTTGCTTCAAAATAATTCTGTGGGTGGGGTATAGATGAAACAAGATTATTCACATGTTGATAATTGTTGAAATTAGGACTGGTTTATAAAGGTTTATTATACTCTTCTCTCTACTTTTTATATATGTTTTTCTCATATATATATGACTATATATATATGACATTTGTTTTCTCATATGTATATCATGTGTATCTCATATATATGAGATAAACATATCAATGCATATGCATGTATATATGTATGTATAAATGTTTCCTACTCATTTTCATTATAAAACGAGTTTAAAAATGTGAATGCAGGGGCTTCCCTGGTGGCGCAGTGGTTGAGAGTCTGCCTGCTAATGCAGGGGACGCGGGTTCGAGCCCTGGTCTGGGAAGATCCCACATGCCGCGGAGCAACTAGGCCCGTGAGCCACAACTACTAAGCCTGCGCGTCTGGAGCCTGTGCTCCGCAACAAGAGAGGCCGCGATAGTGAGAGGCCCGCGCACCGCGATGAAGAGTGGCCCCCACCTGCCGCAACTAGAGAAAGCCCTCGCACAGAAACAAAGACCCAACACAGCCAAAAATAAGTAAATAAAAATAAATTAAAAATGTGAATGCAAACACATTATCTGTTCCTAGGAAGCCTACACTTTATATTGTAATCTAGTAATCTAGGACTGCTAGAATTTGGGAGAAGCCAGCTATCAACCATATGCAATCTGAGTATGCCCTGACTGGGAAGACAGAACTGTCACTCCGGCTGACAATGGGAGAGAAAGGGATTTCCCTCCTATTGGCAAGTTTGGGGTGGGGCTAGGAGGCCAATACAGGTAGCAACATGTTCTTAACGTTGAAAGGGGGCAAAACAGTTGCCTTAAATGAGTTAATGTGTGTCAGCACTTAAAACAGTGCTTAGGGTGTTCTAAGTGCTATATAAGTGTTTGTTGTTGCCGTTATTTCATGTTAATGATTTTCCCGTCATCAACTAACCTGAAATATGCCCTTTGCTGACAAGGCCCCCTCCTTCCCTCCTGCGGTAGTATCTTCAAGACTCCATATAACCCAGAAATTCAGACCTTGAACTGTTGAAGGAGAGAGCTGACTAGTACCCAAGAGTGTCTTGGTTTCCTCTTTTTCTTGCCTTTCTAGGGGAGAGGCAGCCAGCAGTACTGGTTACCGCAGCACATGCAGCAACAATAGAGACTACCAGCAGTGCTGGGGGCAGAAAGGTGGCCATGGCAAAAGTGCAGGTCACAGCGAGGGCAGCAGAGCCTGCAGCACACAGCAGGGCCCTGGACCAGGGCAGGGTACTGGTGGGGCCCTGGAGGAACTCAGTGCCCAAAGGGGCATTGTAGGCACCATGTAGGTAATTTCTGGGGCACAAGGAAGTAGATGAGACATCTGGCCACATGGCCAAGGGTGGGGTGGGGTTGTAGATGCCAAGGGGTTTAACAGTTAGTGGGACGAAGTTGCTTAAACCTTGACTGGAGATTTTGCAGGAGGGTGTTTCATATACTGCCCCCTCAGTGGTGGCGGTATGTGCATGTGTGTGTGTGATGCCCGCATGCATCTGTGCATGTGTATATGGACATCTTTTTGCATGCAGCAGTGGCAATAGGAGATTCAATCCCCCAGTAAAAAGGAGTCAAACTTCATATTTAGAGTAAATAGACAAATAAGTGAACATTGCTGGGTAATCAACCTGATACACATTTTTGCCTCTACAGTGGAGTTGCATTTCATACACATACACATTTAATTAATGGGAATTCAACTAAAAGTGCTTGGCTTAGCAAACAAACAGCCTACACAACAATAAAAAACAAGATAAAGGTGAGAGAAGGACAAAAATATTTATTTTAATCGTGCATCCACCATGACACCAACAACCGGTGCTCCCCTGCTTTGTCTAGCTCTTGTGTGATTCTCAGAGAGGAGCATCTTGCTGCTCTGTGGGATTCTAGCCCTTAAAGACATGGTTGTGTTTTTTGGGTTTTTTTTAACAGAACATGCACTCTAAATGCAAGCCAGCTACCTTATTCGGAACTCAACGAAGAATACCAACTTCTCTCTCTTCTTACAAAATTAAAAAATGTTGAAAATTATATTTTTCACTTATATTAAGTGGAATCATTTGAAAGTGATATATATTACTGAGTAGAGCTGTATACACAAAATTATGCATTCCAAATTAGTTTAAGGGCATAACAAATTTAGCTGCTACGTGATTTTATTTTACATGCTGACTTTAGACCTATCCTTGCATAAAACATGGCTCCTCTATATGATTTCTGTTACATATAATGAATCAAAACAAACGTCTCAGTTGTAGGTGTTGAATTAGTATGGCACAGAGGGTGTGTCAAAATTCAATGTTTATCATTTTATTTCATACAAAACAACAATAGATCCTTAAGAGCAGGGTGGGTTGAGCATTGAAAAGTGAAGATGAAGTTTAAATGTAGCATCTAGGGAAGGAAGGGCCAAGGGATGTTGGAAAACAACCCTTTTCATATCTCAAAGGGACTGAACAGTGACGGGTAGAAATGTGGTAGAGTTGCCACAAGGACGTGAACTTGGCTATGTAAATTGCAAAACCCAAGTCTGGTTTACCTGGTCTTATGTGACAATGTGAATATTATAAACTGATTATCATATCTGAGGCATCTGTGCCCACCCCCAGCCCTACATTTTAGCCATGCTGTGTAATGGTGTGAAGAACCCATTGATCCAAAGCAATCTTGTGGCCACCCCTCTGTGGGACTGAAAGTGCCTTTGATTCTGCCTATTACCATCCCTGTTCTTTTTCTGGAATTATCAATTCTTCTGGGGGTTCATCCTGCCTGGATTTCTTGTTCTCTGGAGGCAGAAGAGCCTCCTGGGAGGTGAACTCAAGCTGGGGCTCAGGAGCATTGGCTCTGGGCAAGCTGGTGAGACGGCCTGACACTTGTGTTTTGAGGGGGGAGAGGAAGGTGGTGGGAAGGGGTAAGAAACTTCCTGGGAGGAAGGGATCTGAGCACAGGGAATGTGACCCAGAACAAAGTCTTAGTCATCAGAGCTAAGGGAGGAAGCTCTGAATACAATGCATCAGCCCTCCAGTGTGGGTTAAACTCAATATGAACTCTTTAGGTTTTAAGTTTTTCTAGGACTTCAAATTATCTCCTTACATATAGCATGGAATTATATGGCTTTATAAAGAGTAGTTTCAAATGTGAAATAAGTTTATTATGCTCTAAAACTTTACCTTGTCTTATCTGTGGAGAATTTAAGCCTCTTGTTATGGGGCAGAAGTATGAGGTTTTGGCTTTCCTGTTGTGTATTCTTTAGACTTTGGAATGTTAATAATGTAACTAATTTTTCAAAATAAGAAAATATTTCGGAAGATTTCCCAACACATTTCAAGAATGGTTTGGGAAGAAAGTTTGTTTTCTCAGTTTGTTTTATGTGATTTCCACACATACTTCCTAAAGCAAAATCAATATGCAATAAAATCCTGGAGCTGGTGCTGTCAGTTTCTCACTAATAAGTACATTAGATCGAATCCCCTGTCCTACTCATGTACTCTCCCTACATTCTCTTTCCAGGTACACTTTGAGAAAACCAAACGCAAAAATGTCTTGCTGCATGATCATTTCTATCTTGCGCTATCCTCTTACCTCTTGCACTTTATTTTTTTCCTGCTTCCAGTAGAAGTTCTACAAAGCTGCATGGTATCTTTTTTTTTTTTTTTTTTAACTTTACAGGAAGGAAGGAGAGAAAGTCAATTTACAAGAAGGATTGGCTGCTTTTCCTGATTATAGAGGAGGGAGAGCAAAAGACAACAAGCAAGGCTCTATCCTCTGTTGTTTAATTCTTGCCTCCATTTTCCCTCTTTCAGATTGGTGTCAGAGTTCACTGCAGTTCCAGAGGAGGTTGATCTGACCATCAGCAGGGCTACTTAGAGGCCTGGTCCTTCTTCACAGCAGGTGGGCTTGGGCCCAACTCTGAATCCAGCCATGCGAACACTGCCCGTGAAGCCCTAGCAGGTCAGTCCACTGGCTTCTCTTTTCCTTTCTTCCACAATCACACACAGAGCCTTGCTTCAAGCTTCTAGGAATTAATAAGGGAAGAGACAAACATTAGCCTACCAAGATTCTAATTAACTTTGATGTGGATTTATGTGTAAAGTTGGATGAGTCACTGATTTTTAATAAACGGGAGAGAAAAATCTTAAAGATTAATGTAATAGCTGAGAACACAGGAGGGAGAACTTTGATGCATGCTTAATTCTTTTCCCCAACCCACGTCATTTGGAGAAAAATATATCAAAGACCTTTACAAAAGGGGGAAAGGAAAGGGGATTATGCAAATTAAAAGTTCACAGGACTAAATCATTACTCTTGTGCAAATGAGCTTCTCCTTCATGTGCTTTTCAGGAGTGTTTTAAGGCTATATTTGCTGAGGATACATTCCTGAGGATAATGAGAAATAGAGGCATGGTAAAAACAGACTGATTATAAATTAACTGATCTTTCTATGTGTTACAGAGTTCTATGTATTGAGTTTTCCCCCTCCTCCCACCTAGTCCAGGCAGCTGTCAGAAACCTAGACCGGTATGGCTACCTTTCCAGCTGTCCTTAGAGTGGTCTAAGCTCTTCGTTGGCTTCAGGGCCATTGCTGTCCTGCCCCCTCTTTTGCCCTGATTTGGGGACTAGGGCAGAGCGAAGGTTTCTGACTGCTAACAGAAGCTTCTCACTCTTGGGTGAAATGGTTAAAACCAGCAGGTCTGTGGGCTCCTAGGCCACTCACTTTCCAATTTGATGGAATGTTCCACTGTTGAGTGTCATCAAGGTTAAATAATTTAGCCTAAAGCTCTCTTTGGCCTGATAATAGACAGCTGCAATGTATAAAGATATATTTTGAGTTGTTGTACAGATTAAGTATCCAACTTTTTCCTAAATGGTAAACTGACATGGTGAGAGATATGAAACAATGCACAAGGCCTTATTGTGTTTGATTAACTGTGGATGCTTCCGTAGCTTAGATAGCTGGTTTGAAAAAAATTGTAATTTCACAGCCTTACCAAAAAAGTCATTAATCTTTTATCATTTTATAAAGTAAGAACTTAGTATATATTTACTGATAATGAGGGGAATATGTAGGTTGACATAATTTATTGAAACTTTATTTCATACTTGAGTTCTGTGGACAAATATTTATAAATAACCTCCTGGGATGTACATATTTTCTCACCTGTCATAGTTTTGCTTAGAATAAATTCATGAGACTATATGCCACAGAGACTGCTGAGGGAAGTAACTAATAGTAGTGAAGACTTTGAAGGCTGACTTCTGGCTTTACCTCTTATTAGCTGGGCAACCTTGTTTAAGTCCCTTAACAGCCCAATTTCTTCAGCTCAAAGATAGAGATAATACCACTCCATCCTAGAGTTCTGTATTAAATGAAATAATGTCTGCAATGTACACAGGCCAGTGTTGGGCACGTAGGAAAATACTTAATAGCAGAGCTATCATTCCTAGAAACGGAATTGCTGGGTTAAGGGTATGTATATTAAAAATATTGATACAAATTGCTAAAGTTAATCTTAAAATTTGATTATAAAGTTGTGGGTCTCATGAATGAATATATGATAGTAAGAGATAATAGGGATGCCCATTAATGTAAGAATCTGCCCCTAGTATTCACCTGTTTGTTTTGTATCTGTTCTCGCTTCTTCTGATAACAGCATTTGATTTTCCTTGGGAGAACTACATTTCCTCCATTCTCAATCCATGTAGTGCAGTGGGGCTGACCCCATCCTGTGGCTTCAGCAGGGAGCAGGAGTATATGAGACAGTCCTGGGTAATCAAGACAATGTGCCCCCCTGCCACAATGATTGGTTCAGTAATGGGCATATGACTTGAGCTGGCCCAATAAGAATCTACCATAGCATATTTATTGATAGTATTGGGAAAGTGACACCATCTTTTTGCTCTGGTTGCTAAGACTGAGCTGCTGGTCGTTCCTTCTATCTGGAAAGAATCTACTGGGGATAAAGCATGAGGAAATGCAGAGCTGAGATATGTTCATGTTTGAATACTTGGGTATAGCTATGTCACGTTTTGAATTACATGAGTCAAAATATTCCCTTTATTGCTCAAATCACTTTGTGTTGGGTTCTTACTGAAAGGTGACTAAACCCAACAGATCATATTATGTCCCTCAAGGTCACATCCTGCCTGCGTAAGAAATAAGCAGAGTTTCTATCACATTAAATGTCAGAGACATTTATGTCCCAAGATATTCCTGAATGATTGTAGGTCACAAGTCAATATGAGTTATGCGATGCTTGTCTGAAGTTGTCATTGGATTAAGACCTATATTGGACAGGTTTAGGTTTCCTTCAAAAGCATGACTGCAGCTATGGATACTCGTTGATTACCTGGTAACTAACCATGGTTCTATGAAAGTATGTATGTGTCTGTGAAGGTAAATACAGGGAATTTTTTTTTTTAATTTGAATGAGTTGTTAATATGAAAATCTGCAAACGGTATCTATTGGTGTTGATTTCTAAGACTTCTTCCCAGTAGGTTTGCATTACAAAACATAAGTATTGTCTGTATTTAACTTTTTCATTTGTCCATAGTGAATATACAAAGCTGAAATGCAGGGTCCTGTTGAGGCATCACAGAAAGCAAAGCCAAACAGAACATAAAGACCGAACTTGGGAGAACTTTGAGCACTGGTCCAGAGCATTCGCACTTCATTCTTTGTGTCATGAGGGGTCCTTAAATATTTTGAGAAAGTTCCTAGAAGATTAATAGGGCAATGATATGCAGATGAGAGGAGAAGAGAGGAAACAGGAGGCTAGGAAAGGAATTACTGGACTCGCAGTAATTCAGGTTGAGATTTTTTTTAAAAAAGTGGGGCAGTGGGAATGGAAAGCAAACAATGGATGGGGGAGACATTGAGAAGGAGGAGAAAATAAGACTTGGCCACCTCAAGAATAAGGGACAACAGAGAGAGAAGAGTCGAAGATGAGCTTTATCATTAATTTTTTAAAAAGATAAGGTAGTTTGGGGAACTGATTTGGTTTGGTGGAGGAGCTGTGGGTAAGGTAATTAGTTTGGTTTTATATTTATTTGTACTCTTTTTGATTTGGATTTCGGTTCTCTTAGAAGTTGAACACAGTATGTAGAGTGGGAGGTAACCACGAGGTGGCCCTGGCAGTTGAAAACTGCTCTCCCGGAGCTATATGTAAAGAGAAGTATGAAAAGTAACTTTAAGAGCAATAATCTTTATCCAAAGCCTGTGACTGTATTAACTCATCCAAAGAAAGAATTGCTCATTAGAAAGGGGGTTATTTGGTAATGAAATAAATAAAATGGTGAGCCATGAAGATAAAGTTTGGCAGTGTCCAAAAAGCATTGTTCGGAATGGTCTGAGGCCTTAGGCAGTCAGGTGTGATTGGCAGATATGACCCAGCCTGTTGATGGATGGATGTACCAGGCTATTTTAACCTTATGACACTTCGTAATTTGTTCTAATTTTATGCTCACCAAATCAACCTTCTAAATATAATTTGGCTCCCCATATGGTTTTCTATGCCGGGAGAGAAATTCCTTTTGAGTAGCAGGTCCTTTTTCATTGTCTGTCATTAAGTTGATATTCTGGGTAAGAAGCACACATGTCAATCATGAGTTTCCACAGTGTTGAGTCATCATCCTCATGAATTGTGCAACCCTGAGGCACAGGCAAAACTGCGTTTCCCCATCTGTAAGGCTGAAGGCCAGTCTCTGCCTGGTGGAGAGCTACCAGGTCAAAGCCTCGCGGTAGGTAGGTAGCTGACCTTCCCCCTGGTATGTTTTGACATTTCTATGATCTCTTCGCTTCAAGCATATATACTCCCTGACCCAGAAAACACCAGGCAACAGAGAATCAACAACAAGGCCTTAAATCTGCTAGAAAATCTGTCACAGGCTGGAAGAATTAATACCTGGGACATTTTTCCACTTGGGGAATTTTAAGGCACCACCCAAATCCTATTTACTTTGTTTAGTTTTGCATGTGTGTGTGTATGGGGTGTGTGGTGTGTGTGTGTGTGTGTGTGTGTGTGTGTGTGAGATCATAAAAGTTACTCTTAATCATTATAGACAACAATAATGAGGAAACAAAGATGAATAAAAACAAGTTAATACCCCTTCCTAGAGGCAACCATGGTTTGCATTCTGGCATATTTCCACCTAGGCGATTTCTTTTTACTTTTAATTTATACGCAATTTAAAAACCTTCATTATTCCACTGTAGATTAGAAGTAGCAATCTAAAGAAAGGGAAGAGAAAGAAGAGTCATAAAAAGTAGATACAATTTGTTAAAGCTCATAGTGTTCTGGATCATTTCATGGGCCATAGCCATGCACAGCTCAGTAACTCCTGGGGTCAGTCCCTGTACTGTAATTGGTACAATAATAAATTTTCAGCATGATGACCTCAAATCATCATTAAATAGTTAATTTATATTCGGTATACTTCTGTTAATAGTAGAAGATATAAAGAATACACTTCTGAACTATGTCCTTCAAGCTGGTTAATATGTATAAGGAATGAAGTAAACCCTTAGCTGTATGGAAACTTGATTATACAGAATTCTTCTTTTTCTATGGGTTCCAAATAGACAAGATGTAGCTAAAACTATTGGTTGCCTCTCTGGCATCCATTCCACCCTTCTCCCATTAGTTGGCAACCATACTTTTGGTGGGGCTGACACAATTCTAGCTACAGAGAAAGGCTCTGTTTGGCTTAAGCTAGTCATGATAATCACATCCCCTTGCCCCAGTAACTGATTCAGGAAAGAGCCTGGAGCTGTGACCTAAACCAACAGCTCAAAGCATTTCTCTGGCCACAGTGACCATTCAGAGGTAGATGCTGACCCCAATTCATCAGTCAGGATAAAGCCATTAGCTTCTGTTCAGCGGCTGTGGAAGAGAGGCTCTCTTCTCCTGTAATCTGAGATGTACATTTGAGTCCTGGAACTGTGGCAACCACTCATTACAATGAGAAAGTCCACCTGAGGATATTTTTTAAGGCAGCAGAAGAGATGATCTATTGTACATGTGTTACACTCAGCCACACCTGAGAATACAACCAGTCCAGAATGTCACAGAACCAAGAGAGCCTGTTTTGGTGTGTGCAAAGTGGGCCTCTCAGCAGGGGCTGTGGCAACAAGATGGCTATGGAAGTTCTAGATCCATTGAAACAAGTTCCAGGCAGTAGCATGCAATCTAACAACTTGTACCATTGTGCCTGGCCACCTGCCTTCCATATTTCTGCTCTTGTGGCCTCTATGAGTGTTCAAGGTAGTGGTTTGCTTGGACCTCTAACTCATCTTTCTTTTTTCTTTTGGGCTTCAGCCTGCCCATCTGCTTCTTCCTCCACTTGGCTCTCATGGTGTGGAGGTTTCTAAGAAGATGGTGCTAAGGCCAGTAACCTGCCTGAGCATTAATTCAACCCATGGAAGAGGGCAGAACTGAGACAGAAAAAAGAAGCCAGAATCCTGAAATTCACTCTAAACCTGTGCTCGAGCAAATGATTTTCATTTATATTTAAGCTATTTTGATTTGCATATCCAATACTGTGCTTTGTTGGAGGTGAAGGTAGGCCATCAACACATAAATGTCCGGAAGTTCTGTTAAAGGCATGCATCTAATGTTCCAGACACCAGTCAGGGCTGGGCTTGAGTCACAATTACGAGGAAGATAGCATACCACACAGGAGCTGCTCAATAAATAAATATTGGTTGAAAATGGTTGGAGTAGTCAGAATGGGTCAGGACTCGCTAGGAGTAAAGATAGAGAGTAGAGGTCTGAAGACTCAAACTCCAGTAGGCATAAGGAGGAAAAATTGGAATTAGTGAAGAAGCCACTGAAGAGATAGGGTGAGAGGCAACATGTTGCCCCATCATTGTGCCTAATAGAAAAAGTTTCCATTAAGAGCTGGTGATCTACAATGTCAAATGTTTCAGAGGTACCAAGATAATCAGTGAACAAGATGAACTTGGTAATTTGGAAGTAATTGGCGACTTGGTGAGATGCACAGAAGCAAATACTAAGTGACTTTGAATTTTATTAGATTTGGGATAAATATGGTGTAAACAAAGTTTCCCAGAGACACTGGCCCAACAAAGTATAGCGTCATAGTGACAGACACAAAATGGATTTTCTTTGGTTCTGCTTCTATTTTCTTTGTAGAAAAATCCAGAGATTTAAAAATTCTTTACACCTTTTTGGGGAACTCCAGGGTGTTTTTTTATGTTTATTACAAACCACTGGTTGCTAAGTGCCGTTCACCATTTTCCTACTGTCCTCCTCTGACTCTCTTGGGGGAGAGGTGATATTGGCAAGGGCACTGGGCAAAGAAGAGAAGTGACTTCTAGAAGACCAGCCAGCCACCAACAACTTTCCACAGCTTGCGGCCTTCACTCTGGGAGTTTCACTACCATCAGGGCATAGCTAGTCCTCAGCCCTGGGGCTCAGAAATCTCATTTTTCCAGCACCCCAAGAGAGTGCCATTAACCCGGCCCTGAGAGGCTTGTCTCCTATGCACGAATTTGTCAAATTTTAGGAAGCATTATAACTGTCAAGAAATGAAAATGCCTGGATTGGCAGAAGATTGGTGAGCAAGGAATCCAAATATTAGGAGTGATTTGATTCAAGAAGTATCCCCCAGCTGGAACAGATTGGGGTACTGTTACCAAGAAGTTCAAAATGTTAGTGTTCAGTCAGAATTCCTTTTCCTCTAGGTAACACTTGCATAGTTATTTGTAAACATTTTCTTCCTTTGGGATCCTGTTTTTTTCCTCTGCTCATGTGGCTGATCATCTTCTATTCGTGTGGTTTTTCTTTCAAACATGAGTCTGATATACTTGATTAGGGTTCTACTTACAACCAAATACAGTTCTGCCTCCTTGAGACTGCTCTCCGCCACCTTGATTGGAGTTTTAACTGTTCACAAACATTCCCTTCATACATTTTTAAAGACAGTCTTTGAAGCTTATTCCCATAGTTGAAAATGTGTATCCAGTGACTTCGATATTTTCTAGTTTGTTCATTCATTCATTGCTCATCCATTTATTCACGCATCCATTCCATAAATATTCAGCGTATGCCTACTCTGTGTCAGGTATTGTGGTAGATGCTGGGATAATAACGACTTGTAATAGAGTCACAGTTTGGCCCTTCTCAGCTTCTGACAATGAGTACTGGGAAGAGTTCACTCTAGGCCCTGGGGATGGTGATAGTTCCTGCTGCTATGGGAGCCCAAACATCAATGCCTATGGGAGTGTCCACTGATGTCCATCAGTGATGGTCAGTTTTCCTTGTTGATGGCTCCACTGCCTTAGTACCTAGTATTGGACACTGCCAGAGGTGGTAGTGAGGCCTCTGGGTGTGTCCCTAAGTCTGGGCTCAAGGCAGCCAGGACTGTGAGAGCATGCATAATATACATTGAGGGTGCCATGTTCTGATGCTGCAGAGGCTGATGGATTCAATGCTAATCACTCTGCTGTCTTGAACTTCTGTCTGTTTTAGCATTTCTCACTTTTTCCATTCTCCCACCACCCCAGTTTTATTGAGATATAATTGACACATTGTGTGAGTTTAAGGTGTATACTGTGATGATTTGATAGATGTATATATTGTGAAGATATATAAGGTTTGTCAATACATCTTTCACCTCATATAATTACCATTTTGTTGTTGTTGTTGTGAGAACATTTAAAATCTACTCGCATAAAAACTCTCAACTACAAAATACAGTATTGTTAACTGTGGTTACCATGCTATGCGTTATTCCTCTTATAACTGGAGGTTTGTATCCTTTGACCAATATCTCCTCATTTCCATCATCCCCCAGCCCCTGACAACCACAGTTCTACTCTCTACTTCTGTGAATTTGGCTGTATAAGATTTCACACATAAGTGAGATCATGCAGTATTTTTCTTTCTCTGTCGACTTATTTCACTTAGCATAATGCCCTCAAGGTCCATCCATGTTGTTGCAAATGGCAGGATTTCCGTCTTTTTTACAGCTGAATAATATTTCCATGTCTTGGCTATTGTGAATAATGTTGCAATAATCATGGGAGTGCAGATAGCTCTCTGAGATAGTGATTTCATTTTCTTTGGCTATGTAACCAAACGTAGGACTGGTGGATCATATGGTAGTTCTATTTTTAATTTTTTTAGGAACCGCCATACTGTTTTCCATGGTGCCTATACCAATTTACATTGCCACCAACAGTGCACAAGTGTTTTCTTTTCTCTGAGTCCTCACCAACCCTTGTATCTTGTCTTTTTGATAATAGTCTTTCTAACACATATGAAGTGATATCTCATTCTGGATTTCATTTGCATTCCCCTGTTGATTAGTGGTATTGACCATCTTTTCATGTACCTGTTGGCCAATTGGAAGTTTTCTTTGGAAGAATATCTATTCAGGTCCTTTGCCCATTTTTAATTGGATTATTATTATTATTATTATTTTGCTTTTGAGTTATATGCATTCTATAGATATTTTGGATATTAACCCCTTATCATATATACAGTTTGTAAATATTTTCTCCCATTCCAAAGGTTGCCTTTTCATTTTGTTGACTGTTTCTTTTGCTGTGCAGAAGCTTTCTAGTATGATGTAGTCCCACTTGTTGATATTTGCTTTTGTTGTTTGTGCTTTTGGTGTCATATCCAAAAAATACTTGTCAAGACTAATGTCAAGGAGTTTTTTCCCTCTATTTTCTTCTAAGGGTTTTATGTTTCAGGTTTCAGGTCTTGTGCTTAAGTCCTTAATCTATTTGAAGTTAAGTTTTGTGAAAGGAGTAAGGTAGGGGTCCAACTTCATTCTTTTGAATGTGAATATCTAGTTTTCCCAATACCATTTGTTGAAGACACTGTCCTTTCCCTATTGAGTACTCGTGACTACTTTTTCAAATATTAGTTGACTGTATGTACATGAGTTTATCTCCAGGCTCTCAATTCTGTTAGATTGGTTGATGTATCTGTTTTTATGCCAGTACCATATGGTTTTGATTACTATAGCTTTGTAATATAGTTTGAAATCAGGAAATGTAATGCCTCTAAGTTTGTTCTTCTTTCTCAATATTGCTTTGACTATTCAGGGTCTTTTGTGATATCATACAAATTTTAGGATTTTTTTTCTATTTCTGTAAAAAATGCCTTTGAAATTCTGATAGGATTGCAGTGAATCTGTAGATTTCTTTGGGTAGTGTGGACATTTTAACAATGTTAACTCTTCTAATCCATGGACATGGATATCTTTCCATTTATTTGTGTCTTCTTCAATTTCTTTCTTATAGTTTTTGGTGTGTAGATCTTTTACTTCCTTAGTTAAATTTATTCCTAAGTATTTTATTGTTTTTGATGCTGTTGTGAATGAAATTGATTTATTTATTTATTTTTCAGGTAGTTTATTGTTAGTGTATAAAAATAAAACTGATTGTTGTATGTTGATTTTGTATCTTGAAACTTTACTGAATTCATTTATTAGTTCTAACAGCTTTTTGGTGGTATCTTTAGTATTTTCTATATACAGTATTATGTCATCAGCAAGCACACAATTTTACTTTTTTCCTTTCTGATTTGGATGCCTTTTATTTCTTTTTCTTGCTTAATTGCTCTGGCTATGACTTCCAGTACTATGTTGAATAGGAGTGGTGGTAGTGTACACTCTTGTCATGTTCCTGATCTTAGAAGGGAAGCTTTCAACCATTCACCATTGAGTATGATGTTAGTTGTGCTTGTCATATGTGGCCTCTATTATGTTGAGGTATGTTACTTTTATACATACTTTGTTGAGTTTTTTTTATTAGGAAAGGGTATTGAATTTTGTTGAATACTTTTTTTGTATCTATTGAAATGTTCATGATTTTTATCTTTCATTTTATAAATGTGATATACCACATTTATTGGTTTACATATGGTGAACCATTCTTACATCCCAGGAATGAATCCCACTTGACCTGGTGTATGATAATTTTAATGGGTTATTGAATTAGGTTTGCTAATATTTTGTTGATAATTTTGGCTTCTATATTTATCAGGGATATTGGCCTGTACTTTTCTTTTCCTTTCATTTTCTTATCTGGCTTTAGTATTAGGGTAATGCTGGCCTATAAAATGAGTTTGCAAGCATTCCCTCCTCTTCATTTTTTGGGAAGAGTTTGATAAAGATTGGTATTAATTCTTCTTTAAATGTTTGGTAGAATTCATTCATAAAGCCATTTGGTCCTGGGCTTTCCTTTCTTGGGAGGTTTTTGATTACTGATTCAATCTCCTTGCTCATTATTGGTCTGCTCAGAGTTCCTGTTTCTTCATGATTCGGTCTTGGTAGGTTGGATGTTTCTAGGAATTGATCCATTTCTTCTAGCTTGTCCAATTTTTTGGTGTTTACTTAACTTATTCATAGTAGTCTCACAATACTTTGTATTTCTGTGCTATCAGTTTTAAGGTCTCCTCTTTCATTTATAATATTATTTTTTTGAGTCTCCTTTTTTTCTTGGTTACTCTAGCTAAAGTTTTGTTAATTTTGTTTATCTTTTCAAAAAATCTACTTTTAGTTTTGTTGATTTTTTCTATTTGTTTTCTATTTTCTATTTCATTTATTTCTGCTCTGATATTTGTTATCTCCTTTCTTTTGCTAATTTTGCACTTACTTTGTTCTTCTTTTTCTAGTTCCTTAAGGTGTAAAGTTAGGTTGTTTATTTGAGATCTTTCTTTTTTTGTTTAATGTAGGCATTTATTGCTATAATCTTCCTACCTAAACCTGCTTTTGCTGTGTCCTATAAGTTTTGATATATTATGTTTCCATTTTCATTTGTTTCAAGATATTTTTCATTTCCCCTTTGATTTCTTCTTTGACCCATTCGTTGTTTAAGAGTGTGCTGTTTAATTTCCACATATTTGTGAAATTTTTCAGTGTTTCTTTTATTATTGATTTTTACTTTCATAACATTGTGGTCAGAAAATGTATTCATATGATGTTAATCTTTTTAAGTTTGCTAAGGTTTGTTTTGTGATCTGTCCTGGAGAATGTTCAGTGTGTGCTTGAGAAGAATGTGTATTCTGCTGCTGTTGGATGGAATGTTCTGTATATGTCTGTTAGGTTCATTTGGTTTAAAGTATAGTTCAAGTCCAATGTTTCTTATTGATTTTCTGTCTGGATGATGTATCCATTGTTGAAAGTGAGGTATTGGAGGCCACTACTTTTATTGTATTGTTTTCCATTATTCCCTTCAGATATTTTACATATTTGCTTAATATATTTAGGTAATCTGATATTGGTTGCATATATTTATATAATTTATTATCATAAATTTTGGTAAATTAACCCATTTCTCATTATATAATGACCTTCTTTTCTGTTGTTACAGTTTTTGACTTAAAGTCTATTTTATCTGATATGAGTATAGCTTTTGCTATACTTGCTCTCTTTTGCTTTCTATTTGCATGGAAAATCTTTTTCCATCCCTTCACTTTGAGCCTATGTGTGTCCTCAAAGCTGAAGTGCTGAAATGAGTCTCTTGTGGGCAGCAGATAGTTTGGTGTTTTTTTGTTTGTTTGTTTGTTTTGTTTGTTTTTTAATCCATTCAGCCACTCTACGCCTTCTGATTAAAGAATTTAATTTAGTTTACATTTAAAGTAATTATTGATAGGTAAGGACTTGCTAATGACACCTTGTTAATTTTTTTCTGACTGGTTTTTAATTATTTTGTTCCTTTCTTCCTCTCCTGCTGTCTTCCAATGTGAATTGATAATTTTCCATAGTGGTATACTTTGATTCCCTTTTCTTTATCATGTTCATATCAACTATAGGTTTTTGTTTTGCAGTTACCCTGAGGTTTACATGAAACATCTTACAGGTATAACAATCTATTTAAAGCTGATTGCAACTTCAATTGTATTAAAAAATTCTACCCTTTTACTCCCTCCTCACCTTTTATGTTATGTTTTTGATGTCACAATTTACATGTTCTTCTATTGTGTACCCACTGAGAAATTATTGTAGCTAAAGCTATTTTTAATATTTCTGTCCTTTTACCTTCATACTAGAGTTAAGTGATTAACATATTACAGTATTGAAGTATTCTGAATTTGCTATGTACTTACCATTACCAGCGTGTTTTATATGTTCATATGTTTTCATGTTACTAATTAGCATCCTTTCATTACAACTTACAGAACTCCTTTCAACATTTCTTTTAAGGTAGGTCTAGTGTGATGAACTCCCTTAGCTTTTGTTTGGGAGTCTTTATCTCTCATTCTGAAGGACAATGTTTGCTGGGAAAAGTGTTTTTGGTTGGAATTTTTTTTTCTTTTAGCACTTTGAATATATCATTTCACTCTCTTCTGACCTGTAAGGTTTCTGCTGAGAAATTTGCTCATAAACTTATAGGGGTTCTCTGGTAAGTAACAAGCTTCTTTTCTCTTGCTGCTTTCAAGGTTCTCTCTTTGTCTTTTATTTTAGACAGTTTTATTATAATGTTTCTTGGAGGAAATCATTTTGGGTTTAAATTTATGAGCTTCATGAACTTGTATGTCCAAATCTCTCCCCAGTTTTGCAAAGTTCTCAGCCATTATTTCTTTAAATATCTTTCTGTCCCTTTCTCTCTCTCTTCTCCCACTGGCATGCCAGTAATGCACAGATTGTTTCTCTTTATGTGTTCCATAGATCCCATAGACTCTCTTCGTTCCTTTTCAGTCTTTTTCCTCTTTCCTCCTCTGACTGGATAACTTCAAATGGATAATTGTTAAATTGTTTATCTCTGTTCATTTATAGCTCTCTGAACATCTTTACAGCAATTATTTTGAATCTTTTATCAGGAAATTAATATATCTCCATTTCTGGGGGGTCAGTTACTGTAAGTTAACTGTGTTCCTGTGGTGGTGTCATGTTTCCCTAATTCGTCATGATCCCTGTAGGCTTGCATAGGTATCTGCACATTTGAAGAAGCAGTCACCTCTTTCAGATGTTATAGACTAACTTTGGTATGGAAAGTACTTCACCTCAGGGTGGGTGCATGTTGTAGCATGCTGCAAACTGGGGTCTAGTGATATAAGTCACAAAATGTGGGGGCTTGTGGTGATTCTGGTTCTGGGGGAGGTATAATGTCTTGTTGGCTTAGGCTGCTGAGGTCCATGGCATTGACAACTGTGTGGTCCTTGGCAAGCACTGAAGGAGTTCTGCAGTGGCTGTAAGGCCTGTTGGGGTCTTTAGCAGGGCCTCCAGTTACCAGAACAGGGCATCAGTGGTGGTCAGCACTGGTGGTGTGCATACACTTGACCATGGAGGCTGACTTCAGGTGCCTGTATAGTGGCAGGGGCTGGATGCAGACATATACATAGTGGTTATGGCCAGGGCCAGCAGTAAGTGCTGGGGCCAACTGTGGGCATGCTAGTAGCTGTGGAGGCCCTGGCTGCCTCGTATGCACTCATATGGCTGTAGGTATCCCCACAGGTATGCGCACGGTAGTGAAGGCCAGTGATGGGAGTTGGGCCAGGGGCAAACAGGTGTGCAGCCGGAGGGGTTAGCTACAGGTGAGCCAGCAGCACAGGCCAGTGACAGGAGACTGTGTCAGGTCTGGGCCCCCAATCAGCTTTGGGAATCGTGGCTGTCTGTGTGTACTCCTGTGGCTTCAGGGTCTCCCTATGGGCATGTGCATGGCACTGGAGACTGGTGACAGGAATTGGGCCAAGGTCTTGCAGGTGCACAGCTGGAGGGGGTAGTCCTCAAAGCACATATAGTTCTGGGGGCCAGCTGCTGGCGTCTAGGCTGGTATCTCACACTCACACAGTAGCAGAGGCCAGCGCTGGCTACCAGTATGGATCCCAGCTTTGTTGGGGAAAGGGGAGGGAAGGGTTGGAGAGAAAGCAAGGAGAGAGCTGGTGTCTGCAAATGGAAAAATCTTCGGGGGGAAACCTCAGTGGTGAGATCTGTAGGGGGCCTGAGGCAGCTGTGTTGCCTTGGTTTCTTCAGCAGTGAAAGCTGCTGGGGTCCTCTGCAAAACCAGTCACTAGGAATCTGCTCTGAATGGCTCCCCCCACTTCATGGTTCCCACTGCATGTCTGATCCTGTTAGCCTCTGCTCTTCTTCCTTGTTTCTAGCCATCTCTAGATGTCTCAGCTTTGTTAGTCTCTAGATAGGGCGAGACTGAAGAGGGTCTTTCATGAAGCATCCTGAAAGTCTGGGGAAGTTGGTCACTTACCTTGTTCCCGCTTTCCTGGTGAGGGGCACTCTTTTGAGCCAGAGAGTTCCCTCTTGGTACTGTGCAATGTCAGCCTGGAGGATAGGATGATGTAGGGAAAATGAAGCTATTTTTTCTTCCTTTTGTGTGTGTGTGTGGTTATTCTCAGAAGGAATTTTGTTCCACTGTGTTGCTGAAGTTTCTTAAGTGGACTTCTAAGCTCTCCCAGAGCTAATTTTGTTCGTGGATAGCTGCCTAATTGTTGATTTTTGTTGCGGGTGGAAGCTGGGGTCTCCTACTCAACTGTGATGGTGACATCACCTGCTTTCTCACTCTTTTATTGTAGCCCTTTTTTCTGGGACTCACCACCCTCACTCCTACCACTAAATTGTGCATCTTGACTCTCCCCTTAGAATGAGTTTTTCTGAGGAAATTCCTTTTTTTTTTTTCCTGCTGCAGATAGACTCTTTTTTTTTTTTTAAAGATTTGTTATTTACTTATTTATTTAAATTTTATTTATTTATTTATTTTTGGCTGTATCGGGTCTTCGTTGATGCGCGTGGGCTTTCTCTAGTTGCGGTGAGCAGGGGCTACTCTCCGTTGCAGTGTGCGGGTTTCTCATTGTGGTGGCTTCTCTTGTTGCGGAGCACGGGCTCTAGGCATGTGGGCTTCAGTAGTTGTGGCACGTGGGCTCAGTAGTTGTGGCTCGCGGGCTTAGCTGCTCCGCGGCATGTGGGATCTTCCCGGACCAGGGCTCAAACCCGTGTCCCCTGCATTGGCAGGCGGATTCCCAACCACTGCGCCACCAGGGAAGTCCTGCAGATAGACTCTTGATTTGCCTGCTTCACCATTCCTAAATCCCCCAGTAAGCAAACCTTAGGGTAAATTGATACACTTCTAACAGATTATGTACCTATAATAGATTCATTAAACTCTATCATACACACACACACACACACACACACACACACACACACGGAACAGTAATCCAGGGCCTAGTGAAGGAACTTGCACAGTAAGAAGGAAGGACTGGACAAGGGAATAAAAAGGGGAGGGAAATGAAAGGGGAGGAAAACAAAAGAGGAGGAATGGAATAAATAATTAGTTCTGGTGCAGAATTCAAGAAATTGAGTACATAATAAATCCTTAATAATTTAAGAGAAGAGGAATGGATGGAAGTAAGTAACAGTTTTAGAGATTCTGATACATTTTTTAGAGAGTGTATGTTATATAATCTAGAATGTATAAAAAGAAACACATTACGATGGCCAAGATACAATGTAACTAGAATATGTAGCATGATATTTAAGGCAAAATCCTCAAATACATTTACACATTTACTTCATCTCTCCAGGGGTAGAGATGTCATTTCTTAGGAAATTTCAGGTGACGAGGTTGTGCCAAATTCACGGGAACCATCTGTGAAATTCGTGGGAGAAAAGTAGCGGTAGAGAAGTTGCTTATCCGCAATGTAAGAAGGCTGCAGCATCAGCTGGAAACCTCGGTTCTGTGATGGGCTTTTCACATCGCTGAGAGGCAGAGCCCCATGCTGTGAGAGGCTGAGGCCCCTACTGGGACATGCCGTCTGCACATTTGCTGGGTTTCTTGTGTTGCTGGGCTCTTTGTGTTTTGTGGTGCAAGTCAGAAGCAGCGGAATATGTGAACCAGGGACAGGTATATTAAAGATCTCCTGTAGCTTTTGGTTGCATGTATTTCAACTACTTAGAAACAGTAGCTCCAGGTTCATACCTTCTGTCCTTTATGTGTTTAGTCAGTTACAAAGCATGTCTTCGCTTTGTAAAATGAGAGCCGGAGGGCTGATTTTTACGTTCAGAAAAAAGGGATGTGTCAGACTCATTGTTATGAGGAGTCTTATACGTGTGATACAGTGTCCTGTGGCTGCAGAGGGCCAGACCGTTTCTTCCGGAGCTGAAATCTTTAATATAAGTTTAACTGCATGTCTCTAAGCAAAGACCTTCTTGTCTAGCTATAGAGACAAAAAAGTTTGCAGAGAAAATGATGTGTGTGGACTGCTCTCACTATGTCCTTCCTCTGCCTCAAGACCTTGATCCAGATAAAGTTAGGTGAGGGTGACCAAGGTAGAAGACAGAAATGATCTGATAACAATGGAATCATGCGCTACATGGATTTCCAAAATAATTTTTTAAAGTATTATATTAGTCATGTTGTCTCTTTCAGTTGCATGGAATAAAAATTAAACTTGAACTGTCTTAAAAAAACTAAATGTACTGACTCCAAGGTACACGATCAGGCAAGGCTGGATCCTGGTGTACAAGGATTGTTGTCAGGAGCCTGACTCATTCCATCCCTTGATTTGTCTTTTTCTTGGTGTTGGCTTTGTTCTTAGACTCTTTCCAAACAACTGAAGCTTTACGTTCTATCACCTCAGCAACCCCAGCAGACTGTCTCTCTTTCCTTATAGAGGCAGAAACAGTTCTCCAGCTGATGCTCATTGGTCCAGGTCAGGTCATATATCCATTCCTGAACCCAACATTTACTCTGATGGATAGAACCTGGGCCGTGTGCCCACTCTTTCCCCTCAGTCAGATTAGGCTCAACGCCACCCACACCAATGATCTAAGAGTAAGAGAGGGATGGCTCTGCAAACTGTATGAAAGGAAAAAAACCCAGATAACTTAAACAAATGGAAAGATATTCTTTGCTCTTGGATGGAATGGCTTAACCTCAGAAATGTCAACTCTCTCAAGTTAGTATATAAGTTTAAGGCAAAACCAATAAAGATACCACTGAACTTTTCCCCTAGAGCTAGACAAATTGAATCTAAAGATGATTTGAAAAATAAACAATCAAGAACAACTAGGCAAACCCTAAAATGAAAAGCAATGAAAGAAATTATATTTTAATACCCCATTAAACTTTCCAATATTACCTATTATAAACAATACAGGAAAGTATATTTTCTACATGTTTTCTTGTGCAAATGTGCAAGATTTTTCTTTAAGGTAGCTCCTTAGAAGGCAAATTAGTAGGTTTAGGGTATGTACCTTTACCAAATTAGTTCTTAAAATTTTTTTTTTTAGTTCAAAAGGTTTAGGGACTTCCCTGGTGGCGCAGTGGTTAAGAATCCGCCTGTCAATGCAAGGGACACGGGTTCGAGCCCTGGTCCGGGAAGATCCCACATGCCACGGAGCAACTAAGCCTGTGAGCCACAACTACTGAGCCTGCGCTCTAGAGCCCACGAGCCACAGCTACTGAAGCCCGTGAGCCTAGAGCCTGTGCTCCACAACTAGAGAAGCCACCACAACAAGAAGCCCGTGCACCTCAACAAAGAGTAGCCCCCTCTCGCCACAACTAGAGAAAGCCCGCGCGCAGCAACAAAGACCCAACTCAGCCAAAGATAAATGAATTAATTAAAAAAAAATTTTTTTTTAAGTTTTAAAAGATTAACTATAGTGTGACATACATATTTCTGTATAAATGTTTTACAATTATAATTTATATCATTATTGGAAATACTGAGACTAATAGGACCCACCCCATGGAATGAGAGTTAATTGAGAGTTGAGTTTACTCAATAATTAGTATCGGGCTTCCCTGGTGGTACAGTGGATAAGAATCTGCCTGCCAATGCAGGGGACATGGGTTCGAGCCCTGGTCCAGGAAGATCTCACATGCCGCGGAGCAACTAAGCCCATGCACCACAACTACTGAAGCCTGCGCACCTAGAGCCCGTGCTCTGCAACAAGAGAAGCCACTGCAATGAGAAGCCCGCGCACTGCAATGAAGAGTAGCCCCTGCTCACTGCAACTAGAGAAAGCCTGTATGCAGCAATGAAGACCCAACACAGCCAAAAAAAGAAGAAAAAAAAATTTAATATCATAATTATATTAGAGAAAAACCTAAAACTAACAGGCATCGTGATGGTGTTAACTGAACTTCCAATCTCTCTTCAGCAGGGAAGTCACATAACTCTTGGCTGGCCCCTTGTCTTCTTCAGTCATCTTAGTTCTTTGTGGCCCCTGATTTTCATTTTGGTTCTCCTCCCATCCCTTTTGAATTGATTAATCCCTTGTATCAATGCCTTTATTACTTAAAAGAGTTTTCAGACTCTGAGTTTTTAAAAATTCACACTTGACTGAGTTTTCTGTTTCAGGCATCTAGCACAACACTTGACAAATAGAAGACCTTCTGTTCAACTGAAGTCTTTGTCAATTATAGTTTATAGCTCTAACTATCCCTGACCTTATTTGCATAGCTCCATGCAAAGTTCCATACTGGAACTTCCAATGCATATTTGGAAATAGTATTGCCAGATGGTTCCAACAAGAATACTAAGATCAATTGAGGAAAAAAATAAATTGACCACAAACCCAAAGTACACATGCCATCAGGAACAGTTTGTTGCTGACAATCCATATTACCTCTTATGCTTTACATTAGATGGTTTTTAATCAAATGTTTATTTTTCAAAAACACACTTTGTTTTCAAACAAGTGGATGATATAGCCCAAGAAGGCAAACTCTTTTTTTTTTTTTTTTTGAGCCAACACTTAATCTGCTGTGTTAATTGGTCCATATATTAATCATGACCACTGCTGATCTTGTAAAGGAACTTCTCTGTAGTGCACTCCAGAACATTTTCTTTTTCTGAGAATTATGCAAACTGGAGTAGCATTTTACAGCTGAATTAATATTTACCAGTGAATCTTAATGTTCACATATCTTTATATGTCTATTAGTTATCCATTACTGTGTAACAAATTACTCCAAACCTTAGTGGCTTTAAATGGCCACTAATTTATTTTATTATCACTCATAGTATTTATTGTTTTTGCCAGTCAGGAATTCATGAGTGTCTAGGCTCGGTGGTTCTGGCTCAGGGTTACTAATGAGGTTGAGTCAGTTGTTAACTGGGGCAGCAGCCATGTGAAGCCCTAACTGGGGCTGGAAGATGCACTTCCAAGGTGGCTCACTCACATGATTGGCAAGTTGGTGCTGGCTGTTGGCTTCTTGCCATGTGAGCATCCCCAAGAAACTGCCTGAGTAATGGTCTGCAGAATCATGACCCCTGTGGCAAGCATACTAGAGTCTCTGTGTAGAATTTTCAAAATATCACTCTTATTCTGGGATTCTGATTATTTACACTGATAAGGATGGTGTGGGAACAATTTAGAACTAATAGTGTACATAATAGGAAGAATTACATCCATGTCATGATTTTCTGAACTCAAAGTCAATGGCATTCTGTCTGCCAAATTTAGGGTGTTATGTCAAGGTCACTTTCAGGACAATCCAGTGAGGTGGGTATTATTATCACTTCAAATTTACACATCAGAAAACTGAGAAAGCAACTGCTCAGATAATTGCCCCATGGAGCTAAAATTTGAATTTAGGCATTGGACTCTGAAACCTGTGCTCCTAAAAATCAAGCTATACTGTCTCCTCTTTGGCTCTTTTTTTTTTTTCTTCTTACAAAATTAAAACTTCATTTTATTATGAGAATTTGAATATACAATAAAGTAGACAAAATATTTCTTGAACATACATGTACTCAGTACCCAACTCCACTGACTATCAACTTATAGCCATTCATGGCTCATCTACACCTCTCTCTCCCTTATTTATTTTGAAGGAAATTTCAGATATCATGTCATTTCATCCATAAATATTTCAGTATGACTCTCTAAAAGAAAAGGGCTTTTTAAAACATAAACATTATCAGATGAAAAAAAGTAACACTAATTCCTTATTATCAAATATTCAGTCAATGTTCAAATTTCCAATTGTTTCATAAATGTCATTCCTTTTTAAAAAATATTTTCATTTGAGTCATCATTTGAATAATGTCCACACATAGTGATTGGTTGACATGTCTTTTAATTTTATTTTTATTTATATATTCCTCTCCATCTTTTTATTTTTTCTATCACTGATGAACATGTATTTCCAAGACTTGACTATTATAAACAAAGCTGAAATAAATGTCCTTGTATTTATTTTTCTGGGAACTGATGTTTCATGTTTTCATCTATTTTTATTGGCATATTTAATTTTTTCAAACTGATTTTTAAGAGTTCTCTAAATGTTAAAGAAATTAACTTATTTTCTAATATGTATATTATATATTTTTCCAGCTTGTTTGTATTTTGACATCTTTTATGGTGTTTTAAAGTTTAAAATTTGTGTGTTGTCAAATTTATCAAGTGTCTGGATGTCTCTCTCACTCTCACTCTCTCTCTCTCTCCTGTGATGGTCCCAACCATTTATAATTGATTTCAAGATTTTATAATTTATTAGATGTTGCAAAATGGTAATATTCTATAATTATTTCATCTCTTCTTTATTTACTAGCTAGCTGCAATACTTGTATAAAGAGAAACACCCTTCATCTACTATTTGGTTACCCAATGATTCAGTTTATATAAGAAAGAGAGAAAATAAGAAAAATCTCAAACAATCTAACCTTACACCTAAAGGAACTAGAAAAAGAAGAATAAAAAAAGCCCAAGTTACTAGAAGGAAATAATAAAGATCAGAGTGGAAATAAATGATATAGAGACAAAAAAAAAAAGAAAGAAAGAAAGAAAAAAAAAGAAAAGACCAACAGCTGAAACTAACAGGTGGTTCTTTAAAAAGATAAACAGAATTGGTAAGCCTTTAGCCAGACTCATGAAGAAAAAAGAGGGCTCAAGTAAATAAAATCAGAAATGAAAAAAAAAAAAGCAATCAGAGAGAGAAATTAAGAAAACAATACCATTTACAATTGTATCAAAAAGAATAAAACACCTAGGAATAAATTTAACCAAGGAAGTAAAAGGCCTGTACTCTAAATCTATAAGGCATTGATGAAAGAAATTGAAGATGACACAAACAAGTGGAAAGATATACTGTGCTCATAGGTTGGAAATTAATATTGTTAAAATGTATTATCCAAAACAATCTACAGATTCAATGGAATTTCTAACAAAATACCAATGGCATTTTTCACAGAACTAGAACAAATAATCTTAAAGTTTGTGTGGAACCCAAAAAGACCCCAAGTAGCCAGAACAATCTTGAGAAAGAGAAACAAAGTTGGAGATATCACACTCCCTGATTTTAAGTTATATTACAAAGCTATAGTAATCAAAAAGTATGGCACTGACACAGAAACAGACACATAGATCAATGGAACAGAATGGAGAGCCCAGAAATTAACCCATGCTTAACTGGTCAATTAATCGAAGGAGGCAAGAATATACAGTGGGGGAAAAGACAGTCTCTTCTATAAATGGTGTTGGGAAAACTGGGTAGCTACATGCAAAAGAATGAAACTGGACCCCTTTCTCACACCATATACAAAAATAAAGTTAAAATAAAGACATAAATATAAAACTTGAAACCATAAAATGACTAGACAAAAGCATGCAGTACACTCTTTGACGTTGCAGCAATATTTTTTTTCAATCTGTAAGGTAAGGGCAACAAAAGCAATAGTAAACAAATGCAAAAAAAGAAAAAAAACCCCCACCAAACTAAAAAGCTTTTACACAGTGAAGGAAATCATCAATACAACAAAAAGGCAACCTACTGAAAGGAAGAAGATATTTGCAAATTGTATGTCTGATAAAGGGTCAATATCCAAAATATATAAAGAACTCTCACAAATCAATATCAAAAAAACAAACAATTTGGTTAAAAAATAAGCAGAAAACCTGAATAAACTTTTTCCAAGGAAGACATACAGATGGAAAAAAGACACATGAAAAATTGCTCAAATCACTAATCAACAGGGAAATGCAAATCAAAACCACAATTAGATATCACTTTGGACCTCTCAGAATGGCTGTTATCAAAAAGACAACAAATAACAAGTGTTGGTGAAGATGTGGAGAAAAGGAAGCCCTCCTATTGGTTGGTAGGAATGTAAATGGTACAGCCACTATGAAAAAAGTATGAAGATTCCTCAAAAAATTGAAAATAGAACTACCATATGATCCAGCAATTCCACTTCTGGAAAAAAAACAATAATTCAAAAAGATATATGTACCCCAATGTTCATGGCAGCATTATTCACCATAGTCAAGATATAGAAGCAACCTTAGTGTCCACTGATAGATGAATGAATACAGAAGATGTGGTATATTTTATTTACACAATGGAATATTATTCAGCCATAAAAATTATGAAATCTTGCCATTTGTGACAAAATGGATGGACCTAGCGGGTATTATGCAAAGTGAAATAAGTCAGACAGAAGAAGACAAATACAGTATGATTTCACTTATATGTGGAATCTAAAAAACAAACAACCAACCAAATAAAACAGAGACAGACCCATAGATACAGAGAACAAACTGGCAGTTGCCAGAAGAAAGGGAGGTGGGGGGGTTGGGTGAAAAAGGTGAAGAAGACTGAGAGCTACAAAATATATAGCTCCAGTTATAAAATAAATGTCGAAAAGATATAATGTACAGCATAAGGAATATTGTCAATAATATTGTAATAACTTTGTATGGAGACAGAGCGTTACTAGACTTATCATGGTGATCAATTAGTAATGTATATAAACGTTGAATCACGATGTTGTACAACTGAAACTAATACAATATTGTATGTAAACTACAATAAAAAGTAGACTAAAAATATTGTAATAGATAAAGCAAAAAAAAAAAAAAAAAGAGAGGGAGGAGAAATGCTAGATTATTTCTATTTATTTACCAGCTTTCAAAATAATGATATATATCTACAAGATGACCAACTGGATTTTTAAATCATTATTATTAAGACAAGGATTTAAACAAACTGATACATTTCAATCTATTAAAGATATTATTCTTAACATGCTTAAATTATCCCATCTCTGGCCAATGAGAACGTCTTTAAGTTGGCTCCAGAATCCTTCTGATATAACTCTAGTAGTTTTTAAGAGTTTTTTTCCTTCCCCCTATGAATATGAGAAAATATACTAGACTTATCTTGTGGATCTTCTGCCCCAGTCTTGGACTCAGGTATTTTTTCCAAGGGTCTTACACAGAGATGCAGCAGGATATTTTAAACTTTTGAGTGAAACACAGCAAAAATCAACATCTGTTGGATAGGATGTGAACTACCAGCACAAGGTAGATTCCATTTTCAACATTATGTAATGCTATAATATTTTCAGTGATGGCATATATTTGCAGTCCTAGGTTTTTGGCGGTTGCTGGAATAAAAAGCAGTGCCTCTGAAAATCAGTGTGGAACAGGAAAAGAGAGTGGTGTGTCTAATCTGATTCCAAGGTTTGAGAGGCTGTGCAGACCCCAACAGGTGCATTTATCCTACTAGTAATTGTCACTGTTAAAGAATGAGATAAATTCTTTTTTCAATTTATGTGTATTACTTTTTTTTCAAATGACTACTAAGTTGTTAGGAAAGAAATACTTAAATTCTTTGGACCTAACTACTTAATAAATGAAACTATTGAATTTTTAAACTTTCTTTTTTTTAATCTAGGGCTACCAAGAAAATACTACTGAGACATCAAGACACTGTGAATGGAGAATGTTTGGGAGCCTCTGGATTAAACTGTCCTTGCTTTTGTCTGTATGTGGCTAAGAGTTCTCTTGTGGGTCATTGCTGCCATTTTAAAATTTACTTCTGGGGCTTCCCTGGTGGCGCAGTGGTTGAGAATCTGCCTGCCAATGCAGGGGACACGGGTTCGAGCCCTGGTCTGGGAAGATTCCACATGCCACGGAGCAACTGGGCCCGTGAGCCACAACTACTGAGCCTGCGCGTCTGGAGCCTGTGCCCTGCAACAAGAGAGGCCACGACAGTGAAAGACCCGTGCACCGCGATGAAGAGTGGCCCCCGCTCGCCACAACTAGAGGAAGCCCGCGTGCA
This sequence comes from Balaenoptera borealis, assembly GCF_965194805.1. NCBI lineage: Eukaryota > Metazoa > Chordata > Mammalia > Artiodactyla > Balaenopteridae > Balaenoptera > Balaenoptera borealis. Next base: position 43,002,774 of record NC_138863.1, on the reverse strand, counting down.
GAAACGAAGACCCAACACAGCCAAAAATAAATAAATAAATTTATAAAATTTACTTCTGTTTATCTTATTAGTAGTATATTAGTGTTTATATTGTAGCAACTCCTTTAAGTCACTTGCCCAACATTTGAAGATTAGTGTAGCTAAAACAAGATAATATACTACAGTTGAAAGTGGTGACAGTGCTAGTCCAGTAAAATATTAGTCTATCCATTTGTTGAGAGTTTGACTTGCTTTCTATAACAACTTGTATGTGGTGCTGGATTACTTCAGGGGCTGATTTCCTTATTGAAAAGCCACATCGGCGAATTTAATTTCAGATGAGTATGGCTGCTCTACCAGGCACAGGTTAGCTATAATATATCATAATATACTGAAGGCAGACGAACAAAAGCAGGTACCACTCTCGACTTCATGAAACTCCCATTCTTGTCTCAAGACCGTTTAGGAATTTAATGTGCACACAACCACTTAACATACAGAACTAGGCAAGGTGCCAGGGTCAACTGGTGTATGAGATAATAACAAAGCTAAACTACTTTATTATTTTTCTTTAGATAAAATAGAAATAATAGTTCTAATAATTTTTCTAGAATTCCTGGACTGTACTCCCTCTCTTTGGAGACCACTACTCCAGACCACTTAGTTACTGCATGATAACATTTTCCTTGCTATGTCTCTTCCTGAGCTAAACCAGTGAAGCTATTTATTGGCCATCATGGCCTTAGGCAAGTCAACTGGGGCCAGGTTTGCACCATTTCCTGACACTTGCTTGGTACAAGAGACCCCGTCTGGCTGTCTTGTTCAGAAACAAGTTAGGTGGCCTGCACTTCTGAGTTTTCATAAAAATTGGAGCAGAATATTCTGCATGGCAGAGTAAATTTGGGAACTATCAGGGTGGGTTTTGTTTCTCTTGGTTTGTTCCACCTCCCAACCATCGACTCCCTCACTGAACTAACACCCTCTGTGGCCTCAGGAGACATTCATTTGTTCCAGGGATGGTCAGACACGGAAGAATCAGGAAAGAAGAAAATGTTATTTGCACTTCTAAATACATTGAAATATCCATAGTAGACTTCCAAGTCTTGGAAGCCTGGGTGCTTTTGATTTGCAAGAGCTTTCTGAGAGAGAAAAGATTTTTGGGGGGAATTGTACAAGCTTTACTTTGAATATCAAGAGCTGAAGTTCTTAACAAATATTCGTATGTAAAGTTTATCCATTAACTGTAAGTGTGAGAGAATTGTGCCACCACCTCTATCCACTCCTCCAACACACACACAAAAGAAATTTAAAAATCTTTTCTGCACTGAAGATGAAGACAAGAATTTTCAAGGGTTAATTATGTCCTTAACACTCCCATCCACCAAGATAGAGAGGGTGATTGCAACTCCACATAAAGTTTGGAGGAAGCTATGGAAAAGATCTGTGATTCATTTTATTTTATTTTTAAAAAATTTATTTATTTGTTTTACTTTCGGCTGCATTGGGTCTTCGTTGCCATGAGCGGGCTTTCTCTAGTTGTGGCGAGTGGGAGCTACTCTTCGCTGCGGTGCGCGGGCTTCTCATTGCGGTGACTTCTCTTGTTGCGGAGCACGGGCTCTAGGCCCGCAGGCTCAGTAGTTGTGGCGCACAGGCTTAGTTGCTCCGTGGCATGTGGGATCTTCCCAGACCAGGGCTCGAACCCGTGTCTCCTGCATTGGCAGGCAGATTCTTAACCACTGAGCCACCAGGGAAGCCCCATGTGATTCATTTTAAAGAATATAGCCTGAGGAGACTGTTAGCTTCTCCATGAATCCACTGGCTTGCTTGGTGCTGGCATGGTGAATCAGTAGTGAGGCGGGCGTAGACAAATAGGCTGCAGGCAGCTTCACAGGTCTCAGACAGCAGAGCATTCCTGATCTCTGAGAAGGTTTGGGCTGGAGGGTGAGAGGACCTGAAGGGACACCACAGTGGGAAAGAGGAGGATGCAGAGTTCATGGACCATTCAATTGGAAATCTTGGTGAATATACAGATTTCATGTCATTTACTTCTGCTTGCCTTATTACTATCATCTTTAATAACCGTGGACCAGGTGCTCTCCCCCTGCTGCAATGACTCTGCATATGCCCAAGAACAAAGATACAGCCCCCAGGGCAAAGTGAGGAGGCCCAGAAGCTTGAAATGACTAAGATCCTGAAAAAAATGATCCTGAAAAAAAGATATTGAAAAAAATAATTTCATTCAACATGTATTTTTGAGTTTCTACAAAGGGACAGATAGTTCCAAGGATTGAGGAAACAGTGATCACCACAGGAGATAACCATTTTGCTTTTAGGCATTCTCAAGGGGTAGCCTAGACAATAAAAAGATAAATAAACAAAATGCATAGCATGTTTGACCGTGAGCTATAGAAAAGATTAAGTCAGGGAGATGGAATAAGTAGTGTTGAGTAGGAAGGTGATGGGCAGTGATTAGGCGGGGAGATTGTAATTTTAAATAGAGTTGCCAAGAAAGTCCTCACTAAGAGAATAACATTTGAGTAAAGACCTGAAGGGGTGAAGAAATGAGCCATGTGGATAAGTGGGCAAAAAGCATTTCAGGCAGAATAAACAGTAAGTTTACCTAAGGCCGGGGCATGCCTGATGGGCTGATAAATAGCATAGAAACCAGTGTAGCCAGCACAGAGTGAATGGGGGGAGACTGTTAGGAGAAGGACTCAGAGAGTAACACTGGAAGAGTGTGTGTGTGTGTGTGTGTGTGTGTGTACTGAAATGGGACACATATAAAGAGTTTGGAGGAGAAGATACAAACCTTCCTTACAAAAGAATTCTATTTTATATATATTGATATTCTCCTCTTCAGGAGGTGGAACCTTCTCTGCCTTGAAGGTGGGCTAGACTTAGTGACTTAATTCTAAAAAGAGACTATAGGAAGGGAGAAATAGTAACTTTCCAGTAGAGGAACCTGGAAAATACTGGAAAGTTGTCCCAGGAACTCCTGGGAAACTGTCATAGACTAGAGGAGACTAGGGAGATATAATGAGTAAATGAAGTATGTCACGCTTAGATCCTGGAACAGAAAGAGGATATTATTAGAAAAGCTGATGAAATCCAAATATTTATTAATATTTAATAATCCAAATTATTATTAACTAGGAGACTAGTTCATAATAATGTATCAAGGATTTTGTTCTGTTTTGTTTTGGTTTAGCTTTGACAAATGTTTTATGGTAGTATAAGATATTAATGATGGGTGAGAGGTATACTGAAACTCTCTGTATCTAGGAGAATGCAAGCATCTCCTCTTATTTAGAAAAAGACATCCCAAGATTGTCTATATTACCTGGAGCCCTGAAGTTATCAAAGAGATTCATTATGGCTATGAAAATAACCCTGGACAGCACAACAATATGGAATAGGTAACCAGAGCCAATATCAGGTGCCTTGGTTACAGGAGACTTGCTGCTTACAAAGAGAAAAAGTCAAGTAGATTCAAACTTGACCTTGCTACCTGTGAACTACTAAAAGGAAAACACCAGTCCTTCCCAGGGAATAGTACAGCATAGACCTACTGAGCCTAGGAGGCTAGGAGGGGAAGATCCATGTGGCTGGCTAAGGCTACTTACCAATTTCCACGTGTCTGGCTTGATTATGTGTTTTCCTTGATGTGGGCCCATTTTTTTTTTTTAATTAATTAATTAATTTATTTTATGGCTGTGTTGGGTCTTCGTCGCTGCACGCGGGCTTTCTCTACTTGCGGCGAGCGGGGGCTACTCTTCGTTGTAGTGCGTGGGCTTCTCATTGTCATGGCTTCTCTTGTTGCGGAGCACGGGCTCTAGGCGCACGGGCTTCAGTAGTTGTGGCACGCGGGCTCAGTAGTTGCGGCTCGCGGGCTCTAGAGCACAGGCTCAGTAGTCGTGGCACACGGGCTTAGTTGCTCCGCGGCATGTGGAATCTTCCCGGATCAGGGCTCGAACCCATGTCCCCTGCATTGGCAGGTGGACTCTCAACCACTGCGCCACCAGGGAAGTCCCCTGTGGGCCCATTTTTTCAGAGCTAGGATTTGAGTAATTTAAGTACTTTTTAAAGCATTTATTTTATATCTTGTACATGTGCTACCAAGATTGTTGTAGTAGTTTATACTCATTAATTTCTCATTTATTTTACATATAAAATGTTTCCATTCGTTAAAACAACAATTAAAAACAACAACAAAAAGACTGAACATAGTATGGAAACCTAGGGAGTTATTACTAACAGGGCACAGAAATATCTTAGTGAATTCAATTTCTAGCTTCAGCATTGACCATCTACATGATTGTGAATTTATTTCTCTTATTTCTTCAAAGAAGTCTTTATTCTCAGATTATTTTTGTTTTCATTATAAATGATAACTTTAGGGCATGTCATGTTCCCAGTGTATTTGCTAAATTTTATTATTAAACACATTTTTTTTTAACCTTGCTTAGATATATAAGGCACATATTCCGTTCTAATCTAAAATCCCCAAGGGCACGTATACGTTGGGAAAATGTATTATCTCTTGAGATAGCGATATTTCATTCTTTTAGAATTACATAAACATACTTTCATTTAATTCCATTAAAAAATATACAGTGTCTGTTGACAGTAAGGTGAAAGGCAATGATGTCACCACCGACTTTAGAATGTCTCCTTTGGCTTAGATTATCTTTGACATTTCCAGTTTGGGACTTTTCTCTTCATCTAATAAAAACCTTTTTTTTTTTTAACCCTTTTATGGATCACCTGTGAAGCTGGATGGACCACCAAAACCTTTTAAGGTAGCATTTTGCTAGCATTTTTCATGCCCTAGGCAAAAAAATCATTGTTAATTTCCATTTCAATCTGTATGAATACCCACCTCATATAGGAAACTCAAGGAGTATGAGAGAGGAGCAATATGTTGAAATTTTCCCCACTTATCAATCCCCTAGAGTAAGTGAAAGCGTGACCTTAGTGACTTTGTATCTGAGTTCTAGTAAGGAATTTTGTTTTTAAAATGATACAAATCCCTCAAGATATAAATTTCTAGTGACTTTAAGGAGGTCTAAAGGGGGGGAAAATGGTCAGCTGGAATACAGACATGATTCAATGGCCAAAGGACGTTTTTGAACCTGACTTTCACTCAACGAGTTTCTAGATTTTAGGACCTGGGAACTTCAGCTCCCTCTTTCTCCTAGGCATACACATACATTTAATTCAAATGCTAAAACAAACAAACAAACAAACAAAAAACAAAACACCAGAATTATTGTCCTTTCATCATATATTTTTTAAATTAATTAATTAGTTAATTAAATTTATTTTTGGCTGTGTTGGGTCTTCGTTTCTGTGCGAGGGCTTTCTCCAGTTGCGGCAAGCGGGGGCCACTCTTCATCGCGGTGTGCGGGCCTCTCACTATCGCGGCTTCTCTTGTTGTGGAGCATGGGCTCCAGACGCGCAGGCTCAGTAGTTGTGGCTCACGGGCTTAGTTGCTCCGTGGCATGTGGGATCTTCCCAGACCAGGGCTCGAACCCGTGTCCCCTGCATTGGCAGGCGGATTCTTAACCACAGCGCCACCAGGGAAGCCCCCATCATATTTTTAAGAACAATTAGACGCTTTGTTTTTTCTAGAAGAATGGAGATGCAGAAGTTTCCCCAGACTTCAGGGGCTGGTTTCTCAATCATAAAGGATCTCTGCCCTTTGAAGGCTCCAGTTTGTCTTGTCAGAGCATGGGGTTGGTGCCACCAAAATCCCCCATTCTGGTCACTCACTTGTATCAAACTAGTAACACTTCTTTTTAGTATACATTTAGCCAAAGTGGGAGAATATGAAATCATTTGAATGTGGCAAGAACACTATTAGGAAATACTGCTTTGGGCGGCTTAAGCTGTCTAAATTTTCTTGAAACCTCTGTTCTGTATTAGGATATATTCATTTATTTTAAAAGGTGAGTGTTTACTAACAACCTTGAGAGAGCTGAATAAGAATCATCAGATTCCATTTTAAAAGATTTTTATTCAGTCATTTTGAATGGTATATTTGGAGGATTTTAATAAAATATATATTTTGAATAGTCCAGGTTGGGTAGTAAGTATTAAGCCTCCTCTTAGGATTTAAGATAATTATGAGGTAATATGGAGCTAAAACTTTAAATATAACTAAGAAGGTGTATTTTTGATATTACAACTGTTCTTAAAGTTTTCAGAATTTTGACCGTCCATTTTGGTTATCCTATTTGTCTGACAGTTTTCTCCGTCTCCCTAAATGTAAAAGTGCCATGTTGTATGCACATGTATTTTAAGCTAATGTAGATTTGAATTAACTTTAAATTGTGTGAAGACTATTGTTCGGAGTACTTTAGGGACTACAGAATCAAGGCAGGAATTAGCAACCAATTTTGAACACTCATTGAGATTCATCTGGAATACCAAATCCTTGGTTTTAAGTGAATAATTTTGGTAGGAGAAGAATCAGTATTCCACAAATTCATGATGAAAGACGGTTATTGCTCAAGCATAATTATCATGACTGACATAAGTACTTGAGAGTAAGTAACAAAATTCACTCTCAATGCTACCAGCCCATCCTGTATTCGAAATTCAATTCGTAGATAAGGAGAATTAAAAAGAAGATGAGTGCCTTCTAATCTGCCATCAAGGTTATTCACTAGTCAAAATCCCTTGTGTTTTTGGTATCAGCACATACTCTTATCTTTTGAAAACCTGATTATTTCACCAATATGGCCTTATTTTCTAAAATGAAAGTGTTTGTCAAGGAGGCAGTTTTCTCTCTGGAAAAACAATTAGAAAAAGCGATGGTCAAGTTATGAAAGAGGAAATGATGTGACTAGCCAATTTAAATGGTGCTACGTCTAAGCTTTCATCATTTCGTTTTTTGCAGTTGAATTAACCTATTTCTTTTTCTGTGCATCTTCCTGGAGAAAATTACTAAGAGTCAGAAAGTCCTCACAGTCCTTAAACATGAGCTCCTTGCTATAAAGCCTGTTTTCTGGCACAGCAGCATGACTTGAGTGTTAGAGATCATGGTTATGGAGAGACCAACCACAGAAGCTGGAATTTCTACAGCTGTTATAACCCCATGTGTTCTTCTGCTCTAAGTTTCTCTATGAGCTAAGTTTGAGAGTCACAGGGTGACCTTGGGCAAATTGCTTAACCTTTCTGGACATCATTTTACTCTAAGACTCTTCACTACGGTGCTTCCCATTTCTGAAATACAGTTGAAATTCTTTGAATACAGAGAATTTTATCAGTCAGACTGAAATATGGGATTCATTCAATCATTAATTAATAAATTATATTCTTGTTTGGAAGAGATATAATTATATTCAAGCAAAATACTCTGTACTAAGATAGGCTGTGGTCTGAAGGGATCCTTTTAGCGTTTGGAACCAGGAGGGGTTCTCAAAACAGACCATACACACGTTCTCATGGAGTAGAATAGAGTATTTCTCCAAAGGCAGCTTTTCAAGAGAAGGCTCTCCTGTGTCACTTCTGTTAAAAATAAGTTATTAAAAATTTGGAAATAAAGCAAAGGGATGGCTGTGTGTCTTTTCAGCATCATAATGTAACATTGTCTAACAGGCCCACCCAAGAATTACTTAATTCTTTTGGAGGACTATCCTTTTGTTTGACATATTATTTTGTATTGATTAGGGCCCGTATTCCGTGATATTACATGTTAATGTATAAAGTTTTATCTGGTAGAGGTGCAAATGATTTCTGTTTATAGAAAATATAACCCTGAGATGATGATTTTATTGCTTTATAGAATATCAACCAGTTTTGTATCTAACCTAGCAATCTATTCCAACATTCTTCCTTCAGTTTCTATAACTACTCAGTTCTCCATATCCTCTTTGAGCCAGATTTATCATCCTGCTGGTTCCCTCATGAATGAGTTATGTAAATTTTGACATACTTAATGTTTATAAGAGTCACAATTGTAACATTAAAACATTTTTACTTTGACAGTTCATTGTTGCTTCCGCTACCTTCCTCCTGCCACCACCTGGAGGAGCAGAGGGTTGCCCAAAGCAGAAGAATTTCTAACTCTACATAGTCCTAACTTTGGATTCCCTTCTCTTTTTCTTTTTCATCTGTGTGCTATCCCCTACTTTAAGATGTTTGTTGTAATGATTCAATCCAATGACAGTACATCATTGGCACTTGAGTTTTAAAAATTTGTGCTTTTGACTATTTTCAAGCAACTTAACATGTAGCGATTTGCAGTTTCGCTGAGGAGTGAATTTTGGTTGTAAGCTTTGCAATACTGATGTGCTAGAATGACTCACAGAAATAGGGAGGCATCCACCACAGCCTCTGAATTTCAACTTGGCTGTGTTCTTTCTCATTAGCATGCACACAAACTCTCCTAAAGTGATAAAACCTTAGTTTCTTTGTGTAAAATGGGCTATAAAAGAAAATAGCGTTGGTAATGGTAGTAAAGAGAAAGAATAGAGGTCTAAGAAAGCAATCATTCTTGGCCACAAAACAAGTTTTGGAGGTGCAAAATATACCATCAATTCAGTTAATTCAGCAAAAAACATGAAAAATATTTGCCCTAATAATCAAATACTTAATTAAAGTAATATATTTTACTCTCATTAAGTTGTCAAAATTTAACAAATAATATTGGTACTTCAAGGGTTTGATAAAGGGTTGTTCTTGTCTAGAAGGTAGAGCAAGAGAGTGGAAAGGTCACTGAACTTGTAATCATAATGTCTGAGTTCAAGTTTTAGCTCTTCTACTAGTTAGCTGTAGAACCTATACCTAAAATCTCTTGGTGGTAAATTCTAGGAGGACATTGTTTATTTATTTATTGAATAGGTTACGTGAAGTTCTAGGGTTAGGATAGATCAGTGACTATTATAAAGATCTCTGCCTTCAAAGAGGTTTCATTTTGCATTGTAGGAGGAAGAGGAAGGAAGAAGGGAAAGATAGTGAATAAAAATAAATAAATAAATAAATAAATAACTAAATACCTTAGAATATGACAAATGACAGAAATTTTTAAAAAAATAAATTAATTTATTTTTGGCGTGTTGGGTCTTTGTTGCTGTGCGCAGGTTTCCTCTAGTTGCAGCAAGCGGGGGCTACTCTTTGTTGCGGTTCACAGGCTTCTCATTGCAGTGACTTCTCTTGCTGCGGAGCACGGGCTCTAGGTGCGCAGGCTTCAGTAGTTGTGACGCACGGGCTCCGTAGTTGTGGCACGCAGGCTCAGTAGTTGTGGCACATGGGCTTAGTTGCTCCGCGGCATGTGGGATCTTCCTGGACCAGGACTCAAACCCCTGTCCCCTGCACTGGCAGGCGGATTCTTAACCACTGCACCACCAGGGAAGTCCCCAGACAATTTTTAAAAAATGAGACAGGGTGAGTGGCCACTGGCAGTGTGTGTGTGTGTGTGTGTGTGTGTGTGTGTGTGCGCAGTTGTGTCATTGCAATAATAAATGAGGTGGTAATCAATGAGGTGGTAAAGGTAAGCCTCCATGATATGGTGACATTTGAGCAAAGACATGAAAAAGCTATGGACTTAACCAAGCTGGGAATAACATCCACATGGAAGGAACAGCTAAAGTGTAGGTGCTAAGGCGGGAGCTTGTCTGGCCCATGTTCTAGGAAGAAGAAGGGACTGATGTGACTGGAGCGGAGTGATCAAGGGGAAGAGCAGTTGGAGATGAGGTCAGAGAGGTAAGCAAGATGGTGTTTTCAGTCCTGTAAGGTCTAGTAAGACATTGTCTTTTACTCTGTACCAGGGGGAGGACAACTGGGGATTATGAACAGAAGATGGATACAAGAGTGTTTTAAAAGAATCACTCTAGGGGCTTCCCTGGTGGCGCAGTGGTTGAGAGTCTGCCTGCCAATGCAGGGGACACGGGTTCGAGCCCTGGTCTGGGAAGATCCCACGTGCCACGGAGCAACTAGTCCCGTGAGCCACAATTACTGAGCCTGCGCGTCTGGAGCCTGTGCTCCGCAACAAGAGAGGCCGCGACAGTGAGAGGCCCGTGCACCGTGATGAGGAGTGACCCCCGCTTGCCGCAACTAGAGAAAGCCCTCGCACAGAAACGAAGACCCAACACAGCCATAAATAAATAAATAAACAAATACTTAAAAAAAAAAGTAAAAAGTCTATTAATTAAAAAAAAAAAAAAAAAGAATCACTCTAGCTGCCATGTTGAGAGTCTTGTAAAGGGGCAAGGCTGGAAGTGGGAGAACTGTTAAGAGGCTACTGCAGTAGCCAGGTGAGAGATGATGGCGTACAGCAGGTGGCAGCAGAGAAGGTGGGGAAAAGCATTCAGATTCTGAATATATTTTGAAAGTACAGCAAATAAGATTTGTGGTTGGAATGGATGTGAGCTGTGAGAGAAAGAGAGAAGTCAAAGAGGGCTCCAGCATTTTTCATTTGCTGAATAGGAAGGTGGGGTTGTTATTAACTGAGAGAAAGCTGAGAGTAGAGAAGGTTTTGGCAGTAAGATCAGTTCAAATTCGGGCATGTTGTGTTTAAGATGTTTATTTTACATCCAAGGACATACAAATCTGGAGCCTGTGAATGTGGTCTGAGTTGGAGATATACATTTGGAGGTCAGCAGCATATCACTGGTATTTAAAGCCATAATACTGCTTTCTTCACCAAGGGAATCAGTGTAGTCAGAGAAAACTGAGCCCTGGGGCATTGCAACATTCAAGGGTCTGAGAGAAAGAGGAAGAACCAACCAAGGAGATTAAAAAGGCGCAGCCAGTGAGATAGGAGAAAAACCAGAGAATGTTGTGTCCTGCAAGCCAAGTGAAAAAGTGTATCAAAAAGGAGAGAGTGATCAACTGTGCCAAATCCTGCTGATAGGCAAGCGAAGGTAGGACCGGGCTGCTGGATTTGGCAACATGATGGATATTGTTCACATTTAGAGTGAACAGTTAAGAGCAGTTTCTTTGGAGGCAAAAATCTGACTAAATTGGTTTTAATGGAGAATGGCAAGAAATAAAATACAGACAGCAGGTATAGGTGTTCCTGGAGGTGTTTTTCTTCAAAAGACAGGGAAGAAATGAGCCAATAGCCAGTGGGTTAAGTGGAATCCAGAGAAGTTATTGTTTTATTTTATTTTTTTTTAATGTTTTTAAAAGATAAGAATGACATCAGTATCTTACTTGCATTTGAATGAAAATGATCCAGCAGAGAGTGCTGGAGTGATGTCTTTGAGTAGGCTGTAGGGAATGGGATTTAGTGCCTAAGAAGAAGTGTTGGCTTTAGGTAGGATCATGGATAGTAACAGGCAGGGAGACAGAGATGTGATACGTGTACTGGTAGGTGTGTAAATATGGTGGGTGGAAGTCTGTGGAAGTTGTCTTCTGATTGCTTTAATTTTCTCAGTGATGAAGGGTAGTGAAGATAGGAAGGAAGTTTGGGTATTTGAGAAGAGTGAAAGTGTGAAAAGGTTATCTAGCAGAGTGGGAAACTGAATGATCTTGGGAAATTAAGTTGTGATATTCCTGTTGTTGTGATATGTATAAGTAGTATTAAGAGCATATTTGAGAAAAAAAAAAAAAAAAAAAAGAGCATATTTGAGGATCCATTCATGAGTTTCAAGTGAGACCATTCAGCAGAACTGTATGTTTTTCTCCAGTCACAGTTAGTTGTAGGGTGGAGGTTTGGCACAGGCAGAGAGTTAGATTGTAACCAAGATTCTGGTCTTCCAAGTAAGTATGATAAATCTGAAGAGAGGCAGAAGAGTCAAAGGTATACGTAAGGGAGCAGTTATAAAGCTTGGTCATGGAACTTAAGCTTGGCAAGTAGGGGGATGATAACATTAAAGGGCAAGGGACAATGGAATAGTGGTAGATCAATGGAGGTCCCAGTGAATTTGAAAGATGATTGGGTATGGGATAGTACAGGGAGTGATTTGGAAAGATTGGAGGTGGTGGTCACAGGGTGGAATGAATGAATTTAACATTAAGAAGGGTTGCATTTACTGCTAATAACATGGTCTTAGGGCTAAGACCATAGGATTAGAGGCTGTTGACATGATCAATGGAGAAGAGAAGAGAAAAGAAGAGAAAAGTTCAAGGAATTGAGAGGCTAAGGTGCAGGCATGATGATCTACTTGTGTGTCCATAGGTTCAAGAATGAAGGCAGGAGTAGTACTGGATAGTACAACTATGAGCCAGGAGCTAGAATCTAGAGAGATGAGGGGATAGCAGAGTCATCAATCAATGTGTGATATATGATGATGTGAGATTCAAGTTGGCATTTTTAGGGAAGAGGGAGGGAGAAGTGTCTGAAAGCCATGAGGAGTAAGGATGACACCTACTCATCTCCAGGCTCGAAGATCTGAAGGCTACAAAAGGTAAAAGCAGTCTCCAATTGGAAGGCTGATAGGGTATTCTCAGGGGAAAGCCAGGTTTTGATGAGAGCAAGAAGGTGAAGGTAGTGTTCAAAGAATGTTTGTGAAAATAGAGGTATGGCAGCCAGCCACCAAGATGATACCCAGTGATCCTCACCCCCTGGTATGTAAGCCATTTTTAGTCCCCTCTCTTACTGAATCAGCTGACTTGTGTGACCAATAGAATACTGCAGAAGTGATGACATGTAATTTCTGAGGCAAGGTCATACCGCAGCTTCTGCTTTGCTCTCTTAGATTACTGGTTCTTGGTGAATCCAGCCACCAGGCCATGAGGACACTCAAGCAGCCCTGTCAAGAGGTCCTTGTGGAGAAGAAAAGAGGCTGCCCGCCAATAACTACCACCAACTTGCCAGTATGTGTGAACTACATTGAAAGCAGATCCTTCCTCCCCAAACTTTCAGATGACTGCAGCCTTGTGAGAGACTCCAAGCTAAAACTGTCTAACCAAGCCATTACCTGATTTCCAATCTGCAAAAACTATCCTATATAGTAAATGATTGTTTTTATTTTAAGTCACTAATTTTTGGAGTTATTTGGTATGCAGCAAATCTATTGATAATTAATACAAGGTTATTTTGCAAATAATGGACATGAATTTCAGAAAGCACCATGGATGGGTTTTCAGGAGTGGTGGAAGGGAGAGAGAAGATGAAAGAATAGGATATGTAAAGAGTTTTAAAAGGATTAGAGTGTGGGAGATAAGAGGGATTCTAGGAGGGTTTGTGGTGGCTGACATAAATTAGGATAAATGAAAAAATGAGATAGCTGTCAAGACAGATAATGGTGGTGAGAACATGTGTTTGGTGGTGAAGAAGGAGGGGGTTTCTGAAAATCTGTCTTCTCCTTTGATTATGCAGGTGGAAGGGCTAGGGAGAGTGGTCTTGGCCCCTGGGCCAGCTCACTCTTGGTCCCTGGTCTTACATGTGTGTTCTGTGTGGATCTCTGTTAATAGTATGTGTTTATTTCTCATTTGATTTTCATATTATTATCCTTACTTCACAAATGAGTATGTTGAGATCTAAGGAGGTTAAGTATCTGGTCTGAGGGCACATAGCTAAGTAAGGCAGAGTCAGAATTTGAATTTGGGTCTCCTGACTTTAAATTCTGCCCCAATTCCGTATTTTACCTGGAGACAGAAACATTTTAAAACCAAAGTACTTTAATTTTCTAAGGGTAGGATGGAAGTTAGTCATCTCAGACATAGATTTATGGAGTGCAATTAGAAATACTCTTTTAAAAGCCCACATGATACCTGTGCATAATGACATAGAAAAGAATCCAATATGAGAGCCATTTACATTTGATCAGAGTAATATCAAGTACCTGGAAGATGCCAGCAAATAAAAGAAAAGAGATAAGAACCAGAAGTACAAAATGGATGTTAAGTTCATTGTTTTATTGCCCTTCTCCCCAGTTAGAATGTAAATTCTACAAGGGCAGAACTTTGCCTTGTGCCTGGCACTCAGTAGGTGCTCAATAAATATTAGTGTGTGTTAAAAGAATGAAGACATGGGGTTCAGCCAAAGGAAAAGTCTTTTGGATGAAAACATTCTAAATAACATGTTCAAGATAAGAGAGTGGGTCAGGACAAGTCGAGGGCATAGTTATGAGGTTGAAGAAATCTGTCATCAGGACTTGCTCCTTGTCTATCCTGCCTGCCGATCCAGACTCCAGGGCAGGTTCACGTTCAGAGACATTTCATCACATCATTCCTGTTGCCACTGTTCTCCTTTAGGTCCTTAGGAACATTGAGAAACCAATAGTTCTTACCTGGCAACATATTAGATCATCTGGAAACTTAACAAAATAAAAAAATGCAACAAAAAACAGTGTCTGGGTTCTCCTCCCCTACATGGTCTCATTTAACTGGCTTGGGGTTGGACCCAGACATCGGCAGTTTTTTAAAAAAGTCTCCTAGGTGATTTTACTGTGTAGCTAGGATTGAGAAGCAAGCAACAACTCAGTAGTATTATCTTTCTCAGGGAAATCTGAACGTTGAGAGATCTGAGGTTGATAGGAAAGGAATGCAGTTCTGAGTAGCACAATTTCAGACATGAGTGGGTGGGTGGACAGGCATCCCCAGAAATCACACCACCTGGGTGTCGCATGGCACTTAGAGAGGAGGTACTCAAATGTCTGCTGAAGGGATGGATGAATTCATACCAGCTCCTCGCTCTTGCATAAAGGCTGATCTCTCTACCTGAAGAGAAGATTGAGCTATGGAGACTGCTCTGACAATGGAACAATCTGGGAAACGAAAATTCTAGATCAGTTGTGGGAGGGATGTGTGGGTGGGAGGATGACTGTAAAGTCATGCGTAGATGAAACATAAACATGTCTTGCATACACATACTACTTTTTTCAAAAGTGTATTCAGAATACCATGGGGAATAAAACAAAGTTTTCTTTTTAAACCTATTATTTAATTCACTGAAGTCTTTTTTATTTTGTATTTTCTTACAATATACAAATAACAATTACAATTAATTACAATTATTGTTTTGGAATCTAGACTTTTTTTTTTAACATTGAAAAGAAGTCTTTCTATTTAAAAAGAATGATACCGTCTCATCTAGTCTGGAGGAAAGATGTTTTGGAGGAGTGAAGGCCGTGCACGAAAGTGAGAGGAACTGGTGGAGGACTATTCTGTGTATACTCAATATATTCCGTTTTATTTTGCGCTGAAAGAAGCTGGAGTTAATACGAGCTCTGAGCACACAAGTTTGATGTAAAGCAGAGCATTTGCATCCTGGCCTTCTCAAAGGGTGACCCAACATCATTCTTAACTGTTTTAAACAAACATAAAAGGAGACAGTCCCAGAGACCTGTTTGGGGCTTCTGGGGTAGAGAGTTTATCCATGTTCCCTCCAACATAACCATAGCTCTGATTCATGTAAAAAGCAATAACATATCCCTCTTCCATGATGACTAGCAGTCAGAAGAGTCATCCATTACTTTATCAGCTCCAAAGAAGAAGGGGTAAATGATAAAGTAGCATCCTTGCCTAAAATGAACGAATACAATGGCTAAATGCTTATTTTTGTAGTGACTCACTGCTTCAAGCTGACTTCTGAATCAAGTATACACAGGCCACTTGTACATTCTCCATCAAATCATTAAGAAGTGAAATGACAATGACCAACCACTGTCTCTAACATTTATTATATATGAAAAGCATTTAGGAGATGTAAAGACCAGGCATTTATGAAACAACTATAAAGATGTAAGACCGAAAGCATCAACAGTGACATTCAGCTGCTCAGTAATGCCAGAAAATGGTTAGTGCCCTTTCGTTTGTGACTTTAATTCTCATGTAGGCTCAAGACAGGAAAAGGCCACCAGCATATAACGGTTGAATGAACATTTGATTTGGAGTCACATGTCCTGGTTCTGAGTCACTGCTCTGACAAAACTTGTTGAAACAATTACCCGAGCAAGTCACGTAATCTCCCAGAATCTCAATTTCCCCATCCTAAATAGGAAATAAGAATTTCTGCTCCACTACTTTAGTAATGGAGGTTTAGTTGACATACTGAGTATTGTAGAAGTATTTTATAAAATAAAAAACATCATGCAGATATTTGCTATTATTATTGCATTAATCATCAATGACCTTATTCAGTCCAAAATAGTGCTGCCCAGATCACGGCTTCATAGTCTGCAAGTTCTGGGTTTAGAGCATCCCATATCCTCATCAGTAGTAAATATTTATTCTAGGGCCCAATAGTAGTCATGTGACTTTAGCTTAAAGGTAATTGTAAATACGTTTCTGTAGCTATCCATATACTAGTAGTGGAGAGGAAAATTGTCAAAACTTATCTGGGGAGAGTCAAGTCTACTATTATTTTGGGGGGGGTTATTTTATTTTTTATTGGAGTATAATTGCTTTACAATGTTGTGTTAGTTTCTGCTGTACAATGAAGTGAATCAGCTATATGTATACCTATATCCCCTCCCTCTTGGACCTCCCTCCCACCTCACCCCCCCATCCCACCCATCTAGGTCGTCACAGAGCACCTTGCTGAGCTTCCTGTGCTTTATAGCATGTTCTCGTTAGCTATCTATTTTACACATGGTAGTGTATATATGTCATTAATGTGAAAATATTGACTTTTTGGTAAGGTCCATAACAAAGGGTTTTAAAAAGTTCTGGAACGAGGCAGGAGAGTGGGGGGGAGGGGGAGTTGGATGAAGGCAGTCAAAAGGTACAAACTTCCAGTTATAAGTACTAGGGATGTAATGTACAACATGACTAATATACTTAACGCTGCTCTATGTTTTATACGAAAGTTAAGACAGTAAATCCTGAGTTCTCATCACAAGAAAAAAATTTTTTTTTCTTTTATTTTGTGTCTATATGAAATGATGGATGTTCACAAAACTTACTGTGGTAACCATTTCATGAAGTATGTCAGTCAAATCATTATGCTGTATACCTTAAACTAATAGTGTTGTATGTTAATTATATCGCAATAAAACTGGAAGAAAAAAATTAAGTAATTTGAATAATGTAAAAAAAGATTAAGGAAAAATGGAGATATTGGAACCTTCAGGAAGCTTGCCACTAGGAGGGGAGAACTGTTCAAACAATAGGTAAACGAGGACCTGCAGGGGCACACTGTGAGAGCCAGCAGGAGCTGCCAGGTGCTGCAAGTTGCCAACTGTGTGTGTGGAAGTTTTCAGTGGTGTGCATGGAAGTTCCCCTTGCTTTCTAGTAGAGCATGGCAGAGATGATCAAAAATCCCATGTAAGGTAGGGGAAAATTATTAGTATCTCAGAACTGAGGCTTTACCATATTAGTATCTTCAATTGCTTCCAGAATGCTCATACTAGAGGCTACTGGCACCATACTGAATTGAGGACTCACGTTTCTTCTACCTGCTGTGCTCTGCTCAATACAGGAGGTCTTTGTAGTTCCATATTTATTAATATTCACATTTTGGTTTCTGGTACTCAGATCACAACCCCAGACAGTGCTGCCTTTGCCTGATGGCTCCCTGAATTACAATTATGAGCATGAAGTTTCATATCCCAGTATCAGTTCAGGCCTCCCAGACCCACAGCAGTTTCCACCAGTGGCTACTACCACACACCCTGTGAACCTGGGAAGGGAGATTATACAGAGATATTTATGGTGAGTCAACAATAAATAAATAATTCTCAGCTTCTGGACAACCAAGCAAGAAGGAAACAATAGGTTATATCACATTCATCTGGCTTCAGAGCATTGTATGGTCTCTGTGGACCCAAAACTTGTTTAGCTTTGAATTCCTTTTCATCTCTAACCACCTCCTCTAGCACCCTAATATACCTTGTCTAGGATTGTTTATTTAGCTAGGCCCATATTTTGCCTTTTCTTGTTTCTAGCATTGACTCCCATCTTTTACCCAATACAATTGCTTTCCTGATAAAGGATCCTGGAAAGTGAGTGGCTGAATAGGTAAAACTTGGAGGAAGCTCTCACTTTTGTCTTTTCAAGGCTAAACAGGACACATGAAAATAAAATAAATAATACAATCATTATTTTTTCCACCTGTACTAAGTAGAATGAAAATAGGCTTACCTCATCAAATATTTTTTTCCAGTAAAGAAACATATGGCCTGACCATATTTCTCCATTTCCTAGGATTAGTAGAGGATTCGAAATTATAGTGAAAGATTGAAGGAGATGACTGTGGGATGAATCAGAGCCCTAAAGGAGAGGTCGTTCAACAGACATCTTCATAATGATTCAGAAGACCTTCAGCTTCCAGAGGAATAAAGCTTTACAGTGAACAGAGGGTATTATGCAGACATACCCTGCAGAGGAACTGCTGGACAGATTGGTGTCCATATGAATTCTTTTGGCAAGAGATACTGAAAGTTCTGGATTTGCGAAGTTAAAATCTGGTAACAGATGAGCTTAATGAATCAGAGAAAGGCAAAGTTCAGCTGCATGTGTATAGGTTGTGTCCTATTAACATTGGGTATTACTATCGAATGATGATACAGCATAAGCACAGCTGAGTCAAACTCTAGTTCCTCTGATCAGAGTAAAATTAGGGTCAAGTAGAACAAAATTCTCTGGTAAGTAAAATGAGCCAAAAGATTCATGGTATCTATTTAAAAAATTATTTCTCTCTCAGTCTCTGTTTCTCTCTTGGGTTTATTTGCATTTCCATAATTCCTTAATCCCAGAATGAATTTATTTTTTTTGTAGTATGATAACATTTTTAATATAAAACATTAATTTTTAGAATTTAGATTTGTGGCTTATTAAAAGTTTTTTTTTCCCCCCAAACAGATGATACAGAGTAGTATGTTAAACTTGATTATGTAGGAGTGTACTTAGGACAGAATGAGTGATTCACATCAGTGAAACAGAATTTCTGCTGCCCCTTTAGTCCCTAACTCCACTGAAATTAAAAAACAAAACAATAGAACGTGTGCTAATATTTACTCAGTCATTTAATATTTTATAATGAACATCGATAACTTTTAAAGGATGTAGATACAGCAGCATTTCTGTTTGTTTCGTCATGGGTCTGGGATTTTTGTGCAGAATTTTCACGGTTCTCTGGTTTTTAAATAGATTAGTGTGACACGGTAGAACATTTCTTGTTAGTGGGGAAAAATTGGCAGCAATAAATGTCTAGCAAATGTAGGGGTATATCTCCCAAAGAGAGTATTCTTAAAGCTCTGGAGACTAAAGGACCATATTCTGTTGGGTCTTATCTTTCTCTTTTGCCTACTCTCACTCCTCACACCCCTCACTAACCCTGACATCCCACATGTACCAAAACCTGAATTAGACCTAGGTCTTTCTGTTTGTCAAATCTAAAAGAAACCCAAGTAAATTATAAAGTTCCTGTACGCTTTTCCTGAAGTACTTTGAAGAGACAGCAAACTGGAATTACGTTGCATGGCCCCTGGCAAACATTCCCATTATCCACAGGCTACAGCACTCCCCCGGCCCCAACTCTGTTCGCTCTCCTAAATGGTCAGAACCCCACCTCCTCCTAGCTTTGCCAGTTCCTCTGCCCTTCCCCTACTGCCTCCTTCAGCTTCCAGGTGGACGCCTTTCCTTGGTCTGCAGCTGTCGGCCCTCTTGGTTTTTTCTCTTCAACAAACGCCCCGTATCAGCATAAAGAAGGCCGTGGAAGTGAGGAACAACCAAGACATCTCCTGAAATTGGCGGAGGAAGAAACGTGGTGAACACACTATATTTAGCTCTGTCAAACGGACTCAGACACATTCTAGTATGAACTTAGAACTCAGACCCTGCTTGGGAAATATTGGTTGTTTCCAACCGCTCTTCCTTCCTCACGCTTTTTCCTCCACATCTCCTGTTTTGCATGCTTTGCCACATGCAATTTCCGTGGGGAAAGAAATGAGAAGTGCTAGAGGCTATTCAGGAGGTAGGGTCCCGACTGACTCTTCAAAGGGACGAGGCTTAGCTTGACTCTGTGATATGGGGCATGGGCCCGGAAGGACACTGTTGACTGCAGCTCTGTGCAGATGCCTACCCTTGGGAGGGCAGCTCCAAGCCCTGTTGCAAAGGGATAAAACGGGCCCGGAGGCCGGCGATACTCCGCCTGCGCCTGCGCCTGCGCCTGCGCCGAGTGGGATGGAGTGCAGCTGCCGTCGATATTGCCTCTTCCCGCCTCTCCACGGTCCAGGCAGCCGGTCGACTAGGCCGTCGGCGCTCAGGCCGAGCCTCGTCCCTTATTTAGCTTTGGGGAGCGCCTGGCCGACGTGAGGGCTGCAGAGACGGACTTCGAGGGCAGAGTGAGTACAAAGCCGCGGGAGCCGTCTCGGGCGGCGGCCGGATGCCGGGGTTTCCCGGGACGAGCGCGGTCCGGAGGGCGGGGAGGCGTCGAGTCCTGCGGGGCCTGCGAGGAGCAGCTTCCGGAGCCCCCTCGCGGTGGCGTCCTCACATCCCAAGGTAGCTTCTGGGTTCCACTCTTGCCCCAAACACCACGCATAACCCCTTCTCCCCGACTCCTGGGGCCGAGCATCGCAGAGGGTCGCGCGGGGCTGTGGTCCGGGCGGGAGAAGCTGGCGTGGGGCGAGCTGAGGCCGGTGTCTCCCGGGCTCCGGTGCAGCGAGCGGCCGCGTCTCTGTGGGAGCCGGTGTTGTGTCTGTGAAGGCGGAAGCCTTGACTTTGAAGGTGGGACGAGCCCAATGAAGTGCTTACTCGACTGCCGCACCGACCCTTCAGCGTTCGGGAGAGGAGAGCCTTGTGGAGGGCCTGGCGGTGGGGCTAAGCTAGGAGCCCTTTTACCTGAACGTCCCTTCTACTTTTTTTTCACTTCAAAATGAAGGTGGAAATGCTATAAGGCCTTATTTTTCTAATTCCTTGATTTTTTTTTTTTCTTCTCTTCTTTATATCTCACCTTCTTATGCTTTTCTTCCTCCGACATTTCATCTAAAAACTGACCATCCCTTTAGAGGTTTTTACGGTAAAAAACAAAACCAAAAAAGAGAATCTTCTGTTTTAATCTTACATAACTGAACAAGTTGCATGGCTCAGTATTTAAACAATAGTCAGTTTATACTATTCTCTTAACTCAAAACGTTACCTGAAAATTACAGGCCTTCTCCCATTTCTCTTCTCAACCCCTCCCCCAGCAAACAGGGCTCAAAGTTTTTCATTATTTTGGATCGATGAATATAAACATCATGAAGATACGTTATGATCAGCTTAAATGTACTAGAACATTTAACAATGATTGAGCTATATTTCTGAAGTTACCCTTGTCATAGAGGAAATTGGTGGGAGTGAGTGTAAAACTGCGAAGAAAACAATCCCCAGGCAGCATGTTCCGGTTCTTGTGTTGGTATTCTAGTCACTAGGGGTAAAATAAAAGAGAAAAAGACAATGCATATTTATTTTGAGAAAGCTTAGACAGAAATTTCTTGACGGGAAAGAGGGGAGAAAGCGGAACAAAACTAGAGAGGGTGTCACAGTTGAGGTCAGGAGCTGGCAGAGACTGAAGGTGTAAAAGAAGAGACAGTGAAGATATCCAAGGCGGAAGGGGTGGGCAGTGGAATCAAACACATAGGAAGAAGGTGTTAAAGTTTCATAACACCACGGTTTTATTCTCTTCAAGGAACTTATCCTGTATTGTTTTTCTGGTTGTTATTTGTGAACATGGCTTCTCTTCTAAACTCCTTGAGGCTGGGATCCAGGTTTGTTTTGCCCATGTTGTGGGAAAGATGGTAAACCTTGGGCACTCCCAGGTGTCCAGCACACATCCAGAGGGCACTGGGTGGTCTCAAATGTTTGCGAGGAGATGAAGGAGCCTAGATGCCGAGTGAGCAGAGGGGGAAAGACTTAATCAGGGTCTTGGAAATTCTGATGACAAATCTAACTCCAGTTTTGTGGTCTTGATATTTTGTTTATTTAAGAATTTATTTAAATACAATTAAGTGTGATAATCTTGACTACCTTCTTTATCTCTTATCTCACCAGATACATATCTCACCATATCTCTCATACATACCATGAATAAGTACGTTTAAATTACAATAGTGAGCCATGTTCATTGTGGAAACAAGCATGAAGCAACTATAATTCTTTTCAGACATATCAACAGCTGTAGCTATAGGTATATATTTACACGTTTTGGTACCATGTAGTATTTGATAAATTGCTATTTTATTTAATAATATAACATGAGTAACTTTCCACATCATTTGATTTCAGTGAGATGTCAACAAATGTTTGAGAGCAAGTTATGTTGGAATAAATCCATACTGTGAATCATTTATTCTGTAACTTGGATATCAGATGTTTGGAACCAAATGGTATCATTAGTCAGGAAAAGACCAAATTCTTCCTAGGAACTTGAATAATCATGAAATATACAGCTCTTCATTGTAGAGCCCAGTATAGGAAAAGCCATTTGGAAGACGGGACAAGGGTATGGTTTCTTTTAATAGCATTTTTGCTGTAATCTACAAAGGAATTTAGTAGTGATTAATGAATTAATATTTGTAAAGCATTTCATAATACATTTAATTTTAAAACCATACAAAACATTATCCATAAATATCAATTTAGGGCATGGTTTTGCCCTTTATTTTTTCTACGAAGAAGAAAAAATGTCATTCAGGATAGAAAAATGTCTAATGTATTTTCTAGTTCTTAGTTTTGAGCTCATATTCTACTGAAAAACAGATATTCTAGAAAATGATTTAATGTCAGAATTACAATACCTGATTTATTATTCACAGCACAATTTTTTATTAAATACATTTTCAATCCCATTATCATTTTTTAAACTACTTAGCTCCAGTCAAAATGAAAATGCCCATTTCTTCATCTTTATTCATGCCTTTCACATTCCAGTGCCCTAGAAAGAGGTTTTCTGCATTGGTAAATGAAAAATTCTGGGTTACTCATTATATCTGAAAGATAGAAAGTTGTAGTGGAAATGAACGATGAAAAAGCTGTACAGCAGCAACCATTTGCTTCATTGTGTTTGCTGCCCTAGGATAGTATCTGTTATTTTTGTCATCAGCAAAACCATTTGGTTCCCTTGCCAGTGTCATTTATTCTCCCTGCCTTTTTCTGGGAGTCTAGATGGCTTAGTCAGCTGAGACTTGAGAACATGCTTTTTCCCCTTATGCGTCATAATTGGGAAAAGTTTTTCTCCAAAAGTAGCACTAGGGTGAAAATAAAGTTCTTTAAAAGGCTATAGTAAGAAAACAAAAAAGATGCTTTCTTTCTAATGGATGTAGATGAAAATGTAGTATATGTAATGGGCTCTAAGAAGTCCTAGCTGATTTGTGACATGAAAATATGTTTCCTCCAAAAACCATGTTTCTTGGAACTTTATTTTCAAATGACAGACGCCTTGGAGGGAAACATGAAAGGCCTGCTACTATTTAAAAAGTCTGGGTTATTAAAAAAATATATATGCATTCCCAGATAAGACATATAAATTTCAAAAGGACTGTCTTCTAACACAGATTTTGTTTTATTTTTTTACTTGGCATAACAGAGAATTCAACGCCCTATTTCATAGATGCCATCTGTTTTTGGTTGACCTTAATTTTCTGGATGACTGCTTTTCTTCAAATATTTCCAGTTATGACTAAATTTCATTTAATAAGAAATGTTTAGGTTAGTTTGTGATCAAGAAATCCGATGTTCTAAATCCAAACATATTTTAACAAACTGATTTGTAATTGTGTTAATGCCAGGACGAAGTCCATTTTTTATTTGGCTCTTTAAAGGCCAGCAACATATAGGACCATATTTATTTTAATTCCACTTCATTCTGACATTTCCTAAAACAGTGGTATAATATTTATTATAAAGGCAAATTCTGGCTCATTAATAATGAAAAGCTGATTACAAATTTTTAAACTTTAACTTAAAAATTAGAATTTATGATGGATTGATTCACATTTCAGTTGACAAGTTTTATTTTATTTTTGACAAAAAATCAGCATTTCCCAAATTGGTCCTGTTATAAACATTACAGAATGCTGGGTAAAATACAGACTCCCAGGGCTTCCCTGGTGGCGCAGTGGTTGAGAATCTGCCTGCCAATGCGGGGGACATGGGTTCGAGCCCTGGTCTGGGAAGATCCCACATGCCGCGGAGCAACTGGGCCCGTGAGCCACAATTACTGAGCCTGCGCGACTGGAGCCTGTGCTCTGCAACAAGAGAGGCCACGATAGTGAGAGGCCTGCGCACCGCGATGAGGAGTGGCCCCCACTTGCCGCAACTACAGAAAGCCCTCGCGCAGAAACGAAGACCCAACACAGCCAAAAATAAAATAAATAAATAAATAAATAAAATATGGTTAAAAAAAAAAAGTGCTATTGGAAGGATATATATTAGAATTAATTCAATTTGCAATCACATGTAATATAAGCTACTGCATCTCTTTAAAAAAAAAAAAAAAAAATACAGACTCCCAGCCCTCTTATTCTGATATAGTCGGTCTGGGGCCTAGTTTGAATCATATCCCCATGTGATTCTTAGGACCCAGCAGAGGCAGGAAACACTGGAACAAAGCTGGTTCTCAACCCTTGCAACATACTCAGTTATCTGGGGGAGTTTTCAAATAACATCAATGCTCAGGCTTTCCCCCAACACCCATTAAAACAGACTCTCTGGGCACTGGAATATTAAAGTAAAAATTCCACTTCACTAGACATAGGATTCTGTACTCTATACTGATGGGAAGTGGATGAAACAGTTATGTGAAAGTTTCTCTGCATATGATAACTAGAATTCTGAGATAGCTAGATTGTCAGCTCCATGATCACAGGAACCACCTGTGTCTTGTTATCTGTTCCTTTATCCTGAGCACAGTGACTTTCACATATATCATGGATGCACAATAACTATTTATTGATTAAATAGTTTATATTGGCTAAAATTGTAACCGTCTTCAAATGTTGAGGTCTTGCTACAAATGAACTTGAACAATTGGACACGAAATACAGTCCAACAGTGGTTAAAATTAATACATTATGGTAGATAGCTGGTGATGTGAGGGGAAGACTGATTCCAAGGTATCCAAGGTGAGCCAGAGAGGACTTTCCCCAAGAAGCCCAGAGTGGGTACCTATCTCAGCAGCCATTACTGTCTGATGATTGGCAGCACATGTAGTAATCACATTTATGAACCTCTATCTCCACTCCTAGGAATGGTACAGAGTAGCAGCCAGGCTTTGGGGACTAGGAGAGCAGAATCTCCTACCTCTGCCTCCTAGCCATCCATTCTACACCTGGTCCTTGTCAAAGCACACACTTCTATGAGTTAATTTTGGCCCAACTCCTCCTGTACACATCTCCTTCCCCTCCTGTTATCAGCCATTGCCAGTGTGAGTTTGGCACTCTGAGACTCATTTTGTTGTGTGACCACAGTAGCACCTAGCATGGTGCCAACCACACAGTTGTGGCCAATTCCAATACTTAGAGATGATGAATGTAATAGACAAAAGAGGATGACCAGGAAAATACCACCCTTAGATAGACAGGAAAGGAAACGGTAATGATAGAGGACAGTGAAATGGCAGGAGACTTTAATGTAGTTTTCATTTTTGCCTTTTATATAAATATGAATACTTGGCTAGAACGAGTCTCAGCTGTGAGAGGAGATTGGCCGGCCACCTAGGATTGGGAAAGAAGTAATTAAAGAGTACCTGGAATGTCTGGGTACAGTGGAGCTAGCAGGACCAGATGATTGGCGGTGTAATGCAGTGGAAAGAGAATTGGATGAATATTCAGAACACCCGGAATCTAGTCTCAGTTTAACTGCTTACTTACTGAGTGACCTTGGGAAAAGAAGGCCTCTGAATCTTGCTCTCCATACCTGTAAAATGGAGATAATATTACCTACCTCATAGAATTGTTGTACAGAGTAAGTGAAAACAATCATGAAGTGCTATTTGAACCTAGGACACACTTAACACTTGCAGATGTCACTGTACAGCTGTCAGCATTTGCTTTTGAGAAATCATGAAGGACAGTTTTCTGCAAGATAGGAAGCATAAATTGTATCCGTTTGCATTGATACATGGGAAATGAGTGGAAAAAATCATCAGGCAACTAATTCTCAACAATGTAAAAGAACCAAGAGGTTGGGAAGCAAACCATATGGCTTTAGGGAGATCAAATAGTGCCTTACCAAGTTTGGTATTTACCCTCTATAATTGAGGAAAAGCCCTCAAATATAAGGAAATGACAGTAGAATCCTGCATGACTGTCAAGATATCATTGTAAGCTGAGCTCAAAACTTTTTGACATATGTGTGATTATCATTACTTAACTTGTATTGTGTCCTATATTAAAAGATAATAAGGTAAGGAATCAGCTCAAGGATTTCACATAAAATTGAGTCAGTTTACCAGGATTTCATGAGTTGGTTTGAATATAACATAGACTCTGAAACAGGTGGTATTTCCTAAGATTATCAAGAGTAAGGGAATTCAATCTATTTGTAATCCATTTCCTAGGAGTGGTAGAACTGGAATGTCTGTGCCATTGTCTTACAAAATGCTCAAGTGTGGTAGAAAGTGAAAAAATCTTCCATGTCTAGCGATTATCCATTGATCCCAGTGCCCCAAGAGCAGTACTTCTCCAAAGGGTTGCCTGCTAATCACCAATAGGAGAATCATCTGAAGAACTTGTTAAAAATGCAAATCTCTAAGTCCCTTGGCAGATTTACTGAATGTGAACTCTGGGTGGAGCTTAGAATGTGAATTTTATCAAACACCCTCCAGATTCTTATGCTCACTGAAGTTTTTAATCTGCAGAGAAGGGTGATATTATGCAACATCTGTTAAACATTCTTACTATGAGTATGGCTCAGAGAATGGAGAATATAATTGAACATTCAGATGAGTCTAAATATGAAGGGATAGTTACTATTCTGGAAAATAGAAATACAAATCAGTGATTTTGAAAAATTTGGAAGCAAGTCATTCAAGCACCGAATGAATTATTTCAATGATGAAAAGCAAGGAGATATAACTGGAAACCAAATACCTGTGTTGTAATAATAGCCATCCTCTTGGATTGGTACTTTTCAGGTCACCTCCTCAGAGAATCTTCACTCCTTTCTAGACTTTTTTTTTTTTCCCCTCCAGGTAGAGAATACTGTTATCAGGTTAATGAACCAAATAGCTGTACTCCCTGGGGCTCAGTAGTTCTGATCCTAGATTACATTTTAGAATAGCCTGGACCAATTTAAAAAAATACCAATTCCCAGGCCCTATTCTCAGTTTAATCAGAATTTTTATAGGTGGGGCCCAGGCACTGGTGTTTTTTAAATGCTTCCAAGTGATTCTACGTTTGAGGAGCAGGATTGAGAACCACTGTGTACATAAATGGAGGTGGGGTATAGGAGATAGGAGGAGAGAAAGATAAACACGCTTTCTAACTCAATTATGCTTGTGTACAAAAACAGAATTTTTAAGTGTTTAAGCCAGTATATCTGAATTAGCAATGTTACTAGCCACGTTCAGTGATCACATCAGTTTTCCCTTTGAAATCTTCTAACATCCGACTCCTTCTTTAGCTTCATTGTCCTTGCCAAATTTAAGGTTTTCATCTTGCCTGGGTACAATTTCAGAAGTCCTGAAGCTGGCCTTCCTGTTTGTTTTGATTATTTGGTCTGCCTGAAACCTAAGATGTGAGGATGTTTCCCTGGGGGTCAATTCATTCTCTGGTGACAGGCTTTGTGGATCTGTCAGGAGAGTTCTATGCATACGTACAACAGATTAGTTACCAATTTTGTCTTTTCCATTCTTGAGGTTGAGGTCAGATGCCTGAATAAGTAGTTGGCATATTGGAAAGGTTTGTTATCCCTAGTTTGGTCATAACTGTGACTGCAGCAAAGTTAGCCTGGTTTCCTCATTATTGATTGATTGATTGTTCATTCGCTAAATTTATATTAAACACCTGAAATATTCCAGGCATTTTTACTGGGCACTGAGTACAGTCTATCAAGATAACATACCTAATCCTTGTCTGGTAAGCAGCTCGTTGTTACCTCTTTCTCTCCTGCTTTCTACCCTTCTTCCTCCCACCTCTTTCTTTCTCTCTCCTGCATAGGAGAACCTACTTCTAACATTCATGGAGCCTGGGGCAAGAGTACAAATGAAGTCTATCTACTATATGTCTAAGTATTTAAAAATTGTAAAACAAACTTACAAGCTGTTGAAATATTTTCTGTCCTCCTACATTGACACATACACCCTTGTAATGAGGGAGAAGTGTTCGAATTTAGAATTCTCAAGACTCTTCAGAATTTTGAGTTAGAATATGGTAGTTCTGGGAGAGTCCACTCCTGGTACCCTGCACCCAGCTGCCGCTTTTTCTTCTCCCACCTCTTGCTCCTCCAGCTCTTGGAGGGGCCTCCCATACGTGCACGTTATAGAGCTTGCAGGTCCAATCTCTGTCCAAGGTCACTCCCCCACTCCTGCCGGTCAGCTGCCCCTTGGCCACCCTGGAAGTGTGCACACCAGTTTGGTTAGCCCTTGGGAGGGCAGACCCTGGGGGGAGGCCTAGGCAGGAACTGGCTCAAGGTTATTTAGGCAGGGAATTTTAAGGTCTTCCACTCCCAGAGCATGGTTGGTGTGGGGGATGGGGTACCGGCTCCCAGTAGGCATGTCCTCTTGACCCCAAGGGGAGAGATGCAGCTAAAGGACAGCCTGAGTGGGACCCCTGTTGAGTGTGGCATCCTTTAAAGTTGGGGTTCCTCTTACCTGGGCCTAAGAGTGGTTCTGCTTTTACCTGCCTGCTTATTTTGCTAATTTGACATTTATTGAACACCCCCATTAAGTGCAAGGCATAGTAGGTACTATATGTGTTGGTGCAGGAAGGGAGGAATGAGGGAAGGGTGGGAAAAACTTGTTTTTCCCTCTTTTGGTCTCACTTGGTTTCTCCGTTGGTCTCCTTGGACACTGCACATCTCTGGGACCACCCCCCCCCCCCCCGCAAGGTGTCCATGTCCTATCTTTGTCATGAATACAGTAGAGGAAAGGAGGGACAATTACATTTACTGTCTTCAACTCTACTGACCAAGGTCTGCTCATGTTAGGCTGGGAGCAGAAAAGGCTGAGTGAGATTTAAACTGGCACATGGCACCTACCTGTAAACAGGAGTTAGGCTTTATACTCAAGATATGATTCCTAATTCTGGAAATCTTTTGCATCCATTTCAGATTATGCTTCAATAAACAAATTCATCTGTGTAAAAATCTAATTGTGTTTTACTCTTTCCTTGCTGATGACTAAAGAGAGTTCAGAGGCAGTTACAGTAGTTTACTTCTGAGCCCAATAATAAATATGCAAATGCATGTTAAAGTAGAAATCCAATTTGAAATAATTCAAGTGAAATTACATAGAGGAGGTTAGCTTAAACAGGGACTTTCTACATGTCTCTTTTTATCTGGTGCTGTGTAGAGAGTGTAGAATCAAAGCCAAAGATTGAAACTCAGATTATACTGAGCACACACAGGCACTTTCCGAACACCTTGGGCTTTTTCGAGACCGTTGGGGCAGCTGTTAGGATTATGTTGTGCTTGTCTAGGAAGAAGGATACCTGGTAGTAAACCCCTCTAGGTAAACCTGAAATAGGGAAAGATAATTGAGGAAAAATACTAGTAAGTACTCCATGAAGAAGTGTACTTTAAGAATAAGGAAAGGCAGTTGGCAGTGAAAATCCTTGAAAACTATGCTGTGGGCTTTTGAGAGAGAAAAAGTATGAAAGGAAGCAGAGTTTCTGAAACCAAATCTTAGTGTAAATTGGATAGGAGATCTCTGGGACTGTGTGCCTTGATTGCTTAACCTGGGTAATTATGTAGAGGGAAAGCTTTCTGGGTATTTGTTGTTGAATAATTTAGTTTATCCTGCTGATTGAAAAATATCTAAAGCAACACCAAATTGGCTTTAAATTGTTTCCATATTAAGACCAATGAGAAAAATTTTTAAGTTTATTGTGGTTTCCTTTAAATATATTTTAGCTCTTTCCATGAAAATAACTCATTTGGCAATTGAATTAAGTGATTTGATTAAAATGAGTAACATTCAAATAATCAAGATAGTAAAAAAAAAAAACACAAAACTTCACGAGAGTCATAAAAAGCCTACTTGTACACTCCAATCCTTGGAAATCATTAGCTAATGTTTTGATGATCAAATAATAAATATATAAGTGGATTAAAGAAACATAAATGTAAACTCATCTAAATTTAATTTACTTTAGATAAAATCCACATATATGTTTGAATATTGAATTTTAAAGATGTAAATATTTTAGGGAGAAAGCAGGAGTTTGAGAGTAAATACAATAAATTAATTATAAGTTTTTAAGAAGTTATCCCCAGGTACCCTTTATTATTTACTCTTGGCTTTTGGTGGAGTTTGTTGCATAAAAAATAACATTGTAAATCTCTCTCTTTTTGTTTTCTTTATACATTTTTTTCTCGGAGCGGGTAAAACCACATTAGAAGGTGTACTTCTACCTGTATGAATCCTCTTCTCCTGGGGCTTGTGGATGGAAGAGTTTTGAAGGGTGGCCATGGATGGTTTGTGAACTGTCCATGTTCCCTTTTATTCTCTACCTCAAAGATTCAACTTTTCTATTTATATTTTAATTTATAATTTATATATACCTAGTGCTAAGTACAATTTAAGATTACGGTAGAGGGCACACTTACTGTAAGACCATGAACACAGAAGTAGAAAATTAGTGTATGAAGGAGAGAAAAAGCCTACTAAACACTTGGGTTAATACCATTGCAGTATTCATGCTGAAGCATGGAATCTAGCCATTCTTTTTCCAGTTTGGTGAATTTGTGGATGTAGGGCTGGCTCTACATTGGGTTAACAAAATAAACGTTTTAGTTAAAGTTTTTGGGGGGACAAATAAATGAAATGTTTTGTGTTTATTTGATTTGCACTGCCTGTACTCACATAAGATTGTATTGTACCTGGAGAACAATTTATGTGCTTATTGAAAGGGATATGCTTGGCCTGGGAGTAGAAAGTCGTCTTCACAGGGCACTTTCTCTCTGCTGGTAATACACACTTAAAAATTCAGTTGTCTTGCCTCTTCAATAAGTGGTGCTGGGAAAATTGGACAGGTACATGTAAAAGTATGAAATTAGAACACTCCCTGACACCATACACAAAAATAAATTCAAAATGGATTAAAGACCGAAGTGTAAAGCCAGACACTATCAAACTCTTAGAGGAAAACATAGGCAGAACACTCTATGACATAAATCACAGCAAGATCCTTTTTGACCCAGCTCCTAGAGAAATGGAAATAAAAACACAAATAAACAAATGGGACCTAATGAAACTTAAAAGCTTTTGCACAGCAAAGGAAACCATAAACAAGACAAAAAGACAACCCTCAGAATGGGAGAAAATATTTGCAAATGAAGCAACTGACAAAGGATTAATCTCCAAGATTTACAAGCAGCTCATGCAGCTCAATAACAAAAAAACAAACAACCCAATCCAAAAATGGGCAGAAGACCTAAATAGACATTTCTCCAAAGAAGATATACAGATGGCCAACAGACACATGAAAGAATGCTCAACATCATTAATCATTAGAGAAATGCAAATCAAAACTACAATGAGGTATCATCTCACACCGGTCAGAATGGCCATCATCAAAAAATCTACAAACAATAAATGCTGGAGAGGGTGTGGAGAAAAGGGAACACTCTTGCACTGTCGGTGGGAATGTAAATTGATACAGCCACTATGGAGAACAGTATGGAGGTTCCTTCAAAAACTAAAAATAGAACTACCATACGACCCAGCAATCCCACTACGGGGCATATACCCTGAGAAAACCATAATTCAAAAAGAGTCATGTACCAAAATGTTCATTGCAGCTCTATTTACAATAGCCAGGACATGGAAGCAACCAAAGTGTCCATCATCGGATGAATGGATAAAGAAGATGTGGCACATATATACAATGGAATATTACTCAGCCATAAAAAGAAATGAAATGGAGGTATTTGTAATGAGGTGGATGGAGTTAGAGTCTGTCATACAGAGTGAAGTAAGTCAGAAAGAGAAAAACAAATACAGTATTCTAACACATATATATGGAATCTAAGGAAAAAAAAAAAAAAGGTCATGAAGAACCTAGTGGCAAGATGGGAATAAAGACACAGACCTACTAAAGAATGGACTTGAGGATATGGGGAGGGGGAGGGGTGAGATGTGACAGGGTGAGAGAGTGTCATGGACATATATACACTACCAAATGTACAATAGATAGCTAGTGGGAAGCAGCCGCATAGCACAGGGAGATCAGCTCAGTGCTTTGTGACCGCCTGGGGGGGTGGGATGGGGAGGGTGGGAGGGAGGGAGATGCAGGAGGGAGGAGATATGGGAACGTGTGTATATGTGTAGCTGATTCACTTTGTTATAAAGCAGAAACTAACACACCATTGTGAAGCAATTGTACTTCAATAAAGATGTTTAAAAAAAAAAAAATTCAGTTGTCTTAAGAAGTTGCTTGATGTTGAATGAAACCAGTAAGAATCTGGTAATGATAATACAATAGTTCCCAAACTCACCTAATGAAGTGCTAGAATAGTTAAGGAAAGTGAATACCACCTCCTGCCCTCCAACTCTGATCCCAGTATCATGCAGTAGGTCTAGAAGGAGAGGCCAAATGAGCTTACAGAATTACATATATATCATTAAAATTCACTCAAAATTTATATTCTATCTCATAATATAGCTGCATTTCTTTTATGTTAATAATGTTTTAATTTGACATCTAGTAATATTTTAGAAATACACCATTGTTTACCCTGGGGCTCCTCATATCTCCAGAATCACCCTCAATTCCCCTGAGGATATTCATACAACGATTGGAAAATCATTGTCCTGAAGGGTAGTTCCATCAAGCTGTGATGATTTTGTAAAATGCCCTTCTTAACCCCAGGGATGGTTCTATCCTGGGAAATAATTTTCTAGAAGTACTTGGTGATGTTGGAGACACAAGGAGCCATTTATCTCCAGGATCATCTTTTTCAACACTTGTCACTGCAGTTCTTCTGATTACATCATTTTTCTGCTCTCGTCTCAAAAACTTTACAATTACTCAACTACAAGTTTATGACTGCTTCAGGGAGAGAGAACTCCAGAAATTGACCTTACTTTATACTGTCTTAATCATTTTTTCCCCCTTCAACAGCAATAACAAAAATTATTGAGTTTCTTCTATTTCTAGGGCACCCTCCTAGGGAAACAAAGAAGTACAGGCATGATTCCTCTTCTTAACCTACATAATACAGTGGAGAAGACAGATCATATACATGGAAAGATAAATAATTATAAAAGATAGCAGAACATAAATGATATATTATTTAATTAACTATGTAACTCAGTGAATGCATACTAAGTGCCTAATCTTGATCAGGCATCGGGCAAAGCTGTGGGAGAAATCCAAAGGAGAGTAAAGTGTTCTTACATGTGAATATAAGCTAGTACGACATAATTAATATGGCGATTGATGTACGTGGAACTTGCTCTGGAAGCACGAGAGGGAGGGACTAGCTCTTAGGCAGATCTGGTGAAACAAGAAGGTTTTCTCCATTTTACTGAGTGCATCTTTTCTAGTTTGGTCATCACTTCTTTTATTTTCCAACTCCACAGTCCATCACAGGAATCGTTGTCTCACCAGTTTCTTGGGGCTTTGTCCTCTCTTTGGATCAGCTCACCTTTTTTTCCTTCTTAGCTCTTAGGACTGGACTATGGAGTCCCCATGTAGATACATGAACTTCAAACTTTGTTCTGCAATCTTCAGTACTGCCAGAAGTCCTTTTACACATCCCATGTAAGTTCCCTCTTCTATTCTCAGTAGCAGCTAATACAAACTTTTACTGTTCTTCTCAACCCAGCCTCAGCTCCTCTGTCAGCGGATAACTTTCTTTGCTTCACAAAGAAAATTTAGAAACCATTAGTATGCAACACCATCAACTTCTGGTCTTCTTTCTAAACACTAGGCATGTTCCTACCTCAGAGCCTTTAAACCAACTGATTTCTTTACCCGAATCACTCTTCTCCCAGGTGTTTTCATGGCGAAACCACTTTTCTTTTTTATGTCTTGATTAGTTGTCACCTTCTCAATAAGCCTTACCCTCTTTATTCTTGAAACCCATTCCACTCCCTCTGCAGACATACTCTACACCCCTTACATGTACATGCTCAATAAATATTTGTTGAATGAATGTTGAATTCCTATACATTTTAACATCCCTGTCTCCTACCTAATAAAAAAGAGGTCCCTCTGCCTGCTATGGATAATTCCTCTTACCTCTGTTTCACTTCCTAGTCCCTCCAGATCTCTGGGTATCTAGAATCGGTAATTATGCAGTCTCTTCTTCATCTCTCTAACTGTTCCATCAGCACATACATATTTTTCAGTCCCTCATAAAAAAAAAATCATCCTTTCCATTATAGATTTTCCCTCTAGCCATCCAACATCTAAACTTCTTGAAAAAAGAGCCTTCACTTACTGTGTCTACTGCTTCATTTCCTGTTCACCCCTAGATTTCAATCTGACTTCTGACCATCTGTCTGATAGAAGAAATTGTTTCCATAAAAATGATCCGTGGACCCTATTAGATCAGGCCCTTCTCAGGGCTCTTGTATCATACTCGGCTCCCCTCCATCATACATTCTATTGCATGATAAAGGGCTTTGTTGTTACCTTGCCCACTGGACTTTTTATTTCACATATCCATTTTTTGGGTCACTTATTCCACAAATATCTATTGAACGTTAACATGTACAGTGTTAATAGGTCCTGAGGATTCACTGGTAAACTGACACAAAGTTTACGCTCAATGTAGCTTATAGCCTTATGGAAGAAGCAGGCATTAAACAAAGAAGCAAATACACAACTGTAAAATTAAAACTGCCAGATGGTTTTGAAGACTTACATGGTGCTGTAAGAGTACTGAAGAGAACTGGACCTTTCCAAAGGCTTGAAGAAGATATTCCTAAGAGAAGAATGTGAGGGCTGAGAAGTAGAGCAGAGCAGGAGTGATACAGTCAAAGATGAACGCATGACAGTAGGAAATGCCATGTGTAAAGTCCTGCAGTTGGAGGGAGTGTAGAGAGTTTGAGAATATGAGAGAAGGCTGATGTGGCTGGAGCCCATGGATGTAAGGGAGGAGTGACAGATGGTGATGCTAGTGAGAGTTGGGGGCTGCATGACATGGTGATATTAAAAGAGGTTAAGGATTTGGGTTTTTTATACTAAGAATATGTGGGTGTCTTTAAAATGGAGGTTGTGTCTTCTTCATATCTTAACGCCTAGCCATTATTTCAGGGCAGGCATCCTCATCGAAGCTCATTAAATGTTTACTGAATGAAGGAAGAAATGGACATTTGAACTAGTCTCAAAGCAGTATGATTGGGCAGGAAGAAGGGGTGAAGGACATTTCTTTGCCAAGGAATCAGTGTTTAAAGAAACGTGGAGGTATGAAAAAGACACATTTTGCTTTGGATAGGGCAAAGGCTTCAATGTAATTGAATGGGGAGT
The DNA here is from genome assembly GCF_965194805.1 of Balaenoptera borealis. NCBI lineage: Eukaryota > Metazoa > Chordata > Mammalia > Artiodactyla > Balaenopteridae > Balaenoptera > Balaenoptera borealis. Next base: position 42,967,342 of record NC_138863.1, on the reverse strand, counting down.
GGGATGGGGAAAGAAAGAGATTAGAGAGATGAGGGGACACAGGGGAAGGAGAGCAGGGTGGTGGGCTGCTGAAAGAAACGATCCAAGACTTCAAAGGAAGGTGAGAACACCGAGGGTCAGAACGGTCAGGAAAATCATCTCAGAATTGTAGCATTTTGGAGGTTGGATGAGGATCTATATTTTGTTTGGAAGGACAGTTAGATCTTAGACAGGCAGAGAGATATGGGAAAGCATTCTCAACAAGGGAAATGAAATCCATTATGGCTTGGAGGCCAGAATATACTGGAATTCTTCCTTTTCTAGTAAAAGCTGTGTCCCTCTTTAACCTCTATATGTTTCATCAATTTTTTTCCTGGTCCATTTCCCATAATGAATTGTGTGAAAAAAAAGTCTTTACCAAAAATTTGCCTAAATCTTAAAAAAAAAATTCTAAAGAGAGTATTTTACTTTTCCTAGGTGATTTGTTTGACTGAAAGTAACTTACAAAAAATGGGGAAAGTGATCATTTTTTTGTTCATAAATGTAGATTAGCTAATACATTTTGGGCTGCATGGTATTTTGTTTATTAAGCTCACTGTCAACCTCTTTTGTTGCCAGCTGAAGTGCAGTAATATGATTTTCTTCCAAATTTTACACTTTGCCAAAGGTCTGTTTCTCAGCTGCATTTTGGGAACAGCTGTCAGCCCCAAGCAATCTGATTGCTTTTCATGAATGATAAATCACTTCCCTGTACACTGATTTGTTTAGGTACAATAGGAAGAGACATCTTTCTGCCTAGTATGTTAGCAGAGGAACTGGTAGGCTAGGATGGTGGGAGAGAAGTGTGAAAGTTCCAGTGGGCATTTCCTTAGTGCCTAATGTTTAATTAATGATAATTTCATTTTGAGTGGATATAGGAATGAAATTCTCTTTATTAGTGAGTCTAAAGGCAGTAGGAAAAAGCAATGGTTCTTTCTCTATTAGGAGCCATTATCAATTTACTACTGGGTCATCTGTTTGAAAATAAAAAGAAAAGATTCTTCAGGATCAAACATTCATTTGTTTAAAAAATTGCCCAAACAAAGTTGTAAGGGTTAAATGGGTGTTAGAAGTTATGAGGAGGGAGCTCAAGTTTCATTAAAGTATTCAATTACTGAGACTCAGCAGTCCATGAAAATATTTATCATATTCCCAGCCCAGCTGAGACCTTATCTGCTCCAATTTTCCTTGCACAGAATCACAGAAACCTACATTTGCTGCTTCACATCCGGGGAAGCAGGAGAAAGGCTGAAGGGGGTGGGGGCATCTCATCCTTAATATATTATATTTACTGCTTGAATTTTAGTTTTGGAAAAAAAGTTTTGAGGTGAGAGGTCCCCGAGGGAATTCAAGTCTTTCTGTTACCTTGATGTTTGTTCATGATGGTGTTGTGACACTGTCTCTCTGGTGGGCTACAGTCAGCATCTTTCTCTGAGAGATCCCACCATTCTATCTGCCTAGCTCCTCTTCTTGAATGTAAAAAAAGGTAGTCCTAAATCACAGATTTTCACTAAGACTAGTAAGTGGCCTGCGATGGCATATTCAGTTTTTGGCCCCCAATTTGTAAAAGTGTCACCCTTAACTGTAAGCATAGATAGCCTTGCTATGTACCCCATGCCCTCATCCTGTGCCCTTTCTTTGTGCTCCAGCCTCTGTAGGGACTGCTTGGGGCGCTGGCGGCTCCAGCCAAGCTGACTTGTACAATCAAAGCTGAAAACCTATTGGCATCATTCCTCAGCTGGATGTCAGCAGGCAAGGCACTTACTGCAGGGATGCTCTTTTATTTTAATAAGTAATTTATTTAATGAGCCAACAATGGCAAAATGTCAAATACAGAGACTTCAAGGATGAACAACATAATTACAAAGAGCAGGAAGTCTATTGGGCTTGAGATATTCAGCATCCTCAGAAATGACGTTCCTTGAACTGATTTCAAAATCACTTGGCAACCGACTTGAAAAAGGATCTCTGCCATTAGTCTTGAGAGGAGTAATGTCACCCATATTAAGGTTTAGAGCTACTAATATGAAAATGGCAAGTCCTGGGTGTAGACAGTGTGGGGTAATATGGTGGGTGGTCATATTTTGTGAGAAGCTTTATAGCTGGCCCAATGGACCATGCCTCCACCTGCCAAGTCACCCGTGTGGCAGCATCCGATGCTTGCATTCAGTGTGGGAAAGGGAGAGGAAGGAGCCCTCCACTTTGGTTCTGCTATCAATTCGAGGTGTGTCCTTGGATGATTCACGTTAGACTTTGAGATTCTGATTTTCCCTTAAAGTAACATTCCCTCCAGTGTACAAGATGTGTTCGTTAATTCCCCAAACCTGGCTCTGGTTGGTTGTGAGTTCAAATCCTATAATATAAAAGTGATAAACCAGTTAACCTAAATGGAGAATATAAAGGTTTATAGTAATTCTCTTGATCCAACCTTAATTTAATAATTATCTGTTGAGTACCTACTAGAAGTCAGGTACTGTTTTAGGGACTGGACATATGGCAATGAACAAAACATCCTTGCTGCCATAAAGCTAACTTTCTATTAGTTTATTGACAAAGTTATCATCAGGTACCCCTAACTCACTTTGAAATGAGTATTCCTTCTAGGAGCTTGTATCAAAATTAATTTTCTTTTGGTCAAGTGAAAAAATGTTGCACTGTGAACTGTGCTATGTTTGATGTGTTTATCTAGCATATTCTTCAGCCATTCCAATTAGTTTCTTCTTCCTATGTTAAAGTTTAATTAAAGCTCATGTTGCTTAAGTCTTCCCTTCTCACTCTGGAGGGCTCTGCAATAGGCCCAGAATCCCTTCTAGGCCCAAATGCAGGGATGAAAACCTGTTTTTCCTCAGAGTCTGGGGCGCTGTGCTGCTCCTCTGTTGGCAAGGGTGCATGACTGTGAGATACTGATTCGCCCATTGTGCTGGCTGGCTCTGCTCCTGAAAGGAATAATGTGCATGGCTGGTCTCCGGTTGATGTGTGAGAGCTGCCATTTGGGAGCATGTAACACTTTATTTTCCATCCTACTTAGAATTCTAAGGCTCAGTGTCCAACATCTGTTGTCCCTCACTTTGGAACCTTTAAATTACCTTTTTAAATGATTATAACAGTAAGGTATAATAAAGAAAATAAAAATAACTCATCATCCCATGACTCTGAGTTAACCATTACAAGCCTTCTCTTTGCATATATGTCAAAGTATATGCAGTTTTGTATTCTGTTTATTTTTTGTCATCAGCAGTATATTGTGAGAATATTTTTAATAGTGAGAATACTATTAAAAATCTTTGGAGATCTAATTTTAATGGCTGCATAATAGTCAGTCATATAGCTTGATCACAATTTATTTAACGAATGCCTTAATATTGGACATAGTTTCTAATTTATTACTCTTTAAAAATACTGTGGGTAATAACCTTGTTATGTATTTCAAATATCTACCTAAGTAATTCCTTAAGAAAAATTTCAAGAAATGAAATTATTGGACTAAATGACATGAAGCCTCCTGCCACGTATCACCTAACTTTTGTCTAGAATGGTTCAGAAACTATACTCTTGCTGGAATCATGTATTACATTTTAGAAAAATTGATGTCAATTTGTTAGGCAAAAAAAGTATTTCACTATTGTTTTATTTTCTAGTGTTAGAATACTAGTGAAATTGAATATGTGTTTCACATATTTATTGGGCATTTTTTGTTTTTGTTTTTAGAAATTTCATGTAATGTCTGAAACATTTATATTAACATATTTCCATACAAATAACCCAAGAAAGTTTAGTATTAGTTGTTTTTTTTTGTTTTTTTATACTGCAGGTTCTTATTAGCCATCAATTTCATACACATCAGTGTATACATGTCAATCCCAATCGCCCAATTCAGCACACCACCATCCCCACCCCACCACGGTTTTCCTCCCTTGGTGTCCATACGTTTGTTCTCTACATCTGTGCCTCAACTTCTGCCCTGCAAACGGGTTCATCTGTACCATTTTTCTAGGTTCCACATACATGCGTTAATATACGATATTTGTTTTTCTCTTTCTGACTTACTTCACTCTGTATGACAGTCTCTAGATCCATCCACGTCTCAACAAATGACTCAATTTCATTCCTTTTTATGGCTGAGTAATATTCCATTGTATATATTGTACCACAACTTCTTTATCCATCCGTCTGTCGATGGGCATTTAGGTTGCTTCCATGACCTGGCTATTGTAAATAGTGCTGCAATGAAGATTGAGGTGCATGTGTCTTTTTGAATTATGGTTTTCTCTGGGTATATGCCCAGTAGTGGAATTGCTGGATCATATGGTCATTCTATTTTTAGTGTTTTAAGGAACCTCCATACTGTTCTCCATAGTGGCTGTATCAATTTACATTCCCACCAACAGTGCAAGAGGGTTCCCTTTTCTCCACACCCTCTCCAGCATCTGTTGTTTGTAGATTTTCTGATGATGCCCATTCTAACTGGTGTGAGGTGATACCTCATTGTAGTTTTGATTTGCATTTCTTTAGTAATTAGTGATGTTGAGCAGCTTTTCATGTGCTTCTTGGCCATCTATATGTCTTCTTTGGAGAAATGTCTATTTAGGTCTTCGACCCATTTTTGGATTGGGTTGTTTGTTTCTTTAATATTGAGATGCATGAGCTATTTATATATTTTGGAGATTAATCCTTTGTCCGTTGATTCGTTTGCAAATATTTTCTCCCATTCTGAGGGTTGTCTTTTCATGTTGTTTATGGGTTCCTTTGCTGTGCAAAAACTTTGAAGTTTCATTAGGTCCCATTTGTTTATTTTTGTTTTTATTTCCATTACTCTAGGAAGTGGATCAAAAAGGATCTTGCTGTGATTTATGTCAAAGAGTGTTCTTCCCATGTTTTCCTCTAAGGGTTTTATAGTGTCCGGTGTTACATTTAGGTCTCAAATCCATTTTGAGTTTATTTTTGTGTATGGTGTTAGGGAGTGTTCTAATTTCATTCTTTTACATGTAGCTGTCAGTTTTCCCAGCACCACTTATTGAAGAGACTGTCTTTTCTCCATTGTATATCTTTGCCTCCTTTGTCATAGATTAGTTGACCATAGGTGTGTGGGTTTCTCTCTGGGCTTTCTATCTTGTTCCATTGATCTATGTTTCTGTTTTTGTGCCAGTACCATATTGTCTTCATTACTGTAGCTTTGTAGTATAGTCTGAAGTCAGGGAGTCTGATTCCTCCAGCTCTGTTTTTTTTCCCTCAAGATTGCTTTGGCTATTCGGGGTCTTTTGTGTCTCCATACAAATTTTAAGATGATTTGTTCTAGTTCTGTAAAAAATGCCATTGGTAATTTGATAGGGATTGCATTGAATCTGTAAATTGCTTTGGGTAATATAGTCATTTTCACAATATTGATTCTTCTAATCCAGGAACATGGTATATTTCTCCATCTGTTAGTATCACCTTTAATTTCTTTCATCAGTGTCTTATAGTTTTCTGCATACAGGTCTTTTGTCTCCCTAGGTAGGTTTATTCCTAGGTATTTTATTCTTTTTGTTGCAGTGGTAAATGGCAGTGTTTCCTTAATTTCTCTTTCAGATTTTTCATCATTAGTGTATAGGAATGCAAGAGATTTCTGTGCATTAATTTTGTATCCTGCAACTTTACCAAATTCATTGATTAGCTCTAGCAGTTTTCTGATGGCATCTTTAGGATTCTCTGTGTATAGTATCATGTCATCTGCAAACAGTGACAGTTTTACTTCTTCTTTTCCAATTTGTATTCCTTTTATTTCTTTTTCTTCTCTGATTGCCGTGGCTAGGACTTCCGAAACTATGTTGAATAATAGTGGTGAGAGTGGACATCCTTGTCTCGTTCCTGATCTTAGAGGAAATGCTTTCAGTTTTTCACCATTGAGAATGATGTTTGTTGTGGGTTTGTCATATATGGCCTTTATTATGTTGAGGTAGGTTCCCTCTCTGCCCACTTTCTGGAGAGTTTTTATCATAAATGGGTGTTGAATTTTGTCAAAAGCTTTTTCTGCATCTATAGAGATGATCATATGGTTTTTCTTCTTCAGTTTGTTAATATGGTGTATCACATTGATTGATTTGCGTATATTGAAGAATCCTTGCATCCCTGGGATAAATCCCACTTGATCGTGGTGTATGATCCTTTTAATGTGTTGTTGGATTGTGTTTGCTAGTATTTTGTTGAGGATTTTTGCATCTATGTTCATCAGTGATATTGGTCTGTAATTTTCTTGTTTTGTAGTATCTTTGTCTGGTTTTGGTATCAGGGTGATGGTGGCCTCATAGAATGAGTTTGGGAGTGTTCTTTCCTCTGCAATTTTTTGAAAGAGTTTGAGAAGGGTGGGTGTTAGCTCTCCTCTGAATGTTTGATAGAATTCACCTGTGAAGCCATCTGGTCCTGGACTTTTGTTTGTTGGAAGATTTTTAATCACAGTTTCAATTTCAGTGCTTGTGATTGGTCTGTTCATATTTTCTGTTTCTTCCTGGTTCAGTCTTGGAAGGGTATACCTTTCTAAGAATTTGTCCATTTCTTCCAGGTTGTCCATTTTATTGGCATAGAGTTGCTTGTAGTAGTCTCTTAGGATGCTTTGTATTTCTGTGGTGTCTGTTGTAACTTCTCCTTTTTCATTTCTGATTTTATTGATTTGAGTCCTCTCCCTCTTTTTCTTGATGAGTCTGGCTAATGGTTTATCAATTTTGTTTATCTTCTCAAAGAACCAGCTTTCAGTTTTATTGATCTTTGCTATTGTTTTCTTTGTTTCTATTTCATTTATTTCTGCTCTGATCTTTATGATTTCTTTCCTTCTGCTAACTTTGGGTTTTGTTTGTTCTTCTTTCTCTAGTTCCTTTAGGTGTAAGGTTAGATTGTTTATTTGAGATTTTTCTTGTTTCTTGAGATAGGCTTGTATAACTATAAGCTTTCCTCTTAGAACTCCTTTTGCTGCATCCCACAGGTTTTGGATCGTCTTGTTTTCATTGTCATTTGTCTCTAGGTATTTTTTGTTTCCTCTTTGATTTCTTCAGTGATCTCTTGGTTATTTAGTAACGTATTATTTAGCCTCCATGTATTTGTGTTTTTTACGTTTTTTTCCCTGTAATTCATTTCTAATCTCATAGTGTTGTGGTCAGAAAAGATGCTTGATATGATTTCAATTTTCTTAAGTTTACTGAGGCTTAATTTGTGACCCAAGATGTGATCTGTCCTGGAGAATGTTCCATGCGCACTTGAGAAGAAAGTGTAATCTGCTGTTTTTGGATGGAATGTCCTGTAAATATCAATTAAATCTATCTGGTCTATTGTGTCATTTAAAGGTTCTGTTTCCTTATTTATTTTCATTTTGGATGATCTGTCCATTGGTGTAAGTTAGGTGTTAAAGTCCCCCACTATTATTGTGTTACTGTCGATTTCCTCTTTTATAGCTGTTAGCAGTTGCCTTATGTATTGAGGTGCTCCGATGTTGGGTGCATATATATTTATAATTGTTATATCTTCTTCTTGGATTGATCCCTTGATCATTATGTAGTGTCCTTCCTTGTCTCTTGTAACATTCTTTATTTTAAAGTCTATTTTATCTTATATGAGTATTGCTACTCCAGCTTTGTTTTGATTTCCATTTGCATGGAATATCTTTTTCCATCCCCTCACTTTCAGTCTGTATGTGTTCTTAGGTCTGAAGTGGGTCTCTTGTAGACAGCATATATATGGGTCTTATTTTTGTATCCATTCAGCAAGCCTGTGTCTTTTGGTTAGAGCATTTAATCCATTCACGTTTAAGGTAATTATTGATATGTATGTTCCTATGACCATTTTCTTAATTGTTTTGGGTTTGTTTTTGTAGGTCCTTTTTTTCTCTTGTGTTTCCCACTTAGGGAAGTTCCTTTAGCATTTGTTGTAGAGCTGGTTTGGTGGTGCTGAATTATCTTAGCTTTTGCTTGTCTGTAAAGCTTTTGATTTCTCCATCGAATCTGGATGAGATCCTTGCCGGGTAGAGTAATGTTGGTTGTAGATTCTTCCCTTTCATCACTTTAAGTATATCATGCCACTTCCTTCTGGCTTGTAGAGTTTCTGCTGAGAAATCAGCTGTTAACCTTATGGGAGTTCCCTTGTATGTTATTTGTCATTTTTCCCTTGATGCTTTCAATAATTTTTCTTTGTCTTTAATTTTTGCCAGTTTGATTACTATGTGTCTCGGCGTGTTTCTCCTTGGGTTTATCCTGTATGGGACTCGCTGTGCTTCCTGGACTTGGGTGGCTATTTCCTTTCCCATGTTAGCGAAGTTTTTGACTATAATCTCTTCAAATATTTTCTCTGGTCCTTTCTCTCTCTCTTCTCCTTCTGGGACCCCTATAATGCAAATGTTGTTGCATTTAATGTTGTCCCGGAGGTCTCTTAGGCTGTCTTCATTTCTTTTCATTCTTTTTTCTTTATTCTGTTCCGCAGCAGTGAATTCCACCATTCTGTCTTCCAGGTCACTTATCTGTTCTTCTGCCTAAGTTATTCTGCTATTGATTCCTTCTAGTGTAGTTTTCATTTCAATTATTGTATTGTTCCTCTCTGTTTGTTTGTTCTTTAATTCTTCTAGGTCTTTGTTAAACATTTCTTGCATCTTCTCGATCTTTGCCTCCATTCTTTTTCCGAGGTCCTGGATCATCTTCACTGGCATTATTCTGAATTCTTTTTCTGGAAGGTTGCCTATCTCCAGTTCATGTAGTTGTTTTTCTGGGGTTTTATCTTGTTCCTTCATCTGGTATATAGCCCTTTGCCTTTTCATCTTGTCTATTTTTCTGTGAATGTGGTTTTTGTTCCAGAGGCTGCAGGATTGTATTTTTTCTTGCTTCTGCTGTCTGCTCTCTGGTGGATGAGGCTGTCTAAGAGGCTTGATGGGAGCGACTGGTGGTGGGTAGGGCTGACTGTTGCTCTGGTGGGCAGAGCTCAGTAAAACTTTAATCCACTTGACTGTTGATGGGTGGGGCTGGGTTCCCTCCCTGTTGGTTGTTTGGCCTGAGGCAACCCAACACTGGAGCCTACCTGGGCTCTTTGGTGGGATTAATGACAGGCTCTGGAAGGGCTTATGCCAAGGAGTACTTCCCAGAACTTCTGCTGCCAGTGTCCTTGTCCCCACGGTGAGCCACAGCCCCCCGCCCCCACAGGAGACCTTCCAACACTAGCAGGTGGGTCTGGTTCAGTCTCCCCTGGGGTCACTGCTTCTTCCCCTGGGTCCTGATGCACTCACTACTTTGTGCCCTCCAAGAGTGGAGTCTCTGTTTCCCCCAGTCCTGTCGAAGTCCTGCAATCAATTCCCACTAGGCTTCAAAGTCTGATTCTCTAGGAATTCCTCTTCCCGTTGCCAGACCCTCAGGTTGAGAAGCCTGATGTGGGGCTCAGAATCTTCACTCCAGTGGGTGGACTTCTGTGGTATAAGTGTTCGCCAGTCTGTGAGTCACCCACCCAGCAGTTATGGGATTTTATTTTACTGTGATTGCGCCCCTCCTACCGTCTCATTGTGGCTTCTGCTTTGTCTTTGGATGTGGGGTATCTTTTTTGGTGAGTTCCAGTGTCTTCCTGTTGATGATTGTCCTGCAGCTAGTTGTGATTCTGGTGGTCTCGCAAGAGGGAGTGAGAGCACGTCCTTCTACTCCGCCATCTTGGGTCTTTATTGGGCATTTATTTGTTTTGTATTCTGTATATTGTCTCTGCTTCTTTATCTGTTTTTCAGATGTGGGGTGTACTGAATAATGGTCTCCCAAGGATGTCCATAACCTAATTTCCAAAACATGTGAATATGTTGCCCTACATGGCACAGGGATTTTGCAGACATTTTAAATTAAGGACCTTGAGTTGGGGAGATTATTTTGGATTATACGGGTGAAGTCATTACAGGAGGAAGACTGAAGGGTTGGAGTGAAAGCAAATGTGATGGTGGAAGCAGAGGTCAGAGAAGAGAGAGACCTGAAGATATTACTCTGCAGGCATTGAAAATGGAGGAAGGGGCCACGAGGCAAGGAATGCAGGTGGCCTCTTGAAGGTGGAAGAGGCAGGGAAAGGAGTTATTTTCTAGGGCCCCTCAAAAGAACCAGTACTTAGGGCATCTTGACTTCAACCCAGTGAAACTGACTTGGACTTCTGACCTCCAGATATGTAAGGAAATAAATTTGGATTATTTTAAGCCACTAAATTTGTGGTAATCTGTTATGGCAGCAGGAAATGAATACACAGTGTGTTCTTATTTTTCTTAGTGATATGTACATTTTCTTCTGTACAGTAAGGTTATTAAATTATCATATATGTTACAAATATTTTTCCCAGGTTGCAGTTTGCTTTTAAATATTTTTATAGTGTTTTCTGATAAAGAGTTTCATTTTTAACTTTTAAAATATCATTTATATTACATTAGATAAATTTTATGTCAGTGGTATACAAATTTAAAAAATTATGCAGTCAAATCTATGTATCTTTTCCTTGGTGATATATTGGTTTTAAATCAGTTTTATATTCACCAACGTTACTTCCAGCATTTTTATGGTATGTGATTTTTCATTTATCATTCTTCATTAAGTTTTTATATATTTCTAGTCCTATTTCAGGGCTATCTTGTCTGCCCCATGAATCTATCAAGTCCTGTGCTATTACCACACCATCTAAATTATTGTAGTTTCTTAAAAGTTTTTATATCTAGTTAGCCAAGTCCTCATTCATTACTTTTTGTTAACATTCTTTTAAATCTGGTCTAAACATTTTATTTTTCTAGATGAATCTTAGAATAATTTAGACAAGTCAAAAAATTTCATGGGTATTTAAATTAGAAATTTGCAATCAATCTGTAAGTTAAATTGGAAAGAATGGCATCTTTTTAATATCAGCTCTTATCAGAGAAGAACATAGTATGTTTTTCCATTTATAAAAATTAAAAAATTTATTTTATATAGTTTTGTAGATTTATTGATGTAATCTCAGATGTTATTAAATAAGATTAGTTTAAGGCATTTTGTATGTCTTGTTACTATGGGAATTGGAATGTTTTTCCATGGTATTTACTAACTGATTTGAGCTGATGTACTGGAAAGCTCTCTATTTTTGTATATATATCTTCTGCTTTACTGAACTTTACTAATTATGAGTTTTTCACTTGATTCTTTTTTCGTTTTTAGGTGTATAATTATATCATATGCAAATGCTGGTGATTTTATCTCCTATATCCTAAAAGTTTACCTTTTTTCATTTCTAATTTTTAAATTATTGACCAGTCCTTCCAGAACCATGTTGTATGTTAACATGATGTATCTTCATCTTATTCATACTTTAAGTGATAATGTCTCAAGTAGTTCACATTCAGTGTGGTTCTGACTATTAGTTTAAAAACCGCCTGATTTTTCATGTTAAAGAAGTATTCTCATCCTAGGCTAAAGCATGGATTGAAAATATTTGTTATCACTTTTCTAACTGAATCGTTTTCTGAATAATAAACTCAATTTGTGTTTCTAAGATACACTCTATTTTGCTTACTGGACATTCCTTGCAATGTACCGTAGAATTTAGTTGACTAGATTGTTTATTAGGATTATCGAATCTATATTTACAAATGAGACAAGGCTGTAGTTTTAATATTTTCCTCTATCCGATTTGGCATTGGGGTGGCATAGAGTTTCCTAAAATATTTTTGGTGCTGTAAGTTTTTTTTTATTTCCTGAAGCATATATTGCATGGAGATTTGAAAGAACTCACCCATAAATCTAACTGCTTTGGGTCATATTGGAGATCATTTTAAAAGAGTTATTCAATTTCTTTTGTGATTTCTTCTAATCAGTTTCTTCTACTTAAGTCATTTTCAGTAATTTATATTTTTTCACAAAATTGTCCTTTCATTGAAATCTCAATGATTTAGGCTTCCAAAGAATTATTTGGGTGACTATATTTTCAGTTTTTCTAAAATGGTACATAATTACTACCATTCCATATGCATAGGAGAGAAGTTAATTCATTATATGCAATTGATGTCTTAGGGCTTAATTCTCTCCTGGAACTGGTTGAAAAGGGCTGGAATAGAGTTATATATAATATTTTAAAATAATACTTTAAAATAAAATACTTTAAAATAAAAATTTCCTTATCTGTTTTTATATTCTCTCTCTTCATATATTTACTTAACCTAGGGATTAAATTTTTTTTAGGTTTATATTTTTTTTCCCAAAGAAGCAGCTCTTGAATCTCATTTACAATTTTAATATGATTCTGTTTACTAATTTGGTTATATTTGGTTTTGTTTTTATTTTTTCCTACCTTCAGATTCTAGTAGGTTTCTTTTGTTGAACTATTTCTAATGGTTTGATTTGAGTAGCTAATAGGAAAACTCTGAGTAGAGCTAAATTGCTAAGGTATGGAGGGGAGAGTGCAGGGGTGGGGATAGATAGAGGTATCAGCTTGGAAGGCTGGTATAGGTAGAATCAGGGAGGGCATTGAACGCAAAAACGGATTTTATACTGAATGGCAGAATTGGGAGGTAGTGGTTGTAGAGCTAGGAAAAAGTTATTTACTCTGTGGACAGTTTTACTCAAGTGGCTGCCCAGAGTACACTCTCTTGTAAAGACAGTCTGTGCTGATTAACCCATTTCTTGGTTACAGGGTATTTTTGGAGGGTCTACCATGAGTGCTACATATGGAGCACTGTCTTAGGGGCAACACAGACTATGCAAGAGGAGTGTGACATTTTTGAGCATTTTGTTGCAAAAGCAAACTAAGTTTTTGGTACCCATTCAAAAAAGGAAGATCATAATCAGGATCTGGAATAAACAGAGAAGACTTTCTGAAAAGGCAGAATTTGAGCTGGATCTGAAAGAAGGAAACAGTGAAGCATTCAGCAATAAACCTCACTAGTTTGGAGTGCAGTGTGGAGAGAGCCTAATGGAGATGAGCGTGTGGAGAGTGGATGAGTAGAGAATGGGTTGTTAATAGCCAGAACATACTAGGTTTACGGAGAACCCTCACAAGCCAACAGAGTTGGTGTCTTAGTGCAGTAAATGGTTGGGAGCCATTGAAGGTTCTTGAATAGGGAGTGACCCAATGAAAAGTGTCCTTTTCTTATGATTAGGTTGGCAATATTATTTAGGCTGGATCGGAGGGGAGAGACCTGACTCTGACAATCAGGGAGGAAGTTACAGTAGTTCATGTACACAAAGTTAAGGGTGTGAATTTAGTGTCTGCTGGAATACAAATGAAAGAATGATTTTGAGAGGTGACAAATGGACACTCAGAGAAAGACAAGGAAAGATTAATGACCTCTCTCATTTTGGTTCTTAAGTATTTGAGAGTGGATGGTTGTAAAGGGATTATATGTGAGAAGGAATGTAATGTATTGCATTTTGGACTTGTTGAGTTTGAGGTTATGGCTGGACATCCGCTTGGAGGGTGGCTATAGTTGGAAATATGAAACTAGTGTGCAAAGGACAAGGGGATTAGTGGTTTGACCAAACCATGGACTTGGATGAGTCCATCAAAAGGTTAAATGCAAACAGAGGAAAGCAGAGTACAGAGTGCTGTGGAGCTACAACATAGTTTTAGATATTGCTGGAGAATAAATTCAAGATGTGTAAGCTACAAAGGGTGTGGGAGGTATTATATGGAAATTGAAGCCAGTAGGTATAAAAATAACATGTTAGATTGGTTGGCAGCACAAAGAGAAACATGTGCTATTTGAAAGAAAGGAAGCAAGGTCAAGTGAACAATAACAGTAATGATAAAAATAATAATGCTAGGAAAGATTTTATATAGTGTAAACATCAGATTATGCTTGAAGGTATGCAGGGAAACGCAGAAAGAAGTTATACAGAAAAAGAGGATTAAGTATAGGAGCAAATTTTAGTCTTTCTCTGAAATATATTAGCTACACTGACCCAAATACATTAATCAAACTGTACAAAGTATAGGTACGTTATTAGAAGTTCAGATAAACTACACTGCATGTAGTCTAGTCTCAGAAAAGTACGTTCAAGTCAGTGATAAAGAATAAAATACTATTCAGTATTAGTTAGCGTATAATATCCAAGAGCAAAGGAATTGACAATTGACAAATATGAACTAAGTTCATGCTAAGAAGTTGTATGAGAGTTAAAATCAAGGGTTAATCTATTAAAGAATAACTGGATGGTTTTATCAGTATTGCTGTTTGGACCTTCAGTAAATGGAATCTGTGTGTCTTTGAAGTTTATAAATCAAAGTGACTTTGATATGAGCTTCTTTGGAATAATTGGAAAAAATACTGGTTTTGTTTTTTTCATTTTTCTTTTCTCTTGAGTTGTTAACTTAGAATTTGCACACTTCTCTCAGAGTAATAAAATTTAATCTAAAGTTCAAGGCAGCTATTTATATTTTATTAAACTCTTAAGTTTAAGATAATATTTCTTGGAATAGTGATTTACATATGGCTAAAAACTTTACAGGGGAAGAATCAGTTATATAGTTTCTTTTTTTGTGAGAGAGAAAGGTAGAAAGCCCTGAGAGTAACAAGTAGAAAATTATTTTTGTTTCTGGATAGGGAAAAGAAGATAAAAATGTATATTTCAAGACATGATTTAAAAGACCTTTCTCTTGCTTATGCTGAGGAGGAAAGAGGGAAGAATCGAGGAGCTGGAGGATTGAAGTTAGAAACAAGGAGAGGTTACTTGGAAATGGGGTCACCCAGCAGGAGACCAGTGCAAAGATCAGAGAGTGCTGGGAGGCCTAGATGAAAAGAGAGAAGGGCTGGCAAGGAAGAAAGAGATGGGTCGTAGGGAAAGTCTGCAGGAGCCCCCTGAACTGGTCTGATAGTGTTCTTTTCTGCAAAACTGCCTCTGAAGTCCTAAGGCCTTGTCCTTACCGCCAGCCCTCTATAGAGTTAAAGACCCACTGTATTTAAGTCAGCATCTCTCTCTAGTTGCCAAAGAAACATTTTTTCTTCCAGTAGAAATGTTGTTTCTCTTAAACACAGCATAATTTCTTTTCCTCTGAAAAGCTTTCTAATTAGGCTTAATTTTGCTCTCCACTCTGGAAAAAGTCTGTGCAGAAAAGAATGATTTCCCAGAGAAAACTATAATTCGAAAAGATACATGCACTACAATGTTCATAGCAGCACTATTTACAATAGCCAAGACATGGAAACAACCTAAATGTCCATCGAGAGATGAATGGATAAAGAAGATGTGGTACATATATACAAGGGAATATTACTCAGCCAAAAAAAGAATGAAATAATGCCATTTGCAGCAACATGGATGGACCTGGAGATTATTATACTAAGCGAAGTAAGTCAGAAAGACAAATACCAACAAACACATGAAAGGATGCTCAGCATCACTAATCATTAGAGAAATGCAAATCAGAACTACAATGAGGTATCACCTCAAACAGGTCAGAATGGCCATCATCAAAAAGTCTACTAACAATAAATGCTGGAGAGGGTGTGGAGAAAAGGGAACCCTCTAGCACTGCTGGTGGGAATGTAAATTGATACAGCCACTATGGAGAACAGTATGGAGGCTCCTTAAAAAACTAAAAATAGAATTACCATATGATCCAGCAATCCCACTACTGGACATATACCCTGAGAAAACCATAATTCAAAAAGAGTCATGTACCACAATGTTCATTGCAACACTATTTACAATAGCCAGGACATGGAAGCAACCTAAGTGTCCATCGACAGATGAATGGATAAAGAAGATGTGGCACATATATACAATGGAATATTCCTCAGCCATAAAAAGAAACGAGATTGAGTTATTTGTAGTGAGGTGGGTAGACCTAGAGTCCGTCATACAGAGTGAAGTAAGTCAGAAAGAGAAAAACAAATACCTTATGCTAACACATATATATGGAATCTAAAAAAAAAATGGTTCTGAAGAACCTAGGGGCAGGACAGGAATAAAGGCGCAGACATAGAGAATGGACTTGAGGACATGGGGAGGGGGAAGGGTAAGCTGAGACAAAGTGAGAGTGTGGCATTGACATATATACACTACCAAATGTAAAATAGATAGCTAGTGGAAGCAGCCGCATAGCACAGGGAGATCAGCTGGGAGCTCTGTGACCACCTAGAGGGGTGGGATAGGGAGGGTGGGAGGGAGACGCAAGAGGGAGGAGATATGGGGATATATGTATGCATATAGCTGATTTACTTCGTTATACAGCAGAAACTAACACACCATTGTAAAGCAATTATACTCCAATAAAGATGTTAAAAAAAAAAAGACAAATACCATATGATATCACTTAAATGTGGACTCCAACATAGGACACAAATAAACCTATCTGAGAGTCAGAAACAGACTCACAGATATAGAAAATGGACTTGTGGTTGTCAAGGAGGAAGGGGGATGGGAGAGGGAGGATTGGGAGTTTGGGATTAGCAGATGCAAACTATTATATATAAGATGGGTAAACAACAAGGTCCTATAATGTAGCACAGGGAATATATTCAATATCTTGTGATAAACCATAATGGAAAAGAATATGAAAAAGAATACATATATGTATAACTGAATCACTTTGCTGTACAGCAGTAATTAACACAACATTGTAAATCAACTATACTTCAGTAAAATTAAAAAAAAAATAGAATGATTTCATTGATCTCCATACATATTTAGACAGACTCCTCATATTCTGCTGGGAAGATGGCCAGGGTAAGACTGTGCCAGAAACCTGGGACATATGTGCTGTTCCTCTGGTTCTGGGATATTCTCAAGTAAATCAGGGATCTAAGGTTCACTGCCCTGTGTAGTTCCAATAGGGTCATGAATCAGTAGGGAAAGGCATTTTCTACCGCCTGTGGAAATCTGCAGAGAACTTCCTTCCATGGATTTAGCCAATCCATTATCCTGACTATGAAAAGAGTTTGGCTTGCTTTAGATGAATAGGATATTTTGGAAAAATTAAAGAAACAACTGGAGAGGAAGGACAGTGGAATGGTTATAGGCATGGACTCTGGAGCCAGGATGATTGGATTTATGTCCCAGAGCTACCACCAGCCAGCTGCGTGACCTTGGGCAAGGGCTGGGTCTTCCTGTGCCTCATTTCCTCATCCATTAAATGGAAATGATGGTAATGTGATAGTATCTATCTCATAAAGTGATGTATGATGATAAACAATAATAATAATACCTATAGGTTGTTGTACTGATTAAATGAGTTGGTATGTGTAAAGGATTTATAATTGCACCTGGCACATATGAAGTGCTTTGTGATTTAGTTGTTATTATTATTTTTAAAAAATTTTTATTGGAGTATAGTTGATTTACAATATTAGTTTCTGCTGTACAGCAAAGTGAATCAGTTATACATATACATATATCCACTCTTTTTTAGATCCTTTTCCATATAGGTCATTACAGAGTATTGAGAAGAGTTCCCTGTGCTATACAGTAGGTCCTTATTAGTTATCTATTTTATATATAGTAGTGTGTATGTCATTCCCAATCTCCCAATTTATGTTGTTATTATTAAACAATGAATTTGGTGTCAGAGACTGATCCTGTGTTTTCTATAATATGTAGGTTATGGTTTGAGGTAAAAATTGTCTTATAAAGTATCCTTTCTCCCTAATATTTCATTTGATTTTTTAGAAACCAAATCATACTTTTCCCACTGGAAAATGACAATAATGTTGTTTACTTACCAGCTGAGTATTGTGTCCCATATTTTTGTTCTAGTGCCAAATTAAATGAAGATCTTTGACTATTTCAATATAGCTCAATTGACTTAGTTCAGTGAGTGGCTGTTGGCTGCAAGTTTTTCTTTTTTTTTTTTAATATTGTGACATTTTAATGTCGCTATTTTTTTTTGAAAAAGAATTTCTGTATTAGAACTAGAACACAAAACTTGTTGTCTTATAAGGAACTCAAAATTATAAATAACATCAATGATAGAAAAATCTGAAAGGAATTGTTTATGTTCTTTCTTCCAAGAATATACCAAGGATTGCCCATTTTTCTAAAAAGGACCTTGAAGTTCGAATTTCTTTTTCATTTCTCACAGTATATTTCTAGAGGTAGAAGTTCACAGATGCGTTATTCATTCATTTAATTTATTTATTATAAAACTTGTATTGAGTGTCTACTTCATGTAAGGCAAACCACTGTCCTAGGTACTAGAAGTACAAAATAAATGAGACACAGTTCTAGTTCTTTAGCCATTTTGTGGTGGGGATAAGATGATATATGGATAACCAGAATATATGATATAATTTCCTAAATGGCATATCAAAAAGATAAGGGGAATGCCATAAAGATTTAAGTAGCAAAGTTAATTTGAAGGGTTAGCAAAATTTTCATGAATTAAATGATATTTGAGCTAGATATTGAAGAACAGGTAGAATTTGACAATAAGAGAAATTGGCAAAGGCAAGTTTTGGCTAAGAGAATAGCATGAGTAAATGTGGAGAGATGGGAAAGGGTGGCAGACATTTTTGAGAGAAAACATATTATCCAGTTTGGTAATAAAGAAATAAGATAATCTAATAGTGGAAGATGCTATAAAATAAAAATAAAGTAATGAAATGACAAGGGACAGGGCTGGGAGGAGAAGTTACTTTAGGTGGGTGTGACAGGGAAGACTTCTCTGAAGAGGTAAAATTTGATGTGAGACCAGAATGATGAGAAGGATCCAGGCTTTTGAAGGCCTAGGGAGGGGAACTGCCAGGGTTAGTGATAAAACAAGCTTGTCTGATGAACAGAAAGGCCAGTGTGGCTGGAGAGTCATGACCAGTGGGAAGAATGATACGAGATGAGGTCAGAGAGACAAGCAAGAGCTTAAAGGATCTTAAAGATTATGGCAACTATTTTGAGTTTTATTCCAAATACAATGGGACATTGCACCATTGGAGGATTTCATGCAGAGGAGTGATGTTGTCTAAATTACATTTTAGGAAGAACACTAAGGTTGCTGTGTAAAGAGTGGACTTTGGAGTATGGAGGGACAAGATGGAAATTAGGGAGATCTCTTGGGAGTTTATTGCAGTAAACAGGCAGCAGATGATGCTGCCTTACACTAGGGTGGTAGCAGAGATGAGAGCTCATTCTGGAAAGAGAGAGAGTCATGGAGTGAAGCCTTTTGCATTCCCCCAGTCTGAAGATTTGGAATTGATTCTGGAGGTAGAAAGGGGAGTACAATTATTTACAGACTTAGATTTTTTGAGTGTCTACACTTTCATTTATTTTTTCCTGTGAAAGATGCATTTCTTTTTAAAAACACTCATTAGTAATTGATTAGTACATCATATAATAATTGCTTCTATGATACCTTAGTGATTTGACAAATAAGTCTTAAAAAGTTGTCCACTTTATAACTTTTGTAGAATCAATTTTCCTTTTCCCTTGGGAACATTTTCAGGAAGACAGAATAGAGACACAGATTTGTTTTTAAGCCTAGTGAGTCCCTATTATACTATGAAAAGTGGTCAGTAGTAACAAAGGTTTGCTGATCTCATTGATACTGTCGTCTGAGGAGTCTGGAAGTTCTAAGGCAGCAATGCCCAACTCAGATGTTTAAAAGACTGGACAGGAAATGTGAATGATCTAAGTGGGGAGCTGTGTGGAATGGGGAAGACTAAAAAGCTTGTCTTCATCTAAAAGTGAGCAGTGATTCCTCAATTGTGGTGATGTGGATATTCTAATTTTTAAGGGAAGAATTTGGAAAGTCCCTCATCTTTAAAAGATAACAACTAATGAAAAGAAATTAATACACTGTACAGGCCAAAGTAAAATGTGTTTGTGGACTTGTTTCAGCCTGGGGGATCACGACTTTGCAAGCTCTGAAATGAAATCTTCTCCAACCACCGAGGAAGGCTCTGTTTCTGCTAATCTATAATAGAGCCAGAAACAAAGCTCAGTGCCTTGAAAACCTGGGACCCAGTGGGGAGGGAATATAGGCAGAAAAGCCTGTGAGAGCTGTGGGAGAGGCTGAGCAGGAAGAGGAGGCAGAAGAATGAAATAAGAATGTTCAGCGAGGTGGATGGTGTGGTCTGATGAAGACAGGATGGAAGAAGCAAAGAAGCATTGTGCATGTGATCATCTGGACCCCATGAGTGTTTGTGATCATCTGACAATAGGAGTGTTTTCTTTCTGGTAACAGGCTGTACCTTCATGTCCTTCCAGACACTGCAGATAAATCTAAGGGATTATATAATCTTGAAGTGATATTGGCCCTTAGAATCTGTGGCTTCATTTTGGGGAATTATAGATACAAGCTTATTTTCAACTTATTTTTTAAAAAGCTTATTTTAAAAAAATTAGTTTCCCAATTAAAGTCTCTTTGGTGGAACTGGGATTCCCACTGGCCTTCTTGCCCATGTGGCTGAGTCACTCCAATTCTTAGGGATCTTCCCATCAGCTGAGTATACAGCCCTGATTACAGATAATATTTAGAAATCAATCAGGTACTCTTCCATAGCTTCTTTGCATTATTGTAATATTTGACAACAACAAGTTAACTTTTTTCCATATATTTATCTTCCCAAATACTGAGTAATTTTGAAGGCTGAAGATCTTAGCTTATTCTTTTAGTGTTCACCAGAGGGTTAAATATCATGCCTTTATACCCTGTAGGTACCCTCCCCCTAAAAATGTGTCCTGTTTATAAGATAACAAAATACTGAGTTGAAGAGCAGAAAATAAAAGTTAGCCAACTGCATTTCCATGTGAGATTAAAAAAAAAAAACTTTGATTATTTTTTCCCCACTGTATTGAGATTGATTTTTTAAAAAGTTAATTGACAGCTATTTTGTCATTGCGCAGGCATAGCTTCTGTGTTATGGAGCCCAAGAATACCTCTATCCAAAGCAGAAGATGGTAACAGTTCATAAACCTGGAATTTACCCAAGTCATTTAATTAGCAAGCATTTAATGAGCATTTTTTTTTTTCTTTTGGCCAACCAATCTTTAGAATTGTGGGTGCTTTGTGGCTCAGTGTCTACCATGGTTACAGCATCGCCATTTGGATCAAGGATCATCAGAGAAAGGCATAGGCAAGGAAATCTGCAGTTGCAGAGCACATTAGAGAAAAGGGATATTGTCTTTCTTTCCCCACACTATGGTGCTGGCTGAAGGAATTTCCTTGCAATCTGGTTAGAGAAGCTATAAAAAACTTCAGTGAGTATTTGAAACTAAATATTCATATGATATGGAAAACAATGCCAGAAAATTAAAGAAAAAACAGGAAATACATCAAGTACCACTTTGTCAAGGTTTTTTCTTAAAGCCTTTACTGCAGATTATCAAATATTCCTTGGGAGGGGGTGGAGGGAGAAAGCTTCCAGAAGAAGAAGACGACCAGATGAGCAATGGTGCAGAGGTAGCAGAGGGCTGGGAACCTGTAAGGATTGTGGACTGTCTTGAATGGCTGGAGGAGAGGAATTCTGCCAGGAGTGTGTTGGGGACAAAAAGTGGAATGTTTGTGGGAGTTAAAAGTGGAATAGAACTAGCTTCTTCTTCAGGATTTACTTATGTGTCTGCCTCCCAGGTAGATGAGAACTTCTTCTAAGGAGAACCATATTTTATTTTTTCCTCTCAAGACCAATACGTGCTTAATATTCTTGCTACTTTTTGTAACCTCAGTATTTACATAAGTGCCTAGAAAATGAACCCCTTTATGAATGCTGAATCTGATAAGCATGAGACTCAGCTATGTATGGTTTTGAGGAAGTTCAGGTTTGGTTCTGTGTGCAATGAGGAGTCTTTGAAACTTTTTGAGAAAAGAAATCATACAATCAAAGCTGTGCTTTCTGAAGATAACACAAGCAGTGGTATGAAGGCGAACAATTAGAGAGAGAAAAAACCCAAGGCACGGAGACCCGTCAGCAGTTGTCAGAAAAATCTAGGTAAGGGGGCCAGAGCCCGAACGAGCTGAGGGATAGAGGCTGTGAGAGTAGACAGAGAAATAAACTCAGATTTGGCAACATTTTGATGTAGAGAATGCAGAAAATGGAAGCAAGGGCCTGGAATTACAGTTACCTGTCAAACTCAGGTTACTTAAAAACCTTTCAAGTACATGATTCAGTAGGCTGCCTCAGTTCTCTTATTTCGCTATTGTTGGTGAAGTCTAGCATGAAATGTTAGCCTTCAGAAACAAAAGCTGGACTAAGCCAACAGCTTGATATTATTCCCAAATTATTGTGGCTGATGAAAACTTTGAAGAGCCTTGAATGCAAGAGCCATTTATATAAAAGATGAGGGGCTCCAAAGAAAGGATTAGGGGTTAGTGAACACAGTTGCTCCTGTCAGATTTGTCAGATAAGGGATAAAAGTGTCAGTTTTGCCTCAGAGATTTTGCTTAATGATTTGGAGGTGTCTTCAATATGACAAGTTCATGCAGCTAGATTCGATTGTTTCTTTAAAGCATTTGCCTAGTTGAAGATTGTGGTGATGATGAGGAATATGCTGTCTGCTTTTGGAACATCCTGTTTGTTTTTTTTTTTATTTGAAAAGTTTGTGTGAAATCAATAAAATGTTCTTCACAATAAATTTTTTTTCTAGTGAAGAAATATTTTGGCTGCTGTCTTCAGCATCATGCTTGATATGAACTGAAAGAAAACATTCATAGCAAATGTATGCCGTAGCTTGACAAATTGAGACTGGCTTCCAAAGCAATAAATATAAAGAAACCCGTGACTTTACCAAGGCTTTCATGTTTGTTCATGAAATGATAAAATTTCAAGAAAGTACCTTCTGACAGCCTTTGAAGGTTGTGTGGAATTATTCAGTACCCGCAGGTGAGCTACTAGTTAAAGGAATTGCCACACATGTCAACAGCCAAGGCATCAAAACAATACCAATTACCTATGGAGTGTCAGAATCCAGTGATGTCAGAACAAAGGAAGTATGCAATTTACCACTTACAAGGTGGTTTTTAAAAAAAGGATGGATGTATGAGAAGCAACATGGAGGACTTCTAAAATGAAATATGCTATAGCAAAGTAGCAGGCATTATCTAGTAGATAGAGAACAGTATCTATTTCTGAGTCCTTGGTGTTTGCAACCCAAAACAAGGATGAGGCCACTCTTGGACTGGATATTGAGTAGACTGTGGAGGAGGAATTGGCATAAAACTGGTGAGAATCAATATTCATTAGATAAAAGATGTTTTATTATCAGATAAGCAACAAGAATTAATTCAAAAAAAAAGAATTCATTTCAAATTACGTTTATTGAACATTTGCTTTGTAAAGTATTAAAATAATACAAAAATTTAAAAGAACAAATGAACTTACCAAGAGTCACCAGTAATAACTAAATCATTATTGATTAGAATCAGGGCTATCCTTTGGCAAAATTGGGGTGGAATGGCTTTTAATGTCCTTTGTTTCCTGCTTTGTTCCTCTGCTTCTTTCTCCTCTTTTAGTTCCTTCCTTTTCTTGTCCTGCAGATGCTCCTGTCTGCTTTCCCAGACCTTTCCTGTTCTAGAGGAATGTAAGGGAAAAAGCTAATTCACCCTATGGCAGTGTTCTCAACTCCTGCTCATGTGAGTATCACAAGGGTGGGTGGGACGATGCTCCCAGAGATTCTGACTTCATTTTTCCTGGATGACATCTGGGCATTTATGGCTTTGATTCAACATTTTTAAGTTGACATCTAAAATGTTTCAACATAAGTTTAGCTTCAATAATGTACTTTTCTACATATTACAAATGTTGTTATTTTAAAATAAAGCAAGTAAATAATTACATGCATCCAGTGAAACCAAAGACTATGGGTTTTGATACCTATCTACCATTATCCATTTAAGAAATAGATGAATAAGCCCTCTTTTAGCCCTTGGACATTTTATATTATTCCTTTTTCTCCCTGAACTCCTACTTCCATTTGAGTTCTCTCACAGAATTTTAGGTTTTTTGATTATTTCATCACATTTCTCTGCAACAAGAACATGTTTACCAGTTGAAATTTAACATTAAAAATTTTTCTATTTATAGAAAAAGTTAAAATTACTCTCTTCCTCAGCTGCATTATCATTAAAAGTACTGTTAGCATGGACTTGACATATATATATGACAAATTTTGGTAACTATTAAACTTAATAGGTATAATTTTATTGGAGATGAAATTTTTAGTGAGATATATAGGGCTTTAAAAAATAAGTTAGTGTTCTTTAACATATTTACCTGGTGGTAAAATAAAACAGGGTTCAGCATCAATAACACCCTGTTTTTCATTTTTGTAGGTGCAAATGCTGACAAACTTTGTTCACATAAATAGATTGGCATTGGAAAGAACATTGTTATCACAGTGTCACTCAGTTTTTTAAAAACTTCTTCTGAATGGTGTGCAAAAAAAATTACTTAGTGATTTCTCCTTAAAAGCATTTAAAAATATCAGTGGAAACCTGGATTTGGTTCTTCCTTCAGTTTTGTTGGAAGCAAAAACACGACCTGAGTAACTTGCAAAAGAATTTATCTGTTCATCAAACCACTCACTTTCTCAACACCAATACCAAATGGATCCACTATTAGATATTCCCCCAGTGCCACCTCAGGAAGTGTACCACTGTAATATTTGTATGCTTTTAATTAATTCATTCATTAAAAAAAGAGATGTGAGAACCCAGAACTGGGTTAACATCTCGACTGCACTTGATCTTGAGCAAATGAATTGTTTTTTAGGAAAGGGAAGAAATGGAAATTGGAGATCTTGGAAAATCTTTTCCCATTCCCAGGTTATGTATATTTAATACGTTAGTCCTCTCATGAGTATATTTACATAATAAGTTAAGATACTTAAGGAAGATGTGGTTAATTTGAAGACATTAATTCTTGGAGGTAATGAGCTTGTATATGGGAATGTTTTCCCACCAGAATCTCTCAGATCCTATGTCACCAGCAACCACAAATTCTACCTATTTCTTTTAGACTTGCTTGGTTGGTATTTTTAAAAGTTTTTATGAGTTCAAATGAAGTAGATTTACCACATCAAAGAGTAAACTATTAGTGCTATTTAATAGAAATATAATGAAAACCACATATGTAATTTTATATGTTCTAGTAGCTGCACATAAAAGGAAAAAGAAAAAAGGTGAAATTAATTTTAATAATATTTTATTTAACTCAGTATATCACAGTGCTGTCATTTCAACATGTTATCAATATGAAAATTGTTAATGATATATTTTACATTCTTATTTTTGTACTAAGTCTTTGAAATCCAGTGTCTATTTCATATTTATAGCACATCTCAATTAGCACTAGTCATATATCATGTACTCAATAGCTACATGTTCCTAGTGGCTACCATATGGGCAGCATGGCTATAGATAGTTGGAAAGTAAACTTTGTGCATTCTCTAATACTGTTTTGCAGATGTAAAAAGCAGGAAGAAATGTAAACCCATTAATTTGCATTTTTCTAAATGACATTCTTTACCCCACATCATACTCCCTACGAAATCTGGCACTTTACTGAAGTTCTAATTAACTACTGTTTTTTGCAGTGTGTATCACTTCATGGCAAATGTGCATAGTGTAGTACTTACCACACTCTAAATCACATTTGAAGTAGAATAATCAAGTGTATTTTTCATTAGAAAACTGATTTGCTCCGGTTTTTTATTAGTTGTATTTGTTCCCTCTAAACTGCAAAAATCAATAATTTTAGATGCTTCTCAAGCACTAGGCTCAGTCTGAGTTGAGATCTACTTCTATGGGGATTGGGGCCCCTTCGCTCCTATTTTTCCTCCTGTTTTTCCTCCTCTTTTTTTCCCGTTTCCACTCCTCACCTCTGCTCTCCTCTCTTCCCTTTCTACCATCAGAAGCTCAATTTTAATAACAGGCCCCCACATGCCCAGTTCCAATGGATGAATAATGATTGGTAAATGATCTAGTTTTCCTTTGCCAGTGATTGGGGCAGTGGATCTTAAACCTTAACATGAATCAGAATCACCTGGAAAACTTGTTATAACCCAGAATTCTGGGCCCTAACTCTGGAGTTTCTGATTCAGTAGGCCTGGGATGGGGCCTGAGAATTTGTATTTTTCACATGATCCCAGCTGCTGCTGCTGCTGCTGGTCTGAGGACCACACTTTAAGAAGCACTGGTGTAGGGTATAGACGTGTGATTCATTTTGGTCAGTAAGCCGTAAGGACAACTGGGAAAGTTTGTCCTTGCTAATGAGAAACCATCCAGGCAAAAAAGCGTTATTTTTTTCTCTCCCTACCCCCGCCCATCTCCTTGCTTCCTTTTTTGGATGCTGTCATGTAAGGTCACATTTGTTGGAGCTGCTGCAGCTATCCTGTAACAATGAAAGGGAACCAAGAGAATTTTAGAGATGCCCTCTACATTCTGACATTAGGAAGCTCCTGAAAGACCTACTTCCATGGTCTTGTGTGTAAAATAATTTTAGAAGTCTTTATTTTCAAGCCACCATCTGTCTTGTTTTCTGTCATTTGCAGCCCAAAGCATTCACCACAGATACAGTGACTACTTACCTCAAAACACCATGCCATCAACTGCATGGTAATGGCATGGTACTGCATGGAATAGTAACATAGACTCAAAACGATGTCATCACAGAATTGTGGCACTAAAACCATAATGCCTTAAAATAACACCAAGTCTTTTTTTTTTTTTTTGATAAACATGCCACTTGTGGGTGTAGTATCTCAGGGCTAGAGTTAGAGGAAGCTATGTAGACTGTCTCTATGTGTAGGTTGGATCCCAACAAGCTGAAATACAGTATCCAGAGTGTTGTTTCATGGATAAAGTATGGGAGAAATCCTAATCAAATTAGCTAGGAAGACTAGAGAAAGTGTGTGATGTCCAGGACTTTCTGGAGGGGAAGATGACTGCCTCTCATTTTATCATGATTCTTTGTTTAATGATAATATAACACCCCCCAACCTCCCGCCCCAGTAATCATGTCTATCTTGTTAACCTTTGTATGACCCCACAAATGGTAAGCTCTTCAGAGGGACAGTGACAATGCTTCTTTGTTTCCTGTTGAATTCCAGTACCTTCTAAGACAACGATTAACACATAATTGGTATTCAGTGCATTTTTATTGAATAAATGGACACATGTATGTTCATTATAAATGTTCGTTGTAAATGAAATAACATCTCTTAAGTACAGTCTAAGTGTGATCCAGGTATACCGGAGGAAGAGGGAACTTTTCCTAACAAGTGGTATTTTGAAAATTTCAAATGTCTAAAATGATTAAAGCTAAAGGAGATTTCAAGGCTGGTATCAGGCAGTTCAATTTGAAGCAAAGCTGCTTCAAACCTTCTCCACTCCCAGCCATAGGAAGAGGCAGACAGTTATGAAAGCTTGCAGGCTGGAAGGAAATTCTAATTCCTTGGAATGCCCTGAAGAAGGCTGTAGACTCTGACTATTTTACTGTAAGACCTGATAACCCTGAAAAAAAAATAGAAAAAACACATAAAAGAGGCCACGAGCCCGATTAGAGGGCCAACTTGGAGCTGTGTTATCACAGGTCCTCAAGAAATCAGCAGGGCCAGAAATAAGGCAGGCTGCAGGCAATTACAGATTGTCATTAAAGTTAAAAATATGACCCACAGCACTGTTGCTGTATGGCTTTAGACTACTAAACCTCCACGCTGTCAGTTGTGACACGAAGCATGGGAAAGGACAGTCAAAATTCTATGCTATTTCTGCATTTTATTACAAAAGTAAAAATGTGTACATTTTTATACAATTAAAATAGGTAAGCATAGACTGATTTTTATGACATAAAGAAAGAGTAGAAAGGTGGAGAAGAGATGTTCAATATACTTAAAGAAGAGCGTTCAAATGGCTACTTCCTAATTGCTTAGGTTTACGTGGTAATATAATCAGTAGCAAGGATGACTGTCCCACTGGTCTTCAACAGTTTTCAAAGTCAAGAATTGCAGACAGTAGACAATATAGGTATTGTGTCTGATGAATTTAAAAAAATGCATGAGGATTATGGCCAAGTAACTAACATTTCACGTATGTGTTTAATGTGCTAAAAAAATTCACAACAGTGAAAAGACTTAGATGAAAGAAGATTCAATTCTGAGTAAGGGCACAAGGATTAAGTGAATGTCAAGATGAACTTCCCAGTATGGATCCATTCTTTGTATAACAATTGAACCCGTACTTCACAGCGTGGTAGAGTGTAATTTAACTCAAGAGGGCTAAATGTGCTAAATAGGAATGATTTGGTAAAGAAGGAAGGATTTTTAATGTCAAGGACAAAGCAATTTGTGATTTGGTTTTTAATCTGCAGACAGTAGGTAGTATCAAGTCATCAAACAGTCCAAAGAATAGGCCACTAATTGAAACAGAACATGGAAACATTAATGAAATTGATTAGAAGTCACAAAGCAGCTGGATTTGTCAGCATTTCAGCAGATGGAATAGATCTGATTGATGAAATGACAAGGCTCTGAAACAAAACTGGAGAGTAAATGTACAGCCAGATAGTCCTGGCACCAAAAACGTACAATTGCATAAAATTTGAGGAACAAGCCAGGAAGGGATCTTGAGAAATGCTCCTGAATGGCGTTAGAGAATACAATTGTTTGTCATTTGGCTCCAACCTGCCACTTCTGATGACTGCTAGGAGTCTGAGAGTTGGTATGGTGAAATACTTGATGCTATTGCTTGGGTTTAGGTGGCGATATCACAGGGAACAGGATCGCTTTAGAATATCTTCTTTTCACTCTTATTTTATAACTACTGCTCCATGGGCTTTGTCACATTACACAAATGCAACGTTTTCCCAGCTATGTACCTTGAAGCCACTAGGGACCCAATGAGATGCTAATAGACGTTCAGTGAAAAGGTTGCTTCGTCAAATAAGTCTGGAGAAGTCTGTATGATTCATTCTAGAGAGTCCCAACACGTATTAGCATAGCAAAGGCAAAGTCCTATAGAAAGTGAGAGTTTGCTAAGTTTTCATGACCACTGAAATGAATTTTTAAGAAACACCTATACTATCTCAGAGGAACTATTGCTTTGGAGCAAAGTTTGGAAAATGTTACCCTGGTGTCCCCAAAGCATTCATAGACCTGGGCCCTTCTAAGTACCTACTTCCTGTTGTCTGGGAAAATGAGGTAACTCCTGAAAAGAGTCTAGCTCACCATGAAATGTTTGCTTAACAGTTAACATCCCATATGTATTTGATTGTATTTGGAAAGATGCCTAATTTTTTGTGCTTATATTTATGTGGGTTATAGACTCAGTTCCTATAGATGATCATAGACAGGCTTCAATTCTGTTATGCTGAGAGTATTTGTCTAGTGCATCATCTTGTTTTAAGGTGTCAATTCTGGGTAAGGAAAGCAAACCTAGTCGTCAGTGATACCAAGTTCTGTGGTACACAAGAGCACCTCTTTAGGTTTTACTTAAAATAAATCAACATCTGATTAGATCAAACATTTCTTCTTTCATTGCCTTATTTATTTTTTTAAAAAGTTTAGGCAGTTGTCTAAAGGCTCCTTTAAATATTTCCTAGTTCATAGAATATACCCAATTTCAAATTACCTTAATTTAAAAATTAACAATATATGTGCCACAATGTGTAAAAATGTATGACTCTTTTTAACATCAAAAAATCAATTAGTGTAAAAAACCATATTAATAGACTAAAGGACAAAAACCACGTGGAAAGAGGAGTGATCAGGAATTGAGGAAGAAGACCAGTTGTTTTCACCAATTCTGTGCCCCAAAGAGGGGAAAAACCGCCATACAAACGGAGAATAACGTTTCTCACCAGAATTGAACAAAATGAATCAGGCACACATAGTATAAATTGAAGTTATTTATATCTCCTCAAATTTCTATGACCTATTTACACAGGAGAGCCCTGAGAGTCATGTTTTTGTGGAATATTTAGCTAAGGGTACAACTTTTACAACTCTTGGGCATTTTAACCATGACTGTTTACAGATGTGTGGCTCTAGTTCCACAGAAGATAGTTGCACCGTGTGAGTCCGTGGGGATTTCTGTATTCTGTCTGCTTCAGTCTGATTGCAGCATATCTTTTCCTCTTTCTTAGCAAACTCACTCACTGCTCTAGTTTTAGGCATTTCAGCTACAAGTGAACATTATGTTTTTGAAATGATTCTTTCTGCTGTCCTGATTTTTCCTAAAGCTTTAATCTCAACAATTAAAATTGAGATTGAAATAGAAGCAATCAGAAGTATACTCTCAAGAAAGAATATCTCCTGAATGGGATTCAGTTAGTGAAATATATTCTTTGGTTTCAATTTTCTTACAAGAAGGAGAGCGTACTTCCTAAAATTCCTGTAATTAGCATGGATTCTATTTTTTTCAAACATGACTGGATATAATATATAGAATGTCAGCAGTATTCTCATTGGTAGCTTTATGTATTGAAGACATTTACTGACAGAACCAGGAAACATACCTCATCTTAAAGAGGGCTCAGATGGACTACTTGCTGGAGAGCCATTTAGAGAGGATAACAGCACTGTAATTTTGGATATTGGTACTGCTGATTTGTTTAAATTTGTGCTCATTTAAACTCTGCCTTTTGGACAGGAAAGGGACAAGCATGGTTTGATCCGTTTCTTAGTTCGTTTCATATTTCTTCTTTCAGAAAAGAGCAAGAAAAAAAGGGAGAGGGAGGTAGGAAAATGCAGATATTTTGCTATTTAAAAAACTCATTTACATGCATTTCCAACAGTTAAATTTATAAAGCTGAGGCGTGATTTACATGTAAATCAAAGTTCAAAACATTTCTTGGCTTCAGGACGTGAAGACTGCCATTGGCTAAAATGGCAAGAGAAATGGGCTCAAGTTGGAATATAATCTGGGATGGGTGATGCTCTGGTGGGCAAGTCCTCACCAGATTTTCCCATGGGCCTAGAACTGTAGTGAATCATTGATTACTGCTTTCAGGTACTGTGGCATGCTTATCAGGACCCAATAATTATAGCATGACTTTGGAGAGTGCTTCCAAGGACTGGGAGATGCCCACTACAGGGTTGGTAATTGACTCTTGGGAGATGGTCAGTTGTTTTCATTTGTCTTGAGAAACCACACTTTCTAGATGTCTTCTGTAAGTAAGAAGATAATACAAAGATCTCAGTAGACTGTATCTCTATAAATACAGTTTTCTGAAACCCAGAACTGAGTAACTTTAAAGTTGTAGAGCATGTCAGGACAGATTCAGTATCTGATGTCCTGAGACTGCCTAAGCAGAGTCATTTCTCTTGGAAAGTGACAAGCTGTCACTAGAAAGTGAACTGCTCTCCTTTATTGGTTTCTAAGAGTTTGGCCTTTCAGAGAGTTTCTATATCTAACTGAACTTGTGGTGACATATTTTATTTTCCCACCAACTCTTCACAGGATGAAATATTAACTAGGTTAGCTGGCCCTTCCATGAGCTAACTCTTACCTTCTGAATACTTTTACCTTAGGGAATGACTGGAATCCAGGAACGTGATTCTGGACTGCTACAGAATGATGAAGAATCCTTGTGTATGCTATAGTCACATCCTGGGTATGGGGTTAGTAAAATTAGTGGTTGTGTCCCAAGTGAAAGTTTGAGGCAAGGTGGAGTAGAATGGCATTTTGGGGCTACTTTGGAAGGACTTCGTTTAACTCCATTTCTCTACAAGTCCTCCTCACTTTCTTTAACCATAAAAACTATGTATTTTAAGATTTGGAAGATTCTTACATCAGGCTTACCTGATGAACACTCATTGCCTCTTGGAAAATCCCTTCCTTCTTGCCTGATGACTGAGTCAAGAACTGTTAATAAGGAGGACAGTCAAGGGATCCTCGCCCTGTTTTTTTCTCTCTTTCCTTCTTTCATTTCTCCTTTTCCTGTGCAAGTCACATTAAATTCTTTTTAGAATTCAATTCTTTAAAGAATTAGAGTTCTTTTTGGGACCATGACTATGAGAGTAGAAAACATTGTTGCTTGGTATACTTTTATCAAAAGGAATTGACAACGGTGAAGACAGATTGTAGAGAAAGGTGAAGGAAGTAGAAGAATCACAGGCATCTAGCCTCAACCTAGAAGAAAAGCAGGGTAACAGACCATGTAGTATAGTTTGGGAGATGAGCCATAGTGGGGGAGAAGATGCTGAGTTTAGTTTTGGACATGTTGTATTGGGGCAAACTGACGTGGAGATGCAAACAGCCTGAAGTTAAAGCCTCAGGTTCATGAAACAAATTTGGGAGGAGTATTAGTTTCCTGTAACTGCTGTAAAAAACGATTCCAGAGGCTTGAAACAACACAAATTTATTGTCTTACAGCTCTAGAGATCAGAAGTCTGAAATGGAGCTCACTGGTCTCCAGGTCTGCATTCCTTCTGGAGCCATTAGGGGAATAATCTGTTTCCTTGCCTTTTCCAGGTTCTAGATGCCACCTGCATCCCTTTGTTTGTGTATCCTTCCTCCATATTCAGAGCTAGAAATGTAGCACTTCACTTATGGGGACTCTTGCGATTTCGTTGGGTCCATCCAGAAAATCCACATACCTGAAAAGTCTCTTTGGCCATGTAAAGTAATCAGGTTCCATGATTAGGACATGGGCCTCTTTAACAGGGGCATTATTCTGCCTATCACAGGAGGCATTTGTCTGGAGGTATAATTGGATTTACCCTTTTATGTACGAAAGGGAGTATGGGTAGAGAGAGAAGCTGAGAGAAGTGAAGAATAAGACTTTCTCCTCTTAGTTTTCTGTCATCTTCTTTTCCTATCCCCTTCCCCTTTCTCTTCTCACTATCAGGAGTAATTCTCTTCCCCTACTTTGTTTTCCTCCCCACACTTTTAACTAGTCTCAGGGGTGTTCTCAAACAAGGCTTTAACTGTGTTGGCATTTCTCAGGGAAAATAGAGTGACTTTATTTCCTTGTTTATTCTCACCTGTAGCCTTGCAATTACTGGAATTTTTTCAAAAGCAAAAGGAGAGCTTATTTTCATTCATTTAGTCTTAGTAGTCTTTAGTCAATATCTACTTAGAATGAGTTTTATAAAATAGCGTTATGGCTGTACTACTGCTAAGTGAACCACATGCAGTTCATCCTTTCCCTCCATTTAAATAATGAGGAAATAATTGTGTTTTCAATACTAGGACTAAACTGCTATGCTATTGACAAAGTCTTAATTGATTTGAAATATGAGAAAGCTCATGCCCTTTTCTGATATAATTGGTTTAAACCCTTGGATACTCTACTGGGATTTAACTACTGAGAATGCTTACTGAATGCTGCCTTCCTGTTGGGCCCTGTGCTCAGTGCTGCCACACTGAGAGGCTGTGTGCTGCCACACTGAGAGGCTGTGTGCTGCCACACTGAGAGGCTGTGTGCTGCAGGCTGAGAAACCACTTAACCTACGGCAGCAGGGTATGTGGGCTTTGGTGTCTGCATCCATTCATTAAATCATTGATTTAAAAATACATATTTTATTTATTTATTTGGCTGCGCCACGTCTTCGTCGCAGCATGTGGGCTCTTAGTTGCGCCATGCGGGATCTAGTTCCCTGACCAGGGATCGAACCCGGGCCCCCTGCATTGGGAGCGTGAAGTCGTAACCACTGGACCACCAGGGAAGTCCCAATAATTGATTTGTTAGTTCTGCATTAAACACTGGCGTGCCTCTGGTGTTCAGGCACTGTGTAGACCCTGGGGATAAGTCCTGAATAAACCATAGTCCCTAGCAATTAAGATACTTACAGTCGCTGGTTGGGGATGGGAGGGGAAGTCCTACAAGAAAATAGGCAACTATATTACACCATGAAAAGTGCTGTGAGGGTGGTGGGCCTACAGTCCTATGGGAACGTGTACGTGTAAGAGGTATTCTAATCCAGACGTGGGGCTTCAGGGAAGGCTGCCTATAGAAACTAACATGTAAGTTGAGTCCTGAAAGACCAGTAAGAATTATCCAGGCAAACATAGAGATGGGGGGAGGGCATTATGAGCTTTCCTGGGAGAAGTGCTAGCAGGTGCAGAAGATGAGGCAAGAGAGCACGATTGAAGTCCTTACTCAATTCCTTCTCTCTGAGTATCTTTGGGAAATACTTAAACTGACCGAGTCCCTTCATCTGTAATAATGTGTCAAGGCATTGTCAAGGAAATGAAGTGGAAGAGTTGAGAGATAATACCTTTCTTGTTTTTTGTTGTTGTCTTTTGTTTTTCATTAGTCACATGGTAATTAATCAGTGATCCTCCCCACTCCACAAAATAACTAGAAAACAAAATAAAAAAATAAAATCCCAACCTGAATATGCTCTAGATTTCTTAGCCGTACAGTATCAATGTACTTTAGACATTGATTATTCTTATTCTGACAGTATCAATGTACTTTAGACTATTAAATGTATCAATGTACTTTACACTATTAAATGATTAATAATGTTTTTAATTTGTCAATCACAGTTGAAGTAGTACTCATCTCCAGCTGTCATATATATATATATATATACATACACACATATATATATTTTTTAAACTAAAGCCTTATCCTTTACATTTCAAAACACTTTGACAAATCAGATGAATGCATGCCCACGTTGCTTAAAATAGACCAATCATGAGCCTAAAAAATAGCATGTGTTTTCCTTGATTTCTGTAATGCATTTTCACAGGAAGTTTTCTTCCAGGGAAACCCTGAGTTTGTTAAGCTGGAGGTGCTCTTTCAGATGTTGGCAACAGTTGGGGACAGTGGGCATGATTAAGAGGGAGTGAAAGCATTATTTTAAGTGAGGACAGTTTAATCATGCTGATGACTGATGAACGCATCCTGCAATTTAGAACAATTTGTCCTTTCTATGCAAGTCTACATTATCATCATTTGTCATCACTCGTGTTATAAATATATTAAGCACATAGGGATTCTGGGCAATACTTATTTTTTCAGGGCAGGATTTATAAAAATTATTTATTGATCAGTAAATAAGCATCCCAAATTCATAGACAATTGAGAGAAGACATGGCATAGTGAGTCATGGAGTATCAGTGAAGAGGTTAAGTCCAGAGGCTTTTGAATGACAGAAAGACCTTGGTTTAAATTCAGCCCTCACTTTAAAAAAAAAAAAAATTCAGGCCTTACTACATGGCCCTGAAAAACTATCATTGTCTCTATGCCTCAGTTTTCTCATCTGTAAAATGGTGGTATGAACAGTACTTTCTTCAAAGTATACTAAAAAGAATTACATGAAATGCTCCATTAGAATTAATTATATTTCATACATATCTCTTCATGAGAGGTAAATGTTATTAAGTATCATTATTAGAGTTGTAATTTTTTTTCATGTTTAGCTCATGTTGCAGTTGCTGAACTGAGGAGTCAAGGGATAGGAGGGAGTCGGTAACCCTGAAAACCCTTTCCAATGAGAGAATCAAAGGAAGGCAGTGAGATGTGGGCCAAGGTGGCAAAGGACGTGAAACCCAAGATCTCAAGTGTCAGTTTTTACAGGTTGGCATATCATCATGCATGCATGATAGGTCCTGCATCCACTGTCTAGATAATGATACAAGTAATGGGATGTCAGTGAATCAAGTTAAGCAAGGTCCAAGTTGGACTGATATGATTGTGAAAGTTGGCCCCCAAAGATTTTGCAAGCTGTTGCTTTTCGAATATAATTTTATCCTAATAAGCTAATTAAATTTAAAAGCGTGAAAGTGAGTCTGAGCATGGACTTACCGTTGACTCTTACCTTATTTTTTAAATAAGCACAGTACTTTCTGTTCCTCTCTTGAGATATATTTCCCAGCTAGAACACTTCAGAATAGATTGCTCAGGCCACCTCCATTAACACTGCACCTCTTCCCACTGCAGGTGTGCGCCTGATCTCTCCTGGCCTGGATTAATGGGGGCCTCACTCCCAGTCACACAGGCAACTTGCTAAGTGGCCTTCATCTTTCCCTCTGCTCTGCAGAGGGCACTGCTCAATGCTTGTGAGTAGGCATACTTAATTAAGTGGGGGGTCCTTACTTTTAATAACATTCTATTTTTAATTCTGAGATGTTCTTAATTTTAATGACAATTCCACTCTTAAAATGACCTGGACAGCAAGCCAGAAATGCTCTTTGGTGAATTTATTAGACATTATTTAGGCTGATAACAATCTGTTTTGTAAATCAGGAGAAATTGAACAATTACCCAGATGTCCCCTGAGCAAGGATCACATTGGATTTGAACAGATTGCTGCCTCCTTTTTTTTTTTCCCCTTCAGTGCTTCATATTACCTTTCTTGCCTTTAAGAGTTTGCTTGACGGTAAAAGAGGGAATATAAACATGAATCTATGTGACAATATGCTACATGACCCACATGTAACACACTCTGGCTTTCCTTGAATAAAGCCTTCATGACAAGCCATTGCAGGAAATACTTCAGGGCTTTATAAGCCTAATTAGAATTTCATTAACTGAATCATAAATTACCTCTGGCTCATGTCTGCTTGTTACCTTTTCCCTCTCAGTTTGGATTTTGACCCGTGGGTTTCCTGTTTAATGTGGCAGCTGCTTAGATCCTATGTGAAGGGTAGCCTTGAAATGCATGCAGTCAAGGGGCTATCTTTCTCAGTCTGTTTGAAGTGCACTTGGAAATTGTAGGCTTAGCAGGAAGAGAAGCTCAAATGCTGACAGACACTGCAGCTTGAAGTGTTAAATGGGCGGCACTCTAAGGGAACGTGAAGACATGATGCCTCTGCACCAAGGGTGCTTTGGTCTTAAAAAATCCAGATCTCATTTGAAAAGACTTCATGTGGTTTCCTCCCTCGATCTGAGTTTCAAGATTCACTTAGAATTAAAATCAGGCAGTAGTAAAATACCAAAAGTTTAAAATGTCACACATAAACTCATCAGTTTATGGAAATGGAAGAATACTGAGGAAGGTACATCTGGAATGTAGTCCAGTAGCTCTGAGAGTTATGTGCTGCTCAAAGGTGTCAATCCTGTATCACCTAAGACAATCTGCTGGCTGCTCTAAGTCTGACAGTTCATAGCACATTGTAAATTCACCTGAATCTGATTTATGTACATGCAAACACTGTAATGAGAAGAATTACTATGACTGTTAGTGGTAGATGCTATCTGAATGGATGCCAAGATGTTGGCTGATTGTTGGTGCAATGCCAAGTATTTGCTTTTTTTTCTCTGTTGTGTGTGTGTATGTGTTTTAATGTGGGTAGATCATTCTGCACTTTAAATTGTTCAGGGTTTTAATTGGCAAGATGTATGGCATCTTGTTTGGTTTGATCTGGTACTGGAGTTGACTCTCTGATACCAGTACAAGATTGCCTTGATATCTCTCTGTCTATACATCTTAAAAAAATTACAATAGTTATTTTTTTTAAAGTTACTGTAACTGAGACAGGCTGGGACCTGGGACCGTCTGCTGCAGTGCTGCAGTGCTTGTATCTGGACACACCTCTCCTCCAGCAACAAAATAACAAAGAAACTGTATGGAACTAAAAATAACTGTGTGCTTGGGGCAGTTGGGGCAAATTCTGGACCCAAAAGATACAAAGAGACCAAAAATTCCAACTGCCACTTCTGAAGAGCCTGGAGCAAAAACAGGGTGTTGGGAGCAAAAGCAGGGTACTGTGCCATGCCCCCTGCACACAACACCACCTAAGGCGTGGGCAAAACACCTAAGCCACCCCTCTGGCCCGACCCCTGGACACACCCCTATCCTCACCCCATATAAGAAACAAGGGAACCTGTTGTTTGTTCTCGCTCCCCCCTGCTGCAGCAGGGGCCCCAATAAAACCTTGCCTGAATTTCTTGTCTGGCCTCTAGTCAATATCTGTTGATTGGGGAAGGCCAAGACCTTTTATAGATTTAAAATTTTTCCTTTAGTGTTCAAATTTTGATGACTTTAATTGGATAATTTCTGCCTCTTTACCCATCTGAAAAATAAAATATCAGGGCCTTAGACCAAGAGTCCTTAAACTATTTAATTTCTCTAGCTCCTGAAGGAAAAGTCCATCTACTTTTACAGTTCTCTGCTGAGGTTATGGGAATGGATTCTTTGAAAATGAAGATTTTTCCAGAAGATCTTTAAACTTTTTGAAAAACATACAGCTTATTTGAACATCGGGAGACCTGAGGGAAATCTTGCTGAAATCTAGATGCATAACCCAGGCGAAAATGCTGACAGTTACTTGGCCATCTCCAGACCATTTTCTTTTTTAGGGCCATAAAATTTCCCACTCAAGACAGGGGAGAGTGTCTACCATTTCTAGTCTTATGAGGCCTGAGATTGCTTCCTGTCATAATTGTACTAAACTAGCATTATACTTTAATATCAGATACTCTCTTTCTTCAATATCACCTTAGTAAGTCCAGCTAAACCCAAATGTCAGAAACGTTCCTCTTCTTATAACTTAAGCATACCTAGGAAAGAGGGCAAAGAACTAGGGGTCTCATGTTAGTGGAAGAGAGTCTGGAGACACCTCCTCCCATGGGCCTCAGTTCTCGGTAAGGATGCAAAGAGGGATCTGAGGTATTACTGGTTGCAAGAGAGTTTATTGAAGATAAGGAGAGAACAGAGAGACCACCTCAAGAGAGAGGTGGGCCAGGCCAAGGAAGGCAATGGCCCTGGAGGGCTGGGGTGTAGAGTTTTTAAGACAAGGTCGTTGATTGACAGTCTTGATTGACAGATGCAGGTTATATAACAAGAGGCTCTGACGCGCATGTTCTTCCCGTAATTCAGTCTGTTCTGATCAGATGTATGTATTCATAGAATATTTATGAACATTTAATGAGGCTAATGGCCGCCAAAGGTTATCTTTGGACACAATAGCGTGAGGTGTGTGCATATGCCAGAGTAGGGTAAGTCCCTCCAGTCGGCCAGTGGGGGATTTTTCTGGACCCCTAACCATTTTGGAGTACTGATGCGGGCATGTTTGGGGCGGGGTTGGCAAACAGCTTGGCGGGATTAGGCGGGTATTGGACTTTCAGCCAACGGGGCTGCCTCTCATTGCTCATGGCTAACTTCCTGGCTAACACTTAAGACAAAGAAAAAGAATAATAGGGGAACGGGCATTCTAAATGCAGTTAGTACAATAAGGCCAGACTCCATCTTTCAATCAAACATTCAAACCTCAAATCTATACTGAGTGCTTACTACATACATGGTACTATGTGAGGTATTATATTGTCAGGAAAACTTGTGAAATACTGATATGGGCCCAAAAAAAAAAAAAAAAAAAGAATCTGAAGCGTCCTATCTAGCATGACCGACCCTCTGGGCTATCTCTGATTTTCATTGTCTTTTAGCTATTTTATAACTCTCTAAGTTGTAGAGAACCAAGAATAATGCAAATGATTCTAGTCCCTAGAAATGTAAATTAATTGTGTCTGGTGGAATTAAATTGATTATAGCCCTGTGAATAGACCTGTTTGGCATCTAGTTGTAAATTTATTTCAGAATTCCTCATCTGATTATATATGCACGGTACTTTAAATTCTCCTCTGAACAGGTTGTAACATCTTACTGGTCCCCTCTTTAATTATTGAATTAAATAAAGTCTTGGCATGTTCATTTTATATTTGTTTAAGGGTCATGATTATGCTGTCTTTTAAACACTAATAATTTGGCAGCAAAAAATATGACTCATACTTGCTCTTAATTGTTTGCTTTTTAATTGGGGAGATAAGACAAATAGCTACAAGTTGACATGCAATTCTGAGCTCTCTTAGTCAGTAGGGTTGGTGTTACTGTATATTTTTAGGGCAGATTTTACTAATCAGTAACTCTTTGTACTTATTATTCTTTCATTTCTTTTAACTAGTTGATTACTTACAAGTGAGAAAATTCATGTAAAAAAATAAAAGGGTTATCTTTTATAGGCTGCTGCAGCCACAGGGATTAAAAAAAAAGTCATTTTTGGATGACATTTTTTCATTATCAAAATAAGAATTTTATTATCTAGAAAATAAGAAATCATGGAAAATAAGAAAACTTGGATATCATGGAAAATCAAGGAGAATAAAAACAATAACCCACAGCTCTACTAAGTAATGCAAACATTTTGGTATGTTTTCATCTCGATTTTCTAGGCTAAGTTTTGTTGTTGTTTGTTTTTGTCTTTAGTTTTGTTTGGTTGTTTGGTTTGTTTCTTTTGCATAGTGTATGTAGCCTGAATAATGGTCCCCTCAAAGAGCCACATCCTAATCCACGGAACCCATGAATATGTGAGGTTACATGGTAAAGGGGAAGTAGAGCTGCAGATGGAGCTAAGGTTGCTAATCAGCTGACCTTAAAATAGGTAGATAATCCTGGATTATTCAGGTGGGCCCCATATAACTACAGTGGTCCTTAAAAGTGGAAAAGGGAGGTGGAAAAGGGAAAGCCCGAAAGATGCCAGTTTGCTGCAGAAGAGGGCCACATGCCAAGGAATGCAGGTGGCCTCTAGAATCTGGAAAAAGCAAGGAGGTGGATCTTCTCCTAAAGCATCCAGGAGCAATGCAGTCCTGCCGACACCTTGATTTTAGTCCACTGAGATTCATTTCAGACTTCCGACGTCTAGAACTGTGGAATAATACATTTATATTGTTTAAGCTACTAAGTTTATGGTAATTTTTTTTACAGCAGCAATACGAAACGAATACGGTACACGTACATAGATTTTAACCTATAATATTATATCATATGCACTTACAAGTTATTTTAAATTTTTTGCAAACGTAATTTGTAATGGACACTTCATAGTTTACTTAATCACTCTTATTATCATCCATTTAGAATGTTTCTATTTTTCTATTAAAATATGTTTCTATTAATATAATTTGGGCATAAAGCTTTTGTATATTTTACATTGTTTCCCTAGGATAGAGTCACAAAAATAGAATTATTGCATCAAAAGGTAGAAGCATTTTTAGGGCCAAAAGTTGTGAGGAAAGGCAGAGGAAGATCATAGAATTCATATTTCTGACCAACAGGAGGGTGTATTTTCAGCTCTTAGCAAACCCACTCACAAGAACTGAGTAAATAATTCCCCTTGCCTCCTTTTCCACCTTCCTTAGTTGCACAGTGCGACACAACCCAAAAAGAAGAACGAGGCAAATTTGAAATATCTGGGTGACAGTCTTATAGACTCAGATACAGAAAGCAGCAGAGTGACATCATTAACCCTGAAAATAAGTAACTGGTGAAAGGTACAGAATTTAGCAGAGCTTCTTGAAGAAAAACAATCTCCTTCAAGTACATTTAGAATGACAATTTTTTGTGCAATGAGGACTTGTATAAGATGGTGATCATCTTGGGATGGGGCCTCAGAGGGTGATCACAGTTTTCAGAGTACAAGAAGATATTTTGAGAATGGACAAGAGATGCTTCCTTTGGTACTATGGTTCAGGTGTTTGCTAATTCCTAGTAAGGGGGAAATTAATGTTGGAACCAACTATATTATTTTAACATGTTATTTATAATCAGCTGCGTGGTAACCCACCTGTAATTCTTACTCTATATAGCAGGCTCAGTGATTTCCAATAAATCCTATTATTATTTTCCTAAATAATAACATATCTCTCCAGGTGTTCTCATAGCTAGGTATCTTGGCAAGGTTGACAAACTTGACAATTGTAGTCAGAATTCCTGTATCTCGAGTGTGCAGACCAGGTATATAATGCCTTCTTCCTCACTCTTCCCCAGGCCTATATGGAATATTGCCTTTGTCTGGGTGTGCTGTACAGCACACTGTCACATCCTGACTTCGTACTTTCAGAGGCTATCCTTGAAGTAGATAAAATGATGCAACCAGTTGGAAAAAAGAATAATGTGGAATCTTTCAGTTAGTTATTTCTTTTTTTTTTTTTTTTTATTAATTAATTTATTTATTTATGGCTGTGTTGGGTCTCTGTTTCTGTGTGAGGGCTTTCTCTAGTTGCGGTGAGCGGGGGCCACTCTTCGTCGCAGTGCGCGGGCCTCTCACTATCGCGGCCTCTCTTGTTGCGGAGCACAGGCTCCAGA
This sequence comes from Balaenoptera borealis, assembly GCF_965194805.1. NCBI lineage: Eukaryota > Metazoa > Chordata > Mammalia > Artiodactyla > Balaenopteridae > Balaenoptera > Balaenoptera borealis. The sequence continues at coordinate 42,925,436 of NC_138863.1, read as the reverse complement.
CGCGCAGGCTCAGTAGTTGTGGCGCACGGGCTTTGTTGCTCCGCGGCATGTGGGATCTTCCCAGACCAGGGCTCGAACCCGTGTCCCCTGCATTGGCAGGCGGATTCTCAACCACTGCACCACCAGGGAAGCCCTCAGTTAGTTATTTCTTGGATTCCCTAGATAACTAGCAGAAGAGAGGTTTTAAGCTCTTAAGCCTATCTTAGTGAAATAAAGACTTCATTCCTAGATATGCAGGAAAAAGTGAAACTGGGGAAAAGAAATGAACTGAAAGGTCCAAGCATAATGTTAATTATTATATTTTAATTTTTCCATTTATTAAAAATTCCTCAGCCACCACTCTATCATCTCTGACTTATTTTACATATAATTTCATTTAACATGCCATGAGAAGGTGAATCAGGATAGGTTGTAGTGTTTATTAGGGGTGTTTGAGGGCTGGGGAGGTGCCTTCCTGGGACATATCCCTGTAGGAATGATGCTCAGATTAAACAGCAAGAAGACAGCTGAGTGGAAAATGTGTCATTCCAAGATGGAGTTGGACCTTGACTCTGGTATAAACTGGTATAAAATTAGAAAAGGAGGGCATTAAGTGTTGGCCTAGAACCACAGAAGAAAGGTTATAGTTTCACTAGAATAATGTTTCTTTGAATGAGGTAAGTTTTACGTAGGACTGCAAGGAGGATGGGGACTACCACAGATATTTAATTAAACATTTGGGAGAACAGTCTGCCCTCCATATCAACAGCTTCTGCATCCACGGATTCAACTAACCATGGATTGAAAATACTCAGAATAAAAAAATTCCAGAAAGTTCCAAAAAGCAAAACTTGAACTTACATAGAATTTACATTGTATTTACAATCATTTACATAGCATTTACATTGTATTAGGTATTATAAGTAATCTAGAGATGATTTAAAGTATATGGGAGGATGTGCATAGGTTATACGCAAATACTATGCCATTTTATATAAAGGACTTGAGCGTCTGTGCATTTTGATATCTGTGCGTGGGTCCTGGAACCAGTCCCCCACGGATACAGAGGGACAACTGTAACAAGGAAAAACGCTGAATAAAATGGCAACAGTTGCTCAAGAGCCAGCTAGCAGTTCCTCTGTTTTATTTTTCCAGGGTAGAGACATTTGCTTAGAATGTAATGGATTTCGAAATAATCACTTTCATCCTAAATGAGTCTACCCAGGAAGAAAAAGCTATTAAGCCATCAGTGCAGTCGCCTCCCTGTTCCTTACCTAGGTTTTAAAACAAAATGCTTGCAAACCAAGGATCTCATTTTCAAGAGAGGCCTGTAAGTTAACAACATTGCCTATGGAATCTCAATTTGCAAACGTATTCCAAATATTTACCTAAGAACTTAAGTTCCTAAAATATCAATTATTTGGAGATTAGATATTGAGGACCTATGATGCTGTGTAAAGATGTATATTATAAGGCCACTTTGGAGAAGTGTATTTGCAAAAAATGTCTGAATCTGTAGTTGTTTTAACATTCAATTGTGTGAATAAATTAAGTATTCTGATTCCTAATTCTTGCTTTGCATATGTAAATATGGTATTTTGTACTTGTGGAATTGTTTAGATATTTAGTTGGATTCTGAGCTCAAAAATCAAATCTTTCAAAGGCACATTTGGCTGAGAAGAGTGGAGCAGTATTTTTCATCTTTGCTCTTTTAGGTTATGAGAAAAAGAAAGTTCTCATGGTCAAGTTATGTTGCTGCCAACCTCTCAGAGTGAAATGGCAGTTTGTGGAAATCAATGAGTCAGGAGAAAAAAAAATGGTGAGTTTAAAAAAAGAGAGTGAGATTAATGTGGAAAGATTTCAAATGGTGCATAGGTACCAAACGCTTATGCTCCTGGGCAGTTGCAGGGGGCTTTGTATTCAAATATCTATTGAGCATCCAATAGGTGGTAGGCAGTCTGTTAGGTGCTGGTGATTCAGGAGTGAACAGGCAGAAAAAACCCAGGCCCAATTGGAAAGGACCCAGAGAAAGGATCATTGAAGAGTCTTAAGGCCAGGAGAGTGCCGTTGTAGTGCTGACCATGAGGGAATCACATTTCTCAGTTTCTGCCTCATTGGCTCCCTATTAACCAAGCAAGTGTCTGAAAAAGCCTTTGGAACATTACCTCACAGGTTCCCTAGACCTTGCAAGGCAAGGGCTGGGGCTTGAGTCCACGCTCAGAGAGTTGTCCTTCTGAGTATACTTTGATGATCTAGGTCTGGGGTTTTTCAAGCAGGGTTAAACTATTCATACAAATAGTGAACAGATAGTTATTTAGCTTCTCCTACGTTCCAGACACCATAAAGATACAATGGTGACAAAACATTCACAGACTCTGCCTTGTATAGTTTTGAGGCTGGTGAGAGAGACAGACATTAATCAAATACTTAAAAAAAAACCCAAAATATGATTGCAAACTGAGATCAGAAGTTCAGGGCTCTGTAAGAACACAGAATGGGGACCCCCTCAACTGTGCTGGGACTCGAAGGGTGAGTAGAGTTTAGCAGGGGAGTGGGAGTGAGAGGCTTGTTCCAGAAAGAGGCCAGCTTATTAGAATTCCTGGGGTTGGGAAGGAAAAAGGTCATTATGGCTGGACCACGGAGTGCTGGCAAAAGGGAGGTAAGACTCTTGGCAGAGTATGCAAGGAAGGTAGGTACAGAGAGAGAGAGAATCCTCTTCATGCTAGTTGGGCTGCTGGTGGTTTCTAATCAGTACAGAGAGAAGCTCTCTGCTTCTAGTCTAGAAGTTGGGAGGATGGGTGGGAGTTGGGGATGGTTTGGGGAAGGCATTAGATACATTTTTTTCAAAGTTGGGCTAACATTAGACAGATTCACGAACTGGGGATAGTTTTTGTTATAACATTCTAGGATCAAATGGAGTAAGATACTATTATGAAATACCAATGTACCATTGGTTTATCCATATCTAGTCACTTTCTCTATTTCATAGGCGTTAAGGAGTGGTTTGATAACATATTTCCTACAATCTAGCATAGTGCCTGCCTGGAATATGCACTAAAAAAATTTGCTGTTAGATTAAGTTCCGTTTAATCACAAAAATCAGTACCCTGTAGACTACAAGCTAATGAAGGCCTTATGTATATGATGGAAATCCAAGCCACGGGAGTTGGGGGAAGAAAAATGGGGATCATAACTAAATAATTTACATATTCACCCCCAAAACTGAATTGCCCAAGTTCTGGAGAATAGATTATTTTCTTAGTCACTGGAATTTGGGGATAATTCAGAGGCATTTTCTTTCTTTCTTTTTTTTTTTTTTAAAGATTTATTTATTGATTGATTGATTACTATGTTGGGTCTTCGTTTCTGTGCTAGGGCTTCCTGTAGTTGCGGCAAGCGGGGGCTACTCTTCATCGCGGTGCGCAGGCCTCTCACTATTGTGGCCTCTTTTGTTGCGGAGCACAGGCTCCAGACGCGCAGGCTCAGTAGTTGTGGCTCACGGGCCTACTTGCTCCGTGGCATGTGGGATCTTCCCAGACCAGGGCGCGAACCCGTGTCCCCTGCATTAGCAGGCAGATTCCCAACCACTGCGCCACCAGGGAAGCCCCAGAGGCATTTTCTTATGTAAAAGAATGAGACTTTATGATTGTGAGAATTTTGTCTGCATGATTTACCTTCAGAAGGTGCATCATATCAGAAAAAACTTCAAAGTAATTTAAAGAAGTGATCCCACATGTTCTCAGGGGTATTTTGTACTATAAGCTCTGGTATCAAGGCTAGTATTCTGACAATAAATCTGTTTCTATTTTTAGTTGGATAAAAAACTTTTGTTTATCTTGTTTGGGTTTAAAGCAGCAGTTTTCAAACAAGGATCTCCATACAAACCTGGAAGTCCACAGATTTTGCAGGAGCTACAAAGTCATGGATACCTTTAAGGGAATCAATTTCCAGATCCACAGATTCTACTTAGACTCTTTCCTAAAACTAATCTCCCAGAGAGAATGGCTGGGGAGAATCCTTCCCCACTGCCCTTTCACAGTCACTCTCCTTTATTCTTTATAAGTTAACCATGTATCTAACCCATCTCTAATCTCATTGTAGTGTCTAACAGTAATATTTGAGACTGTATGGCTCCTGAGGGAGAATCCTATAAGAGCAAAGCAGAGAAAACTTTGATAAGAATTACTGATGCACGATGCACCTTATTTCTGTATCATTCCAGCAACACACTCATGTCTTTCTGTTTCAGTCCATCTCACAATGAATTTGAATTTATAGGTAATGATAAAATTTTCAGCTCCAAAGTTTTGACAAATATGTGTTTGAAGCATGTATCAATGTAAAGTATGTTGGTAAATACATCCTCTGCAATAATTTATACTTACAGGAAAAGTTTTAGAGGTTAACTTAAAAATATGAAAGGGGATACATAGTTTTTCAAAAGCTCATGGATTTAAAATACTAGCAGTTGGGAATAAGAGAATGTGTGGCAGCCCAGTGAATGAAAAGGAGCTCTCAAACTACTCAGTAGGAAAATGATTTAGCACCAATTAAATAATTTAAACTTTAAGTATACAGGTTTCCTGGGGAATGATTATATAGGTGTATATGTGTATGTGTATATTTCTCACAACTGTTCAGGGGGCAAATGGTAGATTTGTTGAGTTTTTCATTGACACTCTTGCTCTTATTCTAGAGGAGCCTAGGCTATCTTATTCAGCAGCAAAGTTGTCTTCCAGGAGTTGAGAAACAAATGTCATTTCAATTTTTAAACATTCTGGAGCCAGGACCAAGAGAAGAGTGTTTTAACCCCAGATTTAATACTCAGAGGTCTATCTTCTCACTGTGAAAGTAGTGTTTGTTGTAAAAAATTTTGAAAATACCAAAAAGTATATTAAAAAACCCAACAATGCATTGCCATTTAGTTGTGTATGTATCCTTCTACTCATTTTTCTATGTATAGAAATTACTTTCTTTTTAAACATCGGAATCTTACTGCTACAGTTTGCAAGTATTTTTAAATTTTAAAAATAAGTCTTGATCATTTCCCCATTTCATTAAATGTTATTCTACAATGTCATTTCTAATGATTGAATAGTATTCCGTTGGAAAGAGGTACGACAATTAATTAACTCTACATTTCTTAGGCTTGAGCAAATACATGAATCCTTTTCAATGGAAAAATAAATTCTCATGCTCCCTCCTGAGTTGACTTATGTTATTTTTATTGTGTAGTTACTCTCTGTATAGAAATATAAAATTAGTATTAATTAGTCATGATCTTAACCTGTCTACAACTATAAAACCAATACAAATTTACATTTAAATTTAGGTATAAAATCAATATAATTAAAACGGCAACAGTCGTTGATAGTTTAAGGTGATAGTTTATGTTTAAAAGTAGGATGATAAATCCTACTTTTTATATTTTCTTTCTTGGCATGGTTCATTTGATTTTGAGCCTGGTGGACCATCATCTGAATTATCTTGAATATCATCGTCATTATTTTTCCTTCTAATAATAAACTCATTTTAAACCTGTGATCTATTATTTTCATGGGTCAGTCAATTTAATGGTGCACTTCAAAGTACATCAACAGAAGTTGAAACAAAAATTCTTTACTACTAAACCTATTTTTGTTAGATACAAAGACAGCTACTCACAGTGTGAATGTGACATTGACAGCTATTTACCAGTGGTAACTCAGGCCTCCCACAGCTCTTCTCTGAACTGGCATGTCGACTATGTTCTTAGAGTACTCTGTGGAGTTAGCCTTCGCTTGGCACTACTAATGTGACTATAAACACAAACACAAACTTGGGCATTGAAATCATAGCATAGCTGTTAGCTATAAATTGGTCTACCAGATGGTCCAGAATATCTTTACATGAACTTTTTTTTTTTTTAAAGTACACCTGAATTATACATTATTTAATTTTTATTTATTTATTTATTTATTTTTGGTTGTGTTAGGTCTTCGTTTCTGTGCTAGGGCTTTCTCTAGTTGCGGCAAGCGGGGGCCACTCTTTATTGTGGTGCGCGTGCCTCTCACTATCGCGGCCTCTCTTGTTGCGGAGCACAGGCTCCAGACGCGCAGGCTCAGTAACTGTGGCTCACGGGCCTAGTTGCTCCGCGGCATGTGGAATCTTCCCAGACCAGGGCTCGAACCCGTGTCCCCTGCATTGGCAGGCAGATTCTCAACCACTGCGCCACCAGGGAAGCCCCATACGTGAACATTTTTAAGATTATCGTCAAAATAAAAACACTGGATTAAATAAAAAAACCTCTTTCATAACTTAAACCCTCAAGTATAAGGCTTTTGGAGCCCTAAATTGACCAAATTCTCTACTACTTGATATCTGGTATATTAGTTTTTCATTGCTGCCATAACAAATGACCACAATTTAGTGTCTTAAAACAACACAATTTGTTTAGTCTTAACAGTTCTAGAGGTCAGAAATCCTAAAATTGTGGTGTTAGCATGGCTTCATTCCTTTTGTAAGATCTAGGGGAATGTCTGTTTCCTTGCCTTATCCTACTTCTAGAGACCGCCGTGTTCTTGGCTCATGGCCCCATCCTCCATCTTCAAAGACCTCACTCCAGTTCCTGCATCATTGTCCCTTCAGCTTCTATGCCATTAACCCATTTGCCTTCCTCTTATAAGAAATTTTGTGATTACATTGAGCCCATCCAGATAGTCTTGGGATAATCTCAAGATCCTTAACTTAATCATACCTGCAAAATCCTTTTTATCATGTAAGGTAATATATTCATGTAAGGTAATATATTCTGTAAGGTAACGTGGACATCTTTGGGGAGGCCATTATTCAGCCTACCATATCTGAATACTAAAAACTTCCCTTGTTATAAACGAGGCTGTGATGTTATATGTAAGTTACAAACAAGGCTGTGACATCATGTTGTTGTAGTCATCAGCCATGATTATTCTTCTGGGATAAATTTCTAGTGCTGGAATGTATAAATCACAGGTTTGTACACTTTTTAAAAAGGATTTTTAAATAAACAATGCCAAATTACCTTCTGGAAGGGTTGTACCAAATTATACTCCTGACAGCTGTGCATAGAGTACCTTTTCCTGTTCCTTGACCACAATGGGTATTATTATTTGTTAAAAATTCTTTGCTATTTGATAAGAAAATATATTCACTATTATTTTATTTTAGGGTAATTTGATATTAATTGTTTTGATGACATTGAACATTTTAAAATATATTCACTGGTCATTTGTACAAAAGAATGATAATTTAAATGAAAATTTTAGTCAAGGCTACATTGCTTATAGGGGTTTGCTTTGTTATACAGAAATCACCTAACCTGTAAGTGGTATCTTTCTGAAATTGCAGTATCAGGAAGAAAATGTAAAATGCCTTTGAACTAAAGTTCACATCAGAATGTTTAGGAGAGTGAGCTAATTGTTTAGATGGATGCAAGGATGATAACTGTTCAGGAGGAAATTAATTCAGCCCAGTGTGTTCTGTGTATAGGGGCATTATGCCCTTCTAACTGGGATAGCCTGATCATACACAGAGGCGTGTCAGAGCCGGAGAGTGTCATTTGTTGCTGCTGCACTAGGCTGTGGTCTTCTCTCCAGGGAAAACATCTTGTGATGTGTTTACGTCATTGCTCAGTAAGAGCTAGATATTTTGTCTGGGACCAATCATTACCTCATTATGATTGTAAAAATATGAGCAACAGAAAAACTTTCTAAATAGATGACCATTTGAAGGAGTTTTAGAAATTGTTTTCTAATACTGTTATTACATGCTCAATGAATAAACATTTTAAATTCAGGTAAGCACAAGAAAAAAAGAAGTCATGGTGAAGAAGGAATATTTCCTAAAGCCTTCTCTTATCCTCAGGATGGTTGAGAAGTCAGAGGCCTGTGATGTGAGTCACGAGAGAGTCTACAATGGTAAGACTGAACACGTTAGAAACAGTGGGCAGGGTGTTACAGGTGGCTAGATTTGATTTGTATAAAGACTCTAGCTTTTCTCCCTCCGAAGAATTCCTAACTTGTTGCCAAATTAGGAAAAACAGGCACAACACAAGGCATTTAACCCTGTGGAAACCTTGCTAAAATATTGCTGTTAGAGTTTTGGGAGCTAAGGATATCCTCCTTTTCCTTGTTGAATCACACCAGGGCTTTGCTTTCCTTGAAGAAGACAAATGTCAGTGGTTTTCTTCCTTTAAGATCTCCAGGAAGAGGCTGTTTTTAGCCAAGAGCTGCTGCTTTGCCTATCGCCGCAGTGCTGTGTAGGAAGCCTGGTAGAGAAGGCAGCTGGAGAGGAGGACGTCTGAAACTGAGCCCGTGCAAGGAGAGAGCTGGGCAATCAAGAGAGAATGTGCTGGGACTTAAGCACCCAGCAAGTGCATCTTTTAGGTATAGCAGGCCAGGGAGCCTCTGGCAGTGTCTAGCCTTTCCAGGCTCTTTCATTTGCCTGGTGTTCTAGGAAGATCTGATTTATTTGTAGCATTTCAATGATATTGTGAGGTTAAAAATGTTTCCTTGTGCGTAGTAATTAACAACAGGCTCTGCAGAATGGAATATTCCAGGACTTGGAGGATGCTAGGTATTTTATCAGCTGCAGCCAGCAGATGGTGGTAGCGTACCGTAAAAAAGCAAATAAATTGCGCTTGGTGAAGCTGGGAGGTTCAGTTTTGTTTTGCTTTGTTATTTAAGCTTGACAGTGCCCGTCTATATATTCTGTGGGCGCAGAGTGTTTGAGCCCAGTCTGATCTTAAACTTGTTTTATGATGATATCATTATTTTTTACTGCTACAAATTAACTGTCGGTTTCAATCTGCCCCATGTTTCAGCTGCCTTGCGGGATCATCTTGTCATTTATGCAGCTTTCCAATTTTATGGCTGAGATCAAGAATGATTCCTTAAAGGCACATGGGAAACACAGTGTGTCTTTAGAATGAAAAGTGGGAAAGTGGATGTGAACTTTGCTACATCGCATACTGTAGGTAGGCAGGAAAGATAGATAAGGGCAAATCACTAAGGCCCCTTTCAGTTTGAAATTTGAGTGTCTTGACATTTACTCAGGTGCAATCATTCATGTAAGTATCCATAGTGACCTACTATCAATGGAGTGAAATGGAGCTAGGTGAGTGCCAATATTATCTTACAGAATTATATTCAAACATATGAAAGTGTAAAGAGGAACTTGCAGGCAGCACCAGTGCTTCCAGATCTGTAGGAGAGTCTTTCACTAGGATATAAAATATCACTTGAAGTCATTCATTCATTCTTCCTTACATCTAATGCTTATTGAGTGCCTACTAGGTGCCTGCTCTTGTTCCAGGTGCTGGGGAGTCCTTGCAAACTTATTAGGCAGAAACTTGATTGCTGCTTAATCTTTTCTGGAAGTGTAAGGGCAAAAAAGAGATTAAGATCCCCTTTATAGAGATGGCACAGCACCATTGATTGATGATAAACTTGAAGGAGAAAGGGGTCATATCCCAGCTTGCCCCAGTCAAAGATTTCCATCAGCAGCACACTGTCATAAATCTATCACTGAATTCTGCTGCCAGCTAGCACGCTGTCTGAGGATGTACTGAGAGACAGGGAGAACTCCCTGCCAAATTATCTGCCGTCTACAGAATGTTTGTTACTCTAGCTTCCTAAGTAATGTGATACCTGCTCCTAGAACTTGCTGGTTTTTATCAGAATTGAATAAAAATGGCTATTCTATAGCATGCTCAATATGGGCCAGGCGCTTTTCAGGTATTGTTTCAGTCTTTATAACACTTATTCAAGGTAGTCATTATTATACTCTTTTTAGATATAAGATAACTGAGGCTTAAAGAGGTCGATTAACTTGCTTGGTAAACAGCCAAGCCAGGAATTTCACAAAGGGTCTGTCCATGCTCCTCCCACTATGCCATACTCCCTCTCTTTTGAAGCATCGTTTGCTACAGCACTGTTCCATTGGCTAGAACAGGTATGGAAGAGAGATAAAGGCAGCCATCCCAAGATTTGTGCTGAGAGGATGACAGATGTAATGGAGTCAGGCAGAATGGGCCCTGAGTCGGCCCCTCATCTGGTCTGCCGAGCTTTGGAATGTCGGGAAACAAAATCAGCAGACATGGCCTGGAGGTTTAGCCAGCAGAAATGGGGTGGCCTGTTCTGAGCAAAGTCTTCAGGGCAGCAGACCAACTGTGGAGCTACAGGCAAAGAAACAAAGCACAGTTACAACTGCCACACCAGGAAAATCTTTACTTGAATGCAGGGTATAGAGAGGATGGATAGCGATGCATTGGTCTTTTCAGCTCCACTCTCAGGCAAGGGTAACAACGGCGGCTGACAGAAGCATTTTGAAACTCAGACAGCCACCGATATTTACCTATAGAGAGAAAGTGTGCAGGGTGGGATAAATGCACAGAAACACTTTGAACACTAAGCGTTGTGCAAATGCATCCACTATTGATTCTTAGCGGAAATGTTCACATCTGCCTCATGAACAAATATTACTCCTGAGACCACCTTTAACAAAATATTTAGTCTGACTTCTCCAGACTGCATTTACAAGCTCATTTCTCTCTTTACGTTTAGGGCTTTCCACTGAGATGGAGGTAGGCTCTGTGCAGCAGTCCTAGAAGACTTGCACAAGAAGAATTTCAGATGACAGAAAATAATCCTAAGCTATTGTGCAGTGGGTTTCCATTGAAAGGTATCATATCAATGCCGTAGAAAAAGAATGAGAATTATAGGAAGTTAATATAAAGAGATATAAAGGCACATTAGGGTATAGCATCAACTGGTGTGGCAGACCTTGGAATGCCAGGAAGCAAAATTGTCATTCATTGCCTTTTAGGTTTTCACCCCCAACTTGACTCCTTTTCCATATGCACATGATTGACTCCATTGTGACTGTGGACATAGCCAAGTTTGGAGAAGTACTTAGGGTAGTTTAAGAATCCATTAGAATCATTAGCTCTCCTCTGAGCTAGCCAGAATAATCAAATTTTGTCCAAGTGGAACTAGTGTAGTTGTCGATCTTACTTACTTTTCAAAAGAATTGCAAAGAAAATGTTATGCAAGATTCACTCACAAATGCCTTCTAATGGTTCTTTAAAAACATTCTACTCATCTCCAGTAAAAATAGCTTCAAATTTATGTTAGTGAAGGTCATTTTTCAAAATGTATTGCGACTTCATTTTAATAGTCTCTGAACTCAGGTTACCCGTAGGATGGTTTGGAATTGAGCAGTCTGTGACTATAACATAAGTGATGTAAAAAAAAAAAAAAAAAAAAAAAAAAAATTAAGCTGCATATTTATTTGATTGCTCAAAGTTCTCAGTGCATTATCTGGATAGCCTGTCCATTTTTGTCTGGGTTAGTGTCAGAAATTTTCAATTGCCAGTCCCTCCTGCGCAGGACTGATGTCATCTCCATCACTTTGAGAGCTCCAGGCTCCTGATCCAATAAGCATTTCCTGAGTGCCCATTATAAGACAGGAATTCTCGACTGGAACACAGTACCCCTCCATCCAGAGATGGCAGCAAAGACATTTTCCTCCCTGCATAAATAAATGTGTGGATACTCAAAGCTTTTTTTTTTTCCCCCTTCTGCAAGCTTCTCTTTCCCCTCTCCTGATCCTGTAGAGGGAAGGAAGGTGTGTAATTTTTTGAATTTTGAGTGTTCAATTGAAAGCTAAGGCTGATGTAAGTACGATTTGCTCAAAGCTATGGTGCTTGATGTTGTGTGCAGATATTTGGTTGTGTTTGGTCTTTCTGTCTCATTCTCTGTCTCTGTCTCTCTCTTTCTGCTTTTGCTGTAATCTCCTCAGAGTCAGGAAATAAATACACTGCACTGTGTCAACTACCACACCCCCTGCAGCCACCGCTGCTCTTTTATGCCTCAGGGCCTGCCACCAACAGCTTGGAGGCACTTTTGGTCATTGAGCTGTCTTGATCCTGTAAACCACATGATGTTTGCATCTGATGTAGGAGAACAGGAACCCAAAGATACCAATCAATAGTTTTAGATAGATCCCAAAGATCTATCAGTCTTAGGAACCTCACACGTTCAAAACTCTGTCTCGGTGGAAACATTTTTGGTATGGCTGTATAGACATCTGGAGTATTTGCCTTTTGATATAAATCATTTATATTTGTAGAAACTATTGTAGTTTTAGATCCTTTAATCATCTATTCTGGACAGTGTTGCCAAAGGTAGGGAATGAAGTATAGTGAAAAGCCCAGGGGATGAAGCCTATGATGCCACTCTAAAACTTACAGATTGGAGCAAGTTACTCTTTACAGGTCTCACTATTTCCATCAGTAAAGTGCTGGCAGTAATGCCTTCCCTGGCCTTACTTAATATAAGAAAATACAAGTCTTTTAAAATTCCAAAGTGCTTTACAAGTATATGGTTGGAAGGAAAAATAACATTTATTCAGCCTCCTCTCTGTATGACAAACCATGCTCAGGTAATAAGCCATGCTTATACTATGGTATAAGGAGAGAGCCTTGTCAAGAATAGTCCTTACTCTAAATTCTTGTACATAAACAGAGCATCATGGCACAAGCAACAAGGCAGTGTTAGTTTCATGGCTAAAAATTGGATTTTGGAACCTTGGATTTTGGAGCCAGGCAAATATGTATTCAAATTCTAACTTTGCCATTTTGTGACCTTGTCACTTAACGTCTCTATTTTCTCATCCATAAAATAAAGTGAATAATTTCTATTTCATGGAGTTTTGGCAGAGATTAAACAAGATACTGTGTGATAAAATATGTGGCATGGTGTGAGTATGAAGTGCATTTATTAGTTAGGAACTTGAGTACTTTTCCACCTGAAAAGGTAATTTCTATTTGCTTTAGGTGAAATATTATGCCCTCACTAAAGTTATTAATTCATAAGAGTTATATATTTTATTTCATAAGCGTGCTTGAATTTCACATGAGAGAAATCTAGTTTTAGCCAACGATTTTTCCTGTATTGACCTCTCCCATTGAGGAATTAACAAACTTGTAGCATCATCAGCTTTTGTAGTGATTAGTCACTACACTATTCTGTTCTTAGATTCATGGTCTGCCACAAGCTCTCGGCCAAAAAGAGCCCATCATCATCTTATTGCTGTACTGCTCCTGCTATGTCAGAAAGGGCTGAGTTCAAATTATACTGGATCCCAGGGAATGTGCTTCGTCAGGGAGGTGTTAAGATTTAGCACATGGACTTTAGAGATAGGTCACCTGAATTAAATCCTGGCTTTGTTCATTATTCACTGTATGACCTTGAGAAAGTTACTGAACCTTTTAAATCTCTACATTTTCATCTTTAGTGAGTGGATAATAGTAATAGATGAGAATTATTCAAGCTCTTTCCATGTGCCAGATTCTATGCTCAGTGTTTTTTTACATGTACTAACTCATTTAACCTCACCACAACCCGTAAAGTGGGGATTACTTCCAACACTCATTTTAAAAACAAACAAACATAGAGAAAGAAACCCAGAAATATATTTTCTGGAGATACACAACTAGTAAATGTTCCAGTTGGGCTTCATTCCCACCTACTAGCTTGTGTTCTGGAAGTGATAACACTTCATACTAGGACTGAACTCTTAACATTGTCTGGCACCTGTAAACACGAAAAAAATGTCAGTTAATGCTATTAGCAAGAAGGCTGCTCCTCTGGTTTTAGTGCTTTTGTCCACCTAGGTTGCGTTGTCCTTGGTTGAATTTCTGAAGAGGTAAAATTCTCAGTTATGAGACTGAGCTCAAGCTTATTAAAGAGATAAATTTGTATTAGTGTTAATTCAGAAAACCAGTCTAATCTTAGACGTCTATAAACTCTACAAAATTTTAATAAGTTTTTACTTCGTACTTTCTTCTTCTCTATGTTCCTTTCCTTACTTTATCAATACATTTTATAAATATTCATTGATCCCCCCAACTAAATACAAATATTAGAAATAAAGTTTTATTCTCTTGCACCAATAATAAAACCAGAAGCTGCCATTTACACTCACAAATCAGGATTCTGATCCCCAGAGATGGTATATCAACTTGATCTGAGTATGAACAAAACTGTGCTGACCCTCAGTACTCCCTCTGGAGAAGGTCAGAACACAATTGTGGCCACAAAGAATAACCACTAAGCTCGGATATAAATAGCAGTGAATTGGTCATGCTGACTGCCAGCTTTTGTTGCCCCTAGGCTAAAAGATGTTTGGAGAAGGGTCAATGAAAGCTAATTATAACTTGAGGGTCTTGCCTTGATTGTATGAGGCCAGGGTTAGAAGCCCTTGCAAAGCTGGAATTTTGCTCTGCTTTTTAGAAACGATTTCTTTACAGATGTGGATGGAGCTGAGGAGTAAGGGAGGATGCCAGAGGGAGCCTTGTAATAGCTTACAGCTCTCCTTTAACCGGAAGTCAATCTGCCATTTTCCTCTTATTCTCTGGTTCTTGGTTTGTAATTTTTTTCACTGCAGCAAGTATTCTGCCCTCTTCCCTGTCACAGAAAATGTGGCTTTCCTTATCTGTAAGGTGTCTTTAATTTAGTGGAAAATAGAATTGAGTCCACTGCCCACTCCCTGTTCCAGGAATGTTTTTCTCAAAATAGGAAATATATAATGTGTAGGCTGGGTGGCTAGAATTAGGTTGGATCAGTATGAAACAGGGAGATTTGTTTGCTTCAGAAAAAAATCTCCCACTGCCTTGGCTGCTGCAGAATCCAGGACAAATATCTGGACTCAGAGGTATAGAAACCAACTATCCTGAGTGGATTAGTATAATGATGACTCTCCCCATGGATTCCCACATGCCCTTTTAACAAAGGCTTTTGTGGCCAAACTGACATTTCTAGTTAAGATTTTGAAACCATTATTTTTGATGCCTTCTCATATTGATTAGGTCAAAAGAGAAAGAAATGGACTTTCCTATGGAGATAGGCAAATCTTTTCCTTCTTTCTCTGTATTTATAATGAACTCAAATATAAAGCTGGTCTGTTCTCTAGATATCCAGATGAAATTAATCACCTCAAAATGGAGAGGAGGAAAGTTCCAAGTGTAAAATATTATGTCTGAGTTTTTTGGTGGGTTCAAAGCACCCATCTGGGTAAAGACTACCGATTTATTGCTGTCTAGGCTTTGGATTCTTATTTCCTGTCTACCTGTTGGATAATAAAGGCTTAGATTTGTTTTGACTGTTTCAGTACATCACAGAGCAACAATGAAAATGAGAATCACTCCATCTCCAGCACAAAGTCTAGGAGGAAAGATGGGGAAAATGACTCACAGCATGTTTGGAATTTGTAGTGCCCATAATTGAGAGATGGGGAGGGTCACAAACCACAGGAGAAGTGTACATTTCTTACTGGGTGAAGGATTTCCATGTAACATGACTCACGGAATGCAAATAAAACTTGTAACTTAGGAAAGGAAACTTCTTTCTACTCCCCCAGTTCTCTCAGTCGAAAACTTCATTCCTCCATTAAAAAAGAATTGTGCTTTGTGATTTATAAAGGCTATTGCTTTTTCTTTAAATTGAATGTTAACGTTCTGCCTTGTGCCCTTAACTTAATGGGTATTCTCAAAACTGGCAGCTTTTCTTTCATGCGGGAAGAAGGAATAATTCTGAATTAAGAGCACCAAAATAGGTTAAGGATACATTATGTCAGAGGCTGTAGATTGTTAACAAGCAAAGAAAGCACAAGTCATAGGGGATAATACAATTAAAGGCAACTGGGTAAGATTGCCAGCCATTCCATCCCAATGACTTCACCTGTTGATGCTAGGGTGACACTTTCCAGTCTGTCTAAAATTTGACAGAGTCCTAGGTGTTTTTCTAATTTCTGAGTGAATGGCAAATAGCATAGTAGATGCTTTAGGTGCCCTGCTTGAATCCCTTTACATTCTTCTCCAGCTGCTGTGAGCATTGGTTGCTAAAGACCCACAGCAGCATGCCCCACCTCCCTCCTCTCTCTCCCTCCTCTTCCAGAAAATTGCTGATGGCAGCTGCATCTCCCGCAAGGTTATGATCCTCCAACTAGGAGCAGCCAATGATTGATGGATATTGGGCTGCAAATGGTTGGCCCCTTTGCATCAAAGGAGAGGGTCCTAATTAATTCTATGGTGTGATCCCATGGATCAGGTCAAGACTAGTCTGTATACGGGACCACATCCTTGCTCAGCCCTTTCCTCTTCCCTCTCCTGCTTATCATACCCTCCCCTGAAGAGCTTTCCCCGAAGAGCACTCCTTCAATAAACTTCATGCCCCTAAAATACTGTCTCAGGCTTTGATTCTCCAGACATACAACAGTAAGTCTGCCCATATATTTTAACTTATTTTGTCCCGATGAATTAAACAATGCAATGTCGTTGTTAACCAGAATTCTACTGGCAAACAATAAACTATTCTCTCTGAATTGTTGAATTCTGTTCTTTTGACCCTTAATAAGCCTTTGTAACAGAAGAAGAAAAGTTCCTTCAGTTCAGTAGTGTTCTCTGTGGAGCCTTTATCCATCAGCTTACAGAGAAGAAGCATGGTTGGCAAAGGATCAAAGCCACAAAGGTTGGAAATTTGAACTCAGTGCCTGATTTCTACTCTCTTCCTTCCAACTGTGGTAGTTTGTCTAATATTAACTCTATTTATAGCACTTCTTCTAAAAGCCTGGCTTTTCAAGTTAGAATGATGTCCTGCCACAATAGGAACAATTATTGTGGCCTTAGTATATGGTAGTCACCTGGGTGACATGATAAAAGATTTTCGCTTGGAATCAAACAGTCCCTCCAAGTCTGAAATGGTATGTATTTCTGGGGTCTTCTGTAATTAGAAATGTGATTGTGTAAATGTCTGAAAATCTATGCTGCTTTTAAAGATATTGGCTTAGAGCCCATTCTAATCCAGCTAAAATTTGCAGGGTTTGAAGGTCTCCTTGTATTGCTACCAGCTAGTGGTACGAGGGTGGGCTGATTCAGCAATTGGAAGAATGGTGATTCTAGCTGACAGGCACAGTCCTCAAGGAAATGTCAGGTTGACCCTGCTGCTTAGAAAAACAGAGCATACGTAGAATTGATTAAAAAAAGACATAGAGAACAGAAATATTTTAAAGACAATATTTCTGTTGGGTAGGGCAAGGATTCATGATTCCACAGTGGAAGTTTGAACCCTTCATGGACATCAAAACTGGGCTTTGAATGAAACATAATGTCCAAATATGCTGACTGATGCACCAAATTAGATATTACTGATTCTCAATACAATATTTTGGTCTAAAGAAATTAGTTCTTTGTTTCTACCATGTTATGGCTTATTTATAATCAATATCTTCTAATTCATTCTAAAACATTCTTCGTAAAGCAATCAGGTGCTTGCTGTTTTCTGTTTAGCCATCTGATGTTCATTTTGGTTCAATTTGGTCATGTTTGTAAGTGATTTTTGCTGGATTTGGAGGATGTAAAGTTGTAAGCATTGAATCTTTGAATGAGATTTATCCATCTGAAAGTCAGTACTGAAAAGTCAGGTAATTGTTTTTAATATTATATAATTTATGGTTTATTTGTGAAAATCACAGAATTTCACGTTCTAAGACTATTTCCCAGGGATTCTGTTTCAAAAAGGTCACTGCTTTTTTTTTGTTTTTTGAAATAGAACAGCTGTATTTATTCATGATACCAAACCATATATGTGATATACAACAAAAAGTTGTCCTGATACATTTCTAAAAAGACTCTATTGCTATAATTACTGTTTACAGAATAGTGGTATATAATCATTATAAGAAATCACAGAATGGTAACATTTAAGCATCACAACCCTGATCTCAAGGCTCTACTTTTGTGTAGTTTAATATCTACACAAGCTGTTAGAATTACAACTCCTCTTCAATATAAACCATCAGCTTTGAGAGTTCTAGGTCATGCCACAGCATGACAAGGTCACTGCTTTTTAAGGAAATACAAACACATTTTGTTGCTGTTCTTGAATTTCCAAACAAAAAAGCTTAGAACTTGCCCTTTTTTACTAAGAAAGTAGAGGTAATTATTATAGCCACTAATGCTCTTATTCGAAATCCTTTTCCCACTTTCCATATGATTATCATGCCACTTGAAAGGGTTAGGTAACATAAGAATCTCTGAAAGTTAGGTAATTCCTATCCTATTTGATAGAAAGAAAACAAGATTTGGTGAGTCAAAAGAAAACGGATTATTTCAGAAAACCTGAATTATTCCTTACTACTTTCCCTATGGCCCTCATGCATTTTATAACCATGCCTATCTAAATGAAAAATCTGTTAAATTTTTGGAAACAAGAATGGTGGCACTGACAAAATGTTTGTGTTTAAGTTGTATCAGACAAAAATTGGGAATATAAAAATGAACTTCAAATTTTACATTTTAATGTACTGTGTTATTAGAATGTTATATTCTCTATTATATTTGTAAGATTTATTGAAAGGAAATTCAATGGAATTTGAAATGTTAAAATCCCATGAGAGTAAAATGTTGACTTTGATTAGCCCAAGCATCTCTAGTAGCATTTTTCTAAGTCACAACTTGGTAGGGAAAAAAATTAATGGGTAAGAGGAAGGAGACATGCTATACAGTGATTATATCATCTCTGAGTTGGTTTAAAATATTGGTTTAATATTTAATTTAAAAATGTTCAAATTCTCTGGGGGAGGACCTTCAAGATGGCGGAGGAGTAAGACGTGGAGATCACCTTCCTCCCCACAAATACATCAAAAATACATCTACATGTGGAACAACTCCTACAGAACACCTACTGAACACTGGCAGAAGACCTCAGACTTCCCAAAAGGCAAGAAACTCCCCACATACCTGGCCGTGTGGCTGATAGGGTCTTGGTGCTCCAGCCAGGTGTCAGGCCAGAGCCTCTGAGGTGGGAGAGCCGAGTTCAGGACATTGGTCCACCAGAGACGTCCTGGCCCCTCATAATATCAACCAGCGAGAGCTCTCCCAGAGATGTCCAGCTCAACGCTAAGACCCATCTCCACTCATTGACCAGCAAGCTCCAGTGCTGGACACCCCACGCCAAACAACTAACAACACAGGAACACAACCTCACCCATTAGCAGAGAGGCTGCCTAAAATCATAATAAGTTCACAGACACACAAAAACACACCACTGGACGTGGTGCTACCCACCAGAAAGACAAGATCAGCCTCATCCATCAGAACACAGGCACCAGTCCCCTCCAACAGGAAGCCTACACAACCCACTAAACCAACCTCACCCACTGGGGGCAGACACCAAAAACAATGGGAACTACAAACCTGCACCGTGTGAAAAGGAGACCTCAAACACAGTAAATTAAGCAAAATGAGAAGACAGAGAAATGCAGCAGATGAAGGAGCAAGGTAAAAACCCACCAGACCAAACAAATGAAGAGGAAACAGGCAGTCTACCTGAAAAAGAATTCAGAGTCATGATAGTAAAGATGATCCAAAATCTTGGAAATAGAATGGAGAAAATACAAGAAACATTTTAACAAGGACCTAGAAGAACTAAAGAGCAAACAAACGATGAACGACACAATAAATGAAATTAAAAATTCTCTAGAAGGAATCAATAGCAGAATAACTGAGGCAGAAGAATGGATAAGTGACCTGGAAGATAAAATAGTGGAAATAACTACCACAGAGCAGAATAAAGAAAGAAGAATGAAAAGAATTGAGGACAGTCTCAGAGACCTCTGGGACAACATTAAATGCACCAGCATATGAATTATAGGGGTCCCAGAAGAAGAAGAGAAAAAGAAAGTGTCTGAGAAAATATTTGAAGAGATTATAGTTGAAAACTTCCCTAACATGGGAAAAGAAAGAGTCAATCAAGTCCAGAAAAGCACAGAGAGTCCCATACAGGATAAATCCAGGGAGAAACATGCCAAGACATATTAATCAAACTATCAAAAGTTAAATACAAAGAAAAAATATTAAAAGCAGCAAGGGAAAAGCAACAAATAACATACAAGGGAATCCCCATAAGGTTAACAGCTGATCTTTCAGCAGAAACTCTGCAAGCCAGAAGGGTGTGGCAGGACATACTTAAAGTGATGAAA
Organism: Balaenoptera borealis; assembly: GCF_965194805.1. Classification (NCBI taxonomy): domain Eukaryota; kingdom Metazoa; phylum Chordata; class Mammalia; order Artiodactyla; family Balaenopteridae; genus Balaenoptera; species Balaenoptera borealis. The sequence goes on along the minus strand of NC_138863.1, from coordinate 42,905,399 downwards.
GGAAAAAACCTACAACCAAGATTACTCTACCCAGCAAGGATCTCATTCAGATTTGATGGAGAAATTAAAGCATTTACAGACAAGCAAAAGCTAAGAGAATTCACACCACCAAACCAGCTTTACAACAATTGCTAAAGGAACTTCTCTAGGCAGGAAACACAAGACAAGGAAAAGACCTACAATAAAAAACCCAAAACAATTAAGAAAATGGTAATAGGAACATACATATCGATAATTACCTTAAATGTAAATGGATTTAAATGCTCCAACCAAAAGACATAGACTGGCTGAACGGATACAAGAACAAGACCCGTATATATGCTGTCCACAAGAGACCCACTTCAGACCTAGGGACACGTACAGACTGACAGTGAGGAGATGGAAAAAGATATTCCATGCAAATGGAAATGAAAAGAAAGCTGGAGTAGCAATTCTCATATCAGACAGAATACACTTTAAAATAAAGACTATTACAAGAGACAAAGAAGGACACTACATAATGATCAAGGGATCAATCCAAGAAGAAGATATAACAGTTGTAATATTTATGCACCCAACATAGGAGCACCATAGTACATAAGGCAAATGCTAACAGCCATAAAAGGGGAAATCGACAGTAACACAATCATAGTTGGGGACTTTTAACATCCCACTTTCACCAATGGACAGATCGTCCAAAATGAAAATAAATAAGGAAACAAAAGCTTTAAATGACACATTAAACAACATGGACTTAATTGATATTTATAGGACATTCCATCCAAAAACAACAGAATTCACTTTCTTCTCAAGTGCTCATGGAACATTCTCCAGGATAGATCATATCTTGGGTCACAAATCAAGCCTTGGTAAATTTAAGAAAATTGAAATCGTGTCAAGTATCTTTTCTGTCCACAACGTTATAAGACTACATACCAATTACAGGAAAAAAAAAATGTAAAAAATACAAATACATGGAGGCTACACAATACACTACTAAATAACCAAGAGATCACTGAAGAAATCAAAGAGGAAATCAAAAATACCTAGAAACAAATGACAATGGAAACATGACGACCCAAAACCTATGGGATGCAGCAAAAGCAGTTCTAAGAGGGAAGTTTATAGCAATACAATCCTACCTCAAGAAACAAGAAACATCTCAAATAAACAACCTAACCTTACACCTAAAGCAATTAGAGAAAGAAGACCAAAAAACCCCCCAAAGTTAGCAGAAGGAAGGAAATCATAAAGATCAGATCAGAAATAAATGAAAAAGAAGTGAAGGAAACGATAGCAAAGATGAATAAAACTAAAAGCTGGTTCTTTGAGAAGATAAACAAAATTGATAAACCATTAGCCAGACTCATCAAGAAAGAAAGGGAAAAGACTAAAATCAATAGAATAAGAAATGAAAAAGGAGAAGAAACAACCGACACTGCAGAAATACAGAGGATCATGAGAGATTACTACAAGCAACTATATGCCAATAAAATGGACAACCTGGAAGAAATGGACAAATTCTTAGAAAAGCACAGCCTTCTGAGACTGAACCAGGAAGAAATAGAAAATATAAACAGACCAATCACAAGCACTGAAATTAAAACTGTGATAAAAAATCTTCCAACAAACAGAAGCCCAGGACCAGATGGCTTCACAGGCGAGAAGAGCTAACACCTATCCTTCTCAAACTCTTCCAAAATATAGCAGAGGGAGGAACACTCCCAAACTCATTCTATGAGGCCACCATCACCCTGATACCAAAAGCAGACAAAGATGTCACAGAAAAAGAAAACTACATGCCAATATCACTGATGAACATAGATGCAAAAAAATACTAGCAAACAGAATACAACAGCACATTGAAAGAATCATACACCAAGATCAAGTGGGGTTTATCCCAGGAATGCAAGGATTCTTCAATATACGCAAATCAATCAATGTGATACACCATATTAACAAATTGAAGAATAAAAACCATATGATCATCTCAATAGATGCAGGAAAAGCTTTTGACAAAATTCAACACCCATTTCTGATAAAAACCCTCCAGAAAGTAGGCACAGAGGGAACTTATCTAAACATAATAAAGGCCATCTATGACAAACCCACAGCCAACATCGTTCTCAATGGTGAAAAACTGAAACCATTTCCAGTAAGATCAGGAACAAGACAAGGTTGTCCACTCTCACCACTATTATTCAACATAGTTTTGGAAGTTTTAGCCACAGCAATCAGAGAAGAAAAAGAAATAAAAGGAATCCAAATCAGAAAAGGAGAACTAAAACTGTCACTGTTTGCAGATGACATGATAGTATACATAGAGAATCCTAAAGATGCTACTAGAAAACTACTAGAGCTAATCAATAAATTTGGCAAAGTAGCAGGATACAAAATCAATGCACAGAAATCTCTTGCATTCCTATACACTAATGATGAAAAATCTGAAAGAGAAATTAAGGAAACACTCCCATTTACCATTGCAACAAAAAGAATAAAATACCTAGGAATAAACCTACCTAAGGAGACAAAAGACCTGTTTGCAGAAAACTGTAAGACACTGATGAAAGAAATTAAAGATGATACAAGCAGATGGAGAGATATACCATGTTCTTGTATTGGAAGAATCAACATTGTGAAAATGACTGTACTACCCAGAGCAATCTACAGATTCAGTGTAATCCCTGTCAAACTACCAATGGCATTTTTCACAGAACTAGAACAAAAAATTTCACGATTTGTATGGAAACACAAAAGACCCCGAATAGCCAAAGCAATCTTGAGAAAGAAAAATGGAGCTGGAGGAATCAGACTCCCTGACTTCAGACTATACTACAAAGCTACAGTAATCAAGACAGTAGGGTACTACTGACATATAGATCAATGGAACAGGAGAGAAAGCTCAGATAAAGATAAACCCACGCACATATGGTCACCTTACCTTTGATAAAAGAGGCAAGAATACACAATGGAGGAAAGACAGCCTCTTCAATAAGTGGTGCTGGGAAAACTGGACAGCTACTTGTAAAAGAATGAAATTAGAACACTCCCTAACACCATCCACAAAAATAAACTCAAAATGGATTAAAGACCTAAATGTAAGGCCAGATACTATAAAACTCTTAGAGGAAAACATAGGCAGAACACTCTATGACATGAATCACAACGAGATCCTTTTTGACCCACCTCCTAGAGAAAGGGAAATAAAAACAAAAATAAACAAATGGGACCTAATGAAACTTAAAATCTTTTGCACAGCAAAGGAAACCATAAACAAGATGAAAAGACAAACCTCAGAATGGGAGAAAATATTTGCAAACGAAGCAACTGACAAAGGATTAATCTCCAAAATATACAAGGAGCCTATGCAGCTCAATATCAAAAAAAAAACAACCCAATTGAAAAGAGGGCAGAAGACCTAAATAGACATTTTTCCAAAGAAGATATACAGACTGCCAACAAACACATGAAAGGATGCTTGACATCACCAATCATTAGAGAAATGCAAATCAAAACTACAATGAGGTATTACCTCACACCAGTCAGAATGGCCATCATCAAAAAGTCTACAAACAATAAATGATGGAGAGGGTATAGAGAAAAGGGAAGGAACCCTCTTGCACTGTTGGTGGGAATGTAAATTGATAGCCACTATGGAGAACAGTATGGAGGTTCCTCAGAAAGCTAAAAATAGAGCTCCCGTATGACCTGGCACTTCCACTACTGGGCATATACCCTGAGAAAACTATAATTCAAAAAGAGTCATGTACCACAATGTTCATTGCAGCTCTATTTACAATAGCAAGGACATGGAAGCAATCTAAGTGTCCATTGACAGATGAATGGCTAAAGAAGATGTGGCACATATATACAATGGAATATTACTCAGCCATAAAAAGAAATGAAATTGAGTTTTTTGTAGTGAGGTGGATGGACCTAGAGTCAGTCATACAGCGTGAAGTAAGTCAGAAAGAGAAAAACAAATGCCGTATGCTAACACATATATATGGAATCTAAAAAAAAAAAAAAAAAAAAAAAATGGTTCTGAAGAACCTAAGGGCAGGACAAGAATAAAGACACAGACGTAGAGAATGGACTTGAGGACACGGGGATGGGGAATGGTAAGCTGGGTCGAAGTGAGAGAGTGGCATGGACATATATACACTACCAAATGTAAAGTAGATAGCTAGTGGGAAGCAGCTGCATAGCACAGGTAGATCAGCTGGGTGCTTTGTGACCACCTAGAGGGATAGGAGGGTGGGAGGGAGACGCAAGAGGGAGGGGATATGGGCATATATGTATACTTATAGCTGATTCCCTTTGTTATAAAGCAGAAACTAACACACCATTGCAAAACAATTATACTCCAATAAAGATGTTAAAAAAAAATTTCCTTTCCTAATTCTTTCTTGCCCATTTTTGGAAATAAACCATGATTTCTGGAACTGGAACTAGAACTTCACTGTCAACCTCTTTTGATAGTTTGGTCAAGTAATTGTTTGAATAGACTAGTGGTTTTTAAGTCATTAAGGCAGGTTAATCACCTATGAATAAGTAATTATTTTTGTGGACACAAATATGGTAGCACATGGAAAAACAGATCATTGTTATAATGGAAACCTTAAAATAGTTAAGCCTCAACTATATATGTTCATAAAAATGGCAGAGGTATTCCAAGAGATAAATACTTCAGAAATCATCTGATATGTTTACATGCATTTATTTGATAGAGCAGATTTTCTTCCATAATTAAAATATTTAACATCAAATTAATTTGCATTCTCTGCGTTTCTACCAACTGATGACACAGTGACATCATCTAGAAATACTCAGTGTTGGAGGTCAGACAGTCCAGAAATAAAACATTTATTTTAGGCAGTTAGCTTACTAAGTGAATAAACCACATTTGGTTAATTGAGAACTATCTTCAAGCAGGAAAAAAAATACAAAAGCATGGTAGCTGCACACACAAAATGCATAAATACCCAAGCCTTTGCAACACATCGTGATAATTATTTCATTGTGTATATAAAATATTTGCTAAGTTAAGTTGTTCAGATTCTCAAACCATATAATGTGAAATCTACTGTAGCTGTACTGAGAAAGGATGGAATTGTATGTTGACAAGTTACCTACTCCCCTTCCTTAGGAGTTTTCCACAGGGCCATCCCTAGCATGTAGTGGGCCTCAGGCAAAATTTTTTTTGAAGAGTCTCTGTCTATAAAAAAATTTTGATTTAAAAAAGTGTTATAAAATTCATGGACCTATATAAGGTATGGTAATTTTCAATCAAGCTTCAGAATAATGGATAAAGTAGAGCTATTTACACATTTGTTTATTGTCCAGTCATTGCATGTAAAGAATCTTCACAGGGGCTAGTACCTAGGTGCTGTTTCTTCTTGTTCTTTATTGTCAAATGCATGGTTCCTGGCTAATTTCATATCTCCCACTATGTGAGGAAAAACGTAGCAATACTGTTATTGTTCACAATGCCATGGCTCTTCAGATTGTTTTAATTGAAACAATATAGATCTTCTTGCCTCTGTGGTTTCTAATACCATTTATTTAAGACTTGTTACATCATTACTCATGAGTCTACATCATCCATCATGCCATGATCGCTGGTTTCCCAGGACTGTCTCAAAGGTTTTGCTGTGCTTTTCTGATGATGATCACAAATGCAAGTCTTATCTAGTATATGTAGGAAATGTGAGTGATAAGTTGTCTTCTGGTCATGTCAAATTTAGTGTTCAGAATTTTATAGCATAAACATAGAATGATACATCCTTCCATTATGCCTTCTCTTGAACTCTTTAGGTGGTGACCACGGCATTCCTAGAATATGATCTCTTTCAATGTTGGCTATACCCCTACCTTCTACCACTTTCACCAGTGGGAAGATAGGGACAAGAAAAGTGGGCCCATTTGTATAAGAAATGTCCATCTCTTGTCCAGCATGGCTTAAGACCAGCTTAGTGGGGAATAACATCAACACATGCTGTAAGGCAAGAGACGACATGGATTGGAAGAATCTCTGGTCATAGGGGAACAAAGGGCTCGAAAACTCTTTGCGGTGTTTGGGGAGGGTAAGGCAACCCTGGGGAAGTAGCCTGACACATGATGTGGAACCTGAGGAGGAAGTGGAGTGATGGCCCTGGGTGAAGGACCCCTGCTGCCACCTTGCTCCCTTGGTGCTGTAGACGGGAGGTGGCACTCTGTCCTAAAAGCTTTTGTACCAGCCCACATGCATGACTCCAGCCCAGGGGTTGGCAGTATACCATCAGTATCCCAGAGCACTGGACTTGTCTTGTGTCCCTCAGAAATGTGGGTTTCCCCAAATCAGCATGTCGGCACTACTCCAGAGGCCCAATCTCATTCATACTCTCACGGCTTCGTTAAAGAAATACTCTGCTAACTAGGAGTATTTTCCTCCTGAAAGCTCTTTGGGGAATCTGGTTTACCCCTTGCATGGGGTAGAGGTTTAGACAGCACTTGAAGGAGAGAAATGGAGACTGGGGCCCACAAGGGTCATTATCTGACCTGAGTCTTCCGTCTGATGACACCAGAGGGGAACTTAGAATATTTCTTGGAATGTTCTTTAAGGCGTAGGACTCCCTGAGGGGCAGGCACAGGACAGGGTCTCTGCTTGTCTGGGTTTAAGGGCAGTATGGGATTTCCTCATAGCTTCTCTGTTGCATTTCTCTCTCTAGCAGTTGCCTCATACAAGGGTTTGTTCTTAAATTGCTGCTAAGTTACTACTAAAGTGCCCTCTTCCATGTCCCAGTAGTTAACCTGTAAAGATGTGTTTTTAGGACATCTCTTTGCAGTGGAGATGAAGAACTCTAAGCTTTTAAGAGCAAATGACACATTTCTCAAAAATTAATGTAAATTCTTAAGCATTCACATTAGGTTTAATAGTCCATCTACATTTCAGAGCAGTGGACCAAGCTCTGAGGAGAAACTTTTGGCTCATGGATGCCTCACGCAGAGAAAACACTCATGGAAATTGGGGCCATTATCATTGCTTACTGTGTTTTCATTTAAACTGATGAAAGCAGAACAGCTTGTCACTTCAGTAGAAAAAAAACGGAATGTATGAATTTTGTGGATGCTTCAAGAGTTGCAAGTTAAGACTAGTAATGTAAATCTATTTTTTAATGTCTAGTCCCATTCAAAGAACAATGAAAGGTAGTGGAAGTCTCTTCGTCTTTTTGTACTTAGAAGAAACAGATATGAAAAATTGGTATTCTAAAGCCATAGATCAAACACTGTAGTTTAAGAACTTTAGAATGACAATAATTAGAAAGAAATGCATGTTTTGTGGAAAAAAGAAAGTGCTTTTTATTTCTTTGGTGTTGCTATGGAGAAAAGATGTGGTAATGCTCACAGGGTGGAACTTTATTCTTGTTCTGAAGCATAGAAAAATTTCTGACTTCAATTTAGTTTTAACTGATTTATTCTGCTTTTCTATTTTCTTCCTTCTGTTCCCCCTCCCCACTTCCTCTTCTCCTTCTTCTTCCTCCTCCTTCTTATCTTTCTTCTTCTTTTTTGGTACCCTTCCTTCACATGTGTGGACAGTCTGTCAAAACACTTTTGTATCTAAATAGATCACCTCCTCCAGAAGTTATTATTTAAATTTACTTTGGAGAAAAATTACTTGATTCTCTTCCAAAATAGGGACTCCTGGGGAACCCATCTGCTCTAAGAGAAGTAGGTGTTTCAGGTAGAACAATGGGTCTGATGCAGACTCTGTCCACCATTTGAAAATCCTTGAGATAATAAATAATCTGTCTTGGTTTTAGGGATGATTCATTCTTGATCGCTTTGCTTATTCTTATGACTATTAAAAAAAATAAAAAGCTACTCCTGTGTAGCTGTGATAAAGAATAATGTAGATCCATATTTGCAACTAAGGAAAGAGCACCAGAGAGATTAAATGAGAAAAGTTAGGTGCAACAAGATCCTGATTATTTACATATAAAGAGAAAATATACATATATATCTTTTATATTTTTTCCTGGAAGAATACATAAGAAAACTTTGACCATGGTTATCATCAGAGTATAGTGTTTGGAGAAGTGGGAAAAGGCTAACTTCTTTAATTTCCATTTAAAACCTTTTTGCATCATTTGAATTCCCTTACTATGTTCCATTATGTGGTAGGCAAAATTCTAAGATGGACCTAAGATTTACCACCTCCCTGGAGGACACACCCTGCCTAATCCCCAGATCTGTGAATATGATAGATTTTACTCTTGCAATTTTATTATGTTACATGGTGTAGTTTACTTGAAGAGAGATTATCTAGGTGGTCCTGACCTAATCACAGGAGGACCTATAAAGCCTGAGAGGTTTTTTTTGCTGCTCGAAGAAGAATAGGCAGTCAGAGATTCAAAGCACACTAAAGAATTGGATGTGCCATTGCTGGCTTGAAGATGAAGGGGACTACATGGTAAGGAATGTGAGCAGCCTCTAGGAGCTGAGGGCAGTCCCGGGTTGACAGTCAGCAAGGAAGTGGGGACTTCCATGCTACAACTGAATGCAGGGAACTGAATTCTGCTAACAAGAATGTGCTTGGAAGCAGATTTTCCCCAGAGCCTCCAGATGAGATATCTTAATTTCAGCCTTGTGATACAATACGTTGAACCCAGCCATGTACAGCAGGGATTATCTGGGCATTAGGATTATGGACCATTTCCCCCTACTTAATAATTGTTTAATCAAATAAAAAATCTTAGGAAGTATTATTTTAAAAAACCAACTCTTATTGTAAGGAGAATATGTACTCTTTCAAAGTTGGATGTAAAGTTACTTTACCTAAAGTAAGTCAAATTTTCTCATTGATTTCTATTGTGTATTTTTAATTATTCATTCCTGTCTCATCCTAGCAAAGATACTATATAACAGAAATTAGCGATGTGTTTCCAGGAGAGAAAAATTCCCTAAAATTCAACAAACAAACCAAAGTCCCAAAACAAAATGAATTCGAAAACTTTTGGCAAGAGAGTGACTAAACAAGCAGTCTATTCCAGGGCACACTGGGATTGCAGGAGGGAAGGGCATGTCTTTTTGGTTTGCAGTGAACCAGTGAACCCAGTACCTTCACAAGTCTTGGTATACAGTATGTGCTCAAAACTTACTTGCGAATTAAAACAAATGAATGTGCTTGCTGTCAGTGTTGCGTTTTTAAAGACTATAGGTTTTCTTCCACTCAGAGTCTCCCTTCCACCATTTTGTTTCACACTTTAGCACAGAGAAATCTCTACTCTTGTGTATTCTTTACATCCACACAACTGTACTTTGTACTGTTTAGATTCCTTCTATCTCCATTCTGGAAATTTATGGTATGTTACACAGCAGAGCTACAGGATCTCCATTAACTATCTTGTGTGACTATTTCTCAAATAACAGTTTCCTTAAGGCTGAAGATTTATTTTTCTTGCAGATTATTTGTTCCTTCTTGCTTTGCTTCTGTAAATTCTAATTTATGTAGGGGGCTCCCAGCACTTTCCCCTTGCTCAATAGATAGAAAGTTCCTAGATGGCAAAGACTCTTCTCTTGTCAGTCTTATCCACAGACCCAGCACAGGGCCTGGCACATATAGATGCCCAATAAATGTTAATAAAATGGATACCTTTACTGGGGAAATGTTTCTTGCAGATGAAAACACCCTGCAGTTATTGGATAATTCAGGCCTAACTACTTTTGTTTAATCTCTGAAAAGTCTAGCTACAAGGTAGTTGGAAAATATCTTTTGGTCTCTGACAATAAAAAGAGTGATAGTAGAAAGAAAAAAGAGAGAGAACTAAAGAGATAATGGAATTACACCCAAGGTACATCAGTCTCCCTTTCTCTGGTTAATTTTTGGGGCAATCCCATAAGCTAAGATATTCCTTTTCTCCATCCATCCTGAGAGGGAAGGTGGGGGGGGGGCTTCCTTTTTATTATGTAGGAATTGAAAATTATTGATTTAAAGTTCCTAGGACATTTGATTTTTCAAATAAGGGCATATTGCTCAGAATACACTGCCTTTCTCTGCATGTCATTGGGGTTCTGGATATGATTAACCTGCACTGGACCTTGGAGAACATAGCTAATCCATGTGTTTCCATAGAGCTTAAAGTGGTTGCAAGCATAAAGTTTCTCCTTAACAAAGGACATCTTTCCCCTTGTGCTAAATCGGTATCAGTTTTTTTTTCCCCAACTCTGAGCTCTGAAGTCTCCATTTAGCATCCAGAAAATTGAGCTGTGTTCTTTTCCTTTAGTACCTCATTACTAACAATAAAGAGTTGAAGAAATGGAGTGTCGGCTGGCCATTTTGCTATGAAATATGGCAGAGCAGGGTGCAGACTTGCTTTCTGTCATCTGTAGGACCTCCAGGTTATTGATAGGAATAGGTATTTTTCTACTGGAACATAGAAATGGAATAGTCACATTATATGCTCAGTTTACCCCAACAAAATACCAATCCCGTTGGCACCCAGGGGCTCTGCAGGTAACCCACAGGTAGGTAGTGCTGCTAATAACAGGAAGTGGTGCTATCCCATTAGAGAACATATAACCACCTTTCAGTGTGATTGGTGACTGTCTCCTCAGTGCATTGACTATGCAGCATTAACAGGAATCTTTTCACAAATGCAGTAAGTGGCAAGAGAAAATTTCTTACAAGTTCCGGCAAGGGCATTTTTGCATTTTCTATTTCCCTAAGAAAAATTTTGTGCTTTTTCTCAAGGCAAATCCAATCCTGTTGGTAGCTTTCTATTCCCATGTCTGTGCGTCCAGGTGGGGAAGGAAAACCCAAGAGTGTTCACTTACAGACCAGGGGTCAGAAACTGATGGCCTGTGCCAAGGCTACAGGCCAGCAGATAGTTCCAGTTGGCTCAAACAGTGATTAAAATGATTTGAGCTAGTTGCCAGAAATTAAAAGCCAGGAGCTTTTCATGCAAAAAAGAAATCTGAATTTTGGCTCTTCTTAAAAGAAGTTGAAGCTTTGGCAACACCGGGCCTGACTTCTCACATGGCAAATGGAGTTGGGTGGTAGATGCCAGTTTACCACAATTCAGGGTGGCTCCTAGAATGTACCGTCACTTTCTGGGAATTAGCAAATGCGCCACCTTCAGACTGGTGAAGGATGAAGGTGTCCCATAAGAGAGGTCACGGCCCACTTGTAACTGCTCTGCCACAACTGCTGCCACCACCTCGAACCATGTTACTTCTATGTGAACCCTTCAGGCGTTTGAGTTTGTGACCACTGCCTAAGCCCTTGGAAGAAGCCACTGACTGCAGCATACATCCTGATGAATGAGGGCTGGCCTGGAGGGTTTTCTTTGATTGCTTGCACCAGCATTTGCTTGATGTAGCTCCTTTTTTACGTTGAGAAGACAGCTGGACTGTTTTGCAGGAATCATCTTAAAAGGCCAGGTCTCCATATCGTCACGGTTCACCTTACTTCCCAAACACCCACACGTCCCCCACCCCATGCTGATTTGCCATTTGCTCGTATTTTCAGCCTATGAGAGGATGTGTCCAGGCGGGATAAAGCAGTTTCTCTAGCATGACACAGGAATCTGACTCCTTTAACTTGGAGTTTGAGGCAGACTTCTTGCGCCATCTTTGAATTAGCTGATTCTAGTATCTATCTCTGTTGACAGCTTGCGCTTATTAAACTGTGCCCCACAGTGAACCCTGCAGCCACTGACAATGGACAATGCCAAGGAGCTGAGGAGCCCCTCTGTGGCCTCAGCAGACCTGAATAACAGTCTCTCTGTGGCTCCCCAAGAATCGTGAGCTGTTTTTTCTTAGCATTAGTATGACAATCATTAAAATCATTTACAAAGTGCAGCTCTATGTGGTGCTGTATAAGGCGCAATAAAATGAAGTTAATACCACGCCATCAGAGAGCTTATAAAGTGATTCATAGTGAAGCACAGTTGGGTGATACAATTAGGAGTCTTGTTTTGGCAGTAGCATGGATTTCAGAGTGGGGTTGAGCACTGACTCTGACACTCAATAGTTACGTGAACTTGGACAAGTCTTTTAACTCTGTGACCTTCAAGGGAAAAATAGTTAAATTGTAACATGGTGAGTGAGAACTTAGAGTGGTTAAGAACTCTGTAGTTCCCTCGCTCCCCTCATCAAAAGTCTCAGGTATAAAAACAGTACCTTTCTAATAGGATTCATTTGATTAAATGAGATAATGTTTGTGTCTAGCATGTGGTAGGTACACAGTTCTGACCATTGGCGTGCCCAGCCTGGCGTAAAGTAAGCTATCAGAAATGTTCTCTCTCTCCCCCATGCTTGTGTCTTCCTGCTTTGGGCACTACGAATTTCCAAGTGGGAAGGACAGATGGTCGTATTGCTCAATAAATATTTACTGAATTGATTTTACAGTGGAAAGTCTTTAAGCATATGAATATCAAGCTGTCTTGCTAAAGGTGTAGCTTCGTAATTGGGGCAGTTTGTGTGGAGAGTTAAAGATAATTTTAGAGTTTCAAATACTACAGGATAATGCAATGGTTAAAACAAAAATAAGAAGAATGTATCTTTAATAATGTGAGTTACTGCCTGTTCCCTTTAGGAATGAGGTCCTGGCTGCAGAAGTCTCTATTTCAACACCCAGATCAAGGAGAATACAAAGCTTCAGTGCCAGTTTGATCTGAAACTTGTTTTGCAGTGTCACAGTCTTGCAGTCTTAGGAAAAGACTTGTGGTTGCTATGGAACTGTTAATAATGATTGCCACCCTTACCTCAATTCCTCATACTCCTGATCTCCAACATAAAATCACTTAGACTTAGGCCGTAGGGCAGTAAACAAACTTTTGAGCAAGAATTAACTGGGTTTGGGCATTAGTGTCTTAATGTAGGAAATGACTTTCATTATAACCTTTACTTACACTAGTGGCTTGGCTATGTCAAAGGAGCTTCTAGTTTCCTGATAGTGAACTGAAACGCAGGAGGTTCAAACCTTGTTCTTCTGCATGAGCATTGCTAAAAGCAGAAACACTTTGGGCTTTCATCTTACAATAAATGTAAGAAAAAAATATTTATTTTGTGCAGAACTGGCCTTAGTGTGGGTCTTTTATTTTCATGTATAAAAAGATATTCAGCCATGTACTAGATTCGTAAGTGGAAAGGGAAAGAAGAAAATATTCCTGTTGAAATATATATGTCTATATATTTTACAAATAAAAACTCATGGAAAAATCTCATCGTTGCTCTATTTCTGTGAGATCTGTGATCTGTGTAATAGACACTTCTTGTTCCTGAATTATATTTCTAAGATAACGATCTCAGTGCTTATTAATGTACAATCCTTGGGGGAAAACTAATCCAGTTCTTGAGCTCCAGGCACATAAAGTTAGGAATGGGTTATTGGGTGGGTATGAAGAAGACATAACTAATTTGGGGACTTTGTAGCCTCACCAGTATGCAAATAATTCAACAATAAACAGAATAACTAGTTTTCATTTCCACAACTGCTGCTCTCTCTAATCCCTACAGTATGTGTTTTCCAACAATTAGCTGGCTTAATTCTCTGTTCCATTGGTTAGGATTTTAATGTTTCAAATGAGGAACAGAGAATAAATGTCTGTCAGTCAAATCTAAAAAGATGCCTGACATGCAGATAGTTTCTAGGAACAAATAACATAAGCATTTTTGAAAAAGAAATGTAAACCTTGCATTAGCTCTGGATGGCCCAACTCCTTGGCTGCAAAAAAGTAACAGCAACTTTGTAAAGGTTAAACAGGCATGTTCAGGGCCCTGAGTGAAATTTAGTCTTCTACCAACTGGATGGCACTGCAGAAGACAAAGGTGTATCTGTGTGAATAAACTGAACATACAGTTCAATACATTCATGTTTGCAGGGCTATTTAAGGTATTATAAGGTCTGGTACAAAATAATAAAAATGCAGATGGAACTATCAAATTCATCAAGCTGCTACAATAAATTCAGATGCTCTCCAGAGCTGGCAAGGTGATGTCAAGAAAGTTAAACTTGGAGAATGAGACTTGGATTTCTAAATGAGCTTGGGGAAAAAAGAAAGCAGAGTTAATAGGGGAAATCAAGAATAAAAAATCAACATTACGGCTACATTTGGAGGAGAGTTTAATAATCAATTCTTTCTGCTTTTTTTAAAGTTTTCTGCCAAGAAACTGACATTGTTATGTACTTTTTATTTTTTGGTTTATTTAGTCTTCTTTAACACAGCCATTGTTAGTTCAACAATCTAATATTTGGGGTACATTATTGCAAAATAAGGACACAGCTGTATCAGTTATGCCATCAATACATTTGTTAATCCTATCCCTTTTATAAGGCAAAGCATAGTTTGTTAATACTGTTTTAGATTAGCTGTATTTGTAAGGTTACTTATAATGAGTGGTACATACTAAAGGTAGGGAATTTGCCCTCTGGTACAACTGTCTTTAAACCGTAATAGTTTTCTCAAAACATTACCATTCTGTAATTAAAAATAAAGCAATATTTTAGTATAATGTTAGGCAGTAGTAAAAATTACCCTGTCTGAGTAAATGTGCACATATACATAAACACTAGCATGCTTTAAGAAGTTGAGAAACATATTAATATTCTGTGAAATTAATATATAAATAAAATATGACCTGGAATGAAATTACCATTATGTACAAAAAAGGAAAACTCGACTCTTTCCCTTCCCAAACCTGTTGATTCTAACGTGTTACAAACCTACATTACATCATTTGAAGTGTAAGGATTATTTCAAATTTGGAAAACATTAAAGAATAGTACGATCCAACTTCCTACAAAAGGCAGTATGTATTAATTAATTTTGAAGATTTATGTTCATTCCAATGTTAAAGAGACATCCTCTTGAACTTCCTTAGAGAAATATTTGTAATGTCTTTTATTAAGAAAAAAAATGCAGCTTTAACACAGTAAAATGGTTTTTTAGATTATTTGAAAATATTAGAAAATAAAAATATTGTGAAGATATAGCATATTATTCTAGGATAAATGAATTTCTTCAGATTGTTATATGAGTAAATACTTGAACTAATATCGTAAATATTTTACTTTTGAGCACATGCTTTTTTCTCTTTGTCTTCATTCTCTTTGCCATTCTTTGTTTCCTGTTTCTCTTATTTTCCAACTTCTCCTTAGTTTTCTTTTTCTAATAGTCCCAACTTTTCTACATATCTTACTTCGTTAGGTGAACATTATAGTCTTTCAATTTCTCCTTCATTTTCAATAAACAATGTTTTCTACTAAGTAAATAGCCAACTTTCTCTTCTACCTTTTAAGAAAAGTGTTTTCTTCTTGAAATATAAAGTAGTTATCTCTTTAGCTTAAATACATATGTATATTATATATCACACACTTAAAGAATATAGATTCACAGAATTCTGTGGAAATTCAATATATTAGTGGTACGCTTATTCAGCAAGCTTATGGAATGACAAAAAATGAATCACATTTCATGATTAGTATCTTACGTAGCCTCTGATGTTTCTGACTTAGCCAAATTGATCAGTGTTTTTTGACTGCTCCATTTCTTCTTCTGGGCAGTCTTGGAGAACTACAGAAATGGAACCTAAGAGTAAATTAGAAGTGTAGACCTTGACAGGTTGCCTTCATAGTAAATCTCGGGCACGTGTGTGCGCCTACTGTGTAGTAAATGATGACTACCTGGACGGTAACACGGTGTGAGTGGGGAGTGCTGGAGATGTACAGGAGTTTGTTTCTAGGCTCTGGTTACCCGCTAAACTGAAAGCACAGGCTGGGCACAGAGCGCTGTGCCTTTAGGCGGTCTGGTCCACCTGGAGCACAGCTGGCTGCACCGGCTCCTCATCTGACCGCTCTGCCTCGTGGGAGGTTAGCACGTAGCCTCCATCATAGCACACCTGCTGTGCCTGTTCCAAGGCCACCGACTCTTCTTCTTCATCTTCCACAATGGTCAAGTCGATGTTGCTGTCCATGGCCGAGTCACTCCCTCTTGAGGCCGCCCTCCCAGCATCCCCCTCCATGCTCTTCCCTTCCACCAGTACACTGGTGAGGGATGCTTCGGAAAGACCCTCCGCGAATGAGCTCTCCTCGTGGTCATTCGGCACCTCACTGCTAGGCATGTCTTCTGACTTGGTCTCATTTTCTGCAGGGCTTTCTCCCTCTCGGACTTTCTTTCGACCGAAAGTGAGGGGAGAGACCTTGAAGGGGGAGCTTTTCCCTGAGGATGTTTTCTGGTGATTGGAAGTGAGAGATTTCTTAATCTTCTCTCTCCTCTCTGCAGATACAATCTTTGTCCCCAGCTTGTTCATCTTTTTCTCGATGTTCTGGCGAGAAAATGCTTTCTTGAGGCTATCCACTTTCCGGAGACTGGATCTTTTTATTTTCTCTGCCCGGCTTTCTTCCATCTTTTCCTCTGCACTGTCTTCCAGGGCCTCCTCGTCATGGGGCAATTCATCATCGGACGAGAGGTCCACTGTGTGCAGAGTTTCCTCCAGGGACTTATTTTCATCAGCATGCTCCTCTTCCTTCCCTTCCGCTAGGCTGGAAGCTGGCTCTTTCACAAACACACTGGCAGGGATCTCATTTTCTTCCTGAAAAGATGGGCAATGTAAATTTCATGTTAATAACACATTTCACAAATAGTCCTGAACTGCTGTAATTTCTGGGTATGTGTTTTTGGCATGACAGAAACCAAAGGTCTGTGGCTTTAGTTTTCTAGAATATGAAAAGTTAATTCTAAACTGATCAAGTCATTCCGCTTAGGCTGGATAAGGCCAACAGCTGCCTGTTGGGAATATTATGAGGGCATCTGGCAAGGGCTCTATCAGTGACAGGCAGGGAGGGAAGTGGGCTGTGGGTCAGACAAGACAAGGAAGCTGCCTAGATAAAGGAGCTAAAGTAAGTTACTGTGAACCCAGAGGACCTCTCTCTCATACCCTCAGGCTCTATTCCTGCCAAAATCCCACTGCAAAAGAGCCTGGAGGTCAAGTTAGAAGATAAAAGATGAGGACTTCCCAGTTCTCTCCCCTGACCCATCTTTTCCTTAAGTGTCAGGCACCAGGTAAAGCCTCTATCAGGTTCCCTCCCCAAGCAGAAGTCAAAAGTAAAGGCATGGTCAACCTTGGTATCTGTTTAAAAATGCACACTAATTTTTCTAATGACCTAATTTTGGAGTAAGAGAAGCAAGGGCCAGCCTTACTGGGGACCCACTCACGAAGCCTTGTGTTTAGAATGTCCTTTGTGGGTATTATAAGGAGAGATGGTATACTACGGCCATTTCTGTAGTAGTAAGGGGGAATCATGCTGCCAGGCGTAGCTTATCAAGCCTCTCTGTTAAATAGGGCTTCCTTGGGCAGGAGTACTTCAGCCTCCACCTAGGGTGAAGAGTGAAGAGGGAAACTCAGGAATCTGTGCCCCCTCCCCTTATTCCTAGCACACCTCTTTCTCCAGCTTCTGGGTGTACAAAGATCTGCCTCTTCTTCTGCCTCAGGGAGCAGAACCTGAAAACTTGCCTCCAGAGGGTGCAAGGGGGATGGTTCTCCAGCGTAGCGAAGCAGGGAGATTTGAACTCAGACAGACTTGGGTCACACAGCATAGGAATCCCTTTGATTTTTATATTTTTCTTGAAATACAGGAAAATGAGAGCCAGCTAGCAAAGTGCCTTCACATTTTCATTGGAAGAAATGGCACAGTGGAAAGAACGTGTGACAGGAGGCCTGAGTCTCAGTTCTTTCTGTACTGCTCAATGGCTCTGAGGCCTTCAGCAAATAACTTAATCTCCTTGGGTCTCAGTGTCTTCCAAATGTGAACAAGAGGATTTGACCCAGATTAGCAGCTTTCAAACTGCACTCCCAAGGGTATTAGGAGTTCTGCAAGAATGCCAAGGTGGGCCAGGCTCCAGAGCCCACTGCCAGCCGGGCTTCAAGCAGAGCCTCAGTGTTACCTGATTATACTGTGGACTGCCCAGTAAACTTTCAGCTTGAAAAATAACTGGATTTAGTGAATTTAAGAGTCTATGTGTTAAAAAAAGTAATAATAAATTAAATAAATAAATAAAAGCTCAAAAACAAAACAAAACAAAAAGTCTATTTGGGAGCTAAACTTCATGCAAAGTTTATGTTAATGGTAAGAACTTCCCTTCTTGTTTTGCAATTTTGATTGACTGAAAAGTCAATAAAATTGGGGTAGTGATCAAAAATATGTTCTAAGGGTATACCTGTATACTTTCAACTTCTCACTACAAAGACTAAGTGAACAATGTTTTAATATAGAGAAACTTAAAAATCCCTCTCCTTATTAATCACCAAATAGTATAATTACAATACTCTCTGAAAAGATACAGCCCCATGTTCCCCCCTTACACACACACATACTCATAACAGAGTATGAGTTCCATAAATTGGTTAGAAACAAAGTCTTGGGTAGAGTAAAAAGCAGCACGTCTGGTTAAATAGAATCCTTGGTAGAGTTAAGAAATCCCAAATTCTGTTTCCCAAAGCTTACTCCCATTTTGACTCTCACAGAATGTCAGAAACACAGTATAAAAGATAAAGTAAAAACTTGAAATTTGCACGGGATCCCCACGAATAACTTATGACATGGACCTTTACAGAGAGCAACTCTGCCACGCTTCAAGTCTTGACTTGCCTCTTTTTCTTTGGCGTGTATCCCCTGTGAGGGTGGAAACTTTTGTCTCTTGTTCACTGTTAAGCCCCCGTGTGACTAGAGTAGTTCCCGACAGCTCAGCAGTTATTTGTTGAATGAGTGCATGTTAAGTGAGGAGGCTTTCTAAGACAGCCCTGAGGGTGGCTAGAGTGGAGACTGCCCGTTTGTCGGGCACTGCAAAAGAATGGACTTAGCTCTGTGTCTAGAAGGACATTTGCTGACTGCTGCTGCCACTGGGAAAAGAAGAGAACCAGGCCTAAGGGGCTCAGCAGTTTCCATTTTTAAGGAAGGATTTTATTCTCAGTGGATGAGCATTACTAAAAGAGGGGCAGACTGCAGAAATAGCTAGGGCTCTGATGCTTAGTCCAGAAGCAAAATTACTTCTGGGGTTTGACAAGAGGGTTGGGAAGGTTTGACAGGAGTTGCTTGCAGGAAAGGAAGAAACCAAGAGCTCAGTAAAACGTTATTAAAAGTCCTCAGTAAAGAAGGCAGAAAGTCAGGTGGAAAACTAAAAATAAGCCTTGGTTACTAGAGGAGAGGTACATTTTGTGTAGTATAATCTCAGGTTAATCAAAGGTTTACCTTTGATTACTGTTGATTACCCTGATAACTTCCCTTTCTTCAACCTCAACAAAAGATGTCCATATTAACTGTACTTCTAAAAGAATTAAACCAATAATATTGCATTTTTAATGCAGTATAAATTTTATTGTTAAAAAAGCACAGTTACTTTTGAGTCTTAGACTCTTGTCTCTCTCACCATGTGTCCTTTGAGGACAGGTTTGGGAAAAGTGCATTATCAGGTGAATCAGAAGTGATCTGTTGGTAGATCACACTGCATACATGAGGGCAGTCGAGAGATGGTGGGAAACCCAATTGAACTCTTTCAGACAATGTCGGGGAAATTTATATAAGAACTCTTTGATGCCAACTACGAAAATAAACCCAGCAGGAACAGACATAATCCAGAATGAGTTGGATGTGTCTTAATACAACTGGAAACAAGTGAGATATGCCTTCTTGGCCAACTGCTATGCTTCTGCTGTCATTTTTATTACTCAAGCAGTATTTTGGTTTATGTCTACTGGACAGTGTTTATTTTGTGACTTCTTATAGTTCTACTCTGAAGGTAAGCAAGCCCTTTCCTTGCACACAGAAATTTGTGAATGTCCAAGTACATGTGGGACTTAAATTTCCATAATGTTTGTTTAGAAGCAGAAAAATGCTGACACTCTTCAAAATCTCTATTCTTTAGTAAAATGTATACATGGCATTTGACTATAAAGGAACGATTATAGTGGTGGAAATTCAACTTGAACTTCAGACAGTGGCTCCTCTGTAACTGCACTGGCCCCCAGGTGTCCAGTCTTACCTGGTCATGTGTCCTCCTTCAGTCCAATTACACATACCTTATGGAAACACTTGATATTTCACCTGCCTACAGGTGAGGTGATACTTCTGCCTTCAGCCTCCTGTTGTAATGTTTTTGATCTGCTTTCTCTTACAGATTCTAAGATTGATGGCTCTTTCAAGGGGGAGGATCAAATATACATCCTCAGTTCTGTCACCGCTTAACTATGCTAGTTACCCATATATCCACTTGGGGTTTGTAACTCCTTAACATGGCATTAAGAATCCCTTGGGAGTTGCATTGCTTCCTTGGATAGTTCTACCCAGGAGAGGCCCCCAGCTGCAGCTGACTATTTGCCCTATAGAGTTATTTTTTTATTTAAAAAAATTTTTTTAACATCTTTATTGGGGTATAATTGCTTTACAATGGTGTGTTAGTTTCTGCTTTATAACAAAGTGAATCAACTATACATATACATATATCCCCATATCTCCTCCCTCTTGCATCTCCCTCCCACCCTCCCTATCCCACCCCTCTAGGTAGTCACAAAGCACCGAGCTGATCTCCCTGTGCTAGGCAGCTGCTTCCCACTAGCTATCTATTTTACATTTGGTAGTGTATATATGTCCCTGCCACTTTCTCCAGATTTATTTTCAAAAAGGTACGTAGCCCCACTGATGCAGCTGCTCCTGGTTCTGACCTTTCACAAGGACCCTTAGGGGTTTTTAAAAGGAAGGGAGAATTAATCAGTACACTTCTAACATGATATGCTTGCACCATAAAAGAGAAAAGGAATGGAAAGAACTCTTGAGAAAGTGGCATTTTTCCTTGCACTTTCGCTTGTTTGCTGTTTATATTGATTCTTGTGAACTAACAGTCTCAGTCTTACGTGCAGTTATCAACACAGAGAAACTGGCCAACATGCTGGGTACTTCTTGGGTTGTTGCTCATGGAAGCAAATCTTCTTTGCATATATATAGATACACACACTTTAAAAGAGGAGACTCTATGACTAGCATTAGAAAAGGAAGCTACAGTAAGTCATTTAAAAGCTTGAACAGGCAGTTTGCTCTCCTGTCACTAACTTATCATCCCCATTGTTAGAAGAAAATAACAAAGGCTGTTACATTCCCACAGGGATGTGGTGGCATCCTAGAGGGATATGAAGACCATAAGTCTGTGTCCATGGAATGTTTTATCCAATAATCTCTAAATACTAGTTATTAAAATGGAACTATGCTCACCTGACATTCTGATTTATAGGTCTCTTTTACACATTGATGGTTTTCTCCAATTTGTGTTTCTGAGGTATAGATTGCCAAGTGGATAAAGCCATTGATTAGAAATGTACCCCTAAGGCAGCTGTTGGTGGAATCAGCAAGTCATAAGAATAAAATGCATTAGTTATAATCCCTGAGCAGTCTTTCACATTCTCGAGGATTTAAAAGTTTCATTATTTTTCAGTGTTATTGAGGGTTCAGTTCTTTTTTAAGATCACACTGGTTAGGTGTTCTTTGTTGCACACACAAAAAAAACCACAAAACAAAACAAAAAACAAACCACACTGAATTATTTAAAAGCTATTGTAGAAAACCCAGTAAACATGAACTTTGCCATAGTGGGATTATAGTGTTTGTTTTCACTCATTTCATAATTCAACTCTATAATTTCTGTTATTAATAAAATGAAACCTTGCTAGTCACTTTGTTTCTCAGGGCCTCTGCTCCTTTGATATAAAATGAGGTTAAACTAAATGATTGTTGAGGTGCCTTCCAGCTCTAAAATACTTGATTCTGTGATATTAACCTAAATCCCATGAAAACAAGTCTAACAGATTGCAAAAGTGATCTCACAGTGTACAAATGCCAAACATGCTTTGTTTCATGCAAGAATCAAAACTATAGGACTTGAGTTGCATTGGAGAACCCTTTTCATTTGTTCAATTCAAACAGATACGGATTACAAAACAACAGAAGGGGCAACATTTACTTGGAAGGGCTGCATCTGAGATAGAGTCTCGTTTTTTAATATATGAGAGAAGTAATGATTCTTTTGAAGAAATACCGACAATAATCAGTTATTCATTTAAAGTGCCTGAGGCAGTGCTGACATTCAATAAGTGTAAATAATAACAATAAGAACTAGTATTTTGTTTATCTCATAAACTAAAGGGCACCGGATAAGTAGCACATCAAAACCAGTATCCCATTATGGGAATATTAATCAATGTGATACAAACATCACGAGCTGTCATATAAAGGTGACTTTGGTTATCTATATGCCCGTTTCTTCTAAGTCTGTACTACTTTAGCAATTTTCAGAGCAGTGGCTTTGGATAAATACAGTCTTTAAAAAAATTAATTTAAAAATAATCTGAAGATGTTACACTTATAGCACCTTTCTAAAATTCTGTTCTCATCAAAGGAACCCAAATGATGAATATCTGAACACATTTATAGGGTTGATTCTCCATGAATGTAGCCACAGCAAACATCTAACTTCTACTCTTTTCACCCAATTTCACAATTTTATGTGGATGAAAGTGTAAACTGTCCATGAGTACTCTCATTTTGTTCCCTGGATTTGAAATCATTCCCAAACTGCTTTGTCAAGTAATCATTACTAGAACTTTAAGAGGCCTTAAGTGGGCATCACACCCTCAGTGCCAGTTACCTGTGAAATTCTAGTCTCTTCAATCAACAGAGAAAACTTCCTCTTAACTGTAAATTCACTGATTTTTGTACAAATTTTATTTTTAGTAAAAGATACATATGCACTTACAGGCAAAGAATTAGTCTTATTAGTCTTTAGCATTTTCTTTTTGATCAGCCACCTGAGTCTTATTTCATTTATACTGGCTCCTGTTACAGTATTTTGAATTCAAACATTGATCTTAAGCCATTATTTAAAAAAAATATAAAACGGGAAGCTGCTAGGTTTAACAAGGATTTTACAATTTATTTTATTGCTCAAAAGGAGATGCATTTTCTCCAGTTTTAGATTCTACTGGTTATAATTTGAAGTAATTGCTAAGACATGAGAGGCTTAACAGCTACAACAATGTTGTAAGTTTAGCACAGACTTAAATAAATAAATGACATATTTTAAACAGGACAAATTAAGGACAAATTTCAGAATTAAAAAAAATGCTAATATGTATGAAGTGTTACTAGCATCTAGTAGATCAACCAACCAACCAACCAACCAAAAGGCACCTGCAGATTTTGGAGAACACAACGGGACTTTACAAACTGGAAACATAATCTTCTAAACACTATAGGACTGAATATGATCCAGTCAGGTGACAGATTTTCCTTCTTCACTCTCCTATTTTTACATTAATTCTTTCTGTCTTAAACTAGAAAACCAGTGGATTTAGTAAGGGAAAGTCTAGCATAGGGGTCAAGTGGACTGAAAGTGACAAACAACTTAGAGACCTGAAGTGGCACCTGGTACATTATCTGCCCTCCTCACTCTGCAGGTCTAGAAAACATCTACCCTATGCCCCACTGTGAAGACTGTGCTGCTACTAGAAGGGTCTATTTAGAGTAGGCCCTTTGGGCAGAGTCCTGTGCTGTTAAAGGACTTTTCTTTCCTTTGCTCTGGTGGTGATGTAATATTGATTTCAACTTGGTAGTTGTCATACAATGTATGGCAGGGAGTGGGAGTGTGTGTGTGTGTGTGTGTGTGTGTTTAGCTTTTAATAAATCCCAACTAAAAAAGCAAAAGCATAGCTGTTTGAAGATCCTGGGTAGGGTGAGATCAGTTTTTACTAAAAAGCCATATTTCTAACCAAGCACAAGTATAGCCTCCTCTTCATGCAAATGCATTGCAGATCCACCCAGGAAGAGCTTCAATTCTTTGAGCTTACACCATGACAGTCGCTAACCATTTAAAATATGTTATTCCATTTATTCCTCACCCTATGAGAGAGATATGAGGGAAGAAGCATTAATGTTTAAGAGCGTACACTTTGGAGTCAATTAAATATGAGTTGAAATCCCAGCTTCACCACTGCCTACTAAATAGTTTCAGACAAGATATAAGTATCTCTGAATCTCAGCATCCTCATCTGTAAATTGGTGCAGTTGAGATAAACTACACAAAGATACTTAGAAGAGTATGCAGGGCTTATTAGAGCTCAAAATACTTTTGCTCTTTCAAATATTAATAAGATGTACAGATGAGGAAACAAAAGCTTGGAAAAGCTACACAATGTGCACAAGATCACATCTGGCAAATGGTGAAAATAGGATTTGAACCAGTGTCTGTATGACAAAATTTATCCGTTCTCAACCCCTATACTGGACCACTCTCTAACACAAGTTATTATTATATCCATTGGCATAATGGATATAATAATTGTAACGGATATAATAATTTACTACCCTAGAAACCCCTACTTTAAGAAGGATCAAGAGAAAGAGCAACTTTTCCACTGAAGGACTTCATTTGTATTTGTTTTTTCAGAATAGTCATCTTGCAATGCCTTGAGAGTTGATATTTCTGATATCCTTTAGGCTAATAAAAGATCTTAACATTACATGACTTAAGAAAGGTCCAGTTCCTTGCCCCTCTAATTCTTTGTCTCCTAAACTGCTCTTTCAAAAAAGTCCTTGGGGGCTGCTTGCTAAGAGGCCCTGAATGGAGCCTGAACACATTGCTTTGGATTCTCTTAGCTTCTACCTTGGTCTTGAGCCCCTGTTTCACCTTGTCCTCACTACCGTTTCTGGCTGTAATTTCACACCTGTCAATCCAATGTGACAAAACAGGAGACCATGGCAGGGCTTCAGCAGCAGCCCGTGTCTTTAAGTTCCCAACAGTTGTTTTTTTAAATGTCAGATTTACAGTTCTCGAAATTTTTAGTCACGTATCTTCTCCATCCCTCTCCCCAACACCTACAGAACATCCATGGCAAAACAAAACAAAAACTGATCCCAACATACTGTGATTTTCCTCTACTACATAAATAATTTTTTGTTTTTCCTCCTTAACTGAGGGACAGGACAAGAGAGAATCTCTCTGATTCATACTGGAAGAAGGGAAATTTCCTTTGATGACTCAGATTTAAACAGGTCTGTATATGTTTGGTTTTGTTTGGAGATCAGTGTTTAATTTAGAAATGCCTTGAGAGTTGAGATTTATAATATCTTTTAGGCTAATAAAGTTAGGATCTTATATGGCTTAAGAAAGGCGCAGTTACCATATCTCTTTTTAGTTCATCTGGTTCATGAAAAGCTATTCCATTTGCATTAAAAGCTAAAAAATTTCCGGTCTGCAACAGACTGCAAGGTATAGAAGGATATCAGCTGCCTGAAGCTTTACAACATCAAATGCAATGTGGGGGGACAAAAAAGCAGCGAGATGAGTCTTTCCTTTTTTGGAGGAAGGAGGCTTAGGTTCTAAATTGGCAGAGCAGATTCATTTAGAAAAAGAAGGCTTCCTCGGTTTAAGTTCCAATTTCTAAATCTCTTTGGGGAGATGAAGGCTCTTCTTGTGTGCCTTTCACAATCAAACATTTGGTTATAGCCTCTCCCCTCCGTGGCTCTGAAATCCTCTCCTATCCACGTGGTCACAATGCGACAGCCCTGGGGCAGGGATGGCAATTGCTTCCTGGACTCTGTGCTGGCTGGGCTCCACTGGGCAGAAGGGCTTCCAGCATTAGGCAGGGCTGCCCTTGGATTCACAAACGCCCACCACGTGGCAGAACAACAGTCCCAGGCAATCTCCCTGTCCCCAAAGAGCCTCTTGCTACATTAATTGCATCATTGATGCATTACAAAAATTAAGTGGCCTTTTCATTCCAAGGCAACCATTTGAAGGAGAAAATATCCTAGGCTAGCCTTTGTAACTGTAACTGATAACACTGCTTTTGTTTTACTTTACAGTTGTGGTCTCTCTGAGCAACGAGAAGCATATCTAGTATGTTTGTAGAGTAATGCTCTATAGTTTCAGTGCATTATTTGCTAGAAAAAAGCTCAACAAGATTGCTTTAGCCAAACGAGTTTCAAAAGTAGAAGGCTAGTTCATCTCTAATGGAATCAATCTTCAAGACTTGGTTAGTCCCCCAAACATTGGTGACCTTTGGACAAAGGGAGGCTTTAAAAAGTTATGAATTTGACTTGATTAAAAAACAAAACAGAAAACTCACATGATCACCTCATTTCCACAAAGAGTTAATGAACAGCCACTGCATTAATTTGCCCTGTCCAGCTAACAGCTGCAGTCAGAGCCCCAGGTTCACAATGCAAAGAGACAAGTGAATTTGACTAGTGTGCCTGCACCTGCTCACCTTCCCAACCTGTATGGAGGTGCTCCTGACAAATGACCCCGACCTGCTAACTCCTGAGGCACCTGCCTTGGGTTTAGGCTGCAGTGACCTGGGGAATTCCCACCCCTGTGTGTAGATTTCACAGGCGCCTGCTGAAGGCAGCGGGGACAGTGCCGCGTGTGCGTGTGCGTGTGTGTGTGATCCCTGACAGGCAGGACAGATGTACAGATGGCTGTGAGAGCCAGGCGACTGAGATCATGGCTGCGGAGGAGTCCCCGCTGGGTGGGCGGAGAGTAGGGGCACTGACCTGGAAGATGAGCACCTTGAAATGGTTGCGCCTGAGGAGCTGGGCGTGGTTGGTCTCGAGCCGCTTCACTTGCGCGCACTGCCTCTCCAAGCGCTCCTTGACGGCGCGCGTGTGGGCGCTGACCTTGCGGGACTTCTCCAGCAGCTTGCTCACCGTGTTGCTGGTGGAGGCCTGGTACTTGGAGAGCTTGGTGAGGTCGTTCTGGATGCCCTTCACGGAGCCCTCCAGGCTCATCTGCCGCTGCTCCATCTTGTGCTGGTTCTCCTGCACGGCGTCCAGCATGTTCACCAGCTTGTCCAGGAGCGTGAGCACCGTGACGGCGTTCACCTGCGCGTTGTCCCGGATGGCCTCCTCCGTGCTCCCCGGGTTCAGGCTGGGGCTCGGCGTGGAGGAGGGCGCCGGGCTGGAGCTGCCCGGCTTCTCCTGCCGTATGTCAGGACCCGGGTGCTGGAACTTTTCGGCTTGCGCAGCGTCCTCCCCCATAGTTGGGCAGGTGGGAACTTTCTTCTGGCTGCGGCGAGAAGGACGGTGGAGAGGGGTGCAGAGCGTGGCCCTCTGGTTTGAGCTCAGAGCACCGCTCTCTAGGACTGGCAGAGGTTCAGACAGGCAACAACTGGCTACACTGATCAGGGGAGCTGCATTCCAGCTGCTCTTAAAAGACCTACTCCACCCAGTGGGAGGCGAAGGATACAGAACGGAGAACCACTCAGGGTTTAGAGGCATGCACACACTTCCTAACGGCGTACTCCTCGGCACAGGTCACTTTCCTGCAGTTCAGCTTTTCTTTCCTGTGCCTCTTCCCTTTTAAAAATAAGTTCAATGTCATATTTCACTCATGACTTCATCTAGAGGCGGAGAAAAACACGCTAATTTGGCCCAGCTCCACAGTCTCCAATTGGCTAAAGCTAGTAAACTTTTCTCTGGCTGCTATGCTGCGTATGCTACAGAGTGCCTGCTTCTTTTTTTTTTTTTCCTGGATACTAGTTGTTGTAACGGAAAGTATTGTTTGC
The DNA here is from genome assembly GCF_965194805.1 of Balaenoptera borealis. NCBI lineage: Eukaryota > Metazoa > Chordata > Mammalia > Artiodactyla > Balaenopteridae > Balaenoptera > Balaenoptera borealis. The sequence continues at coordinate 42,877,832 of NC_138863.1, read as the reverse complement.
CTTTGCCCTAGAACAGACTGATGGGCTGCAGGACGCCTGGTGTCCTAATGGAAGGGGCCAAGTTTAAAGGGTACTTGCAGTCAAGCTTGTAGTGTTACTTTTTAATTTCCAAAGGGATAGAAGTAACATAATGACAAGGAAAACAGTCCAGTTCTTACTCTTGCAATTGGTGATGCAAGATAAGATGAAAGAGATTGAAATTCAGGGATGTTAAGACATGCGAGGCTGTTACAGTTATCATGTAGTAGATGGAAATTTTCTGAATGACCACTTTAAAAAAAGAGTTTCTTTTGAGAAGTAAAATTGACATAGGAAAAGCCAAAAAAAAAAAAAAAAGTATGGTTTCTTTAAGAACTTACCATGCTGATTTGTTTTAACTAATTTTGAATCAGGGCTGAGAGAGTTTCTCAAATGCCCACCTCTGCAAGGCATTTATTGACACGTGCCCAGAAGTGTGACTCTCGGGCAGGTTGAGCTGGAGTTTCTGAAGTGCTTCTAATGTTTGACATTTCCAAATTCCTGCTCAGTGAAGTGGCACACCTGTTCTAAAATGTGGCCCTCCTCAGCTGAGCCCTTGGGACTTGGGGCTTATTTCCTAAAACGACTTTACATGCTTGAATTGGTTTTAAACGTATCCAGCCTTTGAAAGTGCTTTCAGCAGGAAGTTTGTAACAGGCCTTCAATGTACAATTTTAAGAACAAATACCAGCTCATTTTGGGTCAGGGTTGATAATGGAAAAAGTGCCATTCTTCAACGGCAAATGTACATGTGAGCCAATCAATCAAGAGGTCATTCATTGTCACATTTATTGAATTTGTGAGTCCCCACTATCTGTTTGGTTCTATATTTGATGAACTATCTAGAGCATACTAATAAAGTGTGATCTAAGACCCTGCCCTCAGTGCATATGCCTGCTAGTTAGGGAGATGAATCAAAGATTTTACAGAGGCCCCCAATTTTCCTTAGATAATTGGTACCCCCCAAACCCACTTAAAGTGAATCTTTTCAAAATAGGGAGAAAAAAAGCAAAAATATTTGGTTGAGACAATATCTTTTAAAAATGTAAGAATTATTAAAATTGATTTACCTTACATTTAACAAAATTTAGTTGGTCGGTGATGTGTTAAACATTAGAACAAAGGATGAATCAAGTGTTAATTCTGAGAAGCATAATTTTCTAACAAAATTATATGGTATCATGACACAATATCCATTTTACATTTGACTTCTGTGGGCAAATCATAAAGAGGGTCATTATTACAAAAATATTTGAGGGCTTCATCAGTTTTCCAAGAGCCTCTCTTAAATTTTGACATTCTAATCATTGCCTTTTGAGGCACTTATTGTGCCATCATCTGTGTGGATATTTTCTTCTTCAAATGTTAAGTATTCCAGCTGCAGATTCTCATTTCCCAGAAGAGTTGCCCACGATTCAAGGGCTTCTCTAACATTACCTTCATCAACTTCATGATTTCTTAACATATTTTGAAAGATTTGCAATTTTACACTATAATCACTTTGCCCTGATTTTGCATTGATTTGCACTGATTTTGCATTGCATTGTTGGGTATTGTATAATCAGTTAGATGAATAGAGACATTAAAGACACGGGATGAGGTGGGAAAAGGAGAGAGGCTAGTTGTTAAACAGGAAGAAAGGTTTGCATGTGGCTTATTTATTTTTTAAAATTAATTTTGAATAACACAAGTAACTTAACAGTTGTCTATTGCTGTGTAACAAACCAGTCTGAAATTCAGGGGCTGAAAACAACAGTCATGAATTTTATCTACTCATGATTCTGGGATTGGCTAGGCAGGGCTTAGGTGGAACGGGTCATCTCTGCTAGGAATGTTCATATAGGAATCTGAGATGGTCTCAGTCACATGTCTGGCTCCTTAGCTGGGATGACTAGAATCCTGGGATTTCTCTGTCCTCCATCTTTAAGCCTCCAGGGACTCTCACTCTGATCTCTCTAGTAGGGGAGTCACACTTCTTTACTTGGTGCCTCAGGGTTCCCAAGCAGTGGAAGCAAAAGCTGCAGGATCTCTTAAGTTTAGGCTCTGGAACTCTGTCCCCTTGTCACTTTCATCACATTCTGTTGGGCTAAGCAGGTCAGTCGGTTTCAAAGGGACGAGAAATAGACTTCACCTCTTTAGGGGAGGAACAGCAAAGTCCCATGATAAAGGGTGAGTAGCATGGCAGAGATTGCTGTAGCCATCTTTGGAGAAAATCTACCTCAGCATGAATATATTTTTCTTTCAAACGACTATTACAGATAAAGCTGAAGACCCTATCAATCACCATTTTCATTCCATTCCCTTTCACCTTTTGTCAGAAGTAATCATTTTTATGGATTTGGACTATATCTTTGGAAATTATATTTCTAAGCAATCAATTCATTAGTGAATAGTTTCATGTTGTGTTGTAATTTGCTTTGTTGCACAACCTCATGGGATCCATGAGGAGCTGTATAATGGTAACCTGTCCTGTACAAGATGGCATGTAACTAAGTAATAGAGTGTGACATAAATTCTAAGGGCATTGAGAATTTATACAAGAGGAAAGCAAAGGTAATAAAAGAAAGCACTGTTGATGAGTTAGAATTTGAGGAAACCCTGAGCAGCTACACTCACCATCTAGCTGACCTTAAGTCCTATTTCTGTCTGAAAGAGATTAGTGAAATTCAGCAATCAACTCTTACAAGAAATTTTTGAAAAATTATATCTACTTATTACATACTATGATGTTCCTTAGAAATTAGGTAATGGAGTTTAGACTTGATACAGTGGCAGATAGGAGGCTCCTAGAGGTTTTTGAACATGTGAAAGTTTGTGTTTAAGAAGGATTAGTACAGCAATAAAAGGTAGCAAGGGTCACTTGGTTGGTAATGTTTGTTGAATGGGAAATAAGTGCTGGGCATTGGGGCTGCAAAGCTGAGTGACATATATTTGTAGCTCTTTAACAGCTCCCACTTTACTGGGAGAACTAGGCAGGTAGACAAATACTGGGTATAGATATACAGGTGTGGTGCTGAAGTGGGGTAACATGAGGACTTTAGTCATGGCAGGGGATGGTTAGGGGTCTGAATTCTCTAACTGACCACCAGCTGCCTACTGTTACCTCAGGTCTCTAAGTCATATAAGCACAGAAGTCACTCCAAGAAAATGCTTTATTACTGGCTAGGGCATCCATCCCAATCTCCATGCGGTTTCCCATTCTGGATCATTAGTAAGCCCCAGGTCTTGGTTAACCCTTCAGTATAATTTCTAAACCAGAGGCAGAGGCAGCTCAGTGGCCGCCTTGGTTCGCCTTTTCCATTTAAACCCATAATCCTGGGAATCCTGATATTCTTGTTCTTCCTACTGTGGCCCGGATAGGAGACCTGGAATGATGAGCCCACAGAAAAGAAAGTTTTTTTCCTCAATGGCTAAGGAAGCAGAGAAGACTAAGCTGGCCACTCCATGTATCTTTTCCTCTGAACCCTATATTGGTATTCAGAAGTCTTTCAAATGTTGGGTTCCTTCTTGAGTACGAGGTCATATGAGTATATAAACCACCTGAAAGAAAGAGGAACAACATGACACAGTTTTTTTTTTTTAAATAGAGAAAACAAAAGGAAGGTGTCTTCCAGGAAGAAGAGAAATCTTTCCACCTTTTTACTCTTAATGAAATATCTTTCCACCACCTACCATACAAATGTGAGGTCTCCTTTATGTCCCTAACTTCTGGCTGTTGAGAGGCAATTCTCCATGGATCTTTCATATTTCTGAATGTCTTTTGAGCGGATACACTGACAATCTTTTGTTCTGGACTGTCCTTTCAAAAATGTTTGTATAGTGAACAACTTTGGAAAACAGAGATAGTAGCAGAGGATATAGAGAGAGAGCAGATGGTAGGGTTATTTGATGTCCAGTATGATAAAGATGATGTTTTCCTCTGGGGCAAAGGTTAGGCAGATTGTTTGCCACCTCTTGTAAAAGCTTGAGGTTTCCTAAACTTGGGGTTCCTCAGATGTGATGCAAGTCCATGACATGTGCAGGATCCACCTATACCCACCTCTGTGTCACCCCCATGTGACTTGGAAGGGAGGCAAAGGGAACTGATGTGAACATGAAGCTTATGTTCCTGCTGTGTCATGAGCAATAAAGTCTTTGTCTCTAAGCCAGGAGTCTCTGACCTTCTGCCATGAAAACTAGCAGGTTTAACTTGTTTGTCTGCAAGTAGGGTAAAATGTCTGACCATTCGCAGTTCTTGACACTGGTCAGTTTTTCAGTTAACCATAATAAGTTGTATGAATGAAGTTAAGAGAATGAGGCTGAGAATATGGGAATTTGTTTAAAGGCACTGGAACCAGAGGGCTGGCTAACTCAGGAGCCTCGAATGGCATTTGCATCTGCATTTTTTGTGGACTGAGTATTGTCTGGAGAGATGTGTCGGGAGATGATTTCTAGTGGTAATCTTGTCTTGGCACAGTAGGGATTTCTGATACCAGGGCATGCTCACAGCTCAGTGCCTTTGCATCAGGAGAGAGTGGCCCCTACACGCTAGGAAGGTCTCCAGTAGGTATAATGGAATTTTGGTGGCTACAGCTTTTATTTTAGAGGCTGGGGAAGATTCCTATCAAAAGAAACAGAGCTTCTGTGTACATATTCTTGCTTGGTGGTTTTGGTTTTAGTGAGTGGCATGGATATTTGCTACCCAGATTTATTTATCAAGCTTCTAAGAATGCATTAATTCATATATCCATTGAATAAATATTTATTGATCACCAATCATTTGCAAGGAATTGTACCCATTTCTGAATGCATATTATTGCGTAAAATACATTTGTCCTTATTCTTTCAGAATTTAACTTCCTTAAATTAAGGAAGGGAGATATAGAGTCTGTGTTTTATATTGAGGTTATGTTCCAAGAAAATGCAATATGGTAGATTAAAATTACTTGCTACTCTTCCCACTGAGAGGTGGAGTCTAATTCCCATTTCCTTATACAGCATCTGGAATAGCCTTAGTGGCTTGCTTGGCCAAGTAGAGTGTGCCAGAAGTAACATTCTGGTACTTCTGAAGCTAGGACATGTGAAGGTTTGTAATTTAATCCTGGGTTTCTTGGGACACTAGCTTCATGTAAAAAAAAAAATCTGACTATACTGAGCCTTCCATGCTGTGAGGGAGCCCAAGCTAGCTACATGGAGAGGATATGAGAAGAAAAAAATGCCTGGCTGGCCCCAGTTGTCTCAGCTATCTTTAGCCACTTGAGTACTTCCTTTCCCCTTCCCTGCCCAGATAATGCCACAGTCATTGCAGAGCAGAGATGAGCTATGCCCTGTCCAGATTTCTAACCCACAAAATTGTATGCCTAATAATTTTTGTTTTATGTCATTAAGTTTTGCAGTGGTTATGCAATAATAGATAACTGTACACATGTAGTTTGCAATGAAAATGCAGTTCATTAAGAATTATTATTAACAGCGTAAGTTTGTTCACAGAACTCCTGTATCAAATATTTTTATATGTCCTACTGTTCCCAGAACTTAACTCCTGAAATAATACTGTACAGCAAAATAAAAGATTTTGTGTAATTATTCTTACCTTAAGAAAAACTTAACTCTGAGCTTCATACCAAAGGTGGTGGGATAAAAGCGTATTACTGATAAAAGGAATTAGGCAGAAAGGAAGGAGCTGAAGGATCATTTGACCATATCCCCTTCACTCTATACTGCATCCTGAAGTGGGTACAGATGAAAGTGAGGGTGCAGTTTGGAGAAGGCCTGAAGATCATGCCTTTTCCTTATCCTTTTGCTGAGACAACGGAGAGGAAATGAGTGTTCACTTTCACTAGAAAGATTAATGGTGAAAAAGCACATGATCACATGACCCTAATCTCTCCCAACCAAGCCGCCATATAACCCATCAATGATGTCAGTCTGAAATAGAGCAACATATAAAGAAATCCTATATAAATGAGTGATGGAGCATAAATAATGTAGAGCATTGATGTAAGAGGTAGACTGTACTTCACTTCCCATATGCTATCACTTAGGAAATATCACATTTTTGGAAAGTCTAGAGGGGCTTACATTCTTAAGGCCTCCTCTGCCTCTTGGACTCCCATTTCCCTGCATGCCATTTCCATGCTTCTCCATTCCTGCCCCGTTGTGAACTCCAACCCCTGCTTTAAGCGTGTCAGAATCCACTCACACAAAGCACTCACAAGTGTAGTGAGTGTTAATGAAACTTCACGGTCATAGTCAGGAAGATTTCTGACATCTTACTGGTTCCTGTCTTCCCAGTTTCATGTTTTCTGTTTTCTCCTCACTTCCACTTCCTATTTCATGATGGGAAATTTTACTCAAATACTGGCTTTGGGTTTTATCCTCTATCTCAAGGAGATATGTTATTATCATGAAAGACAGTTTTCTACTTTCCTAAGAAGAATTCTGGTGCCAGTTAAGATAACTAAACCAAGGGGGGAAAGTGGCGGGGTGGTGATGGTGGTGGTGGGATGAATTGGGAGATTGGGATTGATATGTATACACTAATATGTATAAAATAGATAACTAATAAGAACCTGCTGTATAAAAATAAATAAATAAAATAAAATCCAAAAATTCAAAAAAAAAAAGATAACTAAACTCTTTCCCATCTTGTTTTATTGTCAAGATCAAAGGCAGGGAGACAAGTTAGAATATTGTTTATTCATCATTCATTCCTTCATTCCACAAATATTACTGAGCAACAAGTAGGTGCTGGGAATATAGCAGTGATCACGAGACAAAGTCCCTGTTCCTATGGAGCTTATGCTCTGAGGGGTGGTGGTGGAGACAGATGATAAAAAGTAAAATGTAATGTCAGACAGTGATAAGTACTATGAATAAAAATAAAGCAGAATAAGGGGCCGGAGAGTGACATGGGTGCTGTGTTAGATAGGGTGGTCAAGGAAGTCCTCCTTGAAACAGGGCCATTTAAGCAGAGAGATGTTGCAGGAATCCAGGTGAGAGGACAGGGCCTTCTTCTGTCATAACATAGTGTTTTTAACACAGTGATGGAGTTTTAGGAGGGCACATGTCCACCCAGCTAAAACTACACTTCCCAGCCTCTCTTTGAGCAAGGTGTGGATGTGTTACTAAGTTCTGTTCAGTGGATGTAAGCAGAAGTGGTCAGGGTCACTTCCACAGCCTGCCCTTCAAAGGATTAGGTGTGTGCTCCACAGATCCCTACCCCTCTTTCCTCCATATTCTTTTCCTAGGAGTTGGTAAAAGCTGACTTGGATGCAGAAATGGAAACCATCGAATTGCAGATTGAAAATGGCAGCTCTTCCTTCTCTTTCACTCTTGCTCCCTCATAACTCTCCCTCCCCCCTACCCCCCTTCCCCTTTCTCTCTCTTTGTCCCTGCCCCGGTGAGTCAGCTTGCAAACAATAAGAGCTGAGAGCCTGGACTCTCAAGCCAGACTTCCCAGGTTCAAATACCAGCAAGGTTGTATGACTTTGGAGAAATTGCTTTTCCTTTCTAGGCTCCAGATTCTTATAAAATGAGGATAATAATAATTCTTACTGTCTTTGTTATGAGGATTAAATGAGTTAATATTTTTGAAATGCTTGGACCAGTGCCTGTAACATGGTAAGCAGCATATGTATGTGTTAAATACATACATTAAATAAATAAAAACTCTTAGTATAACTGTCTAGTTTAGCTTCTTGGCTTTGAAGATGTGATTTGATTTTTTTCAAAAATATGTTCATGCCTTGTGTTGCAGATGCCATATTCAAAGTTAATACTTCTTCTGCTGTTTGCTTCTGCCTTGCTCATTCACAGAGCGCTCCATGGCACAGGAAATATATGGGGGTGCCTCAGCCTTCCCTACCAATAAATTAATCAACTACTTCGAGTTGCTACATGCTCAGCATAAACTGAGACTCTTAGATAACACGAAAAAAATGTAAATCAAGGTCTTCATCCTGGAGAAGTTCAGAGTCTTTGGGGAAAAGTAAGTTTTACGCACGAGAAGCAATCAGAAGACAATACAAGGCAATACCTAATGAAGCGCTGAAGTTGTCCCTTTTCGGTCGCAGGAAACCCCTTAACCTTCTGATAACCTTAGCTTTGCTTCTCTCATTTCAGAGCCCTAAAACAAACAGGAACTGAGGCAAAGAGATTTAAATGAGAAGAATAACTTAGTACTAATGCTTTTCTTAGACTACAGTGCTTTTCATGTGTGTTATCTCAAGACACTGTAAGACCTTGTAAAACAATATTTGAAGGAAGTGAGCAGGAATTCTGCTGTTTTTTCATGGCCATACCGATACTTGGGAAGGCCTAGGGCTCTGGGCAGACTGAGATGAGCAGATTAATTTGTCACTCCCTTCCTCAGTTAGATAGACCTTCTCCAGCCTTCTCTCCATTTCCCCTCTCCCTTCCCCGGCACCCTGCCGCTGTCGTTGAATCTTATGAAGGAAATTCTAGAGATTCCCTTGGTCACCTGTTTCAAAGTTTAATAAGCCTTACTTTTAAATAGTTAATTTTGAGGCCTATCTTGTGAATTTGTTCCTTGAAGTATCACGGTGAAGGGATATTAGGAAGTCATACAATTTTATCCTCTGTTTCATACACACAAAAAAAACAAAAATCAAGGACAACAAAAACTTCTTACCCTGTCTTAAAAGGAAGCTATATTAGTTTGAAACCTTTAAAGAAGGAAATTCCACAACCATTTTGGTAACCAAGTCTGGTATTTGTCAGGAAGTCCTTCTTCACAGATAATTTAAATCCTTGTAGCAGTAAAAAACCATTTCCTCTCATTCTGTTCTTTGTTTTTGAGTCAATGAACATCTACATAATGGATTTCTATAAATTACCTATTAACCATATTTCTATAATTTCTACATATTCATGTTAAAAGCTAGGATCCCTGATTAAATTGAGGCTGTATCTATGTAGAACCCACTTATATAAATATTCTTTATCAAAAATATTTTGGCAGTGCAACATGTCTTAGCAATAAAATATTTTTGTAGGCAAATAATGGTGATAGCAAGAAGCACTTGCCTGGTGGTTTACACTTAGAAAGCACTTGAACTATCTTGAATTATCTCTGAATGCTAAAAATGTTCGATTCCAAATTCCTCTCCCTCTGGGCTCACATTTGTTGGCCTCAAAGAACTGTTATCTTAGTTGAAGCTATGGTTCTGTTCCAACTGAAAAAATAAATAAATACTGAGTGAGCCACAAATCCAGGTAACAAGCAGAGGTGACAAGAGCAGAGGCAGGAAGTGTCTGGCTGCTTGTCCACATGTGCGGGACTGCTTTATTAGAACATATTTGAGTATCTCTTTCTAAAACAATTTTAGGCTCTTGCGTAGACATAGCCATAATGCCAGGCCTGATTAATGGCAAACATGATGGAATGTACTATAATGCAAAAGGAACTTAGTGTCTTTGGGCCTTACTTTCCTCATTTGTAAAACTTGTCTACTTGATTTCTAAGGCCTTTTCTAGTGATAACATTTTAAAATTTAATGAACGCTTTAACATATTTTTTGCAGAGTAATTTTGTTAGTATTGTCTCAGATTCTCAACTTTAAAAATAATTCTGACAAACATACAAACTCATGGGTCAGGGACTTCTACGAGGGAGGGGCCCAGTCACTCTGCCCCACAGTCCTACACCTAAAACAATGGACTCTACTGCCCCTTCCTCTTTCTGGTGTGGGATGGGGCCTAGGCTGGGCCTGGGGTCTGACCCTGTGGCTTGGAGCCCAGGTCCTGGCCCCCCACTCCATCCCTTAGCCCTTGGGATGAGCTGCAATTGGGATCCAGAAGGCTCCCTCCCTGCCCATGAGTCTTTCCGGTCCTGATCTCTCACCTCTCCCAGCACTTCCACCTGCCCTCCCCACCCAGCTTACACCTCAAGCCCAGCTCACAATGCACCTTGAACAGAGGGAGGGGAGGGTTCATGGCTCCCCCCTCACAGCCTGAGGGACCATAGAGCCTCCTCTTCTTCTGCTCTTTGTATTTAATAAGAACTAAAAACAAACAAACACAGAAACAACCAGGAAAATAAAATATGAATAGAAATCTGAAACAAACAGACAGACAACACAGCATCCTTTGGTTACTGGATCTCACCTCTGATCACAGCCCAGGTAGTTTGACAAAGTGTGGCATTGGAGTGGATTGGGATGTCAAAAGACCTGAACTTGATTTTCAGCTCTGATACTAACTGGATGACATTGAGCATTCAACCTTGAGGGACTGGGTTTCCTTATGTGTAAGACGAAAGGACTGACTGGATGATCTTCAATTCAGTTCAATTCAGTAAACCTTTATTAATAGCTTCCTACATTTAAGACTCTTAAATGGGACACAAGGGTGGAGTTGGGGGAAAATACAAAGATAAAGCTGTGCAGAAGCTCTCATTGAAATACAAATCCAATGGGAAGAAAGACAGGGTTAAGGATTGTAATAGAAAAAATAAATCACAAAGTTCTAGGAGCACAAAGGGGCATGATGCAATTTTGAGTTCTCAAGTATTATGAAAGCTGATGCTCACCTATAGCTGAAGAGCCTTTCAAGGAAAGGTGTATTTGGTCTGCATTTTAGACACTGTCACTAGTGCATACAGTTCATTGCAGCAGCTGCTTAGAACCACAAGCTACTATGGTGATTAAGCATGTCCGTCTCTCCCTGCTAATTGCACTCCTCTGCTGGGTGTAAGAAATGAAAACATGGGAAGATGGAGTTTTTCCATTTCAGGGATTGACCTTTAAAAGAATCAGGGCAGAGAGAGGGTAATGAAGCCAGTAGAGGAAACTGGTGTAAATATCCCTGACATAAGATTGAACTAATTTAGTTTAAATGGGAGGAAGTCCAAACTAAATTGGAGAAAAATATTATCTGAATTATGGGATTTTTTTAAAGAAATACAGTTATATTATTTTCAAGTATGTGTGGTAAGATGAACTGATTTCTGGAAAAGCAGTTGTAAGTTTAAGTGCTATTGGAATCTTTTAATGAATAGACAAGTTCTGATTCATTAGGACTATCTTTTGAATGCCTATAATTCATGTATTAACTTGTTTAAAATAAAATGAGTAATCAAGCTCTTTAAATTTTGTTCATGCTGCTCCTTTGTTTAATGACTCCCCCCTCCCCTTTTATGTAAACAGTTCAGAGATAAACTGGAGTCCAATGTACTTCTAGTTTTCAAAACTTTACAAATTAGTGGGGTCTGAGCAAATGCTGTCTCATTGGTTCTTGTCTAACGTTGCAATTTTATTACAATCAAATCTGAAACTTTTATCTCTAAAAAGCTGTCCATAAAAGAGATCTCACAGAGGGTGGCCAGCTGGCTGCTTCAGGCTGTCATATGCCATGACATAGTGAAGGGAGACATGACGGGAGAGCTTCTGGAAGCGCTTCTTGAACACAGAAATATTGACAGCCATTGGGAAGATGGAAATAAAACAAAGAAGTAAGGAGAGTCCCTCACAGAGTCTGCTCAAGCTTGGCTAGTAGTTAGGAAAGAAAGAGGTCACATTTAGACAAGAGTTAAGGAGAAGCTGAGATGACAAAGTTAAAAAGCATCCTGAAAGGGGAAGCAGTCTGGAGGCAGGAGCCGCCAGGAGCAAGAAGCTACCGGGTGGTTTTGTTGAAGAGTATTTGAATACATGGGCGACATTGTGTGAACTTCTGGGGTCAGCTTTGGAAGCTATGAGAGTGCTATTAAAAAGGCAGGAATTGTCATGTGCTGACCTTCCACTCTGTCCAATTTTCTAGTTTGTAGTTCCAGAAATTTAATCTTATCTGCTCACTCTTGGATGCTAAGGTTTGGGGGAAATTGACTCATGCTATTCAAACTCACAAGAGAATGATTTAAAAAGCATGTGTATTAACTAATAGAGAGCTACCCGGCATAACAATCCACAGTGGTCATTTCCTCTGTTCTGGCTCACTGTCCTGGAGTTGTCCCTCCTCAGGTACAAAATTACGTATCAGAAGGTAGCTCAGTAAGTGCTGAAATAAGGCAGAGGAAGACAAGTATTCCTAAAAAAATATTTTACTGAGGTGAGAGTGACTGTAGGTACTGCTCTTTCAGGTTTAGGGCATATTTCTGTTTGTTCTCCAATTACTAGCCATGGGGGTGTTTTCACAAATCTATAGTAAAATTTAAAAAAAAAGGGAAATACAGTGGTCTTACCATAAAACCAAATATAATTAACTTAATGTGCTTTATTCTGTGATTATGTCATTGTTATTTTTGGTGTTAAAAACCTTGATTTTAGGGAATTATAGTACTATCTTTGTAAACATTTTTTTTTTAACTTGGCAGAATGAAAATACTGGCAACCCTATGACAGTCTCAATTTTTCCTTTTTTTTGGAGGGTGATTTATATTTCCATGAAATCCCAAAGTCTGAGAACCACTGGGTTGGAAAACTGAAATAAGATCTGTACTATACCAATGGCTTTTAAACTTCTGATCAAGACCCACAGAGAGAAATGCATTATCACATCAAAAAGTACATGCAACCCACACATATATAAATATGTATATACAAATATTTACAATAGAAATAAGTTTCACAAAACAATACTTTACCTCATGCAATATACCCTGGTCTAGTCTATCTTACTTGTTAAAAATGTCAGTTACTAAACAACAATGTGATTTCATGACCCACTAATGGGTTACAGCCCATAATTTGAAAAACACTGCTCTAGACTCAGAGCCCTCTCATCGCAGGACACAGCTGAATAAACACTGACAGGTGTTTCCTTTTTGGATCTCCTTTTCTGGATTCCATTCAAATCACATCCCTCCTGCTGCACATTTTTTTTTTGCCCTAGAAAGGTTACAATACAATTGATTAAATAAGAACTGTCTTTATGCTAGTTGTATCCCTGTCCTTAGGATATTCTCTTGCCGCCTTGCTTAGATTGAGAAATGTTCTCTACCTCTGTTAGATTTAGAGATCATGTTGGTTCTTTTTACAGCACAAGGAAGTCCCCTGGACTCATCAGCCCCACATTTACAAAATACATCTCACAGTAGGTCATTCTGCAGACTAGCAATTCACATCTGTTTTAATTGATTCTATTCACTTCAGTTGCAAAGCATGACATTTTAGTTACTACTCAAATTCAAGATTTGGGGAGGGACAGAAGGGGACATCTTATTCCAGCCCTCCAACACTGACGAAGCATGCAAGATAGAGTCCAGAGGAGAGAAGGCAACTCAATTAAACAAAAAGAATGGTTAAGAATAAGTTAAAATGTCCAGATAGAATTAGTTTGGCTATGTAAGCCTGCCACCAGAGTAATGAAGAACGGAAAATATGCCAGGCATGTTTTGTAGTCGCTATCATTTTCTTTTGGACCCTAGGGTTGAAGCCAGTGCAGCAGTGTCATGTGATGGTTCAGAGCATGCCTGTGGTGACAAACTGTCTGCGATCAAACCCCTCCTCTGCCTTTTACCATATAGGTAGGTACTGTTTATGTCCCATTTTCAAATGAGGGGACTGAGCCCGCCCCAGAGAGATTAAGTGACCTTGGACAAGTTTCTTAACCTCGCTAAGAGCCAGCTATATAACGAGAAACACTAAGAGTACCTACTTCATAGGGTGGCTTTGAGGATTCAGTGAGTTTATATATGTAATGTACTTAGCCTGGCCACATGGTAAGCATTTAATAAATTTTAGTTATTATTGTAATTATCAGCTAGTTGTTTACAGGCTGGGTTTTAGAGTCAAGTCACCTGGATTCAAGTCCTAGCTTCTACTTACTAGCGGTATAATATTGAGAAAAGTACTTAATTTTTCTAAGCCTCAATTTCTTCATTAAAAAAAATTGTGCTACTACTACTTACTATAGTGTTTTTCCACATTTCACAGATTTAATAATACTACACAGTGCCTATTACATAGAACATACATAAATACCAGCCAGCTAGCCAAAATTACCAACGTGCCCTTATTTTGCATTTATTTATTAAATACAGTCTTTCTAATATATTAATTGAGATCTTGACGTATACATCGGAATCTTGGCTGAAGCACAGTTTAATAGCTCTTTATCTCTTTGTTTTCCTACAAGAGAACAGCATTCCTTCCCCCAAAGAATCAGATGAACATGAAACTTTAAATGAAACTGAAGAATCCACTCCAGTTCAATAACTGTCCTTTTGAATTTCCATTGTGTGCTAAGCACAATGTCCTATAAGGCAAATTTATGCCTGGCAAAGGTTGAAGAAAAGCCAAATTGAAAAGACTACTATAATTAGAACTTTTGCTAATGGCACTTAAACTGATTAATGTCCGATAGTACCTACTCTACCGAAGCATCATTTTTAGGCAGTTATACATTTATATTAAATTAAACATTCGTTGAATAGATGAGCTTATGTAGTAGTGTTTCCATATAGCTCTTGGAGTTAATTCTGTAATGACACGGCCGGTGTAGCTGAGGGCCTTCTCCCTTACTGTTTTCTGTGCCTGGAACGTTCTTGCCATTTCTTCTCACGTGGCTGGCTTTTTTCTCATCATTCAGAGTAGTCTTCCCTGGCCGTTCTACCTAATGTGGGTCTTATTCTCAGCTTCTCTCCGCCACCACCACACTGTGTATTTTTCGTGGTACATTATCACTAGTTGAAATAGTCCTGTTTATTTGTGAGCTTGTTGTTGTCTCTCCTGCTAGATCTAAAGCTCCGTGAGAGCAGGGACTTGTCTATACTATTCACTATCTGTATTATTTTTTCTGTTTAAATTTAGCAGCTTAAGACAACACACATTTAACATCTTAACAGTTTCTATGGGTCCAGAGTCCATGCCTGGATTAGCTGGGTCCTCTGCTCAGGGTTTCGCGAGGCAGAAATCAAGGTGTTGGCTAGGCTGCAGTCTCATCTGAGACTCTTCTGAGCTCATTCAGGTTGCTGGCAGAATGCAGTTTCTTGTAGTTTTAGGACCTAGGTCTCCTTTTCCTTATGGGCTATCAGTTGGTGTGATATTTTCAGCTTCTAGAGGCTACCCAGGGTTCTAGCCATGAGACTTTCCCACAACGTGGCAGTTTATTTCTTCAAGATCAGCAGGAGAGTCTCTGACATCTAGATCTTTTTTTAAGAGATCACCCGATTAGATCAGGCCCACCTAGGATGATTTCCTTTTGATTAAGTCAGAGTCACCTGATCTAGGGACCTTGTTTACACCCTGCAAAATCTCACTTTTGCCACATAAAGTAACTTAATCAGGGAAGTGATAGCTCATCATATTCACAGGTGCCCCTGCAGTCAAGGGGAGGGGATTATACAGGCACGTACACGAGGGGTGGAACTCCTGGAAGCCAGCTTATAATTCTGCCTATCACACTGTTGTGGCCCTGAGACCTAGAAGAGCATCTGACACTGAGTAGGTATTTAGTACATATTTGTGAATAAATGAAAGAATAAATGCCAGTGAAACAAGAACCAAGCAATCAGTGAGAAATGAAAATAAACTGTTGGCTCTGTATTCAGATATATGTTTAGCATCCTATATTGATTTCAAAACAGTCATGTGATTTGATTGTCCATTTAATTTACTTTCCTCCCTGAGGGGGTTTATGACTATCACAGGATATAAAGGGCAATCAATCAGTATTTGTTGTATTATATGAGCAAAGTTTCTGTAGTATAATCTTGATGAATTATTCTGCCCAGCAACCCTATGCAGATGAAATCATTAAACCTAAGGATGCTAGAAAGGCTTGCACATGGAAGCCCAGCACATCATTAGCAAATCAGGAGTAACTGAGATTAGAACTTGGACTTTTGCTGTCTGTTGTTCAACATTTAATACTGCACTGCTTCCCCAAATCAGAGAAGAAGGAGGCATTTTCATTTCTAGGAGAAATGATTTAAAATCAAGTTCAGAAAGATGTTGTCAGGGCTATATCTAAGATACAATGTTGTGAAATGACCCTCTTAAGGAAAAGTCGGCAGTCTCATTATTTGAGAACTAAACTGGAGGGATGAGGCAAGCATAGGATAGTGTATTAATCTGCTTGGGCAGCCACAACAAAATAGCACAGACTGGGTGGCTTAAACAACACACATTTATTTTCTCACAGTTCCGGAGGCTAGAAGCCCTTGATCAAGGTACCAGCAAATTCCATTTCTGGTGTGAGCTTTCTTCCTGTCTTGTAGACCACCATCTTCTTGCTGTGTCTTCATATGTTTCTTCCTCCGTGCCTGCCCTCGGGGAGTGAGAGAAAGCTCTGCTCTCTCTTCCTCTTCTTATAAGGACACCAATCCTATCGCATTAGGGCCCCGCCCTTATGACCTCATTTAACCTAATTACCTCCTTAATTAAACACCCTATATCCAAATACTAGTCACACTGGGAATTAGGGCTTCAACATATGAATTTAGGATGCACAATTCATGACAGACAGCCAAGGAAGTTATAGGGGAACACAGGGAGCCAGGTAAGCAGAGCAAGTAAGAGCTCAGGTTTTGAATTTGAATTCCCACTCTTCCTCTTGCTTGCATCAGGGGAAAATCCAATTGTTGTGGGCCCTGGAAAATTTTATATTCCCTGTCTTAAAGAGGGCTTTAAGACAAGGAATACAAAATTAAGTATGGAGTCTTGGAAGCGGCTTATGCAAACACTGGGCTCTGAAGCTTAAACTTCACTAATTTGGCAGCAAGTCCGCCTCTACGTGCTGTACAGCTAAGCAAGTTACTAAACCTCTCTGAGTCTCGATTTCCTCAGATGTAAAATGGAGCTAATAATTATTATATTTAAATCCTAGAGGTGTTGAGAGGATTAAATTGCAACTTACAAACTCTCCTCATTAGCTATTATTATTGTTACCTTTATTATTATTGTCACTCTCATCATCATTATTCAGCTCCTTCATTTTACAGATGAAGAAACAGTCAAAAAACTGTTATATCATTGTCCTACACCACACAACCAGTTAGCTAGGAGACTGGGCCAGAGTAATTCCTCCTGACTCGTGGTCTGTCTCTTTCTACGGCTCTGTAGAGATGGCCTTTTGTACTTTCTTTCCCCCGTATTCATACCTGTAAAGAGGATGTTGGTATAATCACAGTCTTCACCCCCTTACATCTACTCTATGGCTGTTATAGAATGAAAGAGATCTAAACAGCAGATATTACTTTGGTTGGATTTAAGCTTTATTTTCATTTTTATCTACATCTAATGGGGTTGAGGTCTATGAAATAAAAAGCTATATACATTCAATCTAAATTTTTTATCATTTCTAATTGGAAGGCTAAGTTTCCATCTGCATTTGGAATGAAATGATGACTTGAAAACAAAGAAGTTCTCATCTGGGAGTGATTCCCAAGTTCCCACATGCACAGATTTTGCCAGGGACCTTAGAAGATTTTCCTGGGAAAGTTCCGAGGAGTCAGTCCCAAGGGCTCTAATGCGCCCCTTGGAAGTACGTACTGGATGACAGAACTTGGCTCTTCTCCATTCCCCTCACAGCCCCACATATGTGAGAATCGTTCCATGTTATCTTGACTCTGGCAGAACTCTGTGCCTCAAGCTAGTTTTAACACTTTTCAAGTACAGATAATGTTGATTCCAATGTACCGTAACTTTTTTTTTTACAGTGACCCACCACATATATTCTGGCTTGCTCATCAGGGCTGGGCAGTTTCAGTCTGATTGATATTGGACCCGAAGATGCTCGTCCTTAAAATTAGTACAGTGTGGAGGATAAGCCACATTTGACTCAGGGCTCTAAATCTTTGGCCTCTGGGTCTGAATGAAAAAAAAAAAAATACAGCCCAGTAGTAAATATCTTTCTCATTTCTCTCATTTCCAAATGCACAATTATAGAATCGTGAAACTATCAAAACAAACTATGTAGCAATTTAGAATCTACAAATGTATAGGACATGGTTCAGCATGGGTTTTCCTGCTCTGCTATTGGCTGTAATAAACATAGGTAAGTTATTTAACCTGTAGTTCTTATTTATGTATAAATAATAAAATGAGGTCCTTAGAGCTCCTAGAGGAAAAAATGTCACTTATCTACAAGGAGGCTATGAATATTATTTTATTATCATTATTAATATATCTATCAGAGATAATGTTGCTAATGTTGTATGACTAGAAAACCAGTGCTGATTGTTGCTTTAGGATCTTCATGAGGACACTCCGGGTTTGTCTACCAGACCTGCTGCTTGTTAAACAGCCATGAGCATATAGTAAAACCGGACAGTTAGGAGAAGTGTAGTGACAGTCAAGCACATCTGTCAGGGGACCTCTCCCTTTCTCTTCTCCATCCTTTTAGATTTGTAGTGGAGAGGCTGGTGGACTCTTCCTCTGGGCTCTGCACCTTTCCTAACCTCCTGCCTGCAGGTTCTCTGCTCTGCTGGTTTCGGGCAACTGCACCATCATCCTCTAACTTCAGTCTTGCATCCCTGCTTACACTTGCTCCTCAGCATCACAGTTTCTTCTTTCTAGTCTAAGTCTCTTTTTTTGGCCCATCCTATTCAGTAGAGATTCTTAAAGGTATCAGGGCCTAATTTATCTGCCCTATTTTTTTGTTTTAACACCTTGTTATATCTTAAGTAGTTATTAAGGTGTTACGTTCCTATAGACATAAGAGAAGAAAACGCTTGATCATGAGGACTACCAGTCTTTTCTTGGTAAACTCTTTTTGTATAATATAGCAAGATGCAAAGAATGATTTCTTGGTCAGTTACACATCAAAACAATAAAAAAGAAGTCTACATGGATCCAGATACTATCTTCTACCAAGGCTCCTCTTCTGACGCCTACCACCACATTAGTCTGTATGCTGATATTTGCCAGCATGGGACTGTTTACTTCTTAATATTTATGAGCAGAGTATTACATCCAGGAATAATATCTTCTCAGACTTGAACTTAGAATAGTCATTCTCAGTCATCATTTATTCAACAAGTATGTGCCAGGCAGTGTTCTAGGTGCTTGGGATAAATCAGTCAACAAAACAGAACCACCCCCTCCAAAAAAAAAAAAAAAAAAAATCTCTGCCCTCATGGGGCTTGTTTTTCATGTAAAATGTTTATGTAAAAACACAGGTGAGTTTCTATACCTGCTTGCATCCTCCAGATATTCCTGCATTTTGCCCTTGGGTGCAGTAGTTTGTCTTGCATAGGAAATAGCGTTCCTCCCAACACAGTGAAAGTTATGTCACAGGCTGACTTTTCAAACAGGATGAGATTGGCAGGCTTCTCTTGAAGCCTGTGAGAGACTTTTGCATGCTTCTCCAGAGTACCAGTGTGACACACTTTTCAACTGGAGCAGGGTTGTGCCACCGGTTGTGAAATGCTGTAATCCCAGCTCAGGTTTGCACAAGCAATGTGTGGTCAGTGTTAGCCAGAACCACTATGCAGAGCTTTCATTTATTTTTTTGACAAGACAGAGTTCAAAAACAGTTAAATAAAACAAAGTTCACTGCAACATTTCCAAAAGTAGTAACTACTATTTGACTATTTTCAGTGGTAAGAATAAGAAGTTTAAGAGTAGGCTTTAGATAAAGCATGGAGAATTGTCACTGTTTAGGAGATTTGGAAGGTAAATAATTATGCTTGGATTAAAAGAAAGCTAATTCATTTTGCTGTGCAGTAGAAGCTGACACAACATTGTAGAGCAACTATACTCCGATAAAATTTTAAAAAAATAAAAGAAGACTATTAACACACACAGGATGTGGATCAAAATGGATTGTGTGTGTGTGTGTGTGTGTGTGTGTGTGTGTGTGTGTGTATCTTAGGGAATAGAAGAAATGTGATTTGTGAGTTGGGGAAATGTAAGGTATCCCCTGGCTTCAGAACTGGTAATCTCTCATATGCTTCGTAAATGCACAAGATGCTCCCTGGGCTGGATTTGAAAACCTCTGAATTTGCTGAAACAGCTGTAAAATCACTTGGAGACAGTTTACAGTTGACTGCAGATCAGAGGAGGCTCCTACATGTCGTTCGTCCTAGCAGGCACGGGGAATGTATTGAACTTGTGAAATGTGCCTTTGATAACCCGTTAACAAACTCTGCCTGGATTACAACCTCCAACCTTCCAAACTCCCATTTTCCCTTTTTACCCCCATATTAGGGATGGTTAAAATCCTCAGCCCTGGGAGTGTGGAGGAGGCTGTCTTCATCACAGGCTGTGGTAACCTGTTGAGTGCACCTGGGCTGTGTTCTTGGCTAGACCCCCACATACCCAGTCTGGACCTCAGAACTGATTTCTGTCAGCTCTGGTGTGCCTGAAAAATTTCTTTCAAGGCAGTTTCCTCTTCCAACATATCCCAGGGGAATTTCCCCTAGGGGGTGTGAGGCAACATTAGATTGTGACTGTGATAAGATATTCCCATGTTGGAAGAGTTTTGTATGACAAGCAGCATGTTACATCTGTTGTTTTCCTGATATAGGGTGTATTTCACGCGGAATGATATTGGAACACAACCCAGGACTCTGTCTTAACTCCCCTGCAGTCTTGTACTTCCCCCTCCTCAGTGATGGCAGACCCCGAAACACATAGTGACGGATGGTAGCCTGTCTGTGAAGTGTGCCAGATGCAGTGCATTTGCTTTCCGACTCTGGAGAATTGTGTTTCATTTTGGGCATCATATTTTTTGAAGGGATGTTGACAAACTGGAACTCAGCCACCAGCAAACTTTTTTGGAACAAGGTCGGAGAGAAAATAATTACATTCATGTCTGCATAACTGGTACCTGAGCAATAGAGGACTCCAAGGATGGTGAAGAGTCAGCAAAGTGCAATGAGAAACCGTTTTAAAAGAACTGGAGGTGTTCAGCCTAGCGGGATCCATTATTTATTTATTATTTGCAGGGGGTGGTGGCCGTGAGCCAAATGTTTGAACGGCTGTCATGTGAAAATGCAAATTATTTTTTCTTTCTCCATGTAGTTCCAGTCAGCAGAACTAGACTCAGTATGTGGGATTCATGGGTAAAAAGATTTTTATTCTATGTAAGGAAGATCGTTCTGCTTATTAGAGTTGTGCAGTGATGGAATATATATGTGCAAACAAAAGATATAAGATCTTGTAAAGAGAATCCCTATACTGAATAAGTAGTCAGGTCAGATTTGTGAAGATTTCTTCCAATTCAAATATTCTATAATTTTCTGAATTAGGAGTTTCTTGTTCAATTTTCATTTTGACAGAGGATTGATAAAGGCTTGAAAGACTTTTTTTTCCCTTCCTATGTCCCCTAATAGCATAAGACAATTGAGCCAACTAAGCTATTCCATGGCTTTAACAAAATTGGTCTTACATCTCTTTGTTTTTGTTGTTTTTTTTTGAGTTATTTTCCCTTTTGAAGCCTATAATCCTGTATTAAGGAAAACTTACAACATCAACTAAGTATCCATGGATCCTCATTGTAGCCTGGACAACCTCCTAAGATTTTAAATGAACTTTGGTATCTTGTTACTTCCTTGCCTGTAGAGCTAACTTGTGGGTTTTGCCCACCCAGTATCCGTTCCCATTCCCTCTCATTTTCCACGCCCCCACTGCATGCAGTCTTGGTATTTCCCTCAATCAAAGCTCCCTGCCTTTTCTAGGCTAAGGCATGG
This sequence comes from Balaenoptera borealis, assembly GCF_965194805.1. Classification (NCBI taxonomy): domain Eukaryota; kingdom Metazoa; phylum Chordata; class Mammalia; order Artiodactyla; family Balaenopteridae; genus Balaenoptera; species Balaenoptera borealis. The sequence continues at coordinate 42,856,243 of NC_138863.1, read as the reverse complement.
GGGACCGACTCACACGTAGCCAATCAGACTCTCTTGGGAATTTGAGTGGTGAGTACCATGACACAGGGACTGAGAGTGGTTGGAGCTGGCGGTCTCACTGCAGCTCACTGTGAAGGTCAGGTCTTTTAGTTCTGGTTTCCTGGATCTACATGCAGTTGGCAGCTTGATCTCACAGTTGTTTGTTAGGTAGCCATATTGCTTGATTGTTAAACGAGGAATTGATATCAAGATTCGGAGTGTTTCCTTGTTTCCAGTGAGAAGGGAAAATGATACATACGCAGTGTGTACAATTAAGCATCTTTCGGGGAGAGGCTTCCATGGGCTTGTTTAACCAGAGGCCTTAGGGTGTGAGAATTCCTGCTTCCTGAAGTGCTGGAAAGTTAAGGTCAAATGCTGGATCTGTTTCAAGTTCTGAGACAATACCAGCCGATTTCAAAGCTGGTGTTTGTGTGTGAGTGTAGATGTGTGTGTACAGAACTGGAGAGGAAAAGCAGCCTCTAAAACTTTGCTTTGAAAGATGCCAAAACACTGGGAAAGATCTGTGTGTTTGGATGAAACCTGTCTCTTGTAAATACAAGACGCAGGGAAGCCTGACTCCTCTTGCCCTGCTTGTGAACTTTTGTTCACATTAAGCAATTTCCCTCACCTTGGCTGTTGAACTTCCCTTTGTACTGAAATTCATGAGTACAGTGACCTGGCAAGAAAATGGTAGAAAGAAAGGGTGTGTTGGACTAGATTGCATTTTTCCTGAACACTGAAATATCAGGATGTATGGAACATGAGTCATCACTTTCTGCTGGAAACTTTTATGACCTTTACAGAGTAGGTCAAATTCCTCCCAAGCTGTGCTTCTTCACACCCCAGCGCATGACAGTAAAAGGGCAAATCCTAGGGAGGCAGAAGCATATTCATATTTTTTTCTTGCAATCTGTTACACATTATTTTTTTTTGACACACTTTGCTTCACATGATGGTACTAATGGTCAAGTGTGATGGGAGATCTGCCTGGTCTGCCTTTTATGAGTGTTCTAACTCAGGTGGGGTAACCTGGAGCCCTGCTAAACTTAGGATGGTGGTAAAGGGGAGGAGGGTCTCTTTGAGGACTTGGGAAAATCATTGTAGGGGAGGCCCCTGAGGGAAAAGCCACATTCCATACTGTGAATCCCAGCCTTTCAGCAAACTAGAACTTGATTTGATAAACTACAACAAACAGGCAAAAGTACTGCAACAGTGTTCTGGTCAAGGGCCATTTTGAAGAGGGCCACTTAGTTCTGTTTCTCTGTCAGTTCTGAGGGCATCACAGTTTGATCAATGACGTCAATAGAGAAGAATCTGAACTCTCAAGAAGAGTTTATGTTGCATATACGGTACTTTTAAGAATCTGGGAATTGGGGTGTGGTGTAAGGGAGCAGGCTGGGAAAATGCCCTGAAAAATTAAGTTTGAGTAGAAAAACTTGGTCATGGAAGAGCCCCCAACTATGTCAACCCCCATTTTTTTATTCTACAGGAATACTTCATCTTTCTAAAATCATTTAGAAATGCAGAAATCTACACAGTGGATTTTTCTTATCTAAAACATACCTTTAAGGCTTCTGACCACTTTTTACTTTAATCTTTTTAAAATGAATTACACACTTCTTTGCTTTCTTAAAAGATTTAGTTAAGATAATATAGCATTTCCATTTTTCTGTTTACTGTCAGATGCTTGGCTGTCACTTCTTACGGCTGCCATTCCTGCCTCTAATGGACTTTCTCCCCATGACTAATTTGCTGCTTTTAAATGGCAATGGCTAAAAATTCAACATGGATAAGCTTAGAAATGTTGATGATATATGTCTTTGAATGGGAGAGAAGAAACTCTCAAGTCAAGAGTATGAACTTTAACGAAATGAGTTTGGTGACATGCATTGTCTCATCTTGGAGACCTTTGCAGACATTTCCCAGAGGACCTTTTTTGTCCATCTTTGGTTCTCAGTGGTGTCTTAGATGTTTGCAGTTACCAGATAAGTGACCCTCAGATAAGTAGGGACTTTTCTTCAAAGGTTAGAAAAAGAATCAAAGATACCTATCACCCAATTGGGAGCTGGGGTCAGCTGCAGAGTATGTGGCAAAGTCATTTAAATTCAACAGCTTGATCGCTGTTCCCATGCTGACTTTCTCTGAGTGAATGCAGAGGAGTCTTCCACAGTGAAGATGCTGTGCCAGCATGAGGAGAAGCAGCAGACAGCTCCTAAGGATGCTACACATTGGGGACAGGCTGGAAGGGCAGTGTTTGGAAGTAACAGACAAAATGGGGAGGAGCCTTCTGCAGAGGGTGGCTGACAGACTCTGTGACCATGACCGAGGGTAGCGCTCTGGGTTTTTAATTGAGCCATCTATAAAACTGAGTGACCTGTTCTTTGGGGCTGTATTTATCAAGAACTCAAATGCCCTGTCTTAGAGCATCTAGGAGCTTGGAAAAAGCACCCCCCCCCAATACTTTTATTTTAGACTAAGCAACCTAAGCGGATGAGAACAAGGCTGTGCCCTAGGATGAGCTGGCCAAGAGCCCAGAGTCTGTGACTCCAGAGCCATTGCTATTTTTTCTTATACCATAATGCTTTTACATGTAAAATGTTGTGAATGCAACCAAAGATCTTCCACTAGAAGCAAACCTATTACCAGTTTCTGGATATAAAAATCCTGATGCTAAGGTTAGGTGATTTTTCACACTTAAGCAAAAGATGGCAATTGATCCTCTGTGGTAAATGGTCAAATGATTTAGAAAAGTTGTTTTTATATTTTTTATCTATCAGTAGATGGCAGGAGATACCATCAAATTAAGATTTAAAGAGGAAAGAAAATGATAGAATTCAGTCTTTGTTCCTTGTATTACCTGGAAAAACTGGTATCTAGGGTAGTCAGTGTGCTGTTATGCAGTACCTAGGGAGACAGTATTTCTGAATATGGATTTGAGTTCAGTTATTAGTTTCCTGATTAATCGGGCAAGATTACAGTTGCTTTAAAACAATAGTCAAATGCTGGAACTAAACTGACTCTCTTTTGAAGAGACACCAGGAGAAATGATTCATCACTCATGTTGCTAAGATTAATTGGGCATTATAATTGTGTTAAGTGGATTCACACACCATGTAAAAATCTAGGAGCTTTTCCTATTTTCTTCCTTCCTTCCTTCCTCCCTTCTTTCTTTTCTTTTCTTTTCTTTTCTTTTCTTTCTTTCTTTCTTTCTTTCTTTCTTTCTTTCTTTCTTTCTTTCTTTCTTTCTTTCTTTCTTTCTCTTTCCTTCCTTCCTTTCTTTTCTTTCCTTCTCTCTTTTCTTCCTTCCTTCCTTCAAGCAGAGAAGAGAGAAAATAGAGCTAGTTACCTTCAATGTGAGTTAGGGAAATCCAGCATCCTAACTGGCTTTATCTAAGATTATGGGGATAGAGCATCACAGTTAAAACAATACTAACTAAACATAGGGATGTTTTCCACATGCCTTAATGGACTCTGGTTCCATGAGCTGATGATTTTCATGGTCATTTTCATCAAGATTAAATTTGATTTTACTTATCAGTTTTTCTGAAGTGCAGACTTCTCTTAGAAGTACTGGACCCATTTTCCCCTTATTTGGAGATTACAGAAAGTTGAAGTACTGTGGAATTTCCAAGAATTGAAATTGTCAGTCTTCATGTTGTTCCTTTTTTATCTACTTGCCACCACTTAACAATGATATGATTCTTCTCTATGATACAAGCATTTGAACCAGCTACTTTATTATTATTTTTCCACTCTTTCCCCATTTGAATTTCTCAGAGAATTTTTAGAAAAATCCTCAATCGTTTATTGGCTTTTTTTCTTTCTTTGACAACAACTTAAAACCATCTGTAGGTTAGGAAAGCCAAGTGTAAGAGCATTCACATGGGGATCACTTCCATCACTAGTCTTTGTTAATGCGGAGCTAGAAGTCATCATGGGTGTGGCCCAAATGGCTCCCCAGGTTGGGAGCATTCAATCCTGGAAGACAGAAATGGAACTAGATTTGCTTTCAAGAGAGCCCTACTACTTTTCCTTATAAATATCTCTACTAGGAAAAATCTTTTAATGAAAGATACATTATGTCCTCCTTTAAAAAAAAATCCAAACTGTGACCAGTACCAAAATATCTTGTCAAGGACTATAACAAATGATCTGCCCAGTCTCTGTGGTCTGTCGCCTGAAATTCCCACACTTGTCAATCAGTGTTACCAAGCTCAGTACTGTGCTGTTGCACTGTTGGGTCAGGGTATGGTACCTCTAGGTGGGGCATGGAGTAGCCTGAAGACCCTTTTTACAGAGATTTTTAAATTTATTATATGCTGTAAATTTAATATTCTATTCTATTTTTCAGGAACACTCCTTCCACTCTTTAAAGTGATGATAAATTACATGTCCACACTATTTACTGGTTGTCTGCTTCTCCTCACTTCCCTTTCAGATGACTCTACCTTCCTGTTTTGTGTGTACCATTATCTCTGAGCTCAGCTGCTAAGGATGCCTGTTATATATCATCATATTCTCCCCCGTATAAACTTGTTTACAACAAAGGATCTTATAACTTATTTCACGTAATAAGTTACAAATGAATAATAAACATCATATAAAGTACTAACTCTCTTAAATGTATGCTGATTTTAATAGAAAAAAAAAAACTTTAAAGCCAAAAAAATACATCTCTAATCAGATAATTGTGAGGCACTATGGAGAGTCTGAGACTTTACCCTACTTGTACGCAATCAAGTTCGCCTGTCATAGTTTCATGGATGCTGGCAGAAGATATAAGACTCCTGGGTCAGAATTAAAGGACAATTTATTACTCTCAGTGATATTAGTAACCAGATATTGGCCTAATTCTCACAGGGTGGTGCGAAGAGGGCTAGGTGACGGTAGCACATGCAGTGATTTGTATTACAGGAAGGGAATCCATAAGTTAGTGAACCTGAATCTTTTATAATGGGCAGTAAGCCTGTCTGGCCTTTGCTGTGGAGAGAGATACTATCTATTCCAAGGCTGTTCACTACACAAACACACCGGAGAAGATAGTCAAGAATAAAGAAATGCAGAAACATGAGAGACCCATGGAGATTTGTCTCCCAACGGTAGTTGCAGATCAGTAAAAGGACTGGGAGAAGTCATTTGGGGAATCTGTTTTTGGCAAATTTTAAGTCTTACTAGAGGCAAACATGTACCTTGCTTATGCATGGGTCTGACTTCAGTTTTCTAAATTATCCCAGAAAACTGGTCTTCCTACTTTAAGTACAAGTATACCTCGGAGATATTGCAGGTTCAGTTCTGGACAACCACAATAAAATATCACGGTAAAGCGAGTCACACAAATTTTTTGTTTTCCCAGTACATATTAAAGAATTATTATTGGGCTAAAGTGTCTAATTTTATTTTTAAGTTTCTTGATTGCTTTTGCCCGATTGCTTTCAAGAAAGATTACATCAATGTATACATACACATGACAGTCTTCGAGATTGCTTTTCTCCCCACATAGTCATCACAGTTGAGTGTTTTACTTTAAAGAATATTTTAATGAAATAGTTGAAAAATATATTTTTTACTTAGTATGTCTGATTGTTAGTGAGGAGGAAATATTTTATTTTATGTTAATTGGTTACTTAAATTTGTTTTTATGAATCATTTATTTGTGTTCTTTGCTCATTAATCTGGTAATATTTTAGTATTTTTCTTACTAAGGAAGAAACCTTCCATGTAACATTTTGTGTACTAGAATTTTGTCAGATATTTCCCCGATATATTATTTTTTAATGTGCTAAAATTATTTTTAGACATTTGGAAATTAAAACTAATCTAGTAAAATAATTAACCATTATCCATATGATTTATTCTATTGCTTAGATATACTTATCCACTCAGGATCTTAAATATTTACTATGGTTTTTTTCAGGTATTTTATGTTTTACTTGTACATTTTATTTTTTAAATTAATACTTCTGAGTACATTTTGATATATGATATTGGCAAGGACATTTCCTTCCCTGAAATTTAAGCCAGTTTCCCCAACAGTGAGTGAGCTATATTTCTTACTCAATTATTTGTGGTGCTTTCTTGACCGTGTACTAAATGTAAAATTGTAGGGTGTCTATAAAATTTAGTGTTGGAAGTATATTCTTCTCTCCCCTCACAAATGTGTTGTTGAATGACAGTCTTGTTTTGGATACAGGCTACATCTTATTGTTGCTTGTCTCGTGAGGACTGGCATAGATATATTAGAAATATTTTATTTCATGTATTCATAAGAACAATTAAAATGACCTAAGACTCATTATAACTCCAACATATGTTCTAAGTTCAACAAAAGTATTTTCCAAAATTTAAGAAAATATTTAAATGGTAAAATATATCATAAGTTTTTCATCAGTTTTGCATTTTGAATTTTTTGAATTTTTGAGAAGTGAAAACAAACCGTATTCTTCTAGTGTGAAGTAACCTGCTTTAAAACTCAGTTGCTACCCATTTAGAGAAGAAAATTGCTCCTCAGGTGGTATAAGACTTTTTTTTTTTTTCTATTGTGGTGGAGGTCGGGAGGATTCCTTGAGAAATAGTTTACATTCTTTGGTGAGGAGGAATAGAAAAGTATGAAAGATTGAACATTTTCCTTTTTTTTTCTTTAGAGCCACATAATAATAGGCAAAGCCAGGTTTTATGGAAAATCAATGGAAGTGAGTTATTCTGACAGAAATTTTTCATCCTTCACTGATTATGTGATGCTCCAGATAATAAATACTTTAAGTCAGTACATGTTGGTAACTTATTAGGCAGTATGAAATAATGAAAACAATACAAAAGTCTGGAGATGAAAATACTTAGACTGGTGAAACAGCAAGTCTATATAACTATTAGGTACTATCTAGAGTTTTAAAATTATAGGTTAGTGGACCAGAAGAACATGGTTAGTAAAAGAACTGGGCATTTTCCATTTCTTTTAAAATTGCCTCCCTCTATATTTTTCTACAAGTGTTATCCTTTTACCCAAAAAGAAAAAAAACTCAGAAAAACATCTTTTGTTACAAGTCTGGGGATGTAGTTTTCTTTCTATTTTATTTCTGTTTTCCTCCAAATCAGACAATGCATTCACATCTCTAAGTTCAGAAGTTATTCATAAGGATCAATGCAAAAATTACATTCTTCACAGAATATAGAAATACTAGGGTCCATGAAACTTACTTTCAATAAATTCAAGCTATTATTTGTTTCACGCTAGTGCGTCACCAGCTATTGAAATCCATGTTGGAGAAACACAGCTGCTTCAGAGATGCTTGTGGTAGAAGAGTAGTGTGTGCTCTGATCTTGTAAGAACTTAAGGGGGCCCCAGGCAAATCAGTATGCATCTCAGAGAGAAGAGAGTCCAGGTAGAGTGGAGTCAAGCACGGACTCTAGACCCAGTTGCCAGTCCCATCCTGGCTCTGCCACTCAGCTTAAAACTTTGTATAAGCCACTTAACTTCTCTCTTTTAGTTTCCACGTTTGTAAGTTGGATATTGTTATGAGGGTTAAATGAGCTAATCTATGTAATGCACTTCGAACAGAGACTGGCACAGACTAAGAACTTGATGTAAATGTTTGTTAAATAAACAAAATAAACTTCTTGGGTAGGACATGAAGGCAGGAGAGAGAGAACCAGGCATAGGGAGTTTCCATGAGCTTGTTTGTCTGAAATGGAGGATCCTGGGCTGGGGTAAGTGGAGAAAATGGGTCTTGAGATGATTCTGCAGTCCACAATCAAAGTTTACATTCACTTCACAGAGTGGGATGAAGGCTGTTATCCAAGTGAAGCGCCCATTTCTGTGTGCAGAATGTGGGTGAGAAGGAAGACGGAAAGCTGAGGGACAGCAAGAGAGAGACCGTGCAAGGCTTCCTCCTTTGTTTTTCCGTTTACACCTGTGACTGCTTATGTGTTTCTGTCACTTCAGATTCCTTTTGAAAATAGGTGAGCTATAAATTTACTTATTTAATAAGGTAAAAAGGAAGTACAAGTAATAAATAATTAAAAATAAGTAAGTCCTGGGCAAGGAGGTCATCGTCGGGCTGAAGAAGTGGATTTAGGGCTCTTGGGGTGACACTAATACATAGGTCGTATACTGACTAAGTGGAGAAGAGGCAACATACACATTATGTTGAGTAACTGAACTCAAGAAAAGGTAGTTATGACTAATCTACAGTAATAAGTGTGAAGATTTTGAATTTACTTTTAAGTAGAGAGGTCCTCAAAATAGTGGGCAATGTGGGATTGGATTAAGCAGAGAGAAAAGGAGAGGAGAGAACATGGAGAGCTATTTTAACATTGGGGCGGCTTTGCCCTTTGCCACAGACGTCCAGAGATGCGGTGACTACAGTCTGTCACCTAAAAGGAACCATTGATGGAAATACCGTCTTCAGTGATAACTCTTGGTAGCAGTGAAAGTATGGTTTTAAATTAAATTTGAAAATTTCCTCAAAGCTGCTTCTTCAAAGACAAATGACCCTCTTACGATATGTCTAGTTAAATAAAATAATGGATGGGAACGGCTTTGGAAAACATTAACGTGCTATATAAATGTAAGGTGTTATCATCATGTACTCTGTGTTAGAAAACATGCCGTAAAAAGAGATTATTTTTGTGGACTAAACAGTCAAATATGGGCTGCATGACAGCACTGTGAAGTAGAGTCATAATTGATAAATGACTGTGTCCAGAGAGGGTTGATTAATGTGCAGATGCTAACCTTGAAGAACACTGCCGGTGTAACACTACAGGGTTTTCTTGTTTTGTTTTCTTTCTCTGGCCCTTTCTTGTATAAACTATTTTTCAGTGAGTTAAAGGCATACTTATCAAACTTAACGATAAGTCTGCTATGTGGAAGGTAGCTCATATACATCAACCATAGGAAGTATACTGCTGGATGAATAAACCAAGCTTCAGATAGCTAATAGCTTGCCCAAGACCACTCATATAATGGTAGATAGTATTATATTATAACTTTGAGTTAGAATAATAACTTGCCCAGTAGTAGAACTGAGATTTGAAACTAGGCAATATGGAGCCAGAGAATGTACACCTAAGCCACTTTGCTTCATTATTCATTCACTTATTTAACAAACACAAAGTGTTTATACTTACACCAGGGATTGATCTGAGCCTCATACAAATGTTACTCACTTAATCCTCATAACAATCTTATGAAGTAGATTATTTTCATTTTATAGCTTAGAAACTGAGGCACAAGCAAGTTAAGTAACCTGCCCAAGGGCACACAGCTAAGTGAGTGGATTCAAACCCAGGCAATTTGGTTGGGGAATCCATGCCTCTGACCCCAGGACATGCTACCCCTGCTCTATGCTAAACTGCTTTCAACACTGTGCCCAACTTCACACAGCCAGATCTGAGGTGAGCGTGCCCGCTCCTTAAACCTGGGAACCAGAAATTCTTTGAGGTTTACAACGGGAGCAGTGAGCATTTATGATTCAGCTGATTCTCTTTTGACCTACCTTGGAGCATCCATACCTGAAGGCATCTTTTGTGATGCCACCAATTCAATCCTAGACTCTTAAATCCTTGTCTGTGGTTTTCAGTGCCAGACAGCATTTCCTCCTGCATAAAATACATCCTTATTCTCATTACATCTCCTCATAAAACTTTCATCAATTTGAAAATTGTAAAATGCATTCCTTTTTATGCAGACATTTAATCTATGGTAAAATGACAATTGAGCAATATATCCTCCTGCATACTCAAATACCATCCCAACTCTGCAGTTTGAAAATAAATTGACAATCTTAAAATTGGCATGGGTTTTAAGGAAATGAAATACTCTGAACTACAGACTTTTGAGAATGTTTATCTGCGAAACGAACTACAGGAAACGCTTTGGCTTGATCAACAGATTCTACTTAAGAGAGGTTTCAGGTAGAACTACCAGGCTAGCAAATCTGATATGAACATATCTGTGGGCCAAATGCTGAGTTTCCTTCTTATGTGCATGGATGAAGCCAGAACTTTCAACCTCTCAACCTCTCACTTTCAGAAGGAGTGAAGTTTAAAATATAAAGGTGTTGTTTTTGCTTCACACCCAAATGTCAGAGCAAGATATTCTGATTTCTCTTGATTGGCTCCAGGTGATGTTAAGTGGCATGCAGGAAATTATCAAAATCAGTCTATCTTCAAAGGTTTTCTTTGAAATTACAGGATCTGAATCAAAATGTAAAATAAAATTATTTTTATTCTAAGTTCCCTTCCATCATTTTTCATAGCTCTCACTCTACCAAGGAGCAAGTAAAATAGCATCTTTTTTTTTTTTTTGCCCTCTAGAAAGGTTATTGTTAGAGCTTTAATATTTTCCAAAGAAATACAGTGTTTCTTAAACAATTTGACTCTTGCTTACTGGGTTTCTAAAGGGTTTAATTACTAGCTTTCTCAAGGGTTAAGAAAGAAAAATTTCCCCACATCAGCTCATCAGCATAGTGACTTACATATTAACAATAAAATGCAGAGCATGAATCATAAAGAATCCAGCTGACACTGGGAACAGTAATACACGACCAACCGTAATTGTTAAAAAGTCTAGATATTCAAATACTGTCATCAGAGAACTTCTAAGCACCCTGAAAGAGCAAGGGTCCTGATCAAAATCCAAATCTAATAGAAAGTGGCATATTCTAGAAAGCAAAATGAAATACAGAGTAATTAAAAATATAATTTTGAAAGTATTCCTTTTTTTAAAAATAAATTTATTTGTTTATTTTATTTTTGGCTGCATTGGGTCTTCATTGCGGTGCGCAGGCTTCTCATTGCAGTGGCTTCCTTTGCTGCGGAGTATGGGCTCTAGGTGCGCGGGCTTCAGTAGTTGTGGCATGCGGGCTCAGCAGTTGTGGCTCGCGGGCTCTAGAGTGCAGGCTCAGTAGTTGCGGCGCACGGGCTTTGTTGCCCCGCAGCATGTGGGATCTTCTCAGACCAGGGCTCGAACCTGCATTCCCTGCATTGGCAGGCGGACTCTTAACCACTGCACCACCAGGGAAGTCCTGAAAATACTCTTGAATGTCTTGTTACGTGATATGTGATTGGCCGACTGACAGTATTAACTTTTACCTACGAGTTTCTTAGAAATGCAGAAGCTTAAGCCACACCTCAGATCCTCTGAACCAGAATCGCCAGGTGATTCATATGTATATTAAAGCTTGGAAAATCATTTAAAGTGTTTTTGAGGATGGAATTATGTGAATAATTACTGTTTTTAAAAAACAACATAACATACCAAGAGATAGTGGTCACCCTTATTTTACAGGGGGGCCACCATTTCATAATGGGAAAAATCCTCGTACTCTATTGCTCTGGAAAGATAATGACTGATACAGAAATATTTTTCCTGGAGGAGCAAAAGCAGTTCTAAGGGAAGGAATATCACTCACCAATTTCAGTAACAACAAATGCCAGCTTGACCTGCATTGTTATTTCTGACGCATCACCTTGCATTTCTCGTCACATTATGCTGGTGGATTCTTTTCCTTCCTTTTTTATTTTTGGGTCAGGGAAGGAAACTGAGCTAGAGGTTGCCGCAGGCGTTTGGAAACATGGTCCTCCTTGTCTGTTCCGTTCGATCTGAGGTATCTGCTGCAACAGCTTTTTCCTGGGTGATTGTAAGAGACTGTGGAGATACCTGAGCCATCAAGGCAGCACCTCTCCCATGACATGATAACTTGTGTTAATAATAAACTAAAGCTGTGATAGGAGATGTGGGAAAAATAGAAATCAGAGTGGTGCCCTGAAGGGGTCAGGGAGCAAGTGTGGGAGCTGGGACTAAGCGAGGAGAGCTGTATCCCTAAGTCACGTGGGAGGATGAAGAGCCAACAGATCTTTCCGCAGCACTAGTTATGGGGAGCAAAGAGCCATCAGTCACTCCCTGCTCCTTCTTGGCTGCCTGACAGCAGGGATAGCACCTGCTACCACACATTTCTTGATCTATAGTCTTGGAGAAGGTTTATGCTGAATTTACTAGGAAAGGAGATGTGGCTGTGAGACACAAAGACCACATTATTACTTTTTTTTTTTAATCCAATATATCTATCTATTTATTTATTTATTTATGGCTGTGTTGGGTATTCGTTTCTGTGCGAGGGCTTTCTCTAGCTGCGGGAAGCGGGGGCCACTCTTCATTGCGGTGCGCGGGCCTCTCACTATCGCAGCCTCTCTTGTTGCGGAGCACAGGCTCCAGACGCGCAGGCTCAGTAATCGTGGCTCATGGGCCCAGTTGCTCTGTGGCATGTGGGATCTTCCCAGACCAGGGCTCGAACCCGTGTCCCCTGCATTGGCAGGCAGATTCTCAACAACTGCGCCACCAGGGAAGCCCCGCATTACTACTTTTAATAGTTTACATTAGCTGGAGGATTAAAGGGGTGCAGGTGGCTTTTTAACCTAGGAAGCATTTAGGCTGTGAATAGAGAGAACTGCAGTTACAAGGCCCTGGGTGAGAAAGTCCACCGCGACAGTGTCATTGACTCGCTCACATTGCAGGCTCACTCCTCCTCCGCTTGGAGAGGTTGATGTTATAACTAGGACTTCTGAGTAATTCCAGCTAACTTTGCTATTTGTATGTTTTGAACGATATGATTTTCTGTCAGGGTCAAAATAAACTTGCAACTGTATAGCTAAACTTTTGTAAAGGAGGAGGGAAAATTTTAATCCAGTTAGACTAGGAATAAGCACCCTACTAATGCTATTTTCCACTTTTTCTTGCCCTGCCAACATTCACATTCACAAGGTGCTCCTCTTCCATGTCACTGTCATTTCTTGTCTCACTGTTGCTCTGGTCTTCTAATTGGTCTCTTGGATTCCATCCTTACCACCCCTGTCTATCCTCCCTATAGCAGCCATTGTACTCACCCCAAAATGTCAGGTGGGTCATGCCGGTGCTCTGTTGTAAGCCCTCCAGCGTCTTCCCATCCCACCCAGAGGAAAACCTGAAGTCCTAACTCTGGTAGACAAGCCCTGAGGATGTGGCCGGCCACCACCCACACTCTGTGCCATCTCTCTGACATCACCTCCTGCCTCCTTCTCCATCGCCCAGCTACCCTGGCCTTTTCTGTCCTCAACCACACACTACACTGGGTATGTCTCACCTCAGGCTCTCTGCCTGGATTATAATTCCCCAAAATAGGTACTTAAACTTATCCTTCACTTTAGGTTTCTGCTCAAGAGTTACCTTATCTGAGAAATTCCCCTCAACAACTTATATAATCCCTATTTTCCAGTACTTGTATACTTGAAAAACATCTGATGCATTATATAGCTGCCTTTTTCAATATATCTCTTCCCCAACTAGGAGATAACTCTGTGCAAGCAGAGATTTTGTTTGTTTTGTTCCCTGTTGTCTCCCCAGTGCCCTGAAGAGTGCCATAAAAATAGTAAATATATGCTCAGTTAGTATTTGTGAACGAATGACTTTCAATGCTTGTTTGCATGCCTGGTACTTTGCTCATTTTCTCACTCTACTTGGTTCAGAAGCACTTTTCTACCTTCATGCTTTTGTGTTTCCCTGTTTCTTCCAGTCTGGGGTGTCCTTCTACTCCCCTGTGTCAGCATGTTCAAGTCTTCCTTTTCTTCAAGTACCCTTTCCTCTAGGAAACCTTCCCTCAGTCTGTTCTCAGAGGTGGCAGTGTCTCTCCTCTGATCCACCAGCACTGTCTGCTTCCTTCACTGCACATCTTAGTCCTCTCTGCCCTATATTAGTATGACTCATCTTCTGGAAGCTTTGAAGAGGGGCCATGTCTGGTTTATCCTTACCCCTCTTTCCCCCCAAACTCTACTTGCTGCTTTGTACATAGAAGGCGCTAATGCACATTTGGTCAATCAGTATCACTGAATAGATTTACATTCCTTTAGCAATGTTGATTTGTTGGTGATGCTGTGGTACTTGGATAAGAAATGGTAGCAGAGTGATCTCATAATCCTGTGGTTTCTCTTTTTCCATAATCTGCCCTTGATGACTGGTTGGTTTGGTGTTTTGTGTGTGAGAAGGGTAGAAAGAATTTTGCTATTGGGTCTGGTTGTTTTGCTTTATTTTAATAAGTGCTTGAAAGAGAAACAGTCATACAAGAGACAAAATATTTAATAATCAGAAAATCATATGTTTTGCTCAGCTGACTCACTCCCAGGTTAGATTAGTAACTGGGGAAAAGGTTTCTATTACAGGGAACTCTGTTACCATCTTTCACTGCCTGAAAAATCCTTTTCTCTGCCTTTCTGATGAAAGCCTTCCCTATATCTTAGTGCAGGACTAAGAAGGGAAAATCAAGAGCAGGAAATAGCTATGCTTAGAAAGTTACCTGTTTAAAAATCTGATTTTTCTTAGCATGGATTTTTCCACTCTAAACTGTCAAGATTCTGCATTAGAAGTTCACAGTGTACTTTTTTTGTGAACAACTGCTCTAATTGGGCAAGTTTTGCTGTGGCGACATTAGGGCTCATTAGGCTTCTCTTATCAGAGGTGGAAGCTGTGAGATTTCAACCAAGCAGAGGATTTAGATTCTAAATGAGAAATATAGATTAGCATTTCACATAATGAAATAATGGACTTCAGTGTTACCTTTCTAGTGACTAAAGCAGGAACGTAAATCCATTGTAGGTTTCCTTGTTTAATCAATAAATAAACGGGAGACACAGAAGATTTATTTCTTCTGTGGCAACAAACAGCATCATTTTTCTTAATTATCATTAGGTTTGCCTCTCCTGCTTTCAGATTCTTTGCAAGTAAAAAGCTTCTCTACATTAAGGAAAAGGACATGATATATCTGTTGTGTTTCCTCTCTCATACACCCAGAGAGTTTTGCCTTTTCCATGGCAATCCCTGTATTTCTTAATTAAAATCTAATAAAGTCAAAGGTTTCGCAAGGTTGTCCAGGCTACCTTAAAGACCAGAGGTTTCAGTAGAGGTGGACAAAGATCTAGGCAGCTGTGGGAGAGAAAACAAATAGTTCGAACTTTGGATCCACAGATGGTTATGCCTGCCAACTGTTATGAGCCAATGAATATCTGGCCTGTCATTTGTCATATTTATTGCAGTACATAATGCTGTAATTTCTCATGGCATGGTTATTTATCTTGCTGTGCTCTCTGAGCAGCTAAAATTGCAGCCATGTTGGAGCGTATGTATACTTTGTGGGCTGATCTTTGAAAAGCAGCCATGAAGACTGGCACACGCCTCCCCGTCCAAGGACTAGAGAATGTTGCAAACGCAACTGACTGGCAGATCATGGGAAATTCTGACGACAATTGAAACTATGCTTCCAGACTTGTTCCTGTGTGTTTAGCCACAGAGCCTGAAGGGAGCAGAAGCTCTCCATTTCCTTTACTCCTTCTCAGTGGTGCCAGGCTGGTTTCCTGAAGTGGTGGAGTAGTGAATACTGCCATATCTGGAAGCTTCTCTGGAGTGTGCACAGAGCCCTCCAGTTTTACAGTAGGAAAGTGGGCTCTGGGAAGGAGAAGGTTGAGGGTGGGAGAAAGAAGGCACGAGGGACTCAGTCATTGATTTCTGACAGCCGTCTGCAGGCACCATGATGTCAAAAGGAGCAGCAGGGACACCTGTTGTTACTGGCACCGCCACTGTTGGCAGTGGTGAGTCAGTGAATAGAAGCCACATGATGCCTAGTGACAGAAGGTATGACTCACAGGTGGGCAGAGAGAGTCTTCAAGGTACCATTGCTCACCTGCCACATCTCAGCATCCATGATGAATCATTGGGTCCAAACGGGGCCTTTAGTTGGGACAAATTTTAGTGCACATTGGAGCCTCCATGAATGGCAGATGTGAAAATGTAGGTGCCTCTCATCTGTACAGGATTAGTTGTATTCACTCCCTGAGGTGTGAAACTCACAGTTTGTTATAGGTCACTCTGCAGCTTGTGATAAAGGGGCTATTGGCCACTCAGACCCTGCAGCATATCAAACCTCACTTTAGTCATTGGTTCTGCTTACAATCATTTCAATCAGAAATGTAAACAGTAATTATTCCTAAGAGTCCTGAGACCTCTCTCTTCCTTTCCCTTCAAAGCAGTGACATGGCCTTTAGGTCTTTAGCAGAAGAAAGGAGAGGCAATGATGTCATTATTATTACTATTAGGGTTAATGTTAAAAGGCAGAAGATTAAGATGCCAAAATCCTTAACCCCTGCCTTAACCCTAATAGTCTCATCTCTCACCCCCTTTCAATTGTGGAATACGTGGCGTTCCCTTCTGCCTCAGGACTGCGCAGCCAAGACTCTAATAGGCAAGGTAACTCAGAAGAAAAAGGAGGCTCTGAAAATCGAATTCTGAAAGTTTGCTTCTGAAATATACCTTTCTTCATGAAGAAATAAAAAGAGAGGTAACTGTGGAAGCTCTAAGGCTAACTGAGGACCAACCACTTGGGTTATCTCAGGTCTAAAAGGCTGTGCTCAACAAAAGGAAGAATGAGTGAATGACCTAGTACCACCATGAGAAACACACAGGAACCCTCATGAAGAGAGTCAGACAGGTTAAGACTCAGAAACAACAGAGACTTTTGAAAAATGCCAAAGAGGGCAAGAAGCTTTTAAGGCATCGTCAGCACTTAGTGTTTGGAGTGGTGGTGCAAGGTCAGTGAACAACTTAAAAATCTCTTCTTTCATGTCCTTATTTGCCTCTGTCTCACTGGTTAGGCAGAAGGCTTTTGTGAATAGGAAGGATGGGAGAGGAACTGGTAGGCCAAAATACGGAAAAATCATCAGAGAGCACGGCTTAGATTTTCAGGTCTAGACACCTCTATTTCCTGTGACGACGTGAATCACTACGTCACAGCGCTTGAGGGAGCGGAGCCAATGGGGGAAGTGCTAGCAGCCCTAAACGGGGTAAATGTCTCCGTTTTCAAGAAGGAAGCGTTTTTTCAAGAAGGAAGCGTATATTATTAAACAACGGTTCGGGTACATATAAAAAGGGAAGCACAGTTGGGAATGAGTGCCACAGTCGCAGAGCTAAGAGAATCTAGGAGAGCAGCAGAGACAACACTGAATTTAGTTAAATGTGTTAATGAGAGCAACGTGGATGGTACTATGCAAAAACTTCAGGATGGGCAATCTGTGCACAAAGAACAAAAATCCTTACTGCAAAGCAACGATAGTTGTTTCAGGCCTTGGTGATAGATGGGAGGAGAGATTGTGTTTCTCCTGAAATCCCTCCATGCTGGTCTCTCCTGCCCCCTGAAATACAGCCAGCTTTTAGAAGTCTTTTTTCTAGCGTATGACTCTACCCTTTGTCCTTCCTCCTTTTCATCATTTCTCACACACTAACTTGAACTCATACATTTGGTATAAGGGTTATTTGTATTGGGAAGGCAATTGAATTGTGAAAGATCTGGCTAGCAACTATTTGTTGAAAGGTAGCTGAGAGAAGTTTTGGTAAATGTTTGCTTCTTGGTCACCATGGGCAAGCTAATGGCTCTGATCCTTGGTTTTCTCATCTTGGAAATGGGAACAATAGCTGGGTGGCAGTCAGTGCTTTCTTCTCTCCAGATCCCTGCCCTCTCCTGTGTTTTCTTTGGTCTTTTCGTTGGCTTTCCATTCATTTAATTTTTGGCTTATTACACAGCACATTTTATCAGATTCACAGGATTTTGTTTCTTGACCATTCTAAGTAAATAACAAACTCTCTTAAATCACTGAAATGTGACAAGAAATGAAAATAAAGCAGAAATTCAATCAGAGCATGTTAGGTCTAATTGCTTTTTATACCATTGTAAATAATCTCAAGGTGCCCTCCAGCTTGCTGCATTTCCTCTTTGCAGTTTACACCCCCGCATGGCGTAATTGAAAGACACTGACTGAAAGGGGATGCAGGTTCTAGCAGGAGCTTTGCCACTAATTAGCAATGTGACTTTGGACAAATCTTTTTACATCCTGCCTCTGTTTCATCAGCACAGTAAATGGGTTGACCTATATCTCCCAGGTCCTTTCCAACTCCAGAATTTAAAAGGTCCATGATTTCAAGCCAAAAACTATATTATGGAATGAGGTGACAGCATGTATAAGTGCAAGTTGATTAGGGAAATGGCATAGGATTTATCTTTTAAATTGGCTTTCACAATAATAAATTACTGAGTAAAGATACAGAAAAGAGAGATACCTTTTATGTAAGTGTTCAAGGAAGCATAGCTTATTTCAAACAATGGTTTCTGAAAATAACCTTTCATTCTTTGCCCTTATATTTTTCCTAATGGATGGCATAAAATGGATGCTCATCCTGAATAGTGGCTTTCATTCAATTTTAAGTCACCCCGTCATGTTGTGTACTGCTGATTTCCACGTTAGCTGACATTGCAGGATGTAGCACAATGCAGAGTGAAGAGTTAGAAATGTGACATGGCGTGTCAGAAACAATGCTTGCTTTTTGCAGATCAGTTATCATTTAAAGGCTGGTATTTAGAACCATCTTTAGATAATTCAATAGCTCTGGGTCTCTTGTAGGGAAGATGTCAACCTGAGTTAATTTTTTTGCTTATCAGATATGATGGGACAAGATGACACTAAAACGGTTGAAAGAAACTATCCAGAATGCATATTAAAAAAAAAATCAAGCAAATCTTTAAGGAGCTTAGGAGTTGCTTGGATTGGTACTGCAACATGGGATTCAAAGAAAAGATGATAATTGTCAGAGACCATTGTCCAGTATAAACCTAGATATTTCCCATTGTTATCCTTTGTCCTGATATATCACAGTCTTCTGTGACATCACAGTCTTCTAATTTTGATTGAAGTCAAGTAATGTGAAGGGAAAAGTGTTTTAAAGTGACTAGGGTTTATTCATTTATTTGTTCTCTGAATTGACTCAAGCTCACTAACCTGTAGGTACAATGCCGTCACGTTATCAATAAAGTCCCAAATTTGAGGGGCTCTCACTATCACCTGATCAATACCCGTGCGGTGCTCCCCTGAAGCGGTAATTCCAGGGATTCCCACACATGCCTGAGAGATGCCCAGCCATCACATGCTGCTCTGCTCTCCCTCAGGCACTGCAGCCCCCTGCTGAGCACACCAGGTACAGGCCAGAGCCCTCTCAGCACCCAGACTGAAGGGCAGTCTGTGGCAAAATGAGGGATGAGACCCCTCTCCCACTTTGTGTTGGGATCTGTTGGAGTGGACGAACTTGGCAATGCTGGTGCCTCTGTCCTCTATCCGCATGAAGCTATATGAAATAGGGTGCTGGGGTTTTACCTGGAGCCTCTTCTCCTCCTGAGTGCCAGACAGGGAATGGAAAGAGGTGAATGCCAGCGCCTGGGTCATCTCTTCAGCCAGTCAAATCATTGATTGTTTTGGGGTCATGTTTATTCTCTTACGATGACTTTCTCTGGAAAGTTCATTCCCTGAAGCAAATAAACTTCTGTCAGGTCCTCTTTACCGGTTTGCCTGAGATGTCCGGACAGAGTTTTCTGAAATGCAGTAGCGATGTTGGCTTAAGTTGGGGTCCCTGACACTGTTCATTTAACTAGCATTTCCCGAATGTATTTTATGTGTGAAAGATTTTCTTTCTTCTTATTCCTCTCCTGTCTAAAAAGTTTTTTTTTTTTTCTTTAGAAGATTGGCTTGAATTGAAGAATTGACATTCAGGCCTCCTCTTAACTCCTTTTCGTGAGACCACGAAGCCATTTCCAAATAAAAGACAATTCGTAGAGAAGGGATGTACTTTTGGAATTTGGGTTTCTCCAGCCAGCGCCTTTATATATACAGAAGGCTATTATTAAACAACTTCGATTTAACTGACTGATCAGACATCTTTGTAGAGGAACAAAAATAATTAGAAAAGTGCAGAAGTGTCCAGACTTTCCAGAACAAGCTAAGGATGGATAATGTATAATCTAACTTTCTCCTTAGTGTTTGAGTAGCTCTAAGTCTGTACAAGGAAAGTATGTTTTGGTTGTTTTAGAATTGTCCAGAATTTTAATTGATATTTATCTTATAATCTGAACATTATTTCGGTGACTTATTTTTTATATACACTCTGGTGCAAAATTATTTTAGTGCATTGTGTATAGTCAAGTTTGCATCAATGGAGTATGAAACAATATTTACTCCTGCATGTATGTTGCTATTAAAGTTACCTGCATTAAAAAAGAGCTTTGTACTCACAACTTTTAATAAATTGCATGTTAACATTAATGGACTACAATGTTGATTTAGAAATGGCTAGGCACTGACATATTTTATATAATTGCTTATATAACATTCTCAGTTTCAATAAAGGATGCCTCTTGTCTGTGATCCTACTTTATATGGTAGTCCTTCATATTAATGTCAAAATATTGCTGCCCTTCATGTTCAGAAATGGTAATACTGACAAAGATATGTAGGAATGTATCTACCAGATCAATATGTGATCAATAGTTCACTGCACACAGAGGCACACAGAGTGGGAAATACTGTAACCATGACTGGCAGAGTCTCACATTGTAACTTTGTCTTAAAATTGGGGGTTCCATATACAAATCAGTATATGGACTCCAGTAATCAATCAAGAAATAGTCTAACTGATATATGTGTATGTGCAACACCTTGGTCTTTCATCTTCTCCGGCCTTTGTTCAAAAGGATGTGCTGCCTCTGATTTCTACGGAGTTATGTGGTCGACCCAAAGTGTACTTCTCTCTCGTTTCTTCCATTTATTTTATTTCTGTTTGGTTCTCTATGGAGCTTGGGTTCATCTGTTGTCTCCCAGCACGTCTGACTTAGTCAAGTTGTGTTGGATGGCATTGCCTTTCTACATCGCAGGTCCATGCTTTTGGCAAGACCTACGGTGTCCAGTGTTAACATCCACTATGCACATTTCACAGCCAGGCACTAAGCTGTGTTCTGTGGATACTGAAATGAGTGAGCCTCTTGCAGTTCAGTGAAGGAGGTAGGAGAAGACCTCTGCTGATTTTCCTGCCCAACATATATTCTCCAATATTCTTCTTTTTTTGGTCCTAATTTTTTGCTTCAGGGAAATAATCCTCCTCACAGATATAGCAATGCTAAGCTTGTCAATAATGACCAAGGGAGGGGACCCAGCCCAAGTTATACCACTGAGACTTCCAGGGGAAAAGAATCTTGAGCAGAGGGACTGAAAGCTGAGAATAGTTCCAGGCCATTCACCCTGGTGGTGGTGCCCTGACAAAGATATGTAGGAATGTATCTACCAGATCAATATGTGATCAATAGTTCACTGCACACAGAGGCACCCAGAGTGGGAACGAGTTATCACCCGTTTGTTCCTGCCACCACGACATCCAATGCCACTCAGGTCTCTGCTCTTTGTCAAGCTCTGTTGTTCAGCTTTTTCTTCCACCCTATAAGCTATCCTATTCCTTCCAATGATTTCCTTTCTAGATTAAGTAAGCAACAGTTGGTTCCTGCTGCATTGCCACCAAAGAACTACAACCAAGGTAGAAATGGGTGAAATGCCATAAGGGGTCAGGTCTGCTGGTCTCTACACTAAAAGAGTTTTTGTTTTTGTTTTTGGTAATAACCATCCCAATGGGTGTGTTTTTGTTCTCTTCTAATCAATTAGTTTCTCCTTCATCTCTCTGTCTCTATCTCTGTCTTCCTCTCTCTTTTTTAAAGAAACAAGATGGTTCTATTTTTCCATCATCAGGGTTTTTCTGATTGCATGCCTATACTGCCATTGTAATGTAAGACTTGTAAAAACCCATTAGTCCTGAATTTGGAGTATCAGTGAGGTATGGACACATGATATATTTTATCCTTTTTCCAAATTACATATTTCCTAACTTTGCTCCCTGTAAAAGCTTAGAACAGTGACCAACCCAAGCAGCAAATGAGCACCACCAGCTCACATTTCCCCCCTATGCATAAACCATAACTTCTTGGAGAAGAGACTGATTTCAGGTCTGGGATAGGAAATGCACAAGATGAGCATGGAAATCTTGTCATATCTGAAGTCAAAGCCACTATCAAAGACTACTGAGATTGTTTCAAAAGGACTCTGGCTAAAGGTGGCCTAATTTGTGCACGAATAAAGATAATAGCTGCAATGGATTAAAACACATCAAATCTATTCAAAGAAATAAGTTCAGAATGACATTAAAATAAAAAGAAAGATTCATTAGTCCACCTTTGGAGGATCCTCTGGATCCAATTCATTATTTTGAAAGCTGGTAAGTAAATTGATAAAGATTTTATTCTGCCTTTTCTACACTAACTGTACCTAAGATAATCAAATTACTGATGAGATGGTTTCTCTTTATAAAGTATTGCAGTTCATAAATGAAGAAAAAATATTACAGTAACATTTTGCAACTCCAACTGGCTGGATGGAGCTGGGCCTTGAGCACCAGTGTCTGCTACCATCACAAAGTGGACGACGACCAGACGCGTGCCTTCCAGTGGAAGTTCACAGCATCATGTCTTAAAGTCATCTTGCCAACACAGTAAAAACTGAATCTCATTAAGCCTGTAGATTTACCTACCAGTTGACAAGACATGTGGGTCACAGGGAACGATTATGTCTTTTCTTAAGTTATTTTATATAATTAATTTCAGAAATATAATAGACATTGAAACTGAATGTATGCATATCCATTGTGCCAGGTAAGCCTAGACTTTTCCAGAAGTTTCATACAAAAGCACATAAGTATTTGCCTAGTTCAGATTTTTGTCTTAAGAAGGGGTTAATCTTGGTGGCAGAGGAGACTTTTTAAAAGAGCTTGGCACTTAACATGATGCCTATTATTTCTCTCGACAGCCTATCTTCTTATCTTGCTCTTGGTTTTGTGGAGTAAGATGAAAGAAAATTGCTAGCACTGTCTAGCACTGTGTGCTTGGTTTTAGTAATCTCAGCTTTGATTCAGAAATTTTAAATGTTTTCCCCTCTGAAAAAGGAAAAAAAAGGGTGAGATTCAAATAAGGGGCCAACAGGGAGAGGGACAGTTAAATTGGATTCTATAGTGTTCAGTTCCCTGACTACAAGAATAATCCTATTAATAATCTTGTCTTCTGACCTTATGTAGTCCGAACTCTTTGTTTCCTATCTGCTGAATACACACATCTTTCAGTGAATAGTGAAAACTGGAAAAATTTGAAATACCAACTTAAAAGTTATTTGCTTTACTTGGAAACCAAGGAAGAATTCTAGGAGCTATCCCCTATGTCAAATCTAGGAATGTTAGTATATTATTCACCTTAATGATTAATACAGAATTCTTTTTGTATGAGAGCAAGCTGTAAACTGCAAGATGACTCATGATGACTATACCTGAAGCCAAGTTATTTACTGCTTGTTTCAAATCTGGTCATGATTAATACTTACTGCTAAAAATGTATTGTGTGGTATAAATTTAGTTCTTCAAGCATTTAACAATTATTCGTTAAATATGTAGTGAACGCCAGCTCTGTACCAGGTATTATACTGGGTGATGGGACTATAGCAACGAACAAGATCTACATATTCTCTCCTCTCGAGGAGGTTATAGTTTGGTGGGTTTTCCAGGAAAGCACACGCCAAGATGCAATAAGAAGTGCAAGAGATTGGAGGAAATATCTGTGAAGGATCGTGGAGAAGGGAGTGGGAGTAGATGAGGAGAGCTCAGGCCATCATGCAGGTCTGACCATGTTGCAGGAAGAGAGGAAGGAAGGAGGATAGGGTAGGAAGAACCTATGTCTACAGTACGGCTCTGAGAAAGTCTCAGCTAGGCTGATGGGGAGCAAAAAGAGGAGCCACATCGGTCCTGTGGTCCAGGAATGGCTCAGCTCAAATACCTCTGCTGTGCTTAGTCATTGGCTCAGAGCAGCTCTAGCAAAGTATGGCCTTGGTGTGAATGCCACGGTGGAGCCAGTAGGTGTGGCAGCTGGAGGCTGTCAGCTAACTGCACAGGTTCTTTCCTGAAGGCTGACCTAAAAGGTACAATGCCATGGCTATAGCAGTGGGGACGGCAAACCCTGAACAAACGGATACAAGGTAAGGCATATTACAGTGGAGATATCATGGGGGTATTTGGTGGTATGGCCAGAGAAGTTCATCTGTAGGCACTGTCCTTCTGCTGTTCTGCTGTCTGTCACAGGGAACAATGTTACCCAGGTTTCCTTCTCCTGTACCTTTCAGATAGATTCAGCCATGGGAAGCAGTGGCAGGAGATTGGAAGGTGGCAAGGAGGAGAGTCCAGCGTATTTCTCCCCTTCTCTGTCTGTCCCCTCGGGTCACTCCAGCAATAGCTCCATCTCTTCTGGGTTGCTAGCCCCTATCAGAGAGTCCCTCACTTTGTGGTCCTAGCTTCCTCCCAAAAGCCATGATTTCTGGAACCCTGCTTGTTGCCATTGTCCTTTTATTTCACAGAGGTAATGTTTATTTTCACAGCTTTTTCATTATCTTTGTAATTGATTCCTTGTATTAAATTCCCTCTGTTTGAAAGACCTAAGGAGCTCTAGTTTCCTATTTATACCCTGAGTGGAAGACCTAGTCTGGAAGATGTCACAGGGAAGACTTCCCTAATGGAATGATATTTAAGCTTAAACCTGAGGGATGAGAGGAGCTATCCAGAACGGATTTATCATAATACTATCATTGGTAAAGTACTTGTTCATTACCTTTTATTTTAGATGATTTGTTAGTTTTCAGACAGCATAATGGTTCAAAGTACAGATTTTGCAGCTGGAGTGCTTGGGTGCTACTCTCTAGATATGTGGTTTCAGGCAGTTTACTAAGTTCCCTGTGTTTCAGCATCCTCTTTACTAAAATAATAATAATATCACTTTCCATGGAAGCTATGAGAAGTAGTAAGTTAATATATATAAGCAACTTAATGTTTGATATTATTCTTTTTCACATGTGTGACAGGACTTTGCAGAAGCTTTTCTATGAGAATGTGCACTTTGAGCCTTCAGAAGAACATTGTATTTAGGGTAGATTCTGTTTCATTTTCATCTAGAATCTAATGTTTCAGGGGAGAAGTCTGAGGCCAGCCTGATTTTTTGTTACTTATTCTGGGTCACCTTCTTTTTATGCCTGGATACTTGGGGGTTTCTGTCTCATCCTAGAAATTCAATGATTTTGTTAAGATATGTCAAGGTGTTGGTCACTTTTATTGTTTTGATAAACATATAGGTATATCCTATTTTTCTGTAGGTTTATTCATTTCTTTCTTTTAGGAGAGGTTTTTGGTTGTTTGTTTTTCCCGATTATATCATTGACACATTTTTCTGTTCTATTGTATTTGTCTGGGGGAAGCCAGTGTTTTCCTTTCAGTTTACAAATTGACTCAGTGAGTTTACTTGACACTTTTCATAAAAAGCAGCAGGCCCTTGGGATTGACATATATACAGTAATATGTATAAAATAGATAACTAATAAGAACCTGCTGTGTAAAAAAATAAATAAAATAAAATTCAAAAATTCAAAAATAAAAGAATTGCTTAAAAAAAAAAAAAGCAGCAGGCCCGTATAACCAAGGTTATGATTATGGTACATATCATCAAAAGTAAGGCCAAATTTGGAGGTAGCTTTATCGTTCTTTGGATGTTTAATGACCTCTCTGATGTAGGTGGTGCCTGTCCAGCTGCTGGAGTTTGTGTGGTCAGCTGGAATCTGCTTGGTTAGTTAGAAAGCTGCATTTGCTTTCATAGTCTATTGTCTATCCTCTGCCTCCCCTACCCCATCTCTCTTCTGTTTTGTCTTCTTCATTTCGAGCAGTCCAGGGTTTCACTGACACCCAATACTAGGCTTTATTCAATGATTAATATAGTTCTGGGCCATGGCCAATAACAAGCTACACATTTCTATACATCATAGAAATAATCAAAGCTTAACTGGGCAAAGGCCCTCAGGGGTTGATTTGCTCACACTAGAGATCCACTCTCTCCTGGTTCTTCATTGGCTGCATCCAAAAGTACAGGCTCTGGAGGGACCACAAAGGAACATCTTGGGAATGAGCATCACAATCCAGGATAACCTGGATTTTCGGAACTATCGTCACATGGCAATGACATGGTGGTTAAAAGCACGGACTCCGGAGAGAGAGAAACTAGACTCAAGTCTCTGTTCTCCCTTCTTCAAACTGTGCCATCTTTGACAATTACTCACTTCTGCTAAGCTTTAGGTTACCAATCACTGAAACAGTGATGATAGTAATACTTTCCTCATAGGGTTGTTGGTGATTATTAAATTAGATAATGCTCTGAATGGTCCCTGATACATAGAAAATATTTGATATACCTAAGTTTTTTTTTTTTTTTTAGTAGAGGGAAGGATTTTATTTATTTATTTATTTATTTTTGGCTGTGTTGGGTCTTCGTTTCGCCCGAGGGCTTTCTCTAGTTGCGGCAAGCGGGGGCCACTCTTCATCGCAGTGCGAGGGCCACTCTTCATCGCGGTGCACGGGCCTTTCACTATCGCGGCCTCTCTTGTTGCTGGGCACAGGCTCCAGACGCGCAGGCTCAGTAGTTGTGGCTCACGGGCCTAGTTGCTCCGCGGCATGTGGGATCTTCCCAGACCAGGGCTCGAACCTGTGTCCCCTGCATTGGCAGGCAGATTCTCAACCACTGCGCCACCAGGGAAGCCCCCCTAAGTTGTTATTATTGTCATTTTGATTATTACTGCTCAATATCTAAATCAATATTGTATATTTTACTGCTCTCTTACTTATTTTCATCTAATAAATACACTGTATTCTCTTTCAAGACAAGACATTTGGGTTGTGACTCTCATATTTGTCTCCTGAGGAAAACAACCCACAAACTCGGCAGGAGGATCAATGCACTGGACATTTGAGCTAGCATTCAGTTTTTAGCAAGAATAAACTGGAGGAGAATGCTGGAAGCTTAAAGCCCTATTTCTTAAATGGCTTTGGACTGGGGTATTCTATTTTCTCCTCAAGGAAGATCAGTCATCCAGATGTCAGATTTCTGCTGCTTGCTCTTCTATCCTTTTGCTCTGTTTCATTTCTTTTTTCTTTACCTTTTCTTTCTGAAAGAACATGTCAAATTTCTCTCCACATCCCAGCTTTAATACATTGCAAGGTCACTTTAGTTCTTTACAGCTGTGAGTGATATTTTAAATACTGTCATGACATTATTAGTTAACCTTACATGCTTTACTTTTTTTCCCTAATGTCGTCAATCCCTTTCAAAAATATCTTCCTATATCTTATCTTTCACTTTAAATAGTATAAAAACAATGTTCTAAAAGGTTTGAATGTTTGTGTCTTGGAACATATCTTTGTAAAAATATACTGTTCCAGCTTTATCATGTGTTTTTTATTTTCTTGCCAAAACTATTCAAAGGACTTAACACTGTTTATCTTGTGTGTACTTATCTTTGATAGAAGGCGGGTCTATTTTGATCTGTTATTTGAGCAAAAATTAAGATGGTACATTCTCTTTGGGTCTGCTCACTGCTTAGCTTGATGTTTTTTACTCGTCCTTTTATATCTTAGGATGAAAGAGATAATATAGATTCATGTTAATAGTTTGATTATTAGGCAGATGGATAGGAATGGAGAGGAAAATGGGGCATGGGAAGTCCCAGAAGGGGACTTTGTATGCCTGTTGAAACCAGCAGTCAGGTTTTTTTGTTTTTGTTTTTTTAAATTAATTAATTAATTAATTTTTGCTTGTATTGGGTCTTCGTGGCAGCCTGTGGGCTTTCTCTAGTTGCAGTGAGCGGGGGCTACTCTTTGTTGTGGTGCACAGGCTTCTCACTGTGGTGGCTTCTCTTGTTGTGGAGCCCAGGCTGTAGGCACGTGGGCTTCAGTAGTTGTGGCTCACAGGCTCAGTAGTTGTGGCTCACAGGCTCAGTAGTTGTGGCTCGTGGGCTCTAGAGCGCAGGCTCAGTAGTTGCAGTGCACGGGCTTAGTTGCTCCACGGCGTGTGGGATCTTCCTGGACCAGGGCTCAAACCCATGTCCCCTGCATTGGCAGGCGGATTCTTAACCACTGTGACACCAGGGAAGTCCCAGCAGTCAGGTTTTCATATCTGATTTTCCTTTTAACCTAGTGATTGCTTTTAGGTACATGACGTCATTTGTTATCTGCCTGCCAATCTGGGTAAATGTCCTTTTGTTTCAGGAAAATGCCTCAGAGTTAGGATGAATTTGTCAGTTGGTGAGAAGCTGCCTGTCTGTACTTTCTTTTGTGTGGCCTCATATATTTTCTCAACCCCATGCTTTTGCCTTGGAGTGTTTTCATGAAGCGCTGAAACTGACTCTAAGGCAGGAAGTTCCTGTTTTTCCTAAATTTCCTCTGTCCTTTCCCTCCCTTCCCCCCCTCTCCCCCCGCTTTTTAGGAAAAATTCCCCTTTAATTTAGAAAAGTATTCCATCTCATTGGGGAAGGGGAAATACATAACAGGAAACTGGGGTCAGCAGAGTACCTAATTCTCCCTGCTTGATGTGGTTTGCTCCATGACACTGAGGCAGTGGTGCAAGGGGATGCAATTGAATTTGTTCCTCTCTGTGCCTTGCCTCACTTTCTCACAACTCTGAATGGTTGGGTGAGGGCATTTGGCTGAGCGGGGCTGAAATTCATATTCTTGCTGACCGAGCTGTGTCCCTGGAGTAAGACTGCTTCCACCCAGAGGAAGAGGAATTATCTAAAATTGATCATAAGTACATTGTTTACTTGCCCAGGCTGGGGGAACTGAGTCCTCCCTGGGGTGAAGGTGCTTGTTTCTAATTTGCACAGTTTAGCATGGGCTATTAGTGGCCCTTGCAACACTAGGTGAGTTTGTGGGCTGTGCTTTCTTGGAAAGGAGAGTCTTTCAGTTAGCTCTTGATAACTCACTTCAGTCTTGTTCATCTGGGCCAGTTTTGGGAGAAATTCCTTGACATACTTTACTCATTTTTCAGCTGATCTGGAAGAGGAATTTTGATCTACTTTTCTGTTCTCATCTTTCTGAGAAGTCACTACTTTATTTTTTTTTTAATTTATTAATTTGTTGAAAAACTTGAATGAATGAATGAATGACTATATAGTGAAATGTCTTTCTCCTAACCCTCTCCCCAATTTACTGAGTTCTCACTCCACTTCCATAGATAACCATTATTACTACTTTGTTGTGTTCCCTTCTGTAATTTGTTCATACATATACAAACAAATGCAAATATAAAATTTTCTTATTTCCCCATTAGTCTTTAAAATAGAAAGACTACAAATATGGCCTGCATTTGAATTTTCGTTTTCTCTGTTATATGAGTTGTAAATACCTTTTTTTGTTAATGGTTTATTTTTTTGTCTTTTGTCTTTGTTTTTATTTTATTTTATTTTGCTAGGTAGAAATATTTTAAAATGTAATCAAATTTATCAGTCTTTTCTTTTATGGCTTTTGGATTTTGAATAATATTTTGAAAGAAATCCTTGAAAGTAGGTTTATAAAGAAATTCTCTCATATTTTCTTCTTTGATTTAATTATTTATATGTAAATATTTGATTTGGAATTTATTCTTGCATAATGTATAAGTTATAAATTATGGATATAATTTTTTTCCTAGATGGGTACCCACTCTAAACAGGAATAGGTATCAATTCCCACTCCTACCACTTTTATTTGCCCTTGTACGGGAGGTAATACTTCATGCAATTAACTAAAGAAGGACAATAGAATTACAAAAGTTTTAAAGAAGGTTAAAAAAATTACTATTTCTAGGTGATATGATTTTATAGCTGGAAAACCCAAGAGAATGAACGGAAAAAGAAATATTAAAACAATAAGAGATTAAATAAGATAGTGTAGTAAAAATTTTATACATATGAATCAATAGCTTTCATATGCAACTAACAACAGTTTTAAGATCTAATGTAATTTTTTAAAATCCTTTATCCAGTAGCAGCATAAAAATAAAATAGCTAGGAGTACATCTAATAAAGTATATGCATGGTATATATAAAGAAAAGTTTAGAACACTGTTAGAAGGCACCAAAAAACTGCTGAACAAATGAAAAGATATGTCTTGTTTCGGGTAGCCATAGTCAATAAAGATATTCTTACTAAGTTAATTTATACATTGAGATGCCAATTAAAAGATCAATAGTATATTTAAAAAGTATATACATTGATGCAAAAGAATACGTGGAAAAATAAATACGAATAGCTAGGAAAATTCTGAAAAAGAACATTGAAGAGAGACGAGTATTACCAGATATTAAACCTATTATAGAGCCTCAGAATTTAATGCCGTGTGCTACCTGTGCATAGATAACCAGACCAGAGAAATAAATAGGAAGTTCAGAAAGAGACTCCAAAAAATAATGGAAATTTTGTACATGATAAGGGCACAGTCTTCACCTAGTGGGGAAAAGATGATGTTGGAACAATGCATTTATTTTAAATGGCAAGTTGTGAATCATCCTATAAACATAGTGAAAATTCTAAAATGCACTACAACAGCCCCGCATCCTGGAAAAGCTAATGAGACTGAAGATGCACTCTGGGTTCTTAGTAAACCTACAACTTCAGCAGAGAAATAACTTGTTCCTATGCCAAAATGAAGCAAGTTGCCATATTCCATCTACAGAGATCAGAACAGAATTTGTATGTATCCTTTGTCCACTCCCCAGTGGATAGGTATATAGAAGGGGAGGGGAACTAGGCTTTTTGCAAAAGCAAAGCGGAATACTTATAACTTCTAGAAATCATTTGTAAAAATTGCTTTTAAACAATCTACTGCTTATTGGGGAAACAAGGTGGTATTCTTGAACGGTTTTAAAAATACCTGTTTCACTCAGCATAAAGGAAACCTTATAGGATGGTAGGATAGCTACTCTTTATTGTCTTACAAGTAATTTTTGCTTGATTTTAATGCTATCATGGAGAAGACATGTAGGCCATTGAGAGTCCACCAGCAGGCAGGATACAGGAGGGGGCGGGGGGAGGCAAGCTGTGTACAGTGTTAATTGCTTTCATTAGCGCTCAGGATTCTTAGGGAAGTAGTTTGGCTTAGAGACTCAGCTCCAGGTTTTTCATCTTCAGGTGTTCTTATTCTAGCCTTCTTGCTTTATTGCCTTGCTTGCCTAATTTCACTTTCACCCATTTTCTAGGTTGAATTTGAATAAAATTTCTTCAGATCTTTCTGAGCTATTGGGCGAGGTAGCAGTGTTGTATAGATTAACTAATTCAGGGTCTTAAAGTCATTTGATTCAGGGTGCAGTATAAATGCAAAGCAGGATGCACCGTAAAGCAAAATGCTAATTATTGCAGGCAATGCAGATGCTACTTTTAAAGGTACCAGATGTGTATCGCCTCTCAATATCATGGGCTGGCTCCTGGAAAAGAACATGAGGCATGTGAATGGTATAAACTGAGTAAAACAAATCACTCAGAAGAATAAAAACCACCAAGCAAGCAGAGCTACAGTTATCCTCAGAAAAATTAGAATGCCACTTTCTGGAAGAGAGCCAGGTGAAATGGGCAACAAAGTGTCTGATAAAATACTGGATCCAAAATTTTTTAAAAACACTGATGAATTATACTTTTGTTTGTTTTCCTTGTACATTGTTGCGTGGTTTAATAAGAGGTTGGAATGCCACTTAGTAGATTTGGACACAATAGAATCTAAGTTATGAGAAGTTTCCAAGATAATTTTTTTTCTAGTGTAGCCTCAGGATGTTAGAGCAAGACTAAGTATTTTGTTTATAACAGATTTATTATGTGCTGTGAAGACCAGGTAAGCAGTGTTCATGGAGAAATTGAATTGCTTTCCACTATCCACAAGATTAAGTTGGTCTTTTAATTACTTTATTTGTATCACCTATCCCAAAAGATTTGTCCAGTAGGGACACATCAGTTCAGGCCACAGACTAGAGGAACTGGAAAAGGACGAATATGTTAACTATGAGGGTAATAGAGTTGCTCCAATCAGGCGTAAGAATTCCCCTCTAGCCGTGTCAAAGGAAGAGACCTAGTAGATTGCATAATTTTTGTTATCGGGAAGGAGGGAGCATATCAATTCTTCAAAAGAGATAGTTTTACTATTTGATTCTGAATGAAATTTAATACATAGGATCTAATAAAGGGATAGCTAAGCAACATAATGTACTGTGTTTTTGATGAAAGTTTTATAAAAAAAGAATTTGAAATATAAATTTGATTAAATTTTGAAAATTGTAATATCCTATTATAGACTATGGGAGATTAAAAGATGCTGCAACTTCACAAATATTTTGAGCCAGGCCTTTTTATCTTATGGCAGAATTCTCTTTTTAGATATTGCAGAGACCCCAAGGTCCAATATGAATATAGAAATAGACAAAAACAATGATGCTGGATGGTCCTCAAATCCATCCTATATAGAAATATTTTATCATTGCAGCTGAAAAGGAGCTTTATAATAGGATAATTTCTTGATTTTTTTTTTCTTGACGGGCTACGTTATCTCCTTCTGTAACTCCTTTCTGTCTAGCGTAATTGCATTCATGATATTTAATATTTAAACTATCCCTTTCAAAATAATAAAGCAGGATGTACGTGAAGAGCTCCTGTTAGTGACTTGGCAATTTCAGGGACAGAAGTGATCTGCCCACACAAGTGGTCAGTGAAGGCGGCAAAGAAGAAGAACAATCTCTTTGGACCTTGCCCTTATCCTCTCTCTCACTCTAGGCCGATAACCTTGACCCCTGTTTCAGGGGAAATAGAAGCTATTATTCAGAAATGGCCTCCTCTTTTGCTCTGCCCCTACCAAGTGCCTGCCTTCCATCCTTGTTCCGTCCATTAAAGATAAACTGAGGCATATTAAAAATATTAAGAGTTTATTTGAGCAAAAATCCATTTGAATCAGGCAGTGCCAAGCAGGAAGTGGTTAGGAGCACTCCAGTGACAGGAGCTGGGGAGAGACTTTTATAGGGAAAAGGCTGAATCAAAACAAGGAAATTATTGATTGGCTATAACTTAAAGACTCATTGGCTGTTTGTGATTGGTTGTCCGTAGGTTTCAATTTTGTAAGCTTGAGGCATTACAGGCTTAGATTTTGGTTTGCTTCCGTAGGCATTAGAGCCAACTCAACTGAAAGTCCTCCTTGTTGAATTAATCCTTAACACCTCCTTTCATCTGGGTCAAAGGATCCCTCTCTACCTGGAAGCTCAATCCTGCTTCTCTGGGATCTCTCTTCATAAACACTGTTTATTCCCTGCGTCTTTCCATCAGTGTTTGTGTTCACATCTTCTGCTTGCTTCTCACTGCCTCTCTCTGAGCCAAATCCTATCCCTCATTTAGGTCTCAAATTACATGAAAGTTCTTCTCAAAGGCTGCTCTTGACCTGGGATCTGAGCTGGCCCCCTGCTCACTCTCATTGCATACTGTATCCCCATAACTTGGCACCTCCCATTCTGTGTCAGAACTTCGCCTTTACTGTTGTATAAATGTCTCCCGTTGTAATGCTACCGCCATGAAGGCAGAGACTATGTCTACCTGGTCCACATTATTATCCCCTGTGCCGGCCATTGTATGTGCTCAGTAAATCAGTGAATGACTGAGTGTCAGGAACTTCTTTTCTTTAGGCAACATCTCACTAGGACAGAAATAATTCTGTGTAAGAGTAAATTCATCTATTTTAAAAATACAGTTGGTTCATTTTCTTTTTTCTTCTGACATTAAGGTGGCTCTGCCTTAAACACCACTCATAACCCAAAGAATTACTAGCTTGGTCTTTGCTGTTTTCAAATTCAGATAACAAAAACGAGGTAACGCGTCTTCTAAGAGTGTGTGTTCGAAAACCTTTTCAAAATGTGAAGGGGTTTTCTCTGTGCTGGATGTGAGAACTGGTATGAAGGCATTGCTCTTGAATCTGTTGTCTTTTTTTAAAATTGAGGTATAATTGACATAATATTATTGAATAG
The DNA here is from genome assembly GCF_965194805.1 of Balaenoptera borealis. Lineage (NCBI taxonomy): Eukaryota > Metazoa > Chordata > Mammalia > Artiodactyla > Balaenopteridae > Balaenoptera > Balaenoptera borealis. The sequence goes on along the minus strand of NC_138863.1, from coordinate 42,822,415 downwards.
GTTGTCTTAAGTCTATCCCAAGATCCCTGATGGTGGGAATCTCAATCTTGGGCAGAACGATAGGGAAGAAACTTCTGGCTAGGAGCCTCTGAAACGAGGGTCGTGGGGCAATTATTCATTCATGTGCACACAGAGCAGTTCCTGTGTTGCAGACTTGAAGGCCCCTGGGAAGCCCTTGATTCTCTGCTTGGTAGTTAGGTGCCGGGATTTCATCTCACTATTATAAATTATTCATCACACATTCATAAGTCCTTCCTAGGAGGTTTGTAGTAGTGCCTGTAGAGGCATGATGTGATACGCAAAGACAAAGACACGGTCCTGCCCTGCAGAAGTACAATCCAGATGTCACCTGCTGCTCTTAAGAATCGCTACCCGACACCTTAAGGGAAATACCAATACCTGTCCCAGGAGTTTTGCATGTGTCCAGGGAGTTGGCTTCATCTTGTCATCTTGGGCTCTGATTTCTTTGTGATGCTGGATTTTCATTATTTATTTTGTGTTTTGTGGCTGTTCCTTTATCTCTGCCCTGGCATCAACCCAGACACAGGACACTTTTCTTCTACTTCATTCTTTCCCTCACGTTCCTAAAATATCACTCTGGGAAGCAGCTGTGTGTGGTGGCATTTCACTGAAGAAATGGGTAACAGCGAGGGAAGTTATGTGGCATTCCATAGTCAGATAATCTAAAATTGAACATTGGGCTCTTTAAAAAGTCCCTCCGCCAGTCTCCCAACCTAAGTTCCGGATGCCTGCTATGTTTTTTGGCTCTCTCTCTCTTTCCTTTCTGTGCTGCCTTCCAGCCACTCCAAAAAGAAAAATAATATTTTCTCATACTTGTTTATGCTGAGCAATCCAGCTCTCTCCATTTCCTACCCATAAACCTGCTTAGGCTTCCTCTGCATGGCTATTACTCACCAATGAACTTTGCTAAACAAGGCACTAACTACTCCACATCCCCCCATTCTCCTTTCTCCCTCATTAGGTGACTTACGTCACTGCCACCACCTGCACCTCTCCTCAACGACAAGTGCACATAGCCACATTTGGTTTAAATGGCATTTTCTCCCATTTCCCTTACAGAAGTTTGAGACCTAGGAAAAACTTGGAAGAAAAAGAGTTTGTTTATTGAATGCTTTACCTCAGCTCTTGAAGGACAAGGACCAAGCCTTGTTCACCATTGTATTCCTATCCCCCGTACACAAAGCAGCCACTCTCCTCGTAGTTATTACATGAATGAGTTTACAAGCCCGGGAGAGCTACACTGGGGTTAAATGTGTTCCTCTTTTCTTTTTCTTTTTTTTCTGTTTTCTTTTTTTTATTGACTTTGAGCATTAATGGTGTGTTCCTCTTTTCTTTACATAGCTCAGCACCACCTAATGTTCCTATATCTAATCTATACCGTATTCTCGTATATTCAAGGCGCTGTTAATTTGAAAACAGGTATAGTCCTCTGGCTTGCATTCTTTTCCCAGAGCTCTTATTGACGTCTAAGGCCAACAGTGAGGATCTGGCGCACATTTTGACTTTGCTGAGTGTGGCGATGTTCTCTTCAGGGGCCCTGGCTGCCAGTATCCCTGAGATGGAATGAACTTTTGACTCTGGGCACAGCACAGTGCCTCAAGCTGTTCCCTGCAGGGGAGGAGGACCATGGATGGGGTTAAGGACTGTGGTGGCTTCTGCTAATGTTGTAAGGCAGCTTCACCTGTGTTTGCATCAGCAAGAATGTCTGTGCCTGAGAAGCATGTATGCCAGCCCAAGATCAAGGCTTGTTTTGAATATGTCATCCAGGATTCCTGGGACGCCAGCTATTGGAACCAATGTCTGACAATTATGTTTTTCTTTAAATAAACCCCAGCAGCGTTGCCACCAGCAGCTGTCTCCTGTGTGTTTTTAAAGCATCCATCGTGTCCTTGAAAGGATTTTCATCTCTTACATATCCTGTTTATTTTCCCAGGTGAAATGATCTCACGAAACCATTTTAACTTAAACTACTAGCCTGGACGGAAAAGTTCTACATTTGAATAGGGCATTTCTTTACTTCCAAAGTAGCTTTTCAATGAGAAAACTGACGGTGATATAGCCGTTGACCTTAAAGATGAAATATTTGCCCTTCCATGCCATGTACTTTCTCAGGAGAAAGTTATGTTATTTTCCTGGTCCTTCGGTGAAATAGTCTGGTCCTTCACAGAGGTAGAACGCTGTGGGTTTTAGATCAACAATGTCACAGTTTTCTTTACTTTCATCACCCACTGCCTGCATTTTGTTTGGAAGCCTCCGCAGCAGAGCTGCTGGTGCCGTGTGAGCAGATTTCTGTGTTGTGTTCTCTTCTCATTTTGAAAACCATAAGAATTGCTCCTCAATAAAAAAATAGCAGTTGAGCTTCATTTTAGCGTTGGTGTTGTGACTCTGGCAGTGAGCACTGTGGCACGCTCTGGAGGAAGCTTTTAGGGGACCCCATAAGTTCTTCCTGACCCCAGCTGGTGATCAGTTGATGTCCTGAAGCTTGCGGATGAATAGCCCTTGTAATTCCCATCCTAGTGTGGTTCCTTCTTTCCCCTCTCTGAAAAGAAAATCTGAAAGTGACTGACAGTGTTTTGAAATGTTATTCCTCGTTAAGCAGGTGGAGAAACACCTTGGATTAATAGCCTCTTATTTGCTAAAAAGAGAAAGCATTTTTTGTGTCTCATTTGAATGCTGTTCAATGACTGTAACCCGTTAGGGTGTTTATGGTCCATTTATGGTTTTGTTCTCTTTCCTTTCCTTTAACATATTATTTTCATTCATTCAGTAACTTGATCATTCAATAATTCTTGTATTCTTTATTCATGTATTCTTTTATTCAACACACATCTATTAAGCATCTTTTACTTACAAGATACTGTATAGGATAATGGACTCGTCCTCCTAAAAAAACCAAAAAAACCAAAAATAGGTTGCTGACATCCATGGGTTTACAAGCTGATAGGGCAGATAATAATTGAATGTGTACAATGTAGGGTGGTTAAAAATACCTTTACATACCATGCTTTTGAAAATTTTTATTTTTTTACAATTTCCAAATTACTTCCCACTAGGTTGTCTGGTGTTCACACCATTTGCAGAGTTGGGATTAGAATCCACATCTTCTAATTCTCTTTCTTCTTGTGATTTTGACTTTACCATCGTCATGCCAACTGTATTTTGCTTAGCATTAAAACCACACTTAGAGGATGCATTTCCTTTTCTGAAGATTTTGTCAAGGAATGCGTCAGGACATTTTCTTTCATCATCATAATTCTCCGTGTCATCGAAGGTGTTAATGATGGTGTTTCTTTGCATGCCTGTTTATTTCACTCATCCTGAGACCGTTTGGAAAAGGGGGCATATTGTAATTAGAATGTTCGCTGAGAAGAGTGGATGCCAGACTGCATTTCTGGCAGGGACGGCAGCAAGAGACAAACAACACCTTCTAAAAGGTACCAGTAACTACTGCTTGAAGTATGTGCAAAGAGAAAAGAATTCCTTTCTTTAGAAAATATAGTTAATTTACTTTTAAGAAGGGACACAGCAATCTGGAGCAGATTGTACTGGTCGTTTAACCCACGAAGGGGAAAAATAAAATTATATCTCCCAAATAAACTTTACTCTCAATTATAACCTCTATGGTCTCTCTCTTCTAGCTCTAAAATTCTATGATTCTAATTATGTTCTCTGTGATTGTGTATCTCAACTTCTCTGTCATAAACAACAGCAACAAAAAAAGACCATGAGGCTTGGGGTAAAGTGGAGATACGAAAATAACCAGTTAACATGACAGCTATAGAAAGTGAGTGAAGGCAGATAATTCTTTTTCCCCTCCCCCCCCGGCTTATGTGACTTTGTGTTGTGTAAGTCCAATCTGAAAGGAGATCCATATCGATGAGTCTATGTTGGCAGAGTCCAAATAAATTATCAACAACAAAGTATTCCACACTGGGTGGATAGATATTTAGGTTACCTAAAACTGTCACAGAATTTGTTTTTTTTTTCGTAATAAAATATTTTTCTATTTGTTATCATAACAACCCTGTGATATAGGCAGTGTGATAATCAGCATAACCTAAATCAGAGGTTCTAAAAAAATCTTTTTTTTCTTTCTCAAAATACCCGAGTAACACAATACTCTGAATCAATACTAGTGCTCGTGATGGCAGTGGTTCTCAACAGGAGGGCTTTTCCATCCTCTCCAGGATGCATATTGGAAATCTGAGGAAGGAGATGGTCTGCTCCACAGTGAATTTGATCTATACCTCACTATAAACCAAAAAAAAAAAAACACTCCTCCCAACATCTTTCAGCTGTAAACTTTTATTTCTAGCTGAATGACACTCTCTGATTATCTAGGAGTCCTATAAGTGTCAGTTGACGGACATCAAGGGAGTCATCAGGATTTCTTTACAACCAGAATGGAGAGGTCAGGAGAGAGGAACACTGGGGGAGTGTCGCTTATCCAGCTAATCTCTGCCTCAAGATGGTTCGGGTGGACACAGAACCATGTGATGGTACTATGGAGGGAACCCTTTTGGAGAACACTGAGGTTAATCAGCTGGGCAAATCATATCTCCCAATTATTTGAACTTGTTTGCTAACCTAATTATGTGGACACCTTTCATTTATGGCAAAGGGAAGAAGAATAACTACATGCCTATCTGTGTGTGGTATGTTTCATACATGATCTTAGACACAACCCCTCCTATCTTTCTTTCAAAGAAAGACCATACTGGCGAAACGTATGTGTGTTAACTCATTTATTTATCAGGTTGGTTGAGTTAGCAGTTAGTTTACACGGGGGTTGGGGGAGGGAGGGGAAGAAAACTGGTAATACCTCCTGAAAGATATAGGATTTGAACAATCTGGAGGATGGGTAGGATGTGACAAGAAGAAATTTATAGTTGGGATATTAGTGCGTTCTAAGCAAAGTGAAGTGATTGTTTTGAAAAGTACACACGGTAATTTGTCTGGCAAAAGAAAGCGAAATGGAGTGGCTAGGATATTAGAGTAAGTGTGGAAGGAGGGAAAATTGGAGTAACAGGCTCCTGCCACGTTACAGAGGGTCTTTAATGCCAGATTAACCATTCTTGAGATAGAAACATTATAGAAAGTTTTTGAGTAGGGGTATGTCACGATTAGATTCATGTTTTAAAAAGCTAATCTTATGGCAATGTATGTAACTAAGATCAATTAGGAGGTTCTTGCTATGCTCCAGGTGGAAGTTTTGAGGGCAGAACTTAGGACACCAGCAGGACCTTATCTGGAGGTAACAAATATAAGAGAAATGGAGATAGAGTAACAAGATTTGAAACTGACTGGATATAAATTTGGGGTATTGTAAACAGAGTCAAGAATGAGTTGAAGTTGGTTGGCTGGCAGGTCTATAGACTATATTTTCCCTGAAATAATATAATAGTGGTTATATTCTCAGTTTTATCCATGAAACACTATTTAGTTCATAATGTGGCTCCTAAATTAGAAAAACATGGTGGGAATGACATTCAGGGATCAATACAAGAGACATGACAGAGTTAATCAACAAAGTTTGCATCAAATTGGGTGTGGGAGACAAGCGAAAGAGAAGATGACTCCAAGGTTTTGAACTGGGTGAATAAAAAGATAGTGATGTTATTCACGGAAACAGCAACGTAGGAGTTTTGGACCTGTGGAATTTGAGTTGGTGGCTGTGTGTCAGAAGATATGGCTCTCCAGCTCTGTGTACATCATTAGTGCCCTCCAAAAGGCCAATGAAGATTTGGGCCTGGAGTTTATAGATAACTGGGTTTTAGAGAGAGATTGATAATCATTTCTGTAGCGGTGATAACTGAAATTGCAGGAATGAATGAAATGCTCCTGTTCAAGAATACGTATAAAAAGAAGAGAGAAGGGGCCAGGAGAGATCTTTGGAGAAAATATGAGAGGTATAGTTGATAAACATTGGGTAGGTTTTGTTATATGCAGAAATCAAAAACTGAAAGTACACCACTGGAACATACAGCTTCTCTGGGATCAAAACATTGCGTGTGTGTGTGTGTGTGTGTGTGTTCAAATATTATATCTTGGTTCCCACTTTTTAAGCCAGGCAGGGCAAAGGTGACAAGATTCGTACATGTTCTCAGTTGTCAATCCCGAGGTAGTGTTTACTTTCAGCTGGGGAATGTTTTCTCTCGTAAAGTTCAAAAAAAGCTAAAGCTCTAGGTCTGTGCACACAAAGTAACTCACCTGGTTTGTAACACGCACGCTTCCCAGTTTGTTTAGCCAGTGACCTCCAATTTGATTCAGAAGGAGTAGTATTCACTGCAGAATGAGAAATGATTCATTTCTGGTTCAACTTTAGCCTTGGGCCTGTTCCTACGTAAAGAATTGCCGGGCAAGCCTGATTATATGCAGCGGGTTAGAGGCTTGAACTTCCAGAAAGTGCTCTCTTAATCATTTCACTCAGGTCCTCAACCTGACAGAGCCAAGAGCCCCAAAGGGAAAATGCCAAAGGCTTATCTGTTTTTGACCGGCATCTTAAGGGATTTTACTGCTCTTGGGGCTTCTGCGGCCTGTTGTGTCCTTTGCCTTGTCCCCTTTCCTTTCTCCCCAGAGTGGGTTGAATGTAAAGACTAATCGATTAAAGGCACGTCCGTTACCATCCTTCCTAACAGAGATTCTGAAACACCTCACTTAATCCTCGCTGCCTTGCTTGGCTCTGACAACCTCTCTATCTTGTTTCTATCTTTTTTTCAGTTTTATTTCCTCTCCCAGACCCCTTCCCACTCTCCCCTCCCTTCTGACAGCCTGTTTAGTACCCTGCGCTCCTGAGTGGAGAGAGGGTTGCTCGGCAGAGTGTCACGCTGTAATGGACACTGGGTCCCACGGGTGCCCACTGCCTGTCCCTGAAAGCTTTTTCATCTTGTCCCTTGTTACCCCAGAGAATAATTACCTCAAAGACCAGTCCCAGTGCCTGGCATTTCAGTTTATCTCATTACCTCCGTTTTTGGCCAAGCCCGCCAGTGGTGCCAGAAATCAAATCAGGGTTGCTGGCAGGATTGCCTGCCTCGCATGTTCAGCCTCTCCACTGCCCGACACTCTAATGTTCCCTGATTGCAAACCCTGTCATCATCTTCTTTGAATTAGCTGCGCCTCCTGAAATGGCATAATGGCTGTGCAGTGCTGGAGTGCTGATGTAGAGTCCTGTTTTAACTGTCTGTCAAAGCCCAGGCTAATGAATTCTATTAGCATATTAGCTTGCCAGCTTTGGGAGCCCAGAAGGAGTTGGGCAGCCAAACGCAGTTGGCAGAGAATAACCGCAATGCTTCAGAGAGCTCCTTAGCAATTGTGACACTGGAGACTCCAGTAATGTAAATGTACAGACATGGGAATGTATGCAAAATTAGAAAGGTTATTTGTTATAATGTACTTGAGCAGGAGAAAATGGGATGAGAGATGACATTTTTTGACTGTGGGGACTACCTCAGGCATTTTAAAGAATAGGATAGCCTTGAGAGTGCCCCAAGGCACTCATAATCTAATCTTACATTCTTTTTGGAAATTAGAATGTATGGAAGCAACGTATTCTTTCCATGTGGCTTAAAAAAAAAAAAAAGATGGCTTGAGTTACTCATCCAACATTAATTTCATTTTAACTGTGATGACCAGTGATTGGCATCATTGCTTTAGTAATTAGTCACCATTCTTTGGACTGATTGTTGAGAGTGAATGATCACTTAATGACCAAGACACCCACTTCTGCACCTGTACATTGAAATTCAGCTCCCCAGGGTAGCAAAATACAGAATCATTAATAACAGAAAAAGTGCATTTTTCTAACAAACAGAGACTTGAAGTGGATATATAGTCATCTTTAATTTTACATTAGTGTTTAGGATAGACTTACTGTAAGTGCTGATACCAGGGTTGCTAGGCAACCAGTGGTGATTGTTATGCCCAATATTCAACTCTTAAAGGTATGCTGAATGGGTGTATTCTTATATTTAGTTTGAGATTAATTTAAAAATGTATAGCTTGGGGCTTCCCTGGTGGCGCAGTGGTTGAGAATCTGCCTGCTAATGCAGGGGACACGGGTTCGAGCCCTGGTCTGGGAGGATCCCGCATGCCGCGGAGCAACTAAACCCGTGAGCCACAACTACTGAGCCTGCGCGTCTGGAGCCTGTGCTCCGCGACAAGAGAGGCCACGATAGTGAGAGGCCCGCACACCGCGATGAAGAGTGGCCCCCGCTTGCCGCAACTAGAGGAAGCCCTCGCACAGAAACGAAGACCCAACACAGCCAAAAATAAATAAATTAATTAATAAATTAATAATTAAAAAAAAAATGTATAGCTTGAAATACATCATGTTAATAAACTTTTAAATATTGCAACATGGTATTAACATTAAATGTATGACAGGCACTGAATTCCAGAAAGGTTTCTTAAAACTGTATTAACTTGTGGTTAGAGCTAAATTATTCCACCCACCAAAATAACTTCTGAAAAAATTAAGAAATTAATTAGCATTATCCTCAAAGACTTGGTGAAAACCTGCATATGTCTGGGTAAAGGATTGCAGACATAGCAAATGTAATTATAAAGGCTATAGCTGGAAGTTCAGCCTTTGGTTGTTTTTCTTTAAGTCTGTTGTCTCTTGTATTAAATATGATCACTTTTCAATCTTTACTGTCAACAGAAGAAATACATGAAGGAGCTTTGACTTACTGCATCGATGGCAGCACTGAAATATTAGTATTTATTTTGGAAAGATAACCCATGATAGTCGAACGTAATGTTTTTTCACTCAAAAGATCATAGCGCTTAAACTTCTTTATGATCTTATTTTAGTTTTCATTCATTTGCTTACTTTTTTGTTGAAGGATTATTCATCTGTTTCTTCTTTCTTAAAAGTAAATACAGTTGGGCCTCTTTTTGTGGAAAATACAGTTTACCTGTTGCTTATTTGACGCTTTGGAAGTTGAGCGAGTGCAATGAAATGAAGTTAAATAGGTCATTTTCTATAGTGGACACTACTTGTTGCTTATTTAATAGCAAATCCTGCCTGTGTCTCCCCACCCTCTTAATTTTTTCTTCAGAACGCTGATTTTGTTCATGTTCCTGGGGGAAGATGGAACCCTCTCCAGCCCCTCAGCAAGGTAGACCTTGATTAGTCCATGGCTGAGCCAGTCACCGTAATTCCAAACCCCTTGACCGCCCTTAGTTTAGGATTGGACACATGATGCAATTCTGGCCAAAGAAATATGACGAAAATATGAGAAAGAGATGTGCCCTCATTTCTCAATCTGTCATTTGGATATTATGTGATCGTGTAATAGTCAAAGCTACTGCACCAAATTATAAGTGTGAAAGAGGCAAACAGGAGTGAAAACCTAAAGATGGCAGATAAAAAAGATGTCACTGTTGAGCCACTGAATTAATCAACCCTGGAAACTTGGACTTCTTGTATGAGATAATACATTTTCCTTATTGTTGAGGCAATAAACTTTCCATTTCTTGGAGCCAAGACATCATGACTGATATTCCCTTCCATTATTTTATTTTCAAGTAGGACTTATACAAAGATAAGTGTATGTGATTTCTCATATGTCTTATTCTCTTAGATCATTAAAATTGCAGACAATGTACAATATTTTTCTTTCCTTCAGTTGACTGGCTCTATATGGCATATGCTTCCACACTTGCCTTCAATGCACCAATCAGATGAACTGAGTGATTGATTGTTCTGTTCATCAATCATTTGTAGGTAAGCCTCTCTGCCAGCCAGCTAGGAACAGCTATAAATACAACACAATCCCTGTAATTAAAGTGTATTCAAAAAGACAAAAGCGTATTTTTTGGTATATGCTAAGAATATATCTTTGACTAGAGAGTGGAGGAGGAAGATGCATAAGGATAAGGAGGGAGAAAAAGACTTAATTTGTATTTTCAGCAATAAAGCCCTATTAGTAATTACATTTTCATAAAAATGCATCTGCTCTCTCAGGGTCAATTTTCCTTTTAAGTGTTTGCAACCAAGGGGAGCAGAGGTCACAGTGGAGCACAGCTAGAAGTTCAGTCATGCAACGTGGTTGCTCATGACCAGAAACAGCAGCACCAGATGGATATGGAGTGATAATCAGAGCTTCAGTTTGAACTAAAACTGCACAAGTAGGGGAGCCCAAACGGATTCATCTCAGTAAATAGCCCCCAGTCAGAGGAGCGATGGATGGATGATGTATAGACTCAGAGGACAGAGGCTTTTATCATTGTTCACTTTTCATTCCAACCACACCAAATTATGTACAGTTGCCAAAATACTAGGCTGTTCCACACTCTGTACCTTTGCACACTCTATGACCTTTACGTGAATTGCCCTCTGTTCCTTGTTTGTTGGCTAAACTTCAATTGTTCTTCAAAGACATCTCAGCCACCAAAACTCCTCTGAGCCCTTTCTGGATCCCTACCCCTAAAAGCATTAATAACCCTGTTTTGCCGCTTGTGTCTTATACAGTATCATGCCTTTCACACTTCGTGGCAATGATTGGTTTCTATGCCTTTCTTCCCCATCACCCCTGGAGCTTCTTTGGGAAGGGACCCATGATTTGTTCCTCTTTGTGTTTTCAGTGCCTAACCCAGTGCCCGGCACATAGTGGGCAACCTTTACACGCTGCCATCCTGGTGTTAAGTCAGAAAGCTTGGTGCAACAATATCATGGAGAATGAAAGAAATTAAGCTTTGTTGTTATATAAATACACGCACTCCCCTTTCACCCAGCGTTGGACTACATTCGCCGGTCTAGGCCTCATCCCAACAAATATGTTGAACTGACTCACTTCAGTGCATATTACTGAATTTATAATTATCTGTGCCTTTTGTTTCTCTCCTTTACTAAGTGCTATCTGGGACTTTTAGGCATTGATAGTGCTTTGTAGTGGAACAAAGAGGAAAGGTGAGACTCAAAAAAGTTATTGTTAGTATGTGAGGGAAAAAAATGAAGTTAAACTTAAGAGCTAATGTGAGAGGTTTTGATTGCCTGTGGGGTTTCATTTTATTCTTTCTCTTTGGCCCTACTAATTGAGATAATAGGCAAGTGAGGTCTGGACCAATATTGGTGGATATGATTGGTTAGGTCGCAAGGAACTTCACTTTATTTTGTTATTCGGGGTTCACAGAATAGGTAACTCAGCTTAACTACTGCCTTCATTCCCATTATTCTTGGGATGACCCCAGTGGAGTCTGTCTTTAGCAGTCTCTTTGGATCTTTGATAAACAGAGCAGTTAAGACAAAGAGCTGTGAAATGAATAAGAGAATATTGATGTCCACTATTTAATTGCCTTTTAAATCTATGGTAAATTTTCCAGTGATTTTAAACTCTGAAAGAATAGCAGACTCATTGATTTCTATAATTCATTTATTTAGGGAATTCTATTATCAACTGAATTTGATTGATGGCTTCATGACAAATAGCTGTGTGCTCAGCATATACCAGCCCTCTGTAAGCTCACTCAGCCATAAACAATGTGCGATATAATTCTTGGGTCCTTTTGCTGAGTCCATACTTTGCTATTTGGGGAACAACTGATTGAGATTCCTTAAGTGAATGAGGTGAAGTGAAACTCTCACTTAGTTCACTTAGTTCATATGAACCCTGAGAATCCTCCAAGTCCTGTTTTGAGATCCTGTGGCATTTTATTCCAAAATGTCAAACTCCCTCTTGTGATCCAGAACACAGCAGAGTCACTTGGACAAAGAAATAGTGGCATCCTGTGTGTGCTGTGGTAGTTGAGTGTGTCTCCAAGACTGTTTTGCTCAGTTATAAGGGATGGTAGGTGGTGATGATATGTCTTCATCAAAAATTGAAGTTGGAACCCTTTAGATTTTTAAGTTTGTTTTTCTTATAAAGGACTTTGATTCACAACTTCTAAATGGATGGAAATCAAGTGCATTTTCTATTTTAGAGAAAATGGGAAGTCATTATATAAAACTTCAGTCTTGAAAACTTGTTTGCCAGTGAGATATTATTGACTCTAAATATTCCTTCCAGATTATATACATGGAAATTTGTGGCGCCTATTTTAAAATACTCTTAATCTCTACTCAGTATTCTGTAATAACCTATATGGGGAAAGAATCTGAAAAAGAATAGATATATGTATATGTATAACTGAATCACTTTGCTGTACACTTGAAACTAACATAACATTGTAAATCAACTATAATCCAATATAAAATAAAAATTAAGAAAATACTCAATGCTTTTCCTGATTAAAGATCAATTAATCTGTATTTTTAAAATTGGAAAATACAAAAATATAAAGAAGGAAATTAAAATTATCAATAGAACCAGTAACCAGAGATCATCATGATTAATATTTTAGCTAATTAGCTGTTGTTACTGAATAATTTTCTTCTTGAATAGCAAGAAGGTAAAGGTTATTAGGCAAGGGTTAATATCGGTTATAATGATGATGAGGCTTTTGTATTTTTGCTATTTACCTGACATCTACCAAATAGCATAGAGATTGAGTCTGGAAGTTGAGTCAGGGACATTGTGGCAAGTTGGACAAGTGTGTGGCTGCACCAGATACCGGACATCCTTTGCCTCTTGTGAGGTAGCAAATGAAACCATCATCACTGTCACTTTCAGGAGACGAACAGGAAGTTTCACTTTAACCTTACTTTTGGCTTTATAGTTTATAAATTCACAAATACAGTTTTTAGCTATCTAAAATAAGATGAACTAATGAATAAGCAGAACTGAAAGAGATTACGAAATTATGCTATCTCCTTAGATATGAAGCATGAAAATATTTGCTCCTGGATTGTGATTATTAGTTGATTTTTTTAGTACAGATTATGATACGATTGGAAAGTATTGCAGTAATTTTAGAGAAAGACCAGATAAACAAGTATCTTGATGGACAGCATTCCTATTGTCATTTTATCTCTATTTTACACTAACTTCCCTGAGTGTAAAATAACAATTCCTGATTATTAGATGACATGAGTTAACCATTTCACACTCAGCTTCTTATTCAGTAAACATGAATCATACAATATCACTCAAGCTTCTGTGATTCTATGCCAACAAGTTTTAACTGTCTGAATCTAATATGATACAATCTGCTCAACTCTCTTACTGATTCTAGATGTTGTTCTCCAGACTTCATTCAGTTTAGTTGTACTGTCACTGAGATGTGGTGACCAGAAAAAGCAGACAGTTTGCTGCCTTAGGCGTAGCTAGTCTTGAAAATGTTTTATTTCTAAAACATTCTTTCCCAGGATTCTTTAGTGTTGTATTTTCTCTTTAGCCGTAGAAGTAAAATAAGCTGATTTTAGGAGGAATGGTTCATAGTTCTTCCCGAACATTTTTCTAGAATTGTAGTGATTGATAAGATCTCACATCTTATACATATATTTCTATATTACTATTTTCTAAAATTAATCTTTTAATACTGGTACACATTAAAGACCATCTATCATTTTTCTTTCTACTTACGCAGACTTGGAAGGTATTTTTCAGCATTTTTTTTTCTCCCTATAAGCTTGGACAGTTCACTACAAATAATGAGTTTCATACTACCTACAAACTTGATTTTTCTGTTTGGCCTTTTTTTTTTTTTTTTTCTTTTATGAGTCTATATAAAATTGGTTCATCAGGAATACCACTATTAGCATTTCATTATCCAACAAAATTACCATTTATCTTTCCCCTTTGCCTTTGTCTCTAGGGTGATTCCCTCTCTGTGAGAAAAGGTTTCATTATAAGTGATAAACCCACTTTGTGTGTGTGTGTGTGTGTGTGTATATCAAATATAAGTGTGAAACTTTGTCAAAGTGTTTTTGAAAGTCTAAATAAATAGTACTCCTTGGTTTCTTTTTGGATATGTGTTTATATATTCCTATGTTCCCTCCTTGACTAATTTAACTTTATTATGGAGATTTTCAAACACAAAAGGAGAAAGAAAAGGATAATAAACCACTTTGTACCCATCTTATCAGTAGTCTGCTTTCTTTCTTCTTACATCTTTTTTTCCTAACTTTTTTCTTCTTGGGTGTTTTAAAGCAGACCCCCAATATTATATAATTTCATTCGTAAATACTCAGTCTGATTTCTAACAGATAAGCACTCAAAAAGAAAACTCAACAAAATTCTGAGAATTTCTTAGTATCTAGTTCAAGTATCCTAAATCATCTAAAAAAAATGCCCCTTGTAGATTATTAGAGAAGACTCTTCCTCAGATAAACCATAACTCCCCCAGGTATTGCATTCTCAGTGTTTATGTAGATGCCATCACCTTATCAAATTTAGAAATCAGGCTGAGAGACTTTTGTTTCCAGAATCTCCTCTGGAGTCCTTCTTATGAACATGAGTCATGCTGGCAACCTGCCATTATTCTTCCACAGTGGCATTAATAAGAACAGGTTATACATTTTGGCCAACACGTACATATTTCACCCTTGAGTTGCTTTGGAAGTCTTGGGTGGATGTCGTCTGGTCCTGGTGATTTATTTACATTTAGTTTGTCACTTAGGTGTAGGAAAGTCCTTTATTTTCCACTATTTGTTTTAATACCTCTGACTTGTCTGCTTTAAAGGAAAATGGAGGTGAGACTCTTTCTATGGCCTTCTCCAGTCAAGAATGAGGCAAATAATTCAATGATTCTCCCTGCCATCCCTTTGTCATCCCTGAGTGACCTTGGCCTTTTCCAGCTGGCTTCCTGACTTTGTTATACTTAAGGGGGTTTGCATTTTTCTTTGAAGTCCCTTGTGAGGTGCTCTGTTGATTTCTTCATGGACCATTTGTTTTTCGTTTGCCTTTGACCTGCTCTATATTCTTTTCTTCAAGAGTAGCAAGTTCTACATTGAAAAATATTTGTATGGCCCTTTTATGTTACCAGCTTGGCATGAGTCTTTTTGTTTACATGCTGTCTGTTTTGATTGGTGCTCACATTTTTCCTGGCCTTCCAACAAGGTGTTTTAACTCAGTCTGTATGGGTACTTGTTTATTTTGAAAACTTTTCGAAATGTGTACCTTTTCTCTTTCCTTCCTTTGCAAGAATTGCAAAACCACAAGATGAAATGTCAAGCGTTCCCTCTCCAGCTTGAACGTCTGGGTCATAGATATTCTGTGTGATTGCTGTTAAAGAGTGGTTCTCCCACAAGATACTTCTGGCTTCATTTCACAATCAACTGCTGAGAATCACGTGACCTGTGTCTGGCTCTGGAAGGTACTTTCTTCTGCAGCCACAGACCTGTCTGGTAGCAACTCTCTTAGGCTGCTATTAAGGCTGGCTTTTCCATTCTTTCATTTAACTGACTGGACAGTGGGGAAAGATAATTGGGAATTTATTCAGAATTTAGAGGGAGCCAATTTGAGATTTACCATTTTATTATTTATGTTTATTATTTAACAACATGGATAATATCTTACAGATAATTAGGATTTGATCTTACATATTGTTTAGATGCTATAGAGCAACAGTGTTCAGTAGAAATGTGCACTACATATGGAACTTAAAGGTTTTTGGAAACCATATTTAAAAAGGTAAAAAGCAACAGGAGAAATTAATATTAATCCTATATTTTTTTAGACCAAATAGCTGAAACATAATTATTTCAACATGTAATCAATATACACATTATTAATGAGATATTTTATAGATTTTATACTAAGTTTTTGAGATCCAGTGTGTACGTTATACTTATAGCACATTTCAGTTTGAGCTAGCCATCTTTCAGGAACTCAATAGCCACATGTGACCATGGCTACCATATTGAATCCTCCTTAGAAAACTCATTTAATGCTCTACAAACCATTCAGAATTTATCCACATATATATTTAGTGTTTTTTCTTTTACTGACACCTGTGGCAGTACATCATTATAACTCCAAAGGAGCCATTTTACCTGACAAGAAGAAAGTTGATGAATATATTTAACTGTATTAGTCTAATGTACTTGGTATAGCTCTTCTAATTAAAATAAGATTATCTTACAACTTATGAAATGAAGATCTGGCATAATAGACTCAGAATGTGATGAAAATGTTTTCATTAAGCGCTAAGATACCCTGCAAGGCATGGCATTTTATCTCAAGTCTCTAATAACATTAATATACCCTTTTAATCTCTGAAGCATTTAAGACTTAATAGGAACTCCTTAAAGAATGACAGAATTGTAAGACTTGCAAGGTTACTTTAACTTGAAAGTACTCATAGTCTTCCATGAATTTGAGTAAGTGTGAATTTTTTCATTGGTGGAAAGTACAAGTAGAGTTGTGTTTACTCTGGGACAAGACTCAGAAGCCACACAGGTGGGTTTGGTGCAGAAGGGAGGAAACTAGGGGTTAATGGTGTTTTCCAGTAATTGTCCTTGGCTTCAGTTCTAGCAGTGTGACTTGGCTGCCATTCCTACTAGGGAATGATGGCTGTGTGTACACAAGTTGGGAACTCAGTACAAGTGATTTGGGGATGTTATTATCACTTTACAAAACAATTTGTGGGAAAACCACAGTTATGAATTCTCTCCCTTCTTTCACGTTATTTATTGTACATGTGTGTATTTATTTGTTGCTTTCCTTTAGTAGATGAGCTATGCACAGATAGTAAATATTAATTGTGTTTTCTGTATTGCTGCAGGTCTCATTTTCCATTCAAATTACAGAAAGCAATATTGGTGGGGGTGTTCCACTGAGTGTTTTATGTAATGTCTCACACCTGATGTTGAAGAGATACAGAAATCATCTGAGGATGAGGAGCACTGGAGTCTGTTCCTTCCTTTACTAGTGGTTAATACCCACTTTGGATGACTCTGTGTTTACTTTCTCTTGTCTTATTTTTACAGCTATACTAATGGAACAGCTTAGAGCTCATTAGGGGAAAGTTGCTACATTAATCCAAGAGACCAGTATAGTAATGCCTTGCTACTTTGGTAAGAAAACGATATATTCTGCAAATGTGTCTTTCTAGACATTATGACACCATTGGCCTGTACTGTTTTGGTCCTGTAACTTTTGTTCTGCAAGAAACAGTTACTGAACAGTCTACATCCCCATGAGAACCTTCACTCTGCTAGATTCAATACAGCTTTTCACAGGACCCGGATGAGTGTCCTGTGATAAAGACACTGACATCTAATTGTATTGAATAAGATAGGAGGGGTGGAGGAGGGGAGTAGAATGAAGCGTGTTGCGTGAGCCACTTACTTGGTGGGTCTCTATGAACATAGAGCCAGCTGCGGGAGTTCAGGCACACCCTTAGAGAGGCAATTAGTACACCTTGGTAGAGTCACCTGACTCTGCATTTTTAACCAGTGCTCCGGCTGAAGTCAGGAACAGAGAGACCTCACTTTGGGAAACATTGCCATGTTCAGCAGAAAGACCCCGAGGCACTCTTCTCCTGACTCCTTGGGTCTAGCAGCTGACTAGCGTGGAGGGTTTTATTTTTTGTCATGCTACCTTTCAACTCCTCTGGTAATTTACCTTGGCTTTCTGAACTATATAGCTACTTGTTCATTTTTTGTCTCTAGTGGAACAAGAATTCACACTTCTTCCAAAGGCCTGTTTACTCAGTATGGAGGCCTTGGCCTCTGACCCTGCTCCTGACCACATCTCTGTCTTACCTTCACCCCCGACCTGAATCCCTGAGTTTCCCTTAACCCTTGGCCATAAACCCTGGTCAGTTGAACCCGCACCTGTCATTCAGTTTAACCAGCTCCGCTTTAGCATTCTTTGCCAGTCCATCATCCTTGAAACCTGCACAGCCTTTGAAAGCCCGTCACCCTCAGGGTGAGCTTGGGTAAAACAGATAGGTCAGTTGTGCTAACTGCAGGCTTTTTAAAAAAGCACCTGGCATTTGAGGCTGTGGAAGAACAAAAAGAGGAAGCGATGCATGGAGATTACAGTGTCTTACATAAACACCTCTGCTGAGAACATAATGAAGGTTAAATTGTGCCTGACACACAGCAAAGGCAACAGGGCTGCAGGTCTTCAGGGAAGTTGTTTGATAACATCTTTCTGAAAGCAACCAAATCTATGGAGTTGGTACCAATAAAAGGATGCTATTAAGGGCTCATTTTCCAAACATTCTAAGCAGAAACCGTTTCTTAAAACAAAAAGGTCCTTTTTTCTCATTTGCCTAGCGTTTAGAACACTTTTCCTCAGCTGTCGCTGGGCTTCACAAGCCTTATTATCAACATGCTCAGAAGCCCAGGCTGAGGGGTGCTCATGCTCATTCTGACCTTTTCTACTTCCCAGAGTTTTCTTTGCTTGTTTGACTTTGTGGCTGGCTGATCTTTTCACTCAGTACAAGCCTCCATGTCAGAAGTAATTCCTTTTGGACTGCGGTATGGCTTGGTGATGTGATTGGGTTCACAAGAATTAGAAGGTTTTTTTGTTTTGTTTTGTTTTGGTATTTATTCAGCCAGGAACTGACTGGTTTAAATTCTGGGTTTACTTCAATTTTTATGATTATTCCAAGGCGTGCACTGGCAGATGTCCTTCGTCAGAATCACCTGGGGGCGCTTACTAAGTATTTAACTTCCCAGATCTCTCCTGGGTCAGCTAAATCTGAATTTATGGGTCTGGAGCTAGCACTTATATCAAAACAACTTCTTTAGATGATTCTCATGCACACAAAAATTGAGATCCATTACTCCAATTGCCAGATCTCCTCATTTTTATAAGTTAAATACCTATAGATATTAAAAAAAAACCCCACAAAGCGGAAGACAATACCATTTAGTGAGCATCCTTTTAGCACAAGTTCACAAGCATATTGTACACATTTAAGCAAATGTACAGTGTTCCCATTTGTGTACCTAATAACTCCTGTTAAACAAAAGCCATTCAGCGCCTGCAGAGATAACGTTTAAGACTTTCTCACTACCACAACTGCTCTTGCCATTATTTGGCAAGAACGTATTAGAGTCTTACAGCTTCTTTCTTATCAGGCAGTCATTCCCTGGCTGAACAAATGTTACTGATAGTGAAAAGATGGGAATCTAATTTAAAAAGAAAATTATACTTCTCTATTTATAATGTCAGAAAGCATCTCCAGGAAGCCTTTCTCCTTGTGGTACCCTGACCAAAGTGTGGTGACAGGGAGTATTACTGAATAAAAAGGAGACAACTGTATAACAGATTTTAAAGCTTAACTCAAGTTTAAAGTCCATAAGTAATTATAAGAAAAGGCCAATTGGGAACTGTTATGAATTATGTACACATGTAGTTTTATGGGGTTTCAAAGTGGCCTGTGCACATTAGGGGTGGATTACAGACCATTTTGATGAATTATCTGAACTTCAGATGGTAGTTTTAGACCCTGCTGAGATAAACCCTGAGTACTTGGTAGGAAGTTATGACGCCAGTGGGTAAGGTAAGTCAGAGGAGAAAGGCTGGGGGCAGAGAGACCTTTGAAAAGACATAGTGGTCTGTGGGGTACTGCCCTTGCTCTTCTCTTCTATATGCTTTTTTAATCATGTAATACTCCCAACCCCCAGCTTATTGGTCAAGGGGAGGATAGCTGACCCACACCAGATCAATTCAATTATCTTTCAAGAGTATGAAGTCTTGGGCTGGGAGACCTGAGAAGGGAAGCTGGTAGCCCAGAGTTGGGTTTAGGGTGGAGCTGAAGAAGGAAGTACAACAAACTCTTGCTGCTGACTCTGCTGGCTCCTGACTTTCTTAGGCTTTTTGTGAAAATTTTGTTTCTGTTGCGTTTATGAAATTCATGGTATTTGACCTTACACAACTGCAGGATCTGGTTAAGCAGTCTCCATAAGGCTGTGAACTGAGCACCCACACCGGGCCCAGGATGCAGAGAAGCTGAAGGGGAAGCTCCAGGGGAAGATGGAGCAGTGGCAGGTCTGGCCACTGCCTCATGTCGATGGGCGATGGGTGAGCCAGCAGACCAGCAGTGGTGTGTGTGCTACACAGTGGTGCTGCTTCATTTCCACAGTTCAACTTGCCTACAGGATTCACAATTCAGATAACTTAGCCTTGAGATTCTGTTCCTTTGGAACCACTCTTGGATTCAAAATCTAAGTTATTTAGTGTTGTGTAATACATTATAATAATACATAATACAATACAAAACTTGGTAGCTGAAAATAAGAAACATTTATGTACTCATAGTTTATGTGGGTCAAGAATCTGGGAGCCACTTAACTGAGAGGTTCTGGTTCAGGGTCTCTCACAAACCTACAATCAAGTATTGGCTGGAGCTGCAGTCATCTGAAGGGTCAACTGGGGAGGATCCACTTCTGAGTCACTCTTGTGGCTATTGGAAGGCCTCCGTTCCTTGTTATGTGGGGCTTTCCACAGGGTAGCTGGCTTTTCCCAGAGACAGTGATCCAAGGATAGATGAGAGAGAGCAAATACCTAAGATAGACGCCACTAAAAAAAATAGTGTAATCTTGTGCCCATCCCATCACTTCTGCCATAGTCTACTTATTAGAAGTTAATAAATCTGGTCAACACTCAAGGGGAGGGGATTATACAAGGGCATAAATACCAGGAGGTGGAGATCATGGGGGCTATTTAAGGCTTCCCACCACAACTTAAATTTATTTTCTTTTTTTCTTATGCTAACTTGAATTGTTTTCTGTTAGGTAAAACCAAGTAAATATTCCCTAATGTCATAGGGTTGTAAGAGTTTGTGATAGTCTAGGCAAGAATTTGGGGTTTTGCAATGATAAGTGTAAGAGACAGACTAATACAAATAAATAATATTTTATACAATAAGAAAATATTATGAAGTTGGAATTGATCATATTGCCAATACTGGGTACTGGTTTAGAGTTAGAAAACTGGGTTTGCCTTTTGGTCATTGTGTTCACCAGATACATGACCTGGAGCAAGTTCTAAAGCAATTTAAGTCATAGTTTCCCCACCTATACAAGAAAACCTACCTCTTGGGATTGTTAAGAGGATTCTATGTGTGTGCATCAGAGGGTCCCAGCAGGGAATAGCTGGCCCACCCAAGTCAAGTGATTAAGAAGAATTTAATAAAGGGAATGTTCACAAAGGTATAGACAGGGTTAAGGAAAGGAACAAGGGATGGTGAAACAGAGCAGTCACCACCAACAGGCCTGAAGGGGCAAGGGGAGGAATCTGTAGCTATAGGAGATGGTTGCTGGTTAAGGTTTTCCGTGGAGGAACACAGCCAGTCTGCTGTGACAAGGCAGACAGGGAATAATACCCTGATCTCATTTTTCTCCCTGCCACCGATCTGCTGCCAGTGACTTGTACATGTAAGCTCAACCCGTCCAGAAGTCAAAAGACAAGGGAGTCTAAAGATGAAGTCCAGAGTGGTCAGCCTCCCAGGGCACAGAGAAGGGCACAGAAAAGGGTGAGGACACATACAGAGTGGCTCTGAGGGACAAATAGAAATTATTCAGCAATAAGTGCTTAACACCAATTATGTCAAAAACTAAGTGCCCAATTAATGTTAACTATAATTATCATTATTATTGCCTGCTAATGGGATACATGAATGGAGACAAGCTGGGTAGAAAGTGTGTGGGGGGAGGGTAGAGAGACTTCAAAGAAACCTCATTTTTCTACCCATGAAGATGAGGTCTGGCTATCCCAGCATCAGGAATTCAGGCACAGTGGAGTTTATTGAATTGTTTAGCATCATTTACTTAGGTCAAGCTAGGAGAAAAATCTCGTTCATTACAATACTCTATCCACTGGCCCATTAAGAGGAGTTCTCCTCTTCATTTTCTAATCATTTTGGAATAAGCCAAGCTTCCTATATGACATCTTCTAGCGACTCCTGAGCTAAACTCCCACCTTTGGGAGTCAGCCTTGCTAGGCACGTGGCCCCAGCAAAGCTCTGCTCGCCAGCTTTCCTCCCAGCCAGCTGCCTGCCTCACTCAGTTCAAATAGCTGTGAAAGGGGCCACTCCCACGTAATTCAGCGCAGAGTATTCTGGGGTTTTCTAAGCAGCAGGTTGGCAACCAACAACAGATGGAGAAGCTGTGTAATACTGGCTGCAAGGAGAGGTAGGCAATGAGGCAAGGAGCCAAGTGGGCAGCCTGGGAGATGGAGGGCCAAAAAGCAGAGAGAGCTCTTGTTGCCAAAATGGAATGACTCCTATGAAGTTGCAGACTTCACAGTCCCACACTCCTCTTCTCCTTCTCTTCCCCACAGCCCAGCTCCAAAATTCAGCAAACCTCACTGACCAATTTTTCTTGGGTAGTAATGTGCCATCTCTGCCCCCCGAGTCTGATTTTCCCCTCTAAGGCTGTACTTCAACAACTCTATTGTGACTTTAAGGAAGAAATCAACATGGTGCAGATGGTAGTTCAAACATATTTATTTCTGTGTCATCTGCTCTGAATATAAATATCAATTCAGTAACTTCACTGTTGTAAGTGATAAGCTGAAACATCATCAGTTGTTTCTTAGTTAAACGACAGTAACAAAATGAAAATCACCATTAAAAAGGCTATATTTGCATATTTTTATGCTGTCAAAGAACATGGCACTAATGTAGCATGAGGAGAATTCTTAAACAGAAACATTACAGTTTTCAAAATCTAAGGAGGATCAAAAAATAAATGCTGAAACTTCATTTATAAAAAGAAACAGGGAACAGTTATTCCACTGGCAGAATAACAAAAGCACTTTCTAGTGACATTTTTAATAGTATATTAATTCAAAATTGTAATTTTGAGAAGGAGTGATTCTATCTACATAAACACTAAATGCATTCTAAATGCTTGGTATTATCATAATGACTAGAAATTAAATTAATAATGCTAAGATAGTTAAAATCTGACGTAACCTTCTTGAATCTTTTCTATTTACATGAATTATTTCTCATTCTTATTGAACTTTCGTCCTGAACTTCATTTATTGTTTTAATTTTTCAAAGATCTAAACGATTCTTCAATTTTGGGAATGTTTCACTTTTGAAAATTACCTTCAAAAGGAATTTATAGTAATTTTGAACCCACCAAGCATTTTAATAGCTGAAGGCCCTGATTATCAAACACATATTCCGTGCACGCATATAATCATGATGTTGCCGGTAATTGTCTTGCTACGCTGCTGTATTTTCCTGTATTTTCTAACCAAGATGGCTGAACTAAATAGATACCATTTCAATGCTGAATGAAGAGAGAGGGAAGGCTGTGTTTTCAATCTAAGTTATAACATCTGACCAGTGTTTCATAAAATTAAGACATCCATAAGTCAGAGGAAAGGTTTCTAATCCCATCCTGACGAAGAAGACTTTAAAAGTACTACACAAGGTTTTGGTAAAGAGATTCCTTAGGGAGAGTTCTTCGTTTCTTTTCTTCCCTTTCAGGTATTCATCAGGATGGTCAGCAAATCTAACCCTGCTGATTGTAGTGCCTTTAATGAGACACAGGGCAGCAGGCAGTGTTGGTTTCAACAGGTATGTACTATCTAGGGCTTCACAGACTCAAAGTCAAACTTAGAGTTTGGTTGTCTGATGTATGAGTATCTAGGGTAATTCACAGAGAGTGGATATTTTCCCCAGGAAGTGTAAACACGACGCAGAACCTTAAGCGGTACGCCTTGCCCCGCCTCCTCACCATTTGGTAAGCTTTTGTTTTTATTGAACAAATTCTCAGATCTCTTTGTTTCCTAGACTATATTTTACACACCTTAAAAAGTGATTAGGACATGCGACTGATTCTGAAACAGCATAAAACCAGGCAGATTGTGCTTCTACCAGGATTCAACTTCCCTGCCAAAACAGCCTGCTGCCAAAATGCCACTGTGATGTAGTCTTTGGCCACAATAGCTGAGGCCGTCACAGCACCCAGACAAGACTTTTCAGAGGCTGTGCAAGATAACCACCTTCTCAAAGCTGGTATTTGTGCTCTCAAACTTGGGTTCTCATCACCCTTTCCCCCAGATCTCCCCAAGCCCAAGTCTCAAGAATGGTACCAAGAACGGAAAAAACACGGCAATGCTAAACTGTAAATTTCCACAATTAATTAGAAATCATATATTCTGAGTGTTTCATTGTTTTTCAACTGGAAAACTATAGTGATGTTTGTTTTAAAAAAAAAGGAATCAGTGTGCATTATTCATAGGTAGTTTGGCTTCATGGATCTCCTTGCAGTTTGTTTTTAGAGCAAGTCTCTACTTAGAGATTAAAAGTACATTGCTAACATTTTGCCTTGGTTTCCATGTACTCAGTGCTGAGGTCCTTGCAGTTGGTAAATCCCTTTATAGTTAGCTAAGGCTGTCCTTGCACTGAATTTGTAGCTCCTAATATAGTTCTGTCCCCACAGTCTCTTCTTGGAATAGTTTGTTAGACCTAGGACAGATCTGAATGGACCCAGTTCAGGTAACAAATACAACACAATTAAATCTCCTTGGACCTCCAGTTTACTTTTCTTATACCAAGGAGGGAAAAAGTAATCAAATTTTAATAATAAATGTGCAAACACATAATAATAATATATGCAATTAAGAAGAGTTTAATCTCCAATAGTATCTTATAGATTTTTCTCTCTGGCACATCTTGGGTCTGATAGATTCAGTGCGTTCTGCCTACTAATCATTTTTATTAACCATTAACTAAGCAGGTTCTTTTCATTTGAAATTTTAAAACAGGCAGGGATTACAATATAGATCCTTAGAATTAGGTCATTTCAAATGGTTTTTCCTCTCCTCACTCTCAACTTTTCCATATGACAAAGCTTGGCAGGTGAAATCCAAAGGTACTCGCTTTCCTCACCAGAAAGGGCTCTCTATTTGCCTTTGCTGGTGGTAATTTGTTCGGAATACATCTCTTTCATTTATAGCTGACCTCATGGAAAGCAGGGTTCATTTTACAGTTTCTACCTCGGTAGCTTTGGAAGTACTGTTCTTAGGTAGCTAACATTTTTCTTTTTTACTTGCGTACCTTCACATGAATGGCTAATGATAGAATTGGGACCTGTGTCTTGAACAAATGAAATCAGACGAGGTGCCCCTTGTTCCTTTATTCCTGCCTAGATTTGTGTTTGAGTTTTATCTTACATATCAGTTCACCTTTTGACTATTTTGATCTCTGCCATGCAGAGCCGCTTAAAAACTTTACCTCCTTTGAGAAAGGTCATAAATAAGTGATATGAATAAGAAATAAGACAAGGACATGGTTCCGTCCTGACTATCCAAAGGGTATATATATGCCACCTCGAGATTCCAATTATTAGCATTTACTTATTTTCCTAAGTGAGCTTTATTATGCACCTTTATTTGGCAGTCAAGGTGGCCGCAGTGTTGTCCCCCTCATGCTGCTTTGTACTAGGTATTGAGAGGACAGAATGAGAGACAGGGAAAGCGAACAGCTTTACAAATGAATCTTAGAGTTCAAGTGTCTTTCAGAAGCAACAAATCATTTTTAATCCGACAGCTCCTAATTAAATTGATTGTGAGATAAAATGCACCCAATAAGTGTCAGACTCACATGAGTTAAAAAGCCTGGTGGCGTGTGAAAGGCATTTAATGCTCCTAAACCTTCCTGAAAATGGATGTCCTTGAAAGCTCTCCTAGCAATGAGTTACAGATCTCAGCTGGGGGGCTGCTGACGTGTTGTAATGACTACAGTTTATAGCACACCAGCTCCATACTACCCTTTGCCCCAGCAGGGTGCTGCCTGGAAGCTGGTATGGCTTATGGAAGGTTAGAAGGGAAAAAGGGAAAAGGAAAAAAAAGACTCCAAGGCCCTCTTAGCAGCCTCTGTACTATCAACTTAGACTTTTGGGGCCTCTTTCAGAGCCTAGTAACTTTCAAACTGAACATGTCTTATTCAGCTTCTACTGATTTATGCCATAGCAGCATAGTTATGTTTCTGACTTACATAGCCAGTTATTTCAGGTAGGTTGGCCCAAGCTCAGAGAAGCCTTTAATTTCATTCATTCATTCATTTGTTCAACAAGTATTAATTGAGCATCTACAATGTTCTAAGAACTGTACTAAGCACTGGGGTCATACGAACAAGACAGGCTTCTTGATCTCATGAAGCCCAACATTCCTTGGGGTTAGAGGGACCAGAGATTTAAAAGAGATAGAAAACCAAGTAAACATACACATGAACAAGATAATATCTGATACAATATCATTTATAAAAATCTGAAATTATCTTGTTTAATTCTTTCCTGTGGCACCTATAACTCTAAGCAGAAAGAGCTGTGTGGCTAGCTGAGGTCCCTAAAATTGGAAGAGAGAAGAGGAGAGGAGAAAGGAGAGAAAGGTAGGAACACAAAGACAGCATCCTTATATTGAAACAGGTGTTCTGGTGTGGTTCATAAGTTGTCTCTGAGTATAATTTCAATAGCAAAAAATCAGAATAATTGGAACAATGGCAGCATTATTGAAACAAGCGTTTGGCCAGCAGGTAAATTTGAATGATGCAAGACTTCTGACATGATAGTACTATAAAACAAAAAGTAATGGAAACAGCATGCTCTCGTGGAGCAGAATGGATTTTGGTTTGATCTGGGTTCAGATTGTGACTGTGGCTCTTCCTGGCTCTGTGACCTTGGCCAAGATATTAACAACTTTGCAGTTGTTACTTTACAGTTACTTCGTCATAAAAATGGTGCAGTAATATTATGTTTCAGAGGCTCCTTGTAATACATAAGTAAAATAGTATTCATAAAGTGCCCAAAACAATTCCTCTCCTATAAAAGATGAGTAACACATCAATAAAGCAGGTTTTGTTTCTATACTTAGTCATAAATTGTAATTTTATGTATGTCATACATTATCACAATCAATAAATCATAGTACCAATTCTTAAAAGGCCTCAGACATAGCTAGAAAAAAAAGTCTTTTAAGGACAGTTTCATTCCATTACTATCAGGTCAAACAAAGGGTTTTGGCTGAAATGGAAGGAGTTTTGATTTTGTGTATTCAGCATCAAATCTGGCATGGTGTTCCTGTGAGTATGGCCACTGTTCAAGTCATAGCTTTTGAGGATTTTTCATACTGTGAAACAACAACTCAATGCAGGATCAGAGGATGGAAAATTCAAGGTTGATTCATGCATTTTAAAGTGAGAATGTCTTATAGCATCAGGCACAATGTGAAGCAGCCAGTGCCAGGGAGATGGTGACACAAGAGAACAGAAAGACCTTCATTTCAAAGAAGGGAAAAAAAATCAACAACTTAATCACTCTAAAGCCTCAGATCCTGACAGAAATATTTGCACTGATGGAAAGAAGGAAACAAAACACAGATGACTGGACCAATTTTCCCCCCAAATTACTAGTGGCTGTATACTATCTCTAGCCTCTCCAAGGATGTCTTTGAAAATCTCCCCCACAGAAGCCCTTCTGGATTCCAGGACTTGAAGAAGTTCTCACTGCTTTATATTTTGTTGCAGAATAAACAAGGAAGGATTATGAAGTAAAATAATTTTGTACAGTGTACCATGAGATCTCACATATTAAATGTAATTTTTGGTTAATGAGCCTCTTATACAAGTCCTTGGTATGCTACAGGTATCCAGTTTATTATGCATAGTGTTTAAAGGTATTGCTAAAGAAATTAACTCAGGCCCTGAATTAGGAATGTGTTTCTCTGTTTTTCAGTTTTCTGAAAATAAGGACCAATTTGCCTAATTTCAGTTTACAGTCCTTTCCTGGCAAATGCCATCTGCTCTGACTATAAGATCTTGCTCTTCCATGCGTTTTCTTAGGAGCTCGCAGGTTATCTTGTCTCTCTTTTTCACTTCAAATCCCTTTCTTATGGTATCCGGTCCTTTGTGTACCAGGTGAAAAGAGAGTTGACAAGGTGGCAAAAGGAAATTGCCATCTTTTGTGGTCAGGCAGTGCGGTGAGCATTTGGCCCCTTGAGGTATTTTTGTGCAGCTTTTCAGAGAAGCATTGCCTCGTCTTCACTGAACTGATAACGATGAAACTTCAATCCCTGTTGCCTTCAATCATTTTCTTACTGTGCCAGCTCAATGACTTGTCTTCTATTCTAGTTTTCTGGTACCGGGTCTGGCAGAGACTGGGGAAAAAAAATGCTTTTGGTGTGGGTTGCACTGAACTTCACTTTTAATTCCCCGTTAACGTGCAATCTGAAGTCTTATTCAGAGAAAAATTGTGTTCATGTTTGTGGCAAAAAGGAATGCAGAAAAGTGACAGATGTAAGATGAGAGAAGAGGCAGCCTTTAATCATTTTGTTGTCAAAGCAGCTTTGGATCGCCCTTTGAAGAAAACGTTTTCCTCGCCGCTTCTGGAAAACTAGAGACTCGTTCTCTTGCCCTTTGCAGATTCCTTACCCAGACGGTTTAAATTCCACACTGGATACAAAACTTCTAAACCCTAGCTCCTTGCTACAGAGCACTCCAGTTTATACATTCACATTGTGGAAGAATTGGATCTCTGCTCTAACTGGATCGAGACTCTGGTGACTCAGTTTACACATAATCCTCACAGACAGAAAGACAACGTTTGGTAAACCCCAGTGACGAAGGGACTTGTCTTCATTTGCGATTGGGCCAGTCATATTTCACGGAGAGGCTAAGAGTTAAAGCATACAATGTTTACAAAGTAAAAGCCTTTTCTTCCTAATCCCTGCATGACTATAATTAAGCAGGAGAGTTAATTTTATGTAAATCATGCATTACTGTAATTGGGCACAAGTGAACATTCGTGTACATCTTATTTAAAAGAGAAATATCATGTTATTATGCGGATGCTGGTGCAGTGAAGTCTCAGCCCTCTGGGGGGATGTCGGCAACCTCACCGGCTGTTCACCAGACTTTGGTCTGTGAGCTTAATTACACGTCGCTGGCTCTGCTCGTGCTGTCCAGTGAAGAACGGATCCACGTGCCTTCAGAAGAGCTGAGAGGTGGGGCTTCCCTGGGGCTTCCCTTCCAGATTCTTCCCTAACCTCCACTTCTAGAGCAGTCATTTTTCTCTTTCTACTCATCCTTTCACACCTAAACAATGCTCTCCAGTGGTTTGCTCCGCTTGGCAGTTCCGACCCATATTTTCCCAGGCAGACCACAGATGGATTTGTCTTCTGTAAGCAGGGGCTGGTCTGCTTCCCTCCTCAGCACGTCTTTTCTAAGGTTGCTCAGGGCTTTATGACCCCAGATCAGATAGTATCCAGCAGCCTGCATGTGTGATGGCCACAGCGCCTCCACGGCCCCGACAAGGAGGGGTAGCCGCTGGGTGAACTGTTCCTTTGTTCTCTATCTAGAGAGCAGATCCAGAGCTTTGGGACAAGGTTGTCCGGCAGAATATAAAGAATCTGATCTGCATATCTTGAGATCAAGAATTGTGAGGAAGAAAATATGCACATGACAAAACTTTTATTTTGAACACATTCTCCTCCTCACCCGGAGGCCTGAACAGTCATCTTTGGAGTAGTGCCTTGGCCTCGTTCTGCCCAGATTGCCAAGCCAGCTGCTGGCCTCCCAACCCCGTACACGCAGCAGGTTGGTCTTTTGAGACTTCAGGGCAAGAGGCCTTCCCAGGAGCACCACCTTCCTGCCCGCTGCTTACTTGCTGCCATCCCATATGCCTGCAATCCTGCTTAAATGCTTTAGACGTGCTCCTGTCTGAAGGACTATTTGAACGAACCATCTCTCAAATTCCTCTTCCCATAATTGCCCCCCTCCTCCCAATCCAGTTGTTGGCTGTGTCCCTCCCTCTCACCTTCCCCCAGCCTTTGATTCCTCTCTCAGCTCTTTCTTGCTCCTTTTCTTCTTCCCCTTCCCCCATATCGTTATTTCTCACTCTGAGGGTGTCTTACTTGAAATGCCGTTGGTCCAGAGGTTATGGATGTGAACAGATGAGGTAACTTCTAGCTAAGAATTTTTTTCAAGTAATTAGTTAGGAGGTAAGTGTGTTCCCTAGTGGCCACAACATTTTCTCTTTGTCTTTGTTCTTGTGAAGAGACCCCTTGACATAACACATAGTAGAGCCTGTTAGAAGAATAGACTGCCTTTACTGGACTAGTTCATCCAGTACAATTCAGTGCTCTTTTATAGTAGCTAACTTCAGCTCACTTGATGGGTGGCACCGATTATATCCTTTAAGTGATATAATATTCTTATATTATCTTTAATTATTCAGTTTTATCTTGTGCTCAAGTTTGAAAGTTGGTTCAAGTACCTTTCAGTATAATCAGGGTATCTATTTTTTAATAAAAGTAATAATAAGTACATACCTTAATTATTGTTATTTAATGTTAGACTACTTATACTAACTGCTGGTTGTGAACCAAATGTATTGCCTCAATTAATGCCAGGGAGCAGCGTTTTACTCGCAACATACAAGGCAGGGAAGAAGAGCCCAGTTTGGGAAACAGCTCAGCTCAGAGGTTAGCACCCTCATGAGCTGAGTTTAACTGAAATGTGAACTGTTGTAGGAATGGCAGCTTTGGCATGACCACCTTGAAGCTAAAAGATGGTGAAATGGTCAAACCCTTCTCTAGACTAGGAATCAGAGAGAGGCTTCCACAGAGTGAAAAGAGAACCAAAACTTCCTCATGGTGAGTGGAGGGTAAAGCTGCTCTAGCACCTCTAGATCTCAGTAGATCCAAGTTAGGCCCAGGGACAATTAAGGAGAAGCTCTGTCGATGAGGCTTTATGGGTACACCTTGGACAGTTGCAGACTACGAGACTGAGAATAGCTTGCCAGTAGTATGAGAGCACTGAGACAGCAAGGGTAAGTAGTATGGGAGATGGTGGGAAATTAGTGTTATGGGGGGAAAGAAAGATAAACGTGCAAATGGATGGCTTAGAGATCCTCATCTAAACTTTTCGAAGGCCTCACTGATTCTCAGCTGAGAGAGATTGAAACTTACTCAAGAACCACACCGTATATGTGTGTAGTTTGATAAATCGTGCTTAAATGACTGTGAAACTCTGTAGCTTATTCTTTAGTGAGCATTCAGTTTATTAAAAAATGTTTTATTGTCTTATAAAAACCTCAACCCATACTCACAGAAATTATCTGAAATGACATACATAAACACCATGGTGTTTATCTTTTGTTGGTGGGATTAATTTCTGTGTTTGACTTACCTATATTTTCTAATTTTGCTAGTTAACCAAGTGCTATTCATGTAACATATTTCTTAATAATTTGTTGTACTGTGGTGACAATTTGGGTCATTACTCTCTGCTTTGTTTTCATAGCCTGGCTCATAAAAAGGCCTTTGTTTTCAAGGACTAAGTCCATGGATTGTGGCAGAGAAGGGCTTTAACAGAGGATGGAGGCTTCATGAGGTGAAGGAAAAAGGAGGTTAGGATCTTGAGAAGGGGAGGAAGCCCGACAAGGGGAGACACCCACAGGGAGGAAGGGCACAGACCCCTCTCCAAGTGTGCCCTGCAGAAGGGGTTGACTGCTTGACTGGATGGGTCCTGAGAACCGCTGCCTCCGGAGGCCACTATGGCTAAGCCTTGTGTAGAGGGTGTGCCTCTGTTGGATCAGGAAGACTGGCAGGTACGGCAATGGCAATGGGACCACTAGGAATAGAGGACCAGGACTGCTCCTGTCCTCTCTCCCCCTCTCTCCCATAATCCCTGATTTTGGGCTCTCATTAACTCTGAATTAGGTTCTTGTGCTGGATTGAATTTGGTTACATTTCCAAAGTAAGTGGACTAGTAACGTAGATTTTTGTCCAGAGTGAGGCTGGAAGGAGGCCTGACTCTGACCAGGTGGGCTGCACATCATCCCCGCCTTCCTGATGTTGATTTCAAAGGGCCTTACTCATTTGCATATTCAGGCATTAGTTATAAAAACCAATACCATTACCTTATATAATCCTTCATCCTTCATATAATATGGATGTTCATATAAAGATATCAGTTAATTCAATGAAAAGGTTTTTGTGACTGATATCCAGATGATTAATTATGTAAGTGAAATGTCTACTACATATAAAGATATCAGTTAATTCAATGAAAAGGTTTTTGTGATTGATATCCAGATGATTAATTATGTAAGTGAAATGTCTACTGTTACTAGGAACAGAAACAGCTGGTTCAGGTGCTGCATGACTTTGGAAAAGGGAAGTAGCATCTGAAGATAAACATTAGTAGAGAGTCTAACGTGACTTTGAGATAATCTCTGTCATATTTCAATAGTCTATACTGACTTTTCCTCAAGGATTCATGAAAGTAAAGAATTTGGCCTTGCAAAGTCACTGCAATATTGACTCACTCATCTTGTGCCTGGAAACACACGAGAGGTTTAACGCTATGTGCTTTATCAGGATACACCTCTTTTAAAATGAAAGAATGATCACTCCTCTTGTTCAGACACGATGCCAGTGGACCCATTTGAAAAAAGAAATAATAGGAGCGGTATTTTTTTCTTAACTTATATTGTCTTATTTTCCCAGAAACAGCTCTCTTGTCCCCGAAGAGACAAGAAACGCTCCTTTGAGTGAGCATGACTGCGTGGTTCCTTCTAACTCTAACCATATGACTCCCATTATGCTTTATTTAACTGATGACATATCGTTCCTTCTTCTTAATTACTTTTACAACAAATATTTATTGTATTCCTAAAAAATAATTTCCACATATGGAAAGGTCACTCTGTGCATGTCCTTGTTCTAATCAGAACATGGATTGTCTTGCTTATCTCTCATAACAGTCATATTGAGTGTGGGAAGCATTTTTCTCTTGATTTTTAAATACGAGGCATAAAGAAATTAGGCAATTTGCCCAAGGTTAAGTAGTTAGTCAAGTGGAGCTTAGACTGGGATCCATTTCTGTCTGGCTTCAGAGGCCAAGTTTTAAGTACTACACTCTCCTTGGAGGGACCCAGTCCCCACCAAACCCAGTCACCCTGAATCACCTCATTCTATTTTTAAGTTTTTGAATAGAGCTGAAAACTTTCTAGTTTTTGTTGTTGTTGTCTATTGTTTGGTTAATCCTCACCTCCACTTCTTTTGCTAGGATGTGAGCCTGAGAGTAGAGATCGCTCCACTTCATTGCTGCATAACAGCACCTAGAATCATGTCTGGTATGACATAGGCACCCAATAAATGTTTATTGAATAAATGGAAACAATTGGCAAGGCACTGATTTTCTGCCTTCTTGCTCCCAGACTAAGGGAAAGACAGACTTGCATGGACAATTAAGGAATAACATGGAAAGTACCATAACAGGATTAGGAAGACAGCCAAGGGGGTCAAGGAGGCCTCACTGATAAGCTATTACTTGCTCTGTGTATTATGGAGAGAAGAAGGGCATGAAGAGAGTAGGAAAAGTAGATAAAATCTCAGAAGCAAGAAGTCAGGGTTTGTGTGGACAATGATGACGTCATCCTGTGTGTCTCACATCCTGTGAAGAAGCACATTACTCAGCCTGGAGATTCCTCCTGGAGGGTCCCCAAGCACTCTGAACCGAACGTTATCGTAGCCTTTGTTACATTCTTTATAATTTACTATTTACTTCCCAGTCTCGCCAATGGGGCTGTGAGATTTTGATGCAAGGACCAGGATGATCTCATCCGTTTCAGGCAGGGACTCTGCCTTATTTATCCTTGTCTTATAGCTTAGTATGGTGCTGGTAATTGGTGGCCCTCAGTACATGTATAATGTATAATAAATGGATAATGAATAAATGAGTGATGAATGAACGAATGAGTGAATGACATGGCTTAATAGCAGTTTATTTAAAAAGAGTTTTGAATTTAAGTTGAGCAGCAAAAATAGCTAATGTGGTCTTAGGTAGTAATAATAAAAGTATAGTGCCTGATTTCTGAATATCTAGAATCTTGGAATTACAGAGATTAGAAGTGATGAGGAAATTGAGACCTGAGATGTGAGATGACTTGCTCATGGTTCCACGCCAAATTTGTGATCAAAGTAGGACTTGAATTTGGAGATCATGGCTCTCAGTTAAATTTGCTTTCTGCAAGTTCTACTATATTCTGTGCTTGTCAGACCACAACTGTAGCACACGGTGCAATTATGAGCTCTACACTTAAGATATATAGTGACAAAGTAGAGTCTGTCCAAGGAAGGATGATGCAGATGTTAGGGGAAAGTGGAAACCATATCACATGAATATCAGTTGAAGACATTAAGGATATTTCACCTGGAGAAGAAAATACTTGCAAAGGGTGAGAAAATACTTGCACAAGTGAGTGGGAAAACATAGTATCTGTCCTAATATTTTTAAACATGTAAGTCATTATTCCTTTGCTCCAGAGAGGAAAAATAGAAGCCATGGGTAGAAACCATAGAGAAGTAAATTTCAACTCAATATGAAAAAGAAATGGTCTCAAAATTAGAATTGACGAAGAATAAAATCCCAAGTGATAGATATATGTAAGTAGAGGGTAGATGATTATGTTAGGACAAGATTGTGAGTTCCTTTAGAGTAGAGGTCATGTTTTAGTTGTGTTTCCCTAGGACCTTGAATAGTGGCTGGCACATAGTATGTACTCACTTAAGATTTGTTATGCATCTTTTTAAAAGAAATTTTTATTGGACTATAGTTGCTTTACAATGTTGTGTTAGTTTCTACTGTACAGCAAAGATTTGTTATGCATCTTTTAAAAGGGATTCTTTCATGGGTTGGGTGAGCATAGAGGTGAATAGGAATGTACTGTATTATTAACTCCAAGGACTTTTCCAACACTTAGGTTTATGATCCTTTGATAAAAATTCACACAAAGTAATATATCAATATTTAATGAAGCAAGTCATTTCCTACTCTTACAAGTAAAAGTCAGTGGAATTGTTGTTTCCTTCTAACTCTACTAAGCCCTGTCATGTTGTATTTTTGTTCTTCCTTTAGGAGAAGGCAAGGTTTGTTTGCCACGACTCCTGTCTTACACAAAGGAGATCAGGGCTAGTTACATCTCTGCACCTGGTAATCAAACTAAAATTCCATGTGGAAGTTTAAATAGTGTGTGTTTGTACAAGTAGCCTACGACCAATTTATGGAAACACTTGAGTGACGGTTATGCTTATAGATTCACACTTTTCAAAGTGATGACTAACCTAGAAAACCAGATTTTTCACAGAGTCCTAAATACTATTTAGATTGTCACCTTTTAAAAAATGTCTTAACAAATATCTTAAATATCACTTCAGGAAACTTATTTTTCACTGAATATTTTCTATTCAGAAAGTGTTGGTTTGACATTTGTCCTTTTTTTTTTTTTGTGGACACAGAAGTGTCATTCCTTTCAGTACGTGCAGAGGACATTTGAAGGAGACAAAGAAAGTTTTATTTAGATTTACTCTGTTAGCCACAGAAAGCTATGAAGGACTAAATGATAATAAGGCAATTATTTGATTTGTTACTTTCATCTTATTCTTTGAGAATTTTTACAGTTTATTTTTTTCCAAAGTGGTCATACATATTTGTGTGCTCAGAAATCTATATCGATTTCCCACCAAGGTCTTTCATATGCTATGGGATTAATTTTCGTTCTTATCATATATATAAAGCACATTTCATGAAATATTATCACCTTAGTTCCATTTCAAATAATGGTGCTGCGTTAGCCATGAAGTTATTCATGAGGTATTTGGTTGTGATTCTAATTTCTTTTTAAAGAACCATATACTGTAAATATAGCAAGGTGCTTCTGAGAATTCATGATTTGGTGTTACACATTTAATGATGTTATTAGAATTTCTTCCTAGTTGTTAATTCCACTCACCTAAATGGAATAGATTTTGTGCTCTGTGTATTCCTAATACATAGCTTGTTTAGGACCTTTCAGATATATGCACTTAACTGGGAGATTCTAAGATGTTTCCCAAATAAAAACCAATATCTTCTTTCCCTCTCCTTTATGAGTTATAAAGCACTTTCCCTCCCCCTCTTCTTTGATTTAATTTATATGCCAGAGATTTTTCTGCTCTGGGGATGAAAATGGAAGACCAGGGAAGAAAGCTGATAAAATAGAGATGATTCAAAGATCTGAAATATTTTTTCCTCACTCGATAGAAAGTAAACTATTTTTTCTCTTTTCCAATAACCATCATTTCCCTTGATCTTGGAATCACTTAAAACCTAGCCACTGAGTCCTGTATAAACTAATGCTCTGTCTCAAGATGTGGAGAAAGATAAAATACTGGTACTTGTACAGATTGTACTAGCTTGATTATATTTACAGTTAGGAGATACCGCAAATTTAAGAACGCCAAATTTTTTCTCATCACTGAGTATTTATTATATATAACAAATACATGGGAAAGAAAAAACTATATTGTGTGATATAAATAGTTTATTTACATTACAGAAAAAACATCAAGACAATGTATACTATTTCAAATATATCCATACATAATCAAATATAGCTGTAGTACATGTTTTCATTGGTGTAGATTACCACAAATGCAAGGCAACATGTGTAGATCTCATCTTATTCTTTTGTCTATAATACTGTATTGTGTAGTCCAAGCTCTTGGTAGTCCGGCCACTGTGCAACATGCTCCCTTTAGATTAACCTCGTGGACGCTCTTGTTGTGTTGTCTGAACTGTAGTGCCCTGTATTTTGCTTCTGTCTGTGAATTCTGTTGCTTCTGGGGCATTTCCTAGAAGGTTGGAAAGTTTACAGATCTTAGTCCAGTGCTATTACCTAAAGTCTGGTCCCACAATCACAGAGTGAAGTTGTGGATTAAGCAAATTATTAAAATATTTCAGACGAAAGAATTTATTATTAGCAGAAGCTGGAATTATGTTGGAAGAGGTTTTTGTTTTTGTTTTTTGTTTTTGCTTCTCCTTGCAGTTGTCTTTAAGCATCTGTTGAGGAGAACTGAAGAACAGAGGTGGAAGTTGAAGAGGAATATGTTTACCTAGTCCTCAACAGCTTACTCATCAGGGCTCAAACAATGACTCAGCACAATGCAATCAAGCAAGTGTGAGCTCATCTAATCTCATGTTAAAGGTCTTCAACAACTTGATACTTTAAATGTCCCAAGGATGAATGTTATATTGACATTTCAGTGCTACAAGTTTAAATCCTGTCAAACCAGAGAGTGAGCCAACTGTTAATATGGGATATGTAATGAAAAGGGATATTGTTTTGGTTCAGCCTAATATCATTTTGTATATTAATGTTATAAGCTAGAGACATAAATCGGTACCAATTATTTAGCTTCTATAAAAAGCTAAGACTCAGTCAAATTATCTGAAAAGCTCTGATCTAGTAGCTTTTCTCTTACAATAAAATAATGCTTTGACAATACAAATAAAAATAACAATATAAAGTTCATATAAAATCCTATTATAATAAGCTGGGGGTGTCAGAAAATATATATTCATATATATGTTCATATGTGAGTAAATGTATATAGTATATACATATATGGGTTTTTTTGGGGTAGATCTGTCAAAATGAACATGGAGCTGGAAGTCACATTCCCAGCAAGTGGGAGCTGGAGATAAAAGACTGAAAATACATCTTCTCAGCAGGGCAACTCTCTTCATTTCAGAACATGTCTCTAGATGTCTGTATTCTTTATGACACATGTTTATTCAGGAGAAGGACAGATATTTGACTAAAGTAGTAAAAACAAGGGGAAAGAATTAGGAAAAGAAAGAAAGTGGGAAGAGGAGAAGAGAAAGAAAAGAGAGGTAGAAAAGAGGAGAGACCAGGGGACAATGAGATTAAAAGAAAATTGAAGAGAATGAGGGGACCTCTGCTTCGTGTAATTTTGTAAATCTTTTAGCAACTAGATGTTTTGGAAAAGGTCTTGATGGACGAGTGTGGCCAGGTCACCAGGAAGAGAGGGTTTGGGCAGGAAGGGTTAGAGGGGAGGATGGCCTAGCTGGAAAGTCTGGTTTTTGTGCAGAATGTTTTCAAGTGAATGAAATGAATCCATACTGAGAATAGTGTAGTTTATTGACTAGTATGACTCTTGGATTTTGGAAAGCTTGGATTGCCTAGGAGAGTTTTATAAAATGCATTACAATAATGCCAGTTTAGTTCATGTGCTATTTCTCCTCCTCAAAAGTAAACAGAAGATAGGTTTTGTTTTGTTTTGTTTTTACATGGAAAATGAAAACAGCCGTATGTCTTAAAAAAATGGCTTGCCTAATTTGGAGCTCAGTTAGGTTGTCTTGAGCATCAGAATACAGACATCTTGACCAGCCAAGGGGCAGTATGACTGGTGGTTAAGTGCACAGGCTCTCATACTAGGCAGCCTAGATTCCATTTCTGCCCTTATTGCTCAGCTGTGTATACCCAGCAATTTGCTGACTTCTCATACCTCAGAGTCCCTATCTTGAAAATGGGGATAATTGTTCCTTCATAATGTTACCAAATGTATATGTATATGTATTGGTGTGTGTGTGTACACATATACATACACACACACACACACAGAGAGACACAATTCCTGGGGAGATAAGGACCCTATGTATTCCAGTTGTTTTTATTACATATGGGAATGAAGTTGATTAATAAGGCTTCTAAACATCTGCTGAAATATTTAAAGTTCTGCAGTTTTGTCAGTACATGAAGTAGCAAATCAAATTGTTATGATTTTATATCTATTAAATATGAATTTCATTTTTCATGTGCTGATATTACTTAGAAGGCTCAAGACCCCTGGAGTAATGTGGCACAGTTTCCTGTGTTTTAGATTCCTTTCTATCTTTTCTTTTATACTTAGTATTTTTGGTTTCTTGAGTTATTTTTATGCTCCCCAGAATCAATTTTAACGTAATCCACTGACTCACTTGGCATCTAAACATAAGAGTCAAGTTGATGAACTCAACTTGGCTTCGAGTAGCACAGAGCTCCCGTCGATGATGTTCCCTTAAGCCGTTAGGCCAGGGAAGGATCTATGAACCATATTTTGTCTTTTTCAAGAGCAAATGCCACACTTGTCCTCAAAGAAGATAGAACAATACAGATATAGAGATGTATTATGGCCTTTATTTTCTAAAGATACGATACTTTCTTTTATTTTCTTGTCTTCTTAAAATAACTTTTTGGGAAGCATTCTGATTTACTGTAGAGCTGCACAAATGATTGAAAGTCTAAATGCCTTGTGAATTTGACAAAAACCTTGAAAAACTTCCTTGGAACTTTTATCTCAAGCAGAGTGAAATCAGATCAGAACAAAGAATCTTCAGTAACATTTCTGGTTAGACAGGACATAAATAATATGCATTCGGTTTGGAATCTAATTCTTGGTTACCATGAATTTATACGCTAATGAAGGTAAGCCATACCTGGCCTCCCTCCTTTACTCCAAGCCCAATGCCAGACATTACTAATTATTCATGGTTTTCTTTCCTGTTGAAACTGGATGAGATCTCTGTACTTCTCTCAACCTAACTCTCCAGGAAACAATTACTGTCTGACTGTTTGGGGGTTTGATATGAAAGCTTGTTGTGAAATTTGCTGCGTGTTTCCATATATCAAAGGTTTTCATGTACTACAACATAATCATTCTCATTATAACTATTTTCTTTGAATTTTGTGATTAAAAATTATTTTGTTAAGATAAAAATGTATTTGTGGTTTATATCAAATATGTTAAAAATGACTATATGTGAGAGTTATACTTGGAAATATAAGTGCCCTAAATGAGAGCTATAATTTAATACTTTTCTAGGCCTTGTATAAAATCTATTCTGTGATGTCATTTGGCATACTAATCCGAGTAAGTCAGGAAACACTGCTCGTTTAAATAGTCTGTTAGTAGTCTGAATGAAGACTGACTTTTTATAGCTAAAAGAGAAAAGCATATTTAAACAAAGATTGGTATTACACATTAGAAGGGGAAAAAAGACCTTTCCTTAGAAAATAAATAATCCTCATCATAATGCAAAAATAAGGAAAAAAATTTGTACCACTCCAGCACGAAAGTCAATGTCTTTCCATTTGGCTATTCCAATGCTGTTATGCTGAGGAAATAGGATTCCAGAGAATGGATGGCTGCAGAGTCCATGAAGGGACTTGTAATTAGAGAGCTCTAAGACAAGGAGGAATGACATATCCCTTCATGTGGGTGGCCACTGAGTACAGTTACTGACCTTGTGATGCAGAGGACCACCACACAGATGACGGCAATCTGAATCGTTCCAATCACAGCTGCGATTAAGACGTACTGAAATCGGACGGGGCCGGGAACAACGTATAGTACACTGTAGTCCTTTTTTTCACAGTGTTGTCCAGTATAACCAGCATCACACCTGGAAGAAATAGTGTCCAGTTACCTGTAGTTGCTGGACTCATTTTTATAGTTGGCCTACAGCTATTTATCTTCATTGTGAAATTAGGGCCTTTTGTTTCCCTTTCCTGCTCTTAAAAAAATAGTACTTTGTAGATATGCCTTTCAAATACTTGTTTTCAATAAGATCTCTTTGTGTTTTTTATTTCAAAGATAATGCAGTATCTTTTTATACTTTATTATATGAGTTTGAAGATAGGAGAGTTAGTAGATAATTTGTAGTGATAATATAGAGAGATGAGAGAAGCCCAGGAATAATTATTCTTTCTATGTATATTTTTTCAGGTGAGCTTTACATTTTATTTAACTTGCTCTTTAATTAACCTAAGTCAACATAATTGCTTGAGAAAAGACTTGTTTCTGATGACATGAGTATAAAAAATAGTACTACTTATCTATTTTTGGATAAAGCATTCCCTATGCTACTGTTAGAATAAATGTTAAAAAGTGTTAGGGCCAGAGGTACAACAAGAGTGATTTCTTTAATGTACTGGTCATAAAGTTGTCTGCTTATGGTAGAGAATTAAATTTCAGTAGGAAAAAAGTAATTATGATGTAGGCAATATGGTTGGTTCGGCAAAACAAGCCCACGCGCTATTCATCTGAGGATGAAGGCTGCTTCTCCCTCGCTCAGCCCTCATCAGGAAGCTCAGGTAGACAATCTGCGTGTTAGGATTAGCATTTGACCAGGAAACGAGGAAACAACTCACATGAAAACAGTACTAGTGGGGATCAACTTGTCATTGACTTTGTGCAACTATTTTAGTACTTCACTTTGAATTTCTCATTATTACGTCCTGGGATCTTTCCTCTCTGCATCGGAGGGGTTTAATAATGACGACTCTGCTGGGGATGACAGGGCAGCGGGTGCAACGTCTCACTGTTCCTGGCTGCTCTACTGGAAGGCAAGTGCTAGTGTTTTCAGTGAAGGAAAACATGAAAGGAAGGCAGTTCTTGAGAAAGAGAGAGAGAGAGAGAGAGGGAAAGGGAAAGGAAGAAAGAAGAAGGAGAAGATGAAGAAAAAGAAGAAGAGAGGGAGAGGAAAGGAGAGGGGAGGGGGAGAAGGGAGGGGAGAGAAGGAACAGAACAAGAGAGAGAAACTCCTTTCAGTGTAGAGCAGCAATATGCAACCTGTTTCATCATTTGCCACTTGTATATTCCTTTAATAAAAAATACGTTTGTTTTTTTCACTTTGGCTTTATCGTCTCTGAAATAATTATGTTCTATCCATGAGTATTCAGCAGATATTTGTATTTATTAACTAAATCCAGACAAGCAATTTCTTTGTGTCTCAACTGAGTCTGAATCTGTGGAGGTATAGCTAATATCTCACTCTACAAGCCTTGCGGATAGTGGATCCTAGCAAAACCAAGATTGATGATATTTATTAGAAGACCTGAAGGACTTTGGAAAAGGCAGCCTCCCAAAAGCAACCGTGTTATCTTTAGGCCTCATCCATTCATCTGTTTGAGAAATATTTATCAAGTACCTGATCTGTGCCAAGCACTGCTCTGTGTCCATGGGAAAGAGTGATGAATAAACCAGAGGAGGCTGTGTCTTTAAGGAACTTGTAATGCCCAAGGTTCAATTTAAAATTCCACCAGAAGAGTGTATATAATGATGTGTTACATAGTACTTGGGTATGTACACACATTTTGTTGTTTTCTAGTTTGTGCATGTGTGTGTGTGTGTGTGTGTGTGTGTGTGTAGGAAAGAGACAAAAGTTTGGCTGCTGATCACCCATTCAGGCAGAATGCCATCCAATTCTCTGTAAACATCCAGAATTTAGTTTCTATATTTTTACTTTATACATTTAAAAGTTAAAGGGTGAAAACATTACCTGCAAGATGGCTCCTGCATATTGATAGAATGTTCACACTTCCCGTGCATGCAGAAGCCATTGTAATGTTCTGGGCAAGGTATGTGGTGTTCTCTGGCACTTTCTTCTAATTTGTTAGCATTCTCTGTGAATACAGATAAAAGCAACATCCCCTGTAAATACTTTCTTAGCCTGGTTAGATCAATCAGTACATTAAGAAGCAAAGCTACGGTAGGCAAAAATATTTAAAAGGGCAAGAATTGAAAGGCCATGCTTCAGAAGAAAGAGGGAGAAAGAATTGAAAGACAGATGTCTTTACAATTGTGTTTAGAGATGAAACTCCAAAATTACCCAGTACTTTTCATGCTTTTATGTAATTTCCTACATCTTTAAGAGCCAGTGATGTTTCTATGAGTTGTCAGACAGCTTTAATTTTCCTTGTGTAGAGACTGTACATTGATCATAAAATAATTCAAGAAGAAATATCCTATTTTTTGAATTTTAAAGCCCAGCATAATGTCCCTAAAAGTAAATTGCTGCAATACGTTGATACTCTCTCCATGTGAGAGCTTAAAAATTAAAATATGGCCGTGTTCAATTGTTAAACAGAAGTTTTCCAAAACCAAATGCAAATTTCAACAAATGTATTCTTTCGGGCTTTATTCATCTACTGTGAACATGAATTTTCCTAGCGCCCATACATTTTTTTATTGCCTAAATAATGCTATTGAAAGAGCAAATGTTATTTCAGAATCACTTATGTAGATACTAACACAGTACATACTGAATGCTATGAGTGTATTCTAATTCATAATATTTGGCCTATGTTACAATGTCATGTGAAATTTAAACTTATGGTGAAGAAAAAAAACTTGTGTTCTAAAATGAACCCTTTCTTCTGTCATTAACAAGTTTCATTTTCTCATGTTTCTATAAAGGTATTAAATTTTTTTCTGACCTCTGTTAGTCTAAATACATTTGCTTCTCATTTGTAATGCCATCTCTAAGCAGTCTTTGGATTCTTTATATGTTCATTTTATAACATAAAGTTTTGCCTTTTTTGAGTTTCTTCTATAATCTGAGACCTGATATACTTTAAAATTCTTCCCTAAACGCACGAGAAATATAACTCTCTTGACTTCAATCTAAAGATACTTTTCAAGACCACAGTAATCGGTCAGCAGTAATGCGTTCTCCCAGTGATGGAAGATTGAGAATCAATTACTATTTTTATGAAACAGATTATATCCTATCATTTCCACATAGGGGTATAGTTTTTTTTATTATAGTGCATCCTTGTAATTTTTACTGGCAGTCATGGATGATGACTGTATTCATCATGAGAAAAAAATGTACCTTTGGTATTAGTGAATTAGACAAATGTATTATTTATGTTTAAGCAGAGCTATAAAATATCTATATATTTTAAGATCTAGGTTGTCATCTGAAAAACATTAAAGTTTGAAGTAAATTGTTAAATATGTTAAGTGCTTTCTTGTGTAGGGATATTTATGCACATCAGTATGGTGGGTAATATTTCAAATTACATACCCAGATTAATAAAGGATTTATCATAAGGATGCTGAAGAGACTGGTGATGGCATTTAAATCATTCATTTGTTTTATATCTATGTCTTTTTACCTATTTAGGTGATCTTTTGTTTGCATTATAATATTTCTACTTTGATAATTACTATTAAACTGAAAGAACCACTTCCATAGAAAAGACTGAGAATGTATAGAACTTTCTCTTTTGGTTTCTTCCATTCTTCCAAGCTACTACGGTGTTTTCGGTAAGAAATACTGCTTGCAGTAAGCAAACACACCAAAACTGAAATGGATAGTGTGGGGTAAAGTTTCCAATATGGAGTATGTGACCAAAATAGAAGCAGAACGACCGCAGTATTTAGATACATCTTGAGAGGGCTTGTGGTCATTCATGAATCCATGAAGACTGGGCTCATTCTGTGCCTTGGCTGGGGGGCTACAAGCCAGAGTGGACAAACCACGTACCTGCTGTTGAAAGACGACTTTAGCAGTGGGGTTTGCCAGCCTCACTGCTGATGTAACGAACCAGCACTGATTTTCACTCTTATTTCTGGATCTTCTCCCCATAACAAACTATTCAACACTTCTATTTAGTGTTCGTTAGTAACCCTTCAGTGCTTCTGCACACCTGCATGTAGGGGAATTTTCTGTAACTTCCCTACTTTCACTTATACACTGTGATTTCAGTCATAGTATTTTTCAAACACATCTTATTAGGGCTATTCTTCTTTCTGTCAGTTGCAAAAGAAGATCAAGAATTTTCTTAACTCAAAATCCATTTTTTAAGCCTGTTTTATTTTTAACTTTGTCCCTCACCCCATACTGTTTTTGTTTCTGAATCTGTACCATGTCCACAATTAGGAACTGAGTCCAAGGGCAAAATAGGAGCTTGTTTGAGTGAGACTGTTGCCTTAGTGTAGTAAGAGCTGGA
Source organism: Balaenoptera borealis (assembly GCF_965194805.1). NCBI lineage: Eukaryota > Metazoa > Chordata > Mammalia > Artiodactyla > Balaenopteridae > Balaenoptera > Balaenoptera borealis. The sequence goes on along the minus strand of NC_138863.1, from coordinate 42,777,972 downwards.
TATTTTCACAAAGTTCATTATCCAGACAGGATGATCATGTGGGAGGGGAATAGTTTCCATCATAAAATCTGCTAATTAGTTTACACCATTCCTTATGAACTTGGAGTGCTCTGTTATGCTGCTCGTAGGATACTGTCAAATAAGAAAGTTAGAGAGATTGAAAATAAATGAGTAGAAGAAATGAACCCTGGGCAAGAAAATGAGGAATCATCAATATATGTCAACAAATTTATAGTCAATCCAAGCAAGTAAACCAGTTGATTGAAAACCTGAATATATAACCACTTCTAGTAATGCAATAGACTGTTTTAGAAATGAGATCTGAGTATATTACGAAGAGTAGAAACACAGAAATATAATATACAAACCAAATATGTGTATGGACCATAATGGATATTTGTGATCCTGATGTTTATGCATAGGTATTTAAGCAATAACAAAAGCATTTAATGGTTTAAAATAATAGAAAAATGATACTTTGGAAGTCTGCACGTTTTCTCCGGTGGTTGACGATTTAGACATCAACTTCTCTGTTCTCCATTTAAAAAGAGATTTAATGTAAGGGTTGTGCTCTTTCTTCTGAGACAGAGAGTGATCATGGTAGAAACTCTTCGTGTCTTTGTTTAAAATCCTTGTCCAGTTTCCTGTTTAAATGTTTACAAATTGTTTATTCTGAATGAGATCCTGCCTTTTTTAAGAAACAACTTCTGGTATAATCTGAGTTACTTGCAGCAGAGCTAATAGGGCTGCATGCCCATTGCTAGTCAACATTCCAGTCAAGAGCTATAGAAGTGGGCTGCTGTAAAGCACAGCTACATGTATTGTTTCTATCCTGGTGCTTTCAGGGAAAGAGACACAGCAAGCTGAAGAGACAGAGGAAATGGCGAATAGCAAGACCTTGCTTTAATCACAAGTCAAGTAAGATAAGTGGAATAGAAAGTGGGCAGAGCCAGGCATAGCAGTTCAGATATTTAAATCAATATAGCCCAGAGTGTGGTGTGTGTGTACACGTGTATTTATCATTACCCCTGCTTTCTTCCCCAAAAGTTGGAAACAAGATGTCGTTCAGAGAATTAATCTATCAAAGCAACACATTATCGACTGAAGCAGAAATATGACTGTAAAATTTGACTAAAATTATCCTTATATCTGAAGAAAGGATGTTTCCCTTTGGATAAGGGTTAGAGTTTGGCAAAAGAAACATCTGAATGTCATGCTGTGTCATCTATTCAAGTGCCCTCTGGGATGCTGTGCCCTCAGAAGCCAACTTGAACTAGCAAACCCAGAGTGCCCAGTTGCAAAGATGGATGCACTAGATTATTAGTGTCTGATGCTATTAAATACTCAGTTAACCCATTTCTCTTGTTTTGATGCTCTGCTCTTTAGTCTTAAAATAGTTGGACTTCTGTGTAGCTGGCTTTGACAGTACCACCTAGATATCTTATCCATTTGACAGGTATATATTTCATTTGAGTGAATTGATTGGTTCTGAGTTTCCATGCATTTTAGGGGCACAAGTCAGCTTTCTTCAGCCCACTGAATTCTTGGGGTTTGTAAAATCAAATTTCTGCACCTATAGGCTAAAGGGCCAGATCCTACCCATGGTGTATTACAGTCTGGGAGGACATCTGGGGGCTGGTCAGATGATATTTCTCTGGAGACAGCCCCATCTTGCTTTAATCAGGCCTTTCTTTACAATATATATACAAATCCTTTAGGCCTCTGATTCCCCATGAGGAGTCTGATTCTGTGTAAGGATTTTAGAGTAAGTTGGAAAGATCCTAAACTAGAGGTATCATCAGGATTTAGAGGATGCTTTAGGGGGGCAGATTTCTGCTGCACATTTTTAAGCAAACAGAGCTGTTCAATGGGGGAATGAGTTATATAGTGAAGTGATGAGTTTGTGGTGGTGTGAAAATTTCTCAGATGTGTTACTATTTCTCAGATGTTGTAGAGTGTTACTGTATGGTAGATTGGATTATTTCAGATCTCTAGGTTCTTTGAATTTTAAGAGTAATATTTATTTCTATTCTTAATATTTACTTATAATAAATTACTAATAAATATTTATTGCAAAATATTATTATTGATATCCTAGGAAAAAGAAGTGGAGAAATAAGGACATTATTTAGGTAAGGAAATCACTTTGCCTTAATTATGGGGACATTTTACTTTTTAAAGAGTGTAAAATATCTTAAATATTTACTGGGTCTGTAATTCAGACATTCTAGCATAAAGTGATCTTTACTACATATTGTCTTCTTTGTGGGGAACAATATGCTTGTGGATCTTCAATTTTTAACATTATGCTTTAACATCGTGAATTATCTTGACAAGTACATGCATGTGAGTTGTACAGTGTGGTTTATTATCTTTTCAACTCTCTTTTCCTGTGGGCACACAAAATGTGCCACATTTTTTCAGCAAAATGAAATTTGCATTTTTGATGTATTTATATAATACTTCTATTTTTCATGTTTATAACAGTACAAGGAAACTCCAGCACTGAGATATTCCTCTACTGATGATTACTTGATTTTACTGTAATCAGTGATTACTTGATTTTACTCTTCTCCTGCTTACTGCCCTATTGCTAAAGCAGTTTGAAAATAATTTTATTTAACCAACTAGAAAAGAAAAACTATCTTTCTTTCCATTATATTTATATTGTGCCTGGGACAGAAACAAATTATGAATTTAGAAGTAAAGTCATGATGGTCCCATTGTTGATTAGAGTTGGTTTCAAAGAAAATATAGAACTCTTATGATTTCCTGTCCTTATCAGGTATAAACATATGAGGTGGCAGTAAAACCTCCTATCTAGCTTGAATTGCAATCGAAGTTTTTTAAAGACCAGAAAAGCATTCCTATTGAATGGGTTCTGAATGTAATGCAATATGAGTTCTTGCAACTTAACAAATTCTATAATAGCCTCACCTGCTGTCATAGTTTCTTCAAGGCACAGATGAGTAGATGAGAAGAGTCTCTCTTTTTCTAAGCCTCTAGGACAGAGACTCAAATGAGAATGCTAGCTGAAAGTGACAGCTTAGCACAACGGATGTGGAAGCATTTAAGGACACGATCAATTCTAAAGTTCTGTAGAGAGCAGAGGCCCAGTCACAATATTCCTAGTTATTTCATCTGTTAAAGATTTTAAAAGAAAACCTTCAAAATAGAGATCAAGTCCTTCAAGTGCTACATTTCTTCTGCAAGTTGAACATTATCCTATTTTTTCAGAAGAGTAATTGAAACTATTTGGATCCAGAACTTTGCTAATTAGGCAGAGGTATGGGTTGGGAGCAGCATGCATGGGGATGCAGAGAAATTCTTTCTTATTGTACTATTGATCAGGCACTAATATAAAATGTGAAATGTGATTATCCACATCACCACTTGCATATATAAATATTCTTAGTGGACATAAAATTAAAATACAATGGAAGAAAACTAATTTTTGTGTTACTGCATTCTCAGGCAAGACCTTAATGGCATTATTCAAGAATTGCCTGAGTTTAAATTGGAAAAGGTAACAGCATCTGAAATAGACATAGTAATTTGGGGACTGGAGTGACTGAAATGCAACAATACTGGATGATTACTTGCATGGGCTTTTATTATCTCAGTTTCTACTGGTAATATATTTACATGGATAAAAGCTGAGAAATCTGTAAAACCTTGGAAGAGAAACTTGTATGTACCATTTTAACTTATGACAGCCAAATATAATTTTAATAAATTGAAGAATTTGACATCACAAGTTTCATACAGATTTAGCCAGAAATTCTAGACCTCCAAGAAAAAAAGAAGAAGTTGTTTATTATTAGGAGGAAAATAAGCAGATCTTTAGCCATTTTCTCTGTCCCCTGCCTTAGGAATGCCCTGCCTGGCTTCTGATGGCGGAGCCCTCCAAATAGTGAAGAGAACAGGCAACTGGGGGAAATTGCACTCTGCCTATAATGGTCCTTTTCAAACTTCACCATTCAGTCAAGTGCCTATTAACTCTCAGCAAGTGGGTAACTCCTATAGGTTTAGAGGATTATGCTTGAAGACCTTTTAAAAATATAGTATTTCATGGAACTTTAGATGTCTTTGACAACACTGTGTAAACATCAGGCCTTGGGAAGAGGCAGGGATCCATGGTTCATTAGCCTCTCGGGAGTCCAGAGCTGGAGTTGCCCTAAGCTTATCTGGGGCAATTTGCTACAGCTCTCCCCACTGAGCTTTTGCTGCAGCAACCCTGCTCTCTTCCAAGCTGCTCTTCATAGACAAAGTTTACTGTAAACCTTAGAGAAAGAAAAAATTATGGGAAGCCATTTTATGCCAGGTATACTCCCCTCCCCTTTTTTCTTTTGTCTTGAACTAAACCTATGCATTTCTGGCCAAACTTATTTGCTTAGTGGCTAACCTGGGTGTCCTTTCTTAGTGAGCTTCTTGGGTAACAGTGCTGAAAATGACAAAACAAGTGACAGAGGGTTCAGGTCCTGTCCACTTTTGTCTTCTGGGCTATGTGAGTCAAGCTGTTTTCTCCTTTATAGGCTACGTATGCAGCAATGGATAAATAGTTAAGATAAACCTTCTCAGGTGACACATTTGTTTTCCTCTGTGACTCTGAAATTATTTAGCCAACAGAGAATGAGGAGGATTTAGGCTGGAGCAGTCACTGAAACACAGCAGAAATTTTAAAAGATTTTAATAACGTAGATAGGACCAAAAAATTGGTAATATATTATATGAACATTTCTTGAGTACCTACTATGTGTCCGGCACTGTGCTATGTACTATACATAATGTACTATATCTATGGGTTGTTTCCATATGATTTGGTTGTTGTCTTCTAAACACAGCCAAGAAAACAGATTCTCAAGACAGGATGATAAATCTACAATTCCTGGAGTATCTACAACATGCCTAACATTGTGTTAATACTTAACATGACAAAAATGTATACCTTAATATAGCCCTTCAAAGTAGATTTATAAAAATCTCATTTTATATAGATGAGGAAACTGAAGCTCAAATAGGTTTGATTACTTGTCTTAGAAATTTACACAATCGATAAGCAGAACTGGGGTCAAAACTAGGGCTCTTTCCAGTGTACCATGCAGACCACGCAGCTAAGAACTTTTTAAACCACAAGACAAGCCCTGGTCCGGGAAGATCCCACATGCCGCGGAGCAGCTAAGCCCGTGCGCCACAACTACAGAGCCTGAGTCTAGAGCCCACGAGCCACAACTGCTGAAGCCCGCGCGCCTAGAGCCCGTGCTCCGCAACGGGAGAGGCCCCCGCAGTGAGCGGCCTGCGCACGGCAATAAAGAGGAGCCCCCGCTCTCTGCAACTGGAGAAAAGCCCGGGTGCAGCAATGAAGACCCAACACAGCCAAAAATAAAAAAAATAAATAATAAAATAAATAAATTTTTTTAAAAAAATTAATGAGTGGGTTAGTATCCTCAAATTCCTCTTTTAAGAGTAATGTTGCTTGTTCTAGCGCAGATACACCTTAACTGCTTGTCAAAAATAGATTTCCAGGGTTTGGTTGGTCCTGATCACCTGAATCAGAAGCACCAGCTGAGGCACCTGAAGTTGGTCTTTTAAAAAAGTACCCCAGGCAATTCCAACATTCAGATGATTTGGATCACAATACTTTTGACACCACCTTAGCCGTTTCTCATCTCTCTGTCTCTAGCCATCTAATGGTAGGTTTTCCCGTTCCCTGGATCCTGCTTCCTTCCCTTGATTACTACGCTGGCACTGCTCCATCTTCGTGGTCCCAAGTCTATCTCAGCGCCTTCCCTTAAAGGACGGATCTCAGCCAGCTGTTGCATGTCCAGGAGTGTGTGAGCAGTGGGTTGCCCGGTGCTGCTATTCCCACACCCTCCTTGGATGTGATGAGAAGTCATCAGGGGCCTTCAGCTATCAAGCCTTCCTTGATCTTGGTAGTCAGCCTGAACACTTCATTTTATTTTAGAATACACTTCATTTTTTTAAAATAAATTTATTTATTTTATTTATTTATTTTTGGCTGTGTTGGGTCTTCGTTGCTGCTCGCAGGCTTTCTCTAGTTGTGGCGAGCGGGGGCTACCCTTCATTGCGGTGCATGGGCTTCTCATTGTGGTGGCTTCTCTTGTTGCGGAGCACGGGCTCTCGGAGCACATGCTTCAGTAGTTGTGGCTTGCAGGCTCTAGAGCACAGGCTTAGTTATGGTGGCGCACAGGCTTAGTTGCTCCGCGGCATGTGGGATCTTCCCGGACCAGGGCTGGAACCTGTGTCCCCTGCATTTGTGGATTCTTAACCACTGTGCCACCAGGGAAGCCCACACTTCATTTTTATTATTTTATTTTATTTTATTTTATTTTAGGCCCCTTTTGAGAACACAACACTCAAAGAATAGGCTGTGTGCCTGCAGCAAATGCCAGCATCTGCGAGAGACTTCTAAATGTTGTCAGAATCCAGGTATCCTGAGACCAACTCTCACAAATCTCTAGGCTTCTTTAATGGCTCTGTTAGACAACTAACCAGAATAGCAACAAGAATTCTCTGTGTGAAAGCAAATGAAGCTTTCTCTTGGATATAGAAACAAATAATACCGCTGAGAAAAGGTGCAGATTATATCAAGGATTATGATTAGTTCAATTTCCAGATGGGAGTAAAGGAGCATTGGTCCATTGGTGGTATCTTTAGACATTCAGCTAGTCTGTAGAAAAGATAAAGTTATAAGAGAAGCAGTGGGAGCAGGAAAGAAGACAAATAGAGGGAATAAATGGAAGCCTAGTCACCATTTGTGGCAGTGTGACAACTGGGAGAGATGGTACTACAACAAACAGCAGGTGTTGACAGCACAAGAGTAGGGAAGCTGGGGAAGGACATCTCTTTAGTTCCTTGAGAAGGACAAGACAGCCACCCTTTCTTTTAAATTGCGGGCCTTAAGGACAATGGACATACTCTCCAGACCAGGGTTTCCCAAGGGGAGCTCTGTCAATGCAGTGTTACTTCTGGAGCAGGCTTCATGGAAAAAGGGGTTCTATAGTCAAATAAGTTTGGGAAAGAGTGGATTAAACACAGTTATATGCATCTCTTTACTGCTTGTTTTCAGAGTCTTTAAAAGGCTAACCTGCATTGTGAAATGCCTAGAAAGGACACACATTATGGAGTGTTCCTAAACTCATTTGTCTACGAAACTTCCCTCTCCCTTTTAGGAACATTTTGTGGGACTATTCCACCAGACTCCTTTCTGGGAAACATTGCATTAGACCATAGCATCTCCAAATTTTTCACATTACCACACACATAGAAAAGGATAAGATTTGGTTTTAGGCAAACAGAGGAGACAGTCGGCCTGGGGGCTCTAGCCATTCAAGCCACCTGACTGCTAAAGTAGATTAATGAGTTTATACACCTGTTACCCATTCAGAGCCCACAAGAAAATGTTGCAATAGATTATGCTTTCTCCTAGGGCAAAGACTGTATTATTCACTGTAACATTTCTAGGGTGTAGAACAAGAAGTTGCAATAAGTGGGTGTTCAATAAGTAGCATGAATAAATGAGTATGACAGGCATAGGCAATATATTTGGAAACTGCCTGTACCTTGGTGTGGTGGCTTTCAAAAGATTAGTCCCTCTTAGTTGTTGCATCAAAGAGCCAGCTGCACTTCAGTAATGTGTACTTAGAAAGACAGACAATCCCTACCTTAACTGACAAGGTAAGGTGCAATATGGTGGAGAACTGTAGTCGACTCAGTAGAGTGTATATATTCAGCGAGACAGAATTAGATGCAGAGGTAAAAGCTATATTTGCTATGCACTTCAGGCTTATTCAGTGAAAGGCAAAAGGCTGGAGGGCAAAAATGTGTTGCTAACCATAAAAAAAAGATATCTATAAATGACTTGAAAGAGCAAGTATAGGCAATTGACGGGTTGATGGGTTTGCACATTTCTCCTGTATGATGTCATGGCCCAAAAAGGACAGTTAGAAAATTTACAGCATAGATTTAGATTCATTTATAAATTTGGAGTACTGCCATATGTTGGTACCTGTAGTTGATTCTCATTGAGAGCGTTAGAAGGTATACCATCTCTTCTAATATTCAAGGATAAGATGAAACAATTTTAAGAAACAAATGCAGCTGATTATGCTATGAGTATTTCTGAAAGTTGGTTTGACATTTTAAATAAGCATTCTAGATAAAATTGATATTGAAAAAGTCACAGAGTCAACCTCTCAGACAGAATTTTGTAGTTTTTCCTAAGAAGTAATTTCTGAACATAGCATAACCTCGGAACAGTTTCATGGTGTTGAAAGTTATTCTGTTTTGATGATATTTAGTACATGTCTGTGAATCAAGTATCTTTGTATTTAAGCAGAATAAGACTGTTATTAAAGGTGGTATTGCTTTCTAAGATAAAACTTTTGATGATGTGCTAATCCATCATAGATTTCCTTGTGGTCTCTCTGTTTAACCTGTTATAGAGACATGAGAATACCAATGAACAAGTCTTTTTTATGTTCAGTATTATACATTTTTTTATCGTCAGTAAAATCTTTATCTAATGATTATTTGTAAAATATTAACCAAATATTTTATCGGTTACCACATTGGGTTGAATAATGTCCTCCAAAAACTCACATCTGTCTGGAACCTCAGACTGGGAAATAATTAGTTCAGATGCTTTCATACTGGATTAGGGAGGGCCCTAAATCCAATGACTGGTGTTCTTATAAGGTCATATGAAGACACACAGTGAAGGTCAGATGAAGGTAGAGGCAGAAATTGGAACTACGCTGCTATAAACCAAGGAATGTAGGAGCCACCAGAGCTGGAAGAGGCAAGGGAGGATTCTCTCTTTGAGAATTTGGAGGGACTGTGGTCCTGCCAACACCTTAATTTCAGACTCTTACCCTCCAGAACTGTGAGATAATAAATTTCTGTTGTTTTAAGTCACCCAGTTTGTGGTAATTTTTTATGGCAGCCTTAGCAAACTAATATAATGACTATTTAGCAACCAAACACTCACATTGATAAAATATACTTTTTAACAGTCCATATGGAATTAATGAAAATGAGCTGAAAGATTGGCTTCAGCTAGTATGTGACCTGTACAATCTTGGTTTATGTTTATTTTCCCAGCATAATGATTCATAGTGCCTCCTTTCACTCTCAAAAGTTTCCTAGTTAGGGTGGTAAATTATATGATCACCTTAGTTTAAGCATATGTTGAAGTATCTGTGATTCATTGCATATGCAACACAGAAATTATGTTTTCAAGGTGCTGATGTGTCAAAAGATGCTAATACCCACAGTAAAGAAGAATTTTTGAGAAGCTAGGGAAACTTTATAAAAGGGGCTGCATTCATTTTTGATTTACTAATTCATCTTATAAGAAAGGCAGTTATCTTACATTGTTTATTTTGTCATACAACAAATGATGCTGCATTTTACCTTTATTAGAAAGAAGCAAATGACCAAGAAGCAAACTGACATCAATGACCTTTCAACAAAATTCCAGGTCACATCTGGAGTATAATCTCCCATATCTCTATCTGCATTTTTAGAATTCTTGAATAACTGATGCTGTTATAGAATTCTGACTCATTAAGAAAACGCTGGAGTTTGTTTAGCATCTTTTGTTTAAGAAGGATGGGAATTTAGAGTACTCCATTAAGAAAATTTGAACATTAAATGTTCTCATCATTAAAGCATTATCCCTTGGTTAAGTACAAATCTTTTTAATCTAGGACAACTCATTCCTCAAGTATTCTAAATAGCTATGAATATTCTCTCTCTCTCTCTCCCTCCCCGCCCCCTTTCGTCCCAGTTTTGAATAATTGATTTCTTCTGGCACTTCCTTCATTTCTAGTCAGTGATAACTTTGTGTGCAAGAACTGCTCTAGAAATAGTTAAGGATGAGGCGTAGGTCTTAACAGTTTCTTTCCACTTGGACAGCATTTAGGACTTGAAATTAGTTATTAACTAAGCGGTACTTTGTGGTCTCATAGTGTTAGTTTACCTTTTAACAGGTCTAATACACTCGCAGTGTATAATTTACACTCCCCAAGTACACGGTTGGTTAACCACTCAAGAAATCAATAGGGGTTGTAAAACGTGTACAAATTTGAATTTGGAGAGTGTCAAACACCTAGTTTATCCATCAGAAAAAAACAGCTGGCACTCAGAATTGGGGCTTATAGGGAACTATTTATTTTGAAACAGAAAAACCACAAAATGGCTATATCCAGAGATGCGAGTTGAGTGTGACATAGGTGATGCAAACAAGCCCCTCACTTTTGCTGCAGTGAATGCTGGCAGTATCAACCCACAACTTCTGGCTCTTGGTGTGTGACCATGTAGCCCTTTGGCTCCAGAGAAGGTAAGAAACACATTTTCTCTTATAAGGTCTTAAAATTTACTAGTCCTTGCTCCTACCTGTACTGTACCTAATTAGCTCATCAATTTATTCATTCACTTAAAAAATATTGACTGATCGCTTTCACTGCCGTGGCCCGAGATCGAGTTCAATCCCTGGTCGGGGAACTAAGATCCCGCAAGCCTGGGAGCCAAAAAATAAAAAATAAAAATAAAGTAGACACAGATATAGAAAACAAACTAGTGGTCACCAGTAGGGAGGGGCAATATAGAGGTGGGAGAGTGGGAGGTGTAAAGTAGGCTACAAGGATGTATTGTACAACACGGGGAACATTGCCAATATTTTATAGTAACTGTAAAAGGAGTGTAACTTTTTAAAATTGTATAAAAAATAAAATAAAAGGAAAGGAAACATTAAAAAATTATATATATATATATATATATAGACTGATCTCCTCCTGTGTGCCAAATAGTGCAGGTACAGAGTGCACAGTGGTGGGTCAGAGTTTCTCTCATAAAGGTCATACACATCATAATACAATATACAAAAGTAAAAACAAACAAAAACCTAGCATCTAAATGAGAAATGTTACAGAGAAAAAAGGATGTTAAGATATAGCAGACTAGGGTGGGTAACCTGTTTTAAAGAGGTGAGGGAAGGGTATTGAAGAAGGAAGGATGAGAAAAAGCTGGCCAGGTGAAGAGCCCTCTGAGTGAGTGTTATACACAGAAAAAGACTCTAATGTAAAAAACTGACATTCCAGGAGCCAACATTGTGCCTAGAGAAGAGGGTTCCCAGGAGAGTAAAGAGAGAGCTAAAACGGAGTGGAGAGAACAGTGAGGTCCTTATTACTATGTAGAACTTTGTACGCCACACTAAGGAGTACTGATTTAATTTAAAGCGCAATGAGAACCCATTGGGATAGTTTCAAGTAGATCTGACTGGTGTGGAAAATAGATCATTGAGGGAAAACAGAGGAAGCAGGGAGAACAAATAGGAGACCATTACAGTAGTGTAGGTGAAAGACAGTGTCCAGGTCTTGGACAGTAGTGGCAGTGGAGAGAGAAAAAAAATACTTCTATTCCACATATATCTTAGAGGTGGACTGCACATGACTTGTTTGTGTATTGCAAAATGAGAGAAGTGGATCAAACATGACTAGGCTTTTGGCTTGAACATGGTAGTGCCATTTTGAATAATGGGGAAGACTGCAGGAAAAACAATTAAGCTCTGATGTATAAACATGACAGATCTCTGATTTTGATTTTTGAGACTGCATTGAAAACTCTGTGTTTATGTTTGGGTATTTCTACAATAGAATTGATATTAACTGAAAGAAATCAATAATTTAGTAGGAAAATGATCGGGGTGAAATGTCTATATTAAGCAAATTTATGATTGTTAAAAGGAAGTCTTCTACATGATATCTAAAGTAGGAAGGACATTTATAATGGTCTACAAGGGACGTGCAGAGGTCAGTTTAAAGGCAAGATTAGAAATATCATGAAATGAAAGGGAAGAATTAGACTATGAAGAAACATCAGTGAGGAATGCTTTTAAGTAAAACATTTTTCTCTCTTTTTGAAAAAGTTATCACGAGAAAATAAGAGTTATTAAAGATAAGAAGTATGTAGATTTGCTCTCTTCAATTTCCATTATGTAACATAAATTCTTAGGCCAAAGGATTATTAAATTACCTTATTATTTTAATTTGTTTAATGATTTACATTTTAAAAAGTTTTTTTGTAGCTATTATTTTACTTGAGACTGCAACATCCCTAAATGTTACGTAAGTTAAACATATAAATGTGTGTGTGTGTATGTGTGTGTGTGTTTGTGTATGTGTGTGTGGTGTGGTGTGTATTTTCTTCCTTGATATGTTAGAGTGTGGAGGCCAGAAATATTCAATTATTCCCTAATGTCATGCAGTGGGTCAAGGGCAGAAAGATAGCTCCAGAAACCATGTGTTCTCATTTTAAAGTAATTTTTAAAATGTTAGAATAGTTTATAGAAAAGCTACAAAGAGAGTACAGAGAATTCTCATATACCCACAACCAGTTTTTCTGTGTGTTCTCCTTTTTAAGCTGGTGTTTTCTTCACAATTTTTCAATGGTAAAGAATTGTCTTAGAGTTTTGCATATAGAGTTAAGGGGAAAAATGAAAGAGGCAGTCATCTGGATAATTCCAGACCAGAAAACAATTTTGTCTGAAAGATACAGATAATTGAGACAGAAATGTTTTTTTGCCTGAAGAGATCCCTATGATTACCTTCCTCCTTCACTTGAATTTGTAGGTATAGTTATGACCATAGGTGTTTCACTTACTAATAGGAAACTGTGTATCGTTCAATGTGAAGAATGTGTATTTTTTGAGAGGGCTAAATTGCTTAGTTCTATACTTTTTTTCCTTAAAAATAAAGTATATTGGGTATTTTCATTATAAAAGCAATTTCACATTGATTTAAGAATAGTAGAAAATATAGAAAGTAGAAGAAGGATAGAAAGTCCTCATTGTTTACACCCTAAACAAAACTACTATCAACACTTAATTTATTTACTTGCAGGCTTTTTACTACATGTATTGTTTGGGTCTGTGTACTTAGATTGGACCATGTATAGGGCATTCATTTTGTAAGCTTCATATCAGGCCATGTCTAAAAGCTGACCTCAAATAGCAGGACAGTTAAATTGTTCGTCATGGTACACTATAAGGAGGCCATTTAGTCTATCTGGAGAGAAGCTATAATCATTGGAAATCTACATCTTATGTTAGATTGGGCCAGGGATAGATGGTACAGAGACAAGAATTTGAAATATCATCAGTGGGAGAGAAAATGGTACAAACATTGAAAAACTAATATGGTATCATATATCAAGAGCCTCAGAAGCAGACAAAGACTCATAAATAAATCAATTGCAACATCCTCTATAAAAGTGAAAACTGAGAGACTACCTAAATTTTCAGTAAAGGTATAATATAGTTAAGTAAATTGTGGTGTAATTAGATGATAAAATATTATTCAACTAGAAAAAAATCATGAAGAGTTTTGATGACATAGAAAAATGAGTAAGATACTAAAATATGTAATGTGTGGAAAATATAAAAACCTGGAATGAGATTCACCCCAATTTTGACAGTGATAATGACATTGATTATTTCTAGGTAGTAGAGAGAATTTTCTATAATAAATACATTTTATTTTTACCAGAAAAAATACACTAATTGAAAAATAAAGGTCATCAAGTGATTATTTTTTTTGGATGGGGAGAAGCTTAAAAAAGGAATGGTTAGGTCTTTGAATTTAAGATTTTATTCTTACTTGTTCAGTGTAGATTGTGTACATTCAAAGCTATTTATCACTTATTAACAATCTCTCATAGTAAAAATGTGAAATCTTACTTCCCTCAGCCTACTGAAATTCTTTTGAATATTCACTATCATCTTTATGTCCTCATATGGTTTTTAAGAAACAGATTATCCAGTTCTGAGAGAGTCGATTTGACTTGACTGAGAAAGTCAAAGAAATCCACTTGACTGAGTGGATTTCCATGACTTTGGAACTCCACAATCTTTTCTATCATAGTTGGCAGTAACAGGAATGGGCTAATTGTTTTTGAGAGCCAGACCTCCTTTCATATTTCTATTTTTTTATTGGTCTTGGGTCACTGGAAGCAACTACTACCATGTCCTGTTTGTGGCTAGAGGTGACAAGACTGTCCTTTCAGAACCGTGCCAGGCTTAAACTCGTATGATGGAAGGATCTTCGTCTGAGACTTGGAACAATGAGTCTTCCATAAGAATTAATGGAGATCAGTTTATATAGAGAAGATGAAGTATGCCTAGTAGAGGAACAGCTTTGCCGAGTCTCAAGATCCCATCTGTCTTTCTGCTAACAAAAGTTGGACCCATCCAAGCCCTTTATCATCTTTTTGAGCTCGGTCATTCCAAAGGAATTAGGAGCAAAATAAGAGCATGAAGTGCTTTAGGCCCAATCATTTCTCTCTCATTCTCTAAGTATTTCTCCGTATTCTCTGAGGGGTAGTGAACATAAGGCATGTTTTCTATTAGTCTCGTAATATACAATTTATATGTTATATGAGTCGAATAGTTGTGGTAATCGACAGTGAATTTTTGGTAACACTGAAAAGAATCTCGTTTCTCCTACCCATGTGTCAAGTTGAGTTCCAAATCTAGCTCCTCCACCTACCAGCTGTGGGATTTACAGCAACTCATATAACCCTTCTGTGGATCAGTTTCCTCATCTGTAAAATGGGGATGATTGAGTATTTGCGTCATGGGGTTATAGTGAGGAACAAATGAAAATATCCATATAAAATCCTCTGAACAATAGCTAGCAAATAAGCACTTAATAAATGCTTTAGTTTTAATTAGATATTATCGTCACATGTCCTCATAGTCATGCTTTCAAACAAATCTAAAGGAACTAAACAAGATTGGAACAATAGACCTAGAAATAAATATTCTCTGCGTCCTTTTGGCTCACTTTGCTTTCGTTTTCATGGAAATGCATGTCCGCAGAGAAATGCCCTGGCTCACGTTTATAAGAGATCGTTCGGCAGAGGGAAAAAAGTAGACTTTGGAAGAGAGAGCCAAGCTCAATCTCAGCCCAGCCATTTAATATTGTTAACTTTTTCTGGCAAATTACTTCACTCTTCAAGGCTTCTGTTTCCTCACTGAAAAAGAAGGAAACAGAAAAGCAAACAGGCTAACACAAAGCGATGTGATAACTGGGTAAAGATAGGGGCTGAAGAGCACACAGAAATGTCTGGACTCCAGGGTGAAAGTGGGGAGAGAATGGGCTCCATCTCCTCAATTTTAAAATGGTTGAAATAATGGTACTACCTGTTAACACTTGTAAGGCAATAAGATCACAGGCTTGGGAGCTTGGCTGTCTGGGTTCAACTCTGTTTTTTTTCCACCCTCCAACTCTGTAACCACAGCCAAGTTATTTAACCTTTATGCATGTCGGTAAAACATTTATAACAATGTCTGGCACACAGAAAGTACCCAATAAATTATAGCTGTTTTAAACTAATATGTGTAATAAGTAAATGAGATTTTAAGTGTAAAGAAGCATTTATTTAGCACAGTGCCTGGCACATAGTAAATGCTTAACAAATGAAAGTGACTGTTACGATCATCGTCATTCCCAGAAGAAGGATATCTGAGCTGAAACATGAAGGATGAACAAGAATTAGACAAATGAAAGAAGAATGAGTATCCCACGTTGGAATAATATATACAAAAAGTCAGATGAGAGCTGGAGCATGGCTTGTAGGGGAACTGTCAGTTTCTGGAGCATTGAGAGTGAGGGCAATGAGGGTAGAGGGCATAGACTAAGGAGCGTAGTACATGCAATAAAAGCTGTTGTACCATCCTGCAATAAAGTTGGCACACACTCACTGGCACATGCAAATATGTGGAGTGCTCCCACTCATGGGGAGGCTTCCTCTCCAGCAGGACCACAGATCCATGCCATGCTTGCCTTATCTAGCCTTTGAGTATGTATCATTGATGGCATCTTATGGAAGAGATTCAGTTATATTCAGTAGTGAATTCTTGCAAGAATGCTGGGTGGCTGAAGAGCCCTCGAAAAAAGCCAGAGGGAAGGATTATAGGGTCAGTAAAGGTACACTTTGTTTTGACAGTCTACCAAGGGGACAGAAACCATGGTGTCTCTATCTCTAATAAAAGAATCTCTCTTCCATGAACTCTTGTAAAAGAATGGAATTCTCTCTTGGCAAAGCAAATATATATCAGGTTTAGTTTATTTCTCAAACTTAAGGCAATGTTAAAGTGTAATTTAAGTCACTTATTAATAACAACAAATCTTATGACTTGAAGTGTATTCTTATCTCATAGATACAACAGTTGCTGACTCGGTCTATTCTGATGGAAACAAGTTTGTTACAATAAGATAACATCCATATTCCTCTTTTTAAAAATAACTTTATGTTTTTATGTTTGACGGAATAATGAGATTCTGTAATACACTGGAAAAAAATGTGTGATATTCATTCATTGTGACAGTATATCATAATTACTCAGCTTCCCTTTATCATTAATAACAGAAGATTGTGAATAAAAGCATACAGATGTTCAGAAAAACATAAATATCTCCACATCAGCATATTTTAGCAAAAAGTCAACAAAATTTTCTCAACTTCTTTTTCCTTTTTTAGTTTTCTGAACATGTTCTTTGATATGATATTTTTAATCCTCATTAGGGATTTGCTTCTGGTTCCTTTAATATCCTCCACAAGAGACTGACTGTATAGTTTCAAATGTAACCAACATTCATCCTGCTACCTTTCCCCCTATTATTCTATGTATCAAGAGGCAGGCTGGTATAATGGAAAGAGATCAGGCAGCTTTGTGGTCAAAGAGATATCAGTTTACACATATTCTCATCTTCTTAATAGCTATGTGACCTTGGGAGAAATGCTTAAACTTTCTGAGCCCAAATTTGTTTACAATGGTGAAAATTATTCTTTTACTGAAGGGTCATTTCACAGAAAAGCACTGATAAAGTGCCAGGCATTCAGCTATATTCAATAAGAGGTAGCAATTATATTATCCATCTGAAGACCATTCCCATTTCTTGGTTTCCTTTGACTATTGGATTTTCCATTTTTTCTTCCCCATTGATACCTTAAGCTTATTATAATTTCTCTTTTTTCTAAAATTCAAGTTTTTCTCTTCAGTTATCATTCTAGAAGCTTATCCTCTTAGCCCCAGCTTCTTTATAAACATGCTGTGCTAGGATGAGGGCTTTGTTGTGCTTTTTAATACCCAAGACAAAACTGTGGTACAGGTGCTACCTGACAGATTGCAGATAGTTCCTCCTGCTAGGGAAACACAACTCCCACACCAGCTCCATGAAATGGCCAGTAAAAGTGGCATAAAATAATTGATTAATTTTTTCCTGTGGTGAATTCCACAGTCTCAACTTGGAAAGGAGCAAATGGTTTATTGTAAAAATAATACTTAGGAAACCTGGTGCCCAGGAATGGGCTGCTATTCAGGTGAGGCTAATTAACTCCTCCAGAAGCTAAGAGCACCAAAACAGTATAGGAAAAATGTAATTTGTAGAATAGTACCCTGGTGTCCTGCAAGGATAGTTCATTTAATATAGAGCAGTTATTCATCCCCATCTGATAATTTACATACTATAGTTTACCAGAGGAATTTTCCCAAGGTGACCATCCTGTACCAAGGCAACAGAACAAATATGAAAAAGGAAAGAGGTAAAAATTAAGTCTTTTCTTTTTTAGTCCAACCTTCAGAACCTCACATAGAAAACAATCCTGATACAGAGGTTAAGTATAGAAGACATTATGAGACCCTTGATTGCATGTCCGCATTTAGAAGGAAGCAAACACTTGACAGGAAGTTGTCATCTTTTTGATCTGTGAATCCCTTTTCTTCTACTGTTTCATATCCATTACCATTCAAGTACTGTGGGATTTGATTTCATTTTGGCCAGGTGGTCTTTAACCTGGAGTGCCACAGCTGTATTAAGAGGTAGTAAAGATGTGTTCTTACATGTCTTGACTCACTGCTACTCTATCAGTTTATTTTGGTTTAGAAATTGGCTAATGCTACACAAGTCTCCCTTCCCTGGAATTCAGAGAGCAGCTTATTTATATGTAGATATAGCTATATGACATTTTCAAATGCCATACATTTGCATATGAAGGTCTCTTTCTTCCCCTTTCAGTAAACAGTCTCTGCTGTTACTTCCAAAGCAATGTTTAGAATTATATTTTCTATACAGGTCTTTCCTTAAAATGTTTTTTAAATGCCCAGTAGAGATAAAAAATGAAACCCTCAAGCTGGAATCTATTTTTTAGGGGTGAAAAAATATATATACATACACATACACATACACACACACACACATAAGGAGAGAGAGAGAGAGATTGATTCACCTTCTGTTTCTGCGGCTTTGTGCTAAAACTTTTACAAAATGCTAAAAAATATTATTATGGTCAAAATTTCTTAAGAGGAAAACAAAAGTGGCATTAATTTGACATGGAGCGTCCTTTAAAAATTCATATAGTTTGGTTTCTAGAGAGGTGACTATTAGCCTAATTCATTTATTCAACAAATAATTGTCTACTATATACGAGGCATTTTTTCCAGGTGCTGCGTTTATAATGGAGAACAAGACAAACTCCCTGCCCTCATGAAGTACAAAAGAAGACAGAGAATAAAAAGGTAAAAACAAGAGTATATTAAAAAAATTCTGTTCTCATTCAGTACTGTGAGGAAAATCAAACACTATTGGTGGAGAGAATGCATGGGCTGCAAGTGGACATTAAGTAGAGTGGTCAGACGGGCTTTCTCTTGAAAGATATGAAGGGTCCTACCAGAGAAGAGAACAGGGACACACATCTGTAAGAGCACAGGAAAAGCTAAGGCTAAATAGTAAGCTTTAAACATAATTATACAGAAAAATAAGTTTGCAACAAGAAGGGCATTTTAAAATACAACTCTGAGAGTGAAATGACCCTTTCTTTGACATTAGTTTTAAGAAACATGAAGAAGGAAGGAAGGAAGGAATGGAGGAAGGGAGCAAAGGAGAGAAGCTACTGAGTGTTTCCATACTTTCCATTTGCTTCCAGGGCTCCTTGTTATGGGCCCCACTGTTCCCCAGGGATTTATTCTTGGTTGTCTTTGCTTTTCCCTCACCTGAGTTCCTTGACACCCCAAAACTCAGCTTCTGTTTGAGGATGACCACATCATTATTTTCATTCCACTTCTCTCCAGACCTCTAGCCCCATGTGTTCATCTCTATGTAATGTCCTCAAATAAAACAGGTAAAAATGACTCAATATTTTGCCCCCAAATCTGTTCTTCTTCGTACTGTTTTCCCTCTCTTAGAGAATGGAACTATCATTCATCTAGGCAGCCAAGCAAAACAACTTCACATTTTTCTTGATTCTCCCCTTCTCTTGACACTCATATCCAGTCAGTTGGCAAGTCTGATAAACTTTTAGCTCCTAAATCCACCCCTAATCTGTTTCTCCCTCTCTGCTGCCAACACCGTCAATGGCATTCATGCTTCATTGTTCTCTGGTTAACGCCACGTTCTCCTAACTCGTTTTGCCTAATGTTCCTTCCCTCTCTAGCCTATTCTTTACTTGGCTGCCAGGTTTTTCTTTGTTTTTTTTTTTTAATAAAACAATATGACATCAATCATTTAAGATACCTCAATGGCTCCCTACTGAGCAGAGGGTAAATTTCAACTTTCCTTACAAACAAGAAAAGACTCTTGATTGAAGCTCCACATCGCCATTCCCATTTTAGCACCTTTGTTCCCCTTCCTCATCCTGTGCTTCAGCCATTCCAGACTATTGGCCATTCCCTAAAAAATGCCTGTTTATCAAAGCCTTTCTGCCTTTTCAAATGCTGTTCCTTATGTTTATAATGCTCTTTTCTCTGCCCACCAAGGTAAGCACCAACTTGTCTGTAACACCTCTGACTTCTCTTATCGCCAGTCATAGTCACTCCATCAGCTTGAGTCTCTACTCTATTACATCAGCATCTCTGAGCTATACCTTCTTCATTTCTAGAAAGGACTCATTATACCTCTCACCCCAGGCAGGTTGTGATGAGATATGACAACATGTGGTATACAGGTATATAATGCATGGCACAAAGTAATGAAAAATAAATCTATTTTTCTACTATTTTCTATTATTTTATCTCTACTTCAGCACTCTTAATCCTTTATTTTCTATTTACTGTAAAAAGTTATTTGAATAATCGTCATTTAGTATAAGAGTGCTTGTTAGAGTAACATGGCTCTCTGAATTTCAAGTGAAAGAGAGGCTTGGGTGTAGTTTGCCTCTGAATTCTCTTATTTATAAAAAGTCAAAACAAATATTACCAGGATCAGTAAGAAATTGATCAATTTTCATAAAAAGTTCACTAATTAAAATTCTGCACTGCACCTTCCAGGTGAATAGATTTTTGGGGTCTTGGGTTGTTTTGTCACATCTGTGACTTTGAAGTCCTGGATTCCACAGCCCGAGAACCTTTCACAGAGGTCACAGTTAAATTCGTATCACTTGATAGTGTCTGAAAATAACTGGCACTCTTCTAGGCTTAGAACTTACCATTTTGATGAGTTCGGGCAACAATGCCGACCATAGTAAGAATGGTTCTGAAGAGGCACTCTGCTAATTTGCTAATCGTTTTCAGGATTTTACCATATTTAGGCAGATTCTGGGAAAATTCATTGGACTCACAGACTGAGCTCTTTAGTCTGTGGCTTTATATGTCATCACTGTCTAAAGTAATAGAAGAGATGGTTATCTGGAACAGACTTTGAGATCATCTATTCAAGGCCTATGATTTATAGATAAGCAAACTAATGCTCAGGGAGGTTATGGTCAAATCCAGGACCTAACACAGGTCTCCCTGGGGGGATTAGTGCACATTGCACATTAGTGTAATGACTAGAAAATCACAGGTGCCTTAAATCCCAGTTCCGGGATTTTCCCACCTACATGGAAATACCTCTGTTATTTAAAGATACTGTAACCCATTTCACAGGTGTTAGCAGAAGACAATGGAAACAGGTAAAAGGAAAAAAAAGTCAAAGAGGGTGGAGAAAGAGTTATACTAGGTTTAAAATTATGTTAGATGTAAAATAGAAATGTTAAAATTATTTGAGATCAGTGAAAAATTTGACTTAGCTAGTTTTAGGGATTATGGCTTTTATACTAAGAATAATAGATGAGATGTACCATCATATTGTTTAAATTTCTGGTGCTGGATCATATTTTCCTACCAAAATTTCTATTTAATTTTAAATTTTGTATAGAACACAATATTCCTAGGCATTTGAGTGTTGACAGTTTTATCAGAACAGCTTTTCTTTAACCCCTTAATTTTAAAAGGTTTCTTTCCTTTGTAAGGTGTGTTTTAACCCCTTGGAATCATTTCCCAAGAGAGAAATAACTGTGGAGTGTATAATGAAAGTTATTAGAAACCAGAATTCATTCACCGGAAATTAGATTGAAGTGGAACTTGAAGTTGATACAGGAACCCCAAACATCTTCATTTTCCATTAAGCATGAGGGGACATTGAACAAAGAAATTTCTTGGTAAGAACTCTGGCCTAACTGTAGGATTCTACTGCCTCTTATATATTTGACAGTTTCAAAAACATCCTACACCCTAATGCTCTAGCAGAAGGGGAATGACCAATAATAGACATTGGTACATCGGGATAATATGACAAATTGGAGGAACTGACAGGCAGGTGATGAATAATTTTAACATGACCCTAAAAATAGTGAAGGGAAGTTTGCACATTGACACTTCTCGAAAGGCAGATGGATATGCATGATCTGAGTTTTTAGACAGGTGTCAGGAATATTGATGGTTGGTATAGGAATGATCATTTTCCTGGCACTGTTGCAGTAGACAGTTTGCATGATTAATGATGCATCTTAGTCTTTTTTTCTCCTCAGGGCAGAAAGGGATATGAACCTTTGTCACCCCAAGGAATGTAAGAATTCTGCCTGCAGGGTAAGGCAGGAGAGCTTTATTCACCTAAAAGCACCATTTTCTTTTGGGTGGGTGAAGAAATAGTAAAATATATAAATGATCTTGACATATGAGATGACAGTGTCTGGTAGGATGATTATAACACACTTCTTATTAACAGGGTTCTACCCCAGGGCGGAGGAGTCTTGCATAGATCTGAACTGTGGAGTGCAGTAACCCTGGGCTCTAACAAAACCAAAGCAAACTGAGGCTTTGGGATGGATCCGATCATATACAGGGCTTGAGTGAATATTTAAGGACCACTTTCAAAAGAAATAGTACAAGACCAACGGCAGGAAATAAGAGGTGAGATCATCTTCCTAATGTTTATATTCATTTCAGGTTTTCAGAGACAATTTTCTGATTCAAATCGATTCAATATTGTTTCTAAATGCTAAATCTATTGAGAAAGGGCTTTTCTTTTCCAAGAATAATACTGTTTGCTCGGGTTTTTAAAATGTCACATAGAGCAGTGAATGAACTCAAGGCTCAAAATTAAATACAAAGTCTAATAATAGTTTGTAGATGTATTCTGCTAAGCTCTGAGCATCCCATCTATTAAAAAATATTATGGTAAATAAAGGTAAATACAAGCTATGGAGGTAAACTACAAAAGTTTTATTTCTTTCCTTTTTCTTTTTCAAGGAATAAAGGGCAAACATGGAATTCAAGTTCCAATGAAAAACCTTTGGTGATCAAGGCACTCAAAAAAAAAAAAAAAAAAAAAAACCAGCAATCTATTTCTCCAAAGAAATTTAAATATAGAATAGAGGCTCATTTGTATGAGGGAAGGGGTAAGAATTTAATCTTCATGTACACAAATGATTAGATTATCTATTTCTTTATTTTCTGTTTACTTGGAGAGAGGACAGGAGTTACAACTTAAAATCTCTCCTTTGCTGGTACTAGAAATGCTTACATATGTATTTATTGATTAAATTCTCAATGGGTAAAACTCATATCCAAAATGGGAATGATGGAGTGTGTCTTATCTGGAATAGGCCTTTAACAATTTTCTTTTTGAATTTTTGTGATTCTTTTTTTTTTTTTAAACATCTTTATTGGAGTATAATTGCTTTACATTGTTGTGTTAGTTTCTGCTGTATAATAAAGTGAATCAGCTATACGTATACATATATCCCCATATCCCCTCCCTCTTGCGTCTCCCTCGCACCCTCCCATCCCTCTAGGTGGACACAAAGCACTGAGCTGATCTCCCTGTGCCATGAGGCTGCTTCCCACTACCTATCTCCTTTACGTTTGGTAGTATATATATGTCAATGCTGCTCTCTCCCTTTGTCCCAGCTTACCCTTCCCGGTCCCCATGTCCTCAAGTCCATTCTCTACGTCTGCATCTTTATTCCTGTCCTGCCCTTAGGTTCTTCAGAATCTTTTTTTTTTTTTAGATTCCATATATATGTGTTAGCATATGGTATTTGTTTTTCTCTTTCTGACTTACTTCACTCTGTATGGCAGACTCTAGGTCCATCCCCCGCCTACAAATAACTGAATTTCATTTCTTTTTATGGCTGAGTAATATTCCATTGTATATATGTGCCACTTCTTCTTTAGCCATTCATCTGTCGATGGACACTTAGGTTGCTTCCATGTCCTGGCTATTGTAAGTAGTCTGCAATGAACATTGTGGTACATGACTCTTTTTGAATTATGGTTTTCTCAGGGTATTTGCCCAGTAGTGGGATTGCTGGGTCATATGGTAGTTCTATTTTTAGTTTTTGAAGGAACCTCCATGCTGTTCTCCATAGTGGCTGTATCAATGTACATTCCCACCAACAGTGCAAGAGGGTTCCCTTTTTTCCACACCCTCTCCAGCATTTATTGTTTGTAGATTTTTTGATGATGGCCATTCTGACTGGTGTGAGGTGATACCTCATTGTAGTTTTGATTTGCATTTCTCTAATGATTAGTGATGTTGAGCATCCTTTCATTTGTTTGTTGGCAACCTGTATATCTTCTTTGGAGATATGTCTATTTAGGTCTTCTGCCCATTTTTGGATTGGGTTGTTTGGTTTTTTGATATTGAGCTGCATAGGCTCCTTGTATATTTTGGAGATTAATCCTTTGTCAGTTGCTTCGTTTGCAAATATTTTTCCCATTCTGAGGGTTGTCTTTTCGTCTTGTTTATGGTGTCCTTTGCTGTGCAAAAGCTTTTAAGTTTCATTAGGTCCCATTTGTTTATTTTTGTTTTTATTTCCCTTTCTCTAGGAGGAGGGTGAAAAAGGATCTTGCTGTGAGTTATGTCATAGAGTGTTCTGCCTATGTTTTCCTCTAAGAGTTTGATAGTGTCTGGCCTTACGTTTAGGTCTTTAATCCATTTTGAGTTTATTTTTGTGGATGGTGTTAGGGAGTGTTCTAATTTCATTCTTTTACATGTAGCTGTCCAGTTTTCCCAGCACCACTTATTGAAGAGGCTGTCTTTTCTCCATTGTATATTCTTGCCTCCTTTATCAAAGGTAAGGTGACCATATGTGTGTGGGTTGATCTCTGGGCTTTCTCTCCTGTTCCATTGATCTTTATGTCTGTTTTTGTGCCAGTACCATACTGTATTGATTACTGTAGCTTTGTAGTATAGTCTGAAGTCAGGGAGCCTGATTCCTCCAGCTCCGTTTTTCTTTCTTAAGATTGCTTTGGCTACTCGGGGTCTTTTGTGTTTCCATACAAATTGTGAAATATTTTGTTCTAGTTCTGTGAAAAATGCCACTGGTAGTTTGATAGGGATTTCATTGTATCTGTAGATTACTTTGGATAGTATAGTCATTTTCACAATGTTGATTCTTCCAATCCAAGAATGTGGCATATCTTTCCATCTGTTTGTATTGTCTTTAATTTCTTTCGTCAGTGTCTTATAGATTTCTCCATACAGGTCTTTTGTCTCCTTAGGTAGGGTTATCCCTAGGTATTTTATTCTTTTTGTTGCAGTAGTAAATGGGAGTGTTTCCGTAATTTCTCTTTCAGATTTTTCATCATTAGTGTATAGTAATGCAAGAGATTTCTGTGCATGAATTTTGTATCCTGCTACTTTACCGAATTCATTGATTAGTTCTGGCAGTTTTCTGGTAGCATCTTTAGAATTCTCTATGTATAGTATCACGTCATCTGCGAACTGTGACAGTTTTACTTCTTCTTTTCTGATTTGGATTCCTTTTATTTCTTTTTCTTCTCTGATTGCTGTGGCTAAAACTTCCAAAACTATGTTGAATAATAGTGGTGAGAGTGGGCAACCTTATCTTGTTCCTGATCTTAGAGGAAATGGTTTCAGTTTTTCACCATTGAGAATGATGTTGGCTGTGGGTTTGTCACATATGGCCTTTATTATGTTGAGGTAGGTTCCCTCTATGCCTACTTTCTGGAGAGTTTTTATCATAAATGGGTGTTGAATTTTGTCAGAAGCTTTTTCTGCATGAATTGAGATGATCATATGGTTTTTGTCCTTCAATTTGTTAAGATGGTGTATCACATTGATTGATTTGCATGTATTGAAGAATCCTTGCATTCCTGGGATAAACTCCAGTTGATCATGGTGTGTGATCCTTTTAATGTGCTGTTGGATTCTGTTTGCTAGTATTTTGTTGAGGATTTTTGCATCTATGTTCATCAGTGATATTGTCCTGTAGTTTTCTTTTTCTGTGACATCTTTGTCTGCTTTTGGTATCAGGGTGATGGTGGCCTCATAGAATGAGTTTGAGAGTGTTCCACCGTCTGCTATACTTTGGAAGAGTTTGAGAAGGATAGGTGTTAGCTCTTCTCTAAATGTTTGATAGAATTTGCCTATGAAGCCATCTGGTCCTGGGCTTTTGTTTGTTGGAAGATTTTTAATCACAGTTTCAATTTCAGTGCTTGTTATATGTCTGTTCATATTTTCTCTTTCTTCCTGGTTCAGTCTTGGAAGGTTGTGCTTTCTAAGAATTTGTCCATTTCTTCCAGGTTGTCCATTTTATTGGCATATAGTTGCTTGTAGTAATCTCTCATGGTCCTTTGTATTTCTGCAGTGTCAGTTGTTACTCCTTTTTCATTTCTAATTCTGTTGACATGAGTCTTCTCCCTTTTTTTCTTGATGAGTCTGGCTAATGGTTTATCCATTTTGTTTATCTTCTCAAAGAACCAGCTTTTAGTTTTATTCATCTTTGCTATTGTTTCCTTCATTTCTTTTTCATTTATTTCTTATCTGGTCTTTGTGATTTCTTTACTTCTGCTAACTTTGGGGTTTTTTTTTTTCTTCTTTCTCTAATTGCCTTAGGTGTAAGGTTAGGTTGTTTATTTGAGGTGTTTCTTGTTTCTTGAGGTAGGATTGTATTGCTATAAACTTCCCTCTTAGAACTGCTTTTGCTGCATCCCATAGGTTTTGGGTCGTCGTGTTTTCATTGTCATTTGTTTCTAGGTATTTTTTGATTTCCTCTTTGATTTCTTCAGTGATCTCTTTTTTATTTAGTAGTGTAATGTTTAGCCTCCTTCCGTTTGTAGTTTTTACAGATTTTTTCCTGTAATTGATATCTAGTCTCATAGTGTTGTGGTAGGAAAAGATACATGATACGATTTCAGTTTTCTTAAATTTACCAAGGCTTGATTTTTTTACCCAAGATATGATCTATCCTGGAGAATATTCCATGAGCACTTGAGAAGAAAGTGTATACTGTTGTTTTTGGATGGAATGTCCTATAAATATCAGTTAAGTCCATCTGGTCTAATGTGTCATTTAAAGCTCGTGTTTCCGTATTTAATTTCATTTTGGATGATCTTTCCCTTGGTGAAAGTGAGGTGTTAAAGTCCCCTACTATGATTGTGTTACTGTCGAGTTCCCCCTTTATGGCTGTTAGCATTTGCCTTATGTATTGAGGTGCTCCTGTGTTGGGTGCATAAGTATTTACAATTGTTATATCTTCTTCTTGGATTGATCCCTTGATCATTACGTAGTGTCCTTCTTTGTCTCTTGTAATAGTCTTTATTTTAAAGTCTATTTGTCTGATATGAGAATTGCTATTCCAGCTTTCTTTTGATTTCCATTTGCATGGAATATCTTTTTCCTTCCCCTCACTTTCAGTTTGTATGTGTCCCTAGGTCTGAACTGGGTCTCTTGTAGACAGCCTATATATGGGTCTTGTTTTTGCATCCATTCAGCCAGTCTATGTCTTTTGGTTGGAGCATTTAATCCATTTACATTTAAGGTAATTATCAATATGTATGTTACTATTACCATTTTCTTAATTGTTCTGGCTTTGTTTTTGTAGGTCTTTTCCTTCTCTTGTGTTTCCTGTGTAGAGAAGTTCCTTTAGCATTTGTTGTAAAGCTGGTTTGGTTGTGCTCAATTCTCTTAACTTTTGCTTGTCTGTAAAGGTTTTGATTTCTCCGTCGAATCTGAATAAGATCCTTGCTGGGTAATCTTGGTTGTAGGTTTTTCCCTTTTATCACTTTAAATATGTCCTGCCACTCCCTTCTGGCTTGCAGAGTTTTTGCTGAAAGATCAGCTGTTAACCTTATGGGGATTCCCTTGTATGTTATTTGTTGCTTTTCCCTTGCTGTTTTTAATATTGTTTTTTGTATTTAATTTTTGATAGTTTGATTAATATGTCTTGGTGTGTTTCTCCTTGGTATCCTGTATGGGACTCTCTGCACTTCCTGGACTTGATTATTTCCTTTCCCATGTTAGGGAAGTTTTCGACTATAATCTCTTCAAATATTTTCTCAGACCCTTTCATTTTCTCTTCTTATTCTGGGACCCCTATAATTCGAATGTTGGTGCGTTTACTGTTGTGCCAGACGTCCCTGAGTCTGTCCTCAATTCTTTCATTCTTTTTTCTTTATTCTGCTCTGTGATAGTTATTTCCACTATTTTATCTCCCAGGTCACTTATCCGTTCTTCTGCCTCAGTTATTCTGCTATTGATTCCTTATAGAGGATTTTAAATTTCATTTATTGTGCTGTTCATCATTGTTTGTTTGCTCTTTAGTTCTTCTAGGTCCTTGTTAATCATTTCTTGTATTTATTCTATTTCCAAGATTTTGGATCATCTTTAATGACTCTGAATTCTTTTTCAGGTAGACTGCGTATTTCCTCTTCATTTGTTTGGTCTGGTGGGATTTTACCTTGCTCCTTCATCTGCTGCATATTTCTCTGTCTTCTTATTTTGTTTAACTTACTGTCTTTGGGGTCTCCTTTTTGCAGGCTGCAGGTTTGTAGTTCCCTTTGTTTTTGGTGTCTGCCCCCAGTGAGTGAGGTTGGTTCAGTGGCTTGTGAAGCTTCCTCATTGAGGGGACTGGTGCCTGAGTTCTGGTGGGTGAAGCCGGATCTTGTCTTTCTGGTGGGCAGGGCCGTGTCTGGTGGTGTGTTTTGGGGTGTCTTTGAACTTAGTATGATTTTAGGCAGCCTCTCTGCTAATGGGTGGGGTTGTGTTCCTGCTTACTAGTTGATTGGCATGGGCCGTCCAGCACTGGATCTTGCTGGCCGTTGGGTGGAGCTGGGTCTTAGCATTGAGACGGAGATCTCTGGGAGAGCCCTCACCGATTGATATTACATGGGGCTGGGAGGTCTCTGGTGGTCCAGTGTCCTGAACTTGGCTCTCCCACCTCAGAGGCTCAGGCCTGACACCAGGCCAGAGCACCAAGACCCTGTCAGCCACATGACTAGGTACGTGGGGATTTTCTTGCCTTTTGGGAAGTCTGAGGTCTTCTGCCAGGGTTCAGTAGTTGT
Organism: Balaenoptera borealis; assembly: GCF_965194805.1. Lineage (NCBI taxonomy): Eukaryota > Metazoa > Chordata > Mammalia > Artiodactyla > Balaenopteridae > Balaenoptera > Balaenoptera borealis. The sequence goes on along the minus strand of NC_138863.1, from coordinate 42,749,324 downwards.
TCTGTAGGAGTTGTTTCAGTTGTAGATGTATTTTTGATGTATTTGTGGGGAGCAAGGTGATCTCCACGTCTTACTCCTCTGCCATCTTGAAGGTCCCCCCTTTAACAATTTTAACTCATAATTTTAATTGGTACTCTGCTACATTCAAATTCTGTAAGAGAATTCTATTAACAGGGCTAAATCTTATTACTTTACACTAATACAATTTTTACTCAAATTCTGAAACATTCTATACTTGTTGAGTACAATGAACTCTTACATTACTTAGGAACACATTGAGAGAAAAAAAGTCATTGTAACAATATGAATGGTTGCTCCAAATAGCCCTTGTGCTTTTAGAAACTAGAGCTTGAGCAAGATTTAAGCCTATCAGTGGGGAACAGATCTACCTGGGGCATAAATTCAAAGCTTTATACATAGTCAAGGGAAGACTGAGTCTAACACAGCCTTGCCTTCTTCTTAAAATTTTTTAAATAACCCAATTAGTAAGCTTATACACAGAAACAGGAAAATAGAAATCTAGAATCTAAAACTCTTCAGTTTGAATTTTTAAAAAATTAGATAAAATTATGCTATCCAAATTAAAGAATTATTTATCTTGAAAACAATTAAAACTTTGATAACAACATAAAGAGCATGTTAGAATAAGAAGTATCCATGTCCTAAAGTTGTGCTAATAATTCCTTATAACTGCATAGTGAGTCTCATCTCACAAAAGGCTTTCATTTTCAAAACATGTGAAAAAAGCAGAAAAGATATAATCTTCATTTAAAGATTCTCAGAAAGTTTAGGAGACTTCCCCAGGTCATATAACATTCATAAGTTGAGTAGGTAGGTTTAGAATTTAGGTCTTTCGACAACCTGTCCACAAAATCAAAACATTTCAGTAGGGAATTAACAAACCATATGCACAATAACATTCAATAAATGGATTATAGATACTTGTATGTTATTTCATTTGTCTATACCAGAAAGATTTACTTCATTTTTTTCCTTTAACATCTTTATTGGAGCATAATTGCTTTACAGTGGTGTGTTAGTTTCTTCTTTATAACAAAGTGAATCAGCTATACATATACATATATCCCCATATCTCTTCCCTCTTGCATCTCCCTCCCTCCCACCCTCGATATCCCACCCCTCTACGTGGTCACAAAGCACCGAGCTGATCTCCCTGTGCTATGCGGCTGCTTCCCCCTAGCTATCGGTTTTACATTTGGTAGTGTATATATGTACATGCCACTGTCTCACTTTGCCAGAAGTTAAATGACTAACTTTTGGCATAAAACTAGTGTAGATGAAAAAAAAAAATTCCCATCTTTTAGAGATACTCTCCTTCCAGAAAGGACAGCATAAGTTTTTCAAAACATTAACACATATATCTCAGGCAATTTATTGACCAACTCTTCCTTCTTAGATAGATAGAAAGATAGATAGATAGATAGATAGATATTTTTTGTTCCAGCATAAAGGCCAATGGTACACATACTATATGAATAGGTGGTAGTATAATGTAAGACAGAAAATAGCATTGCTGTGAAAGTTATTCATTTGTTTCAATACTAAAGTAATTACTGTAGCAAAGACTTGCTCATTTATCATTTCCTGTTGTCTTTGCTATTTTTCCAACTTGTCTTTTTAAACAAATATCCTCATTGTCCTTGTTGCAAAACCAATAACTTTATTTCACTAGGTAAGACAGCAAACCAATGCAGCCGGGTTTATTCCCCATCCCAAAGAGGATCTGTGCCTGGGAGCCGTTAAACAGTAATGCACATTGTTGTCCTTCCCTGAGGGAAGAGGCACAGTCTAGCTCAGCGCTAAGTTGCCATTTAAGAGACATCTTCAGACTCCCCTTCATTTTCAACTATGAAGGTTTTCATGAATACCTGAGATCTAAAGCCATATCAAGCATTTTGTTCCGTGAACAACACAACAATTTCAGCCTTAAGAATTGCTGTTGGACACTTAAATAGAATTTAGCCAGTTGGTTTTAAATATATTCTTATGAATCAAGGTTTACAAAGATTTCTACTGTGGAAGTGCCAGATAATAAAAAGAAGCTTTAAAATGATTTCCTCCTCAAAGAATATCATTAAAGATCTTTCAAACAGGCAATGTTTGGTTCAGCAATTTAGTCAAAATGTGTAAGGAGTAGCTAATATGAACACAAAGATGACACAGATTTGAACAGAAGCAAAGCAGGGACCTGGGTTATTAGACTACTAGGTAGGAATACTGAATAAGATAACAGATCCAGTTATGACTAGGCGACTTTCCTCAGTAACTTATGATAACTAAGAGTATAACCTCCTTTTTAGCTAGGTGCATTTTCATCATTCTGATAAGCCTTTTCAGAAACAGATATTCCCTCTATTTGTAAAACTTTAAAGGACATTTCTATTTATGGGACAACCATCATTTAAAAAAATGAGTGTGTATGTTTCAAACAGTGAAATGAAAAGAAACTTGGACTAAATCAATGATCCTTGGTTTAGGATTGTATCTCCTCTTGGGGCACAGGAGAATTGAGAAATGATTAGGGAGCCCAGATCTGGACTTCATAGTGCCACTTAATTTCTAGAACCTATGTGCTATATACTTATCTATAATTTCTAATGCCATAAAGCAGGGTTTCCAAACCTTGACACTATTAGCATTTTAGCTGGATAATTCTTTGTTGTGGGGACCTGTCCTCTGCATTGTAAGACGTTTAATTTAGCAGCATTCCTGGCCTCCACCCACTACATGTAACTAACACCCTGTCTTCCCCAGACAATCAAAAATGTCTCTAGAAATTGTTAAATGTTGCCTCAGTTGAGAAACACTAACATAAGGTAATGGTCAACAACTTTCCCTCAAGTTCATGATTTTTGAACTAAAGCTGTATAGTTGATGATAGAATCCTAAATCTAGAAAGACATCATTATAATCTAATCTTATTTTCAGATTTTACTGATGAGAGAACTTAGGTTCTGAGAGGCTAAATACCTATCTAAGTTTCGATGAGGTAGAATAGAGATGACACTAAGTCGAAAGTTTCTGCATTCCTATTTCAGGCTCTTTCCCCTACAAAATGCTCTTTGTAAGTTGTTTACTCTGAAATTAAAATGAAATTAAGAAATAAATATGGCTACCCATATCATTGGAGAATAGCCTTGTAGAGAATCCAAAACAATAGTCAACACACATATAAGTTCTAGTTGATTTTGGAAAGAGCCAAGTGATCCTATTCCAGTGGTATTATTTTCCTGATGTGATGATGATGATGATGATGATAATGATGATTATAATGAAGATGACAGTGGTTTTCTTAAAATAACATTACAATTATCTGTGTTTCCTAAGCCCATACCAATTCATGGCTAATGTGAACAGCTAAGAAGCATATTAAATTGTAGAAAGCAGTCAGCTTGAATGTTAGAATATAGTCCTGATGATGTGCTTAGATAAGTGAGAGTTAATGGCTGTCTATCATTGTTGATGGGCACCCTGCTTACTATTAATTATTCTACATATAGAAGACAACGTGGACAGTTTCTTAAAATTACCTTACAGATAAGTTTCCCTGGCCTGCCTGGTGGTTCTGTCTCATGTTTCCATTGCTACATTTCATTAAAAATCAGAAACGAAGGCATATGTGCCAACTCTGGGGAAGGGTGAGTGGCTGGGCTTTGGGGATAGGAGTGAGATTTGCTCAGAGGTCATTTCAAACAACCAGAAACCTTCAACTTCCCTAGGACTCTTTAAATAATGGAAAAATAAATAGGAAAAAACCTCAGTGGTGCAAGAGTTGTAGAATAATTGTGACAGTACATGAACAGTCAATCTGCAGAAGTGAATTTGGATGTGTACTGCCTGACAAAACACTAATTGCCTGTTGGTTTAAACTCTGTAGACTAATAACGTGATCTTTCTGGAATACTTAATTTCTGGAGGACAAATGGAGCTTGTTTATAGGCTTCATTTTCTGAATGATTTTTTAAATTTATTCAAAAATTTTTTTAGTTAAATAGACATTTATTTCTGTTATTAAATGAAATGCTCTTGGGAAGAGGTTTTCTGATGTGTGGCTGACACACACAGCTTTGAATCGTAGAAAATGTGAAAGATTAAAAGCAATAGATTTTTCTTTTTAATTGGCCTGGAATATATATTACAGGAATATTATGTAACACTACCAAACATCGATGATACATTCACAACTCTCTGCAGAATCTTCCATCTCATTCTGTTTGGGATAATTAATAAACTTGTTCTGTTTGTGTTTTATGAAATGAAGCATTAACAGTGTCACCATAAAGGACATTTATTAACACAAATGCTAAGAATTATTTTAGGACATACCAAAAGATATTAAACTTGCTTTCCAAGATTTACTCATTTTTCTCAGTTATTGGTCAAACCTCTTTGGATTATATGTTAAGGAAGGGCTTTCAAAGGTAACTTTGTGTAAAACCTTTTTCAGCTTTCACAATGCAGGAGGACCTATCAATCCAATATGGTTAATATTGATATTCATACCAATATTGTCATTTCTTGGGGGCTATTGGGAGAGATCCCAGAGGAACTCAGAAGTAGGGAGAACAGGATTGCCCTGTGCTTTTCCAGAGCACTAGAATGCCTCAGAGTCATGAACTGGCTTCTGGGAGAGCAGGTCTCAACTTTACTGTATCTAGGAAAATAGGTAGATTGGACAAGAACACCGAGAAATGGAAACTCAACAAAGGAGAGTTACATAGGCCAATAGTGTTTCTGTAAGCTCTAACCATGGAAGAGGAAGTCCTGGCCAAAGTCATTTATTATCTATATAAATTTGAGGACAGGAGTATCTCTATTGTATAGTCTTTTTCATCAAGCTGTCTTAGCTTGATGCCTTAAACATCTAAAGAATATATGCTCTATTCATGTTCACTAGTGACCTCATTATAACTGGGCTTCTCAGAGAATTCGACTCTAAGAAGAGAATGTATTGGGCAGAGAACCAAATCCTCTAGGTAACTCTTTCTCATTGCAGATCCACTCACAGACATTGAATTTGGTTAATCTCAGTTCACCGGGGAGCAACAGCTTACTCTTAGTGTGGTGAAAATGTAGATTTCTGAGTCCACAAGTCCAAGACATTTGTCATGAATTTACTCAATATCCAATTCTTGCCCTGTCTTGTCCCAGTTCTCCATCTCCACCGAATCATCATCTCTATGATGTGCTGCCCTTGTTGGTTCTCTGCCCTTGACTAAACTTATCTCTGTGCCCCCAACTTCCAACCACTTCCCAAAGCTCACCTGTAACTGTGCTCCATGATTGGCAAATTCCCCTCTATCCTCAGATGCTTCACTGAAATTCTCATCTCTCTTCTTGCATACTGAAGCACTAGCTTTCCCTGAGAATACCAAGTCCCTTCAGCTTTCTCACAAGGTGGCCATATTCTCTACCCTTCTCCTCCGCTCCCCCATCTCAGGACTCAGAGGTGAGGATGGGGTGCTGTCCTCTTTGGTCCTCATTACTATTTTCAGGTTACTGGACCACCACTTCCCTCAAGCCTTATCACTGATTTTCATACACCTTTATGCCTGGAGTTTGGCTCATAAATTAGTTTTCTCTTGATTACATTTGAGTTCAAACTAAAAGTCTGAGCATTTTCCAAATGAACAACTAGAGGGAATAAGCTATGACCCATGAAACAAGTAGCAGTGTTTAGAAATGCAATTTCTCTGAGAGATTTTAGTTTCACAGATATTTAAAAATATTTTTAGTTGATTATGTTTGCACATAGTCTCAAATTGTCAAGATGTGAGAACTGAATTTTTAATGTGCTTGATAATGTGGGTTCATATATTTGGGGCATGTCAAACTCATTAACAAAAGCAGCAAATCAAAGTGCTCTGGATATTTTGGGGTTTTTTTGAAACTGCTTGAATTCTATATATTAGTTTTATGGAGAACTATGTGTCTTGAAATTATACAGAGCACTTGGACATATCCTACCCTTCTTTCATTTTCACACCTTCTACCAATAATCATACTACTGTTCCTTAGGGACAGAAATAACATGTTTGAGGTAAAAAGGTAAACCATGGTGGAGATTTATGTCACTTTCACCAGTGATATCTAGATGTTTGCCTCTTATGCCAAGACTTGTTTTTCCTTGATCAGTTTTTGTTGAAAATATTTGTTCTGACTTTAATGCTTTCCCTAAATGTTTTGCACAAACAGAAATAAATTCTTATATACCACATTCCTGCTATTTTTGCTTGATACCTCTCCATCACTATGGTCACCCATTGCACAGGTTTTCTTTTAAATAATGAATGTGTAGGTCCTTCAGACATACACTGTGGGGTATAAATGACTAATTTAAAGCTCAACTGGAAAAGAAATATAAGTGATATCATGATCTTGCAGTTCTTTCAAATGTTATGTCCTCATTAAATTCCTATTTGAATCTCATGTTTTAATAATCTGGTGACCCTGTTATTTTAAAATGATCAAAATATACCATACATAATATTATGTTGACTGGAGGAAAACTGAAAAAAAAAAAATGGCCACGTGAAAAATTTGACATACTGAGGTCTCGAAGACATAAATGGTAGGTGCTCAATAAATATTTCTTTATAGGTGAATTAAAAAATCAGCCAAAGTATCTCGCAAAAAGTTGTTATATGACTTGGGTAGGAAAAAGATAAACCTTCTGTAATTTTATGACCTCATAAATGACAATATATGTATAAAAACTCTGAACAACATACATGAACAGACCATATCCCATACAATGTGTTACATTTCCCATAGAAATAAATTCTTTTCAGTTGTCAGACCAAAAGAAACAGAACAGCAATAGCTAGCTCACTTGTTGCTTGCTAATGCCTTATTTAACATCTTTTAATTCAAACTTCAACCCTGTGGAAGTAGGCTTATTATTTCCATTGAACAGATGAAGAAACTGAGGCTCAGAATGGTCAACTAATTGGTTCAAGTTTAAATAATCAGTAATAGCATGACCAGTGTTTCAACTCAGCCCTGTCTGATTTTTAATGGCTTTAACCACTAAACTGGCTGCCACACCTTTATGGAAGAGAAAAGTAGTAAGTAACACCTCCTGGTGAACAATTTGTTTCAGAAAGGAGCGTTTCAAATAGGAAAAAGTGCACATAAATGATGCAGGATTCACTTATGAACTGGGGCATGAACACAAAGTTTTCCAGAGTGTCTAGCAGGGCCCAAGGCAACTCTTCAGTAGAAAACCTTCATCTGTATTGCAAATACTATTTCTGTGTTTATCTATAACCATGAACATAACATCATATTACAGATGACTGGCTACATGATTTTATGGGGAAAACAATGAAAGCACAGAAGTTCAAGAGAGCAGGAAAAATTGTGAGTTAGAGTTCATAGAAAGCTTTATGAATTTTGCAGCACTCTAAAGTAAATCCCAGAGGGGAAAATACTCGAATTGAGACACTTTCCCCCAGAAATCTTGAGAAAATCTTGACATCTTAATTCATTTCCTGAGCTTAAATATTCTAGGCCAGTCTGGTGGCACTGTAATAGCCTGGGCAAACGTTTTTATTTATTTCACTGTTGATACCAATATTTGTGCTACAAGCTGCTGCCTGCATTTGCTGCTATTTATTTATTTCCTACAGATCAAATTATTGGCCTAGACATAACGTGCTTTCCAGTGAAGTGCTCCTTGTGTTCACGAGCAAATGGAAAAAGCTTCCATTTTAAATGCAGATTTTTGCCACAAGACTGAATTAATTTGTATTATAAATATGATATGTAACCACTTGCTATTCGTGTCTATATATGTATAGTGGAAGAGCAATCGAGGCAAACAGTAAATAAATCAAGCAAGTGCCCTATTTGCATGGGTGGCTGGTCAATATGTCAAAATACTGTGTCCAGCTCCAGGTCAGCCACTTAGCTTCTTTGAGCCTCAATTTTATTCCCCCTAGTATTTGTAACCCTGTTTTATTGAATTGACGTTAGAGCAGATAAGGTAATGTGAATGGATCTTTGTAAAACTACAAAGTATCACACACACATTTTCTATTTATGTAGGATTACTTGGTAACAAATCCTGTTCTCTTTGGCTTCTCTTGTGTATATGGATAAATAGGACACAGAAGAAGAGAATTTTAAAACCAAACAATACAGTGCTTATAATACATAGACATAAGTTCAAAGAGAAGAGTAACTCTTTGGAGCATCTCACAGCAATGGGGATATCATGGTGAGACATTTTTGACTCTGGAACTCACAAGGGGTTAACCTTTAAGGTGCAGAGTGCATCCCAAAACCTCTAAGAATGTTAGGTAGTGACACTTCTCCCCTGATCCCTGACCGTTGACATTTTGCTGGTTTCTGAAATTAGCGATGATGGTTTGAACCTTAGCTCTATCACGTAATCTTTTTACTTACTCTTCCTGAACCTCCATTTCTCACCTGTCAAACGCATATAATATCTGCCTCACATTTCAGTTGTTAAGACTGAAGGAGACAATACATGTGAAAAGCCTTTGTAAATTGCAATGGCTTCTACAGAGAACAAGTTATTATGACAATTCACTTAGGCTATCTAGATACTCTTTCAAGATGTCAGTTTCCTCTTAGTGTGGAGAAATGGGTTGATGGAATAATAATAGGATGGATGGAATTTGGTTTAGATGTGTATTTCTGGTTACTTTCTTCCATATTTCAGACCTGAGCTTAATATCTAAATTATTGCTTAAAGATAAGGAAAAGGTTTCTAAAGAGCACATTTCCTAAAAATTAATCCTGCCTAAATATTATAAAAAATGGTGAATAGCCACAGTGTAATGTACATCAGGTAAGCACATGGACTCCATGCATGTCTGTACCTAGACTCAGAGGTAGGGAGACCCTGGCTCCCTCCCAAGAGTGGGAATGACGCAGGGCTTACTTTTCTCATTAACAGCTAATAAAAACGGGAAGTTTCTCTTCCCATATGCCGGCTATAATCTAACATATTCTGTATCTTTACTCAAGCTTTCTGACTGTTCTATTATCCAGTTCCCGTTGAACCTGTAGATACACGAGGAAGACAGACTGAGCGTGCTTTCTCTCGCAACCATTTTCCTCAGTATTCTGGGTTATCTTTTTCCAATTTGAAAATATACATAAATGTAACTCATAACTTTAGTCTGCCATAGGAACTCTATCATTGAGTTATACATATTTTAATGCTATGCTCTAGAATGTTATCAAAAATTGATTTTAAAAAATCCCCAGCTATATGAAGAGCCTCTTGGCATATTTTGTAAAAATCACTGTTGAAGATCTTATCCATTCTATATTTTCCAGTGATCCCTTATAAAGAGATCTATGCTAAATATTTCCTTTAGAATTTAGTTCTGGAGAAACTTTGTCTTTGGTCTCTGAACTGATTATTTATTTTTATCAGACAATAAAAGACCTAAGTTCCATTTTAGCAGAGATCTCGGTTGATATATTCACCTTTGTAAAGCCCACGACAGCAGAGTGTGTATGGCAGGGACTCTGAAAATATTTGTTGAATGAATTGATTCGATCATAATTTCTCTTTTTATATTGGTTGCAAGAACGCTTAGGGCTAAATGCAGTAACGATAATAGTCTATGTTGCCAATATGTTTATTTTCCTCAACAGTTCTGCTTTTATGTTTTCAATTTCTCTTTAAAAAATTTTGTTGAATATATTTTAATTATAAGCCACTGCAAATACTTTTGGAAACTGGTACAGAATGGCATTTAAAAATACATTTTATTTTCTAGATGATAAAACACAGACTAGTTTAACTACATGACTGTTTTGCTTGTTTGTTTTTTTTTTACATCTAATGACTTATAAAATTAAGTATATTTTTACCAGAAAAAATATGTAGCCACTTTTATGAAGCATGACCAGACTTTTAGACAGAAAAGCAACCCAATCAGAAAATACACATACCAGATGAAGAAAAACAAAAGAGTTGCACTTCATTTTTTTTTTCATTATAAGACATGAGGGAATATATGTATATATATATATATTTTTTTTTTTTAAAGAAAATATTGCAAATTTCAAGAGATATAAAACATTTTCTATTTAAGAACTTCCAGAAGGAAAGTTTAATATTAGCATTTTGAAACAATGGAAATCCCTGAAAGCCTTAGCTTTGCGGTTTTATAAAATTGTGTTCTCTGAACCTTTCTGTGAGTGAAGAGAAAGACCTAAATCTAAGCCCATCGTAGACTGATGAAGGGAGAATAGCATTAAGTGGCTTGTTTAGCTCATCAGACAGGGATCCTGTCTGCCTTGAAACAAAGAGATCCAACGCTCTTGATTCAGGACTCACTAATGCCTTGGGTCTCATTAAAGGAGAGAGGGCAAAATAGAGACCAAAGTCAGACACAATTCGCAAGTAATGCTGACAGGGATGATTTTTATCGTAAATTTCTATGAAATTTAAGAATCTGTTAAAATCTTATTTGAATACCCATAAGTTATTTCTCACTCAGGAAAACTATATTAGGTAAAAATATTCCTCAAAATAATATTCTGTAATTGCTAAATAAGATTTACATGTCTACATTAAATGCTTTATAATTTTGCATGTGTCAGAGTATAATTTTACTCTGTATAATTTTGCATTTTAGTTTCTAAATAAAGAATTTTATTATTTTTTAAAATAAATTACCTATACCTTTTTAACTTTGCATCAAAATAGACAGCCTGTATTACTATTTATAGATGTCCTTTCTTTCTAAACTTTTTTATTGTTGACTTTTATAAAAATTCAAACAAGAACATTTGCATTAATTATAATATACTGCCAAAAATTGCATTAATTTCCATTGATGCCCATTAATTTGATAAATGTTTTGTCGTTTGTACCGTTTGCACTGTCAAAACAAGTTAATTATATCTTACTGACATTTTTGACAATTGCTTTAACTGTGGCAAAAAAAAAGTGTCTTATTTGCTTCGACAAAAATTCAGTCTTGTCTATTGAAAATTTGAACTAAGCAAGAGAAGACTAGCACATGTCAGAAGTCTTGCAAGATCAGCTTAGGATCAATGGTAAACAGTGGTTCCCCAGAACTCTTTAATAGCAGTGCTCATATTTTGTAGTAGAAAATATTACGTACCTGTATAATCTGTTCTTGCATAATGCCCATCTTCAGATTTAGTAGCTGTAGTTGTGTTATCTGTGTTAAAAAATTAACAATAAAGATTAACTGTTTCCTAGATATCCTTCTAACAGTATCTTCACTACAATTAAGGAATTTTCAACTATATTTCTAAGCAGTCTTTATACAAAGCAGATTTACAAGGTCATTTCTGTTTGAGAGTGAATAATAGAAGGATATAGGCTTTCTAAGGTTTAGGGCAAGGAGAAGGTTCACAGTTATAACTGAGATAAGTTGGGTAAAAGAATAACCAATCAAAAACAAAAAAAGATGTTTGTTTCTGAACAAGAAACAAAATAGAACGTTCCAGTACATACTGCTTATAAAAATGTACTTGAAATATTTCTGTTGAGTCAATACCTAAAAGTGGTGTGATTTGCTTTTGATTTCAAGGTTATCTAATAATCTTTAGATTCTTTGCTAAAATGATTTTCACTTTCTTTTTTCCCTGTGCAAGGAGTATATCTGCTATCTTCTGAATATTGGCCTCTGGGTTGATGGCACTGTGAAGATACAGTCCCATTATATAGAAAAAAATATGGACTGTTGCCAATAGGCCCTCAAACTCCTATAATCACCACAATTGCTGCAGTAAAATTTACTGCCCATTGTAAGTCAGAATTGTCTTTCAAAAATGAAGCTGCTGCCTAATAAGGAGTTATCTCCACTTTTCATTTCTACACAAAGACTAAAGACATTCTTTAAAATGAATTTTGGTGTGAACATTACCTTGACATCGACCCAACGACATGACTTCAATTTTCTCCTGTTTCTGACATGATGCTTCTTTGATTTGACATGCATTATCATAAGATTTCCCATCAGAAGCACAGAGGGGATTGAAGTTGGTTTGAGAACAGTCAATGTTGCACACACACCTAAAGGAAGAGAGAAATAAAAATGTGTAACATCAATAGAGTTGTTACCACATTATAAATAAAACACAAAGTGGAAGAATTGCTAGGTTGGCAAAATGCAAGTTGGCAAAATTGAATTTTATCCTTCCAGGGGAAGTTCCTTCACTCTTCTACCTGAGATGAAAAGAAACATAGGACAAATCAAAAATAATTCAAAAGACTGAGCAATGGATAAAAATAAAAAGGGAAAACTCAGAAAATAATCATCAGTTAATCTCTGCCACTGGAACTTTTAAAACATGTCCATAAACTTCCGTGCTGATGCCTGCAGAATTTGAATAAGCTGAAGTAGCCATGAAACTCCGCTTTACAATTTTCTTAAATGAAATCTTACTGTGTTACTTCTTTTCTCAGGATATTTGAATGGTGAAAGCTTGAGGAAAATGATTCAGAGGACATTTAAGAGAAAGTACACATGGAGATTATTTGGAATACAATCAGGAGTTAAATTTCTGCAGCATATATGAGGATACACATAAGATGTGCTAAACAGGAATCTTCAGTGGTCCTTAACGTTTTGAGGAGATCACCAAACCCTTTGAGAATGAAGTAAAAGGTATGGATCTCTCCTCAGAAATACCTATACTCATATAAACAACTCTGCATAATATTTTAGGGGTTTCATGGGCCCCTTGAAGTCTATCCCACGGAGCCCTTTCCCAGATACATACTACTCTTTCTATTTTCAGTTTTAAATAATTATAAGTTGATTATCGCTCATGATTTTAATATTTTTATTAATAGAAATAAAAATTTGGTGAATTAATGAAAATGAGGTCACCTGAATTAAGAGAATTAGACATTTAAAGCAAGCTTCTTCTGATTTTTCCTATGTCCTTATAATTCTCTGTATTTTACAATCTACTTTGTCACTCAGAATATCGTGTTTATGTGTGCAGATATGTTAGTGCCTTAGAATATAAACCCATTTAAAATTTTTATTAATATTTATATTACTTTTCTAAATAGATGATATGCTTCTTGAAGTGATGAATCACACATTTTAGTTTTGTATATCTACTTGGAGCTGAGCATAGGATATAGTGATAACAAAAACAAGCAGCTGACTACATGCTGGGTTCTAAACATGCATTGCTTTCTTTAATCTTCGAAACAGCCATTTTTCAGTCCAATGATATTACATAATGTCAGAGAGCTAGTAAATTGTGGAACAAAGACCCCCCACAGATGTGTTAAAGTAAAATACAACCCCTTTCCTCTTACTGCAGGCTGTGTATGTTTCCCGGAAAAATTTAAACATAGCCATTTATAAGCAGGTTTCTGGGCCTCCGTAAGTCTAGGGGAAAAGCCTAGGATTCTGTATTCTTAAGCAGTCAGCCTGGCACCAGACTCACTTCCTAGGAATCACTGCTTGATCGGTTTGTTGACTGAGTGAGAGAGGGTTTGTCTACACACCCGTGCTTCTCAGAGTGTAGTCTTTAAACCATCTGTATCAGAATTACCTAGATCTCTGTTAAAAGTGTTGGCAGATACTGTACTAATTCATTTAATATTTTTTTGTAAGAGAATTGCTTTAGGAACACTTGGTTGTTTTTAATATTTCACTTATTTAGATACAAATAAGACAGATGGTAACCATCTCTACATGCTTAAGTCATTGAGAGTGGTGTTCCTACCTTGGCCGTGATGGTGCTATATGATGACAGCTACTGGGATTGCGACATTGCTTCCTTGGCTGATTCTTGGCATCTGAAAAATCTGAGATCAGGAGCTCCTACATGTTGAAAGAGCTTTTGGTCCTTTTCATAAAGGATTTGGAGAAGAGACTTGTAGCTCAGGCTTGTTCTCCTTAACCATTTGTAGTAAATAAAGAGGGGAAGGAACTGACTTTTTTGTATTTTTAAAAAGACAGCTTCATTTATGTTGAAGACAGTTTAGGTTTTGACTGTTGTTGTGTTAGACTCTAGAGACTATCTCCTTGAAAGACACTGAAATAATTATCTGTTAGCAGCAGCAGAACAGAGAGGAAGGTATGTGAGAACCTCTGTCCATCTGGAGTAAACTATGTAAGATATCAAGGGCTTTTCAGGTGTCTCCAAATTGAATACAAAGAAACTCAGGGATGTACACCATATATAATCTTGACAAAAAATGACTGGCAATTCAGAAATCCATTTGGTAATCATAACAAAATGGTGAAATGAGAATAGAGATGGAAAGAGAAAATTTGATTGAATTGAACTGGCCAGATTCAACGTTTCAGTGAAGAATTCACTTAATTAAGCCATAGCGCCAAATTAAACAATTGTTCAGGATATCTTACAAGATCTTCCTTTTCCAGTTGGCTTTTTTTTTTTTCAGTTTGACTGATCTGATCTTAGTCCCACAGACTTTTTGATGCCGACATCTTCTTCCCTTTCCTTTTCTAGCATTGCTCATTCAGGGATCTCCTTTTAAGGTTTGTTTCCCCTTTGGAAATTCCTTATTCTTACTGCCTCAAATAAAGCCTTTCAGGAAATGCCTAAGATAAAAGTATAGACATTTGGCATTTCTATTCTCATCTCAAAAGGAGGACCTAGATTCTTTCAGGTGAAAGTAAGATGGAGTTTTGCTGGGCTATAAGCTTTAGGAAAGCATGGGTTATAATTATCTTTTTCTCTACTGTATAGTGTTATCATACCTCCTCCTTCCTCCCTCCTCTTTGGGCCTTGCATATATTAAATAAATGCATGAGTATAATAAATTTGCTCATGAATTTTAGCAACAATTGGAAATTGGAAGTCTGTGAAGAATATTTTTCTTTCTTTGAATAAGTGGAAAAAGCTTCATTGATTGCTGAAATGGCTTTAAAATTATGTAGCTTAGGGAAAGGGAAACGTTGGGACTGGCTTACAAAGACCTACCATTTCTACGTTTATGAAAGACCAATGAACTCTGATTATATGATCATTGCTTACTATATATTTTTTGTACCTAAGTTTATTAGGCTTAATTCATTAGAAAACCATGCAAGATTTCAGGACCATGGTCTCCAACTGTAAGTCTATCTTGATTTTTATCAGTAGTGGCTAAATCATCTCTGTGTTCCCTGTCCCGCCCAATACCTTTCACACACTAAACTTTCAATAACTGTGGTTTCAATACATACATAAATGAAACGAATGAATACAGAAACATGATTTTATATTTTTAAAGAAAGGATAAAATTAATATAAATTCTCATCACTCTACTGCCATAGAAATAGACATAGGGTAGCTAAATAATTTTCTTGGCAAATATTAAATGTCCTCACTGAGATCAAATGAATATTCAATTGAATTTGAGGATAATGATAATAATACTAGCTTATTTAATGATAGTGCCTGTCCTAGTGTTATGTGCTTTATATGTTATTACTCCTTTCATCCTTCTGTCTCTATGAGGTAGTTACTTTTACCATCTCCAGCTTACAGATAAGAATATGTAGGCTTGGAGAAGTCGCGCAGCTTGTATGTGGAAGAACCTAATTTCGAATATAGGCAGTCTGATGCCAAAGCCTGCACTGTTCTACGTACTGTTCAGTACAATGAAAAACAAGAAAGATCCAAATGCCTAATATTAACTAATTAAATGAATGCTTTGGGTGAACAGGGCTTGAAAAAAACAAGGCTGTGTCTATTTTTGGAATATTTATCATGATTTTATGAACTTAAATAACATTGACTCAGTCTCTGTCTTCCCAAACAAGGGATCCAGGGTTTTTAGTGTCATAGGGTCATGAGGATATATCAGAGAATATTAGTTTTAAAAAATTCTGAGCTAACACTTGGTATTAGAATGAGTAACTGATACATGTTAAATTAATCTGTTTCTTTAAGGCATCAATTGTTCAGAACATTTTATCCTTAATGAAACTCTATATAAAGTTGGCTCCACATAAAAACACACACAAACAGACACACATATACATACAAACACATTCCAACTGACTCTACTGAAATTACAAAATTGTTATGCTTTAGCACTAAATCCAAGTCTCTGCTTCAAAACTTTTTAAAAAGTTTTGGAAGTTCATATTCATGGGGCAGCAGGGTTTTGTGTCTTTATATCAGTGGATGAATTTGTGTATGTGTGTGTGGAGAGGGGGCTCCTTGGTGGCATTTACTCCACTGTTAATGTGCCTACTCTCTAGGTCATATTTTTACTTTTCTGCAACCTTCTCAAGGGCAATGTGTCTTTTTTACCTTTGAATTCCTGGTACCTAGTACAGTGCATCATAGCAAGGCTTTAATAAATGCTTGCTGAATGAATTACTGAAATTGTGGCAGGATGGAG
The DNA here is from genome assembly GCF_965194805.1 of Balaenoptera borealis. Classification (NCBI taxonomy): domain Eukaryota; kingdom Metazoa; phylum Chordata; class Mammalia; order Artiodactyla; family Balaenopteridae; genus Balaenoptera; species Balaenoptera borealis. Next base: position 42,732,951 of record NC_138863.1, on the reverse strand, counting down.
TTGGAAAAATTTAAAGAAAACAGTCATTGTCTAGACATTAACACATAGGAGAGAGAACCAGTGATATATTCAGATAAACTCTCACCTAACTTTGTGTTACTTGGCACATGGAATCTCTAAGGAAGGAGAAGGACCTTGAAGAACTAAGGTTCACCTTCCTCCTTTTATTTGTGTCTGCACAGACAAAGGAAACAGAACCCTCGCCTAGCCCTTAGCCTCCTCAATGACATGGAAGTCCAATTACAAAAAGATGTTTTCACCAGCCAGGTTACTACTTACATTCTGTGGTATTTGGGTGCTGTTTTTAAGAACCAATACAATTTGAATGTGGTCCTGACTTGTCAGTTTAGTACTGTTTCAAACCATTGAAAAGTATAAGGCTCTGATAAAAAGGTGACAATTATCATATAGTGTAATAGTGAGAATGCAGGTCACTCTGTGCTTTCACAGCTTATGTAAACTAATCCAGGGTTTTGCTTTCTACAGAAATGAAAGGCGAACATCTTTAAAAACAGAAACTATCCCTTCTTCCCTGCTTTTGGCAAATAATTGCATTATTATTCATTCTGAGAGGAGTAACTAGTTAATTACAGCATGTCACAAGTATTTTATGTGAGCCAAGGATTTGTAAGGCTGAGAACTGCATGGACGCCTTTAAGGTTTTTTGTGTTTTCTTTTCTTTTCTTCTTTTTTTCAACCTATCTCGGTCTTTTGACACTTTGACACTGCGATTACATAGATCTCTTTTCTCCTAGGCTACAAAGAAAAAGAATCAGCCCTACTTGAAAATAATAATTTCAGGGGTCTCTATGTGGAAATACTCCCCTCTGAAAATCCTTCACAGAAAATTAACATTGACTGAAAACCTTAGCTCTCTGAATTGTAAGAAAGAAGAGAAATATCCAATAAGTTTAAAAGACCACTTGATGGAGTGAAGAATCTAAATTATAGGAAGTAAAACTCACATACATTTATAATTATTTCATGAATATTTTGGGGGATTTGACATTAATTTAATTCCCTGCCTCTCTTGAAATGTCTCTTCCAAGAATGTTCTGAAATGAGTTAAATAAGCCTTTCCCGTGTATTTAAGAATGTCTTGTCATCCACCAGAGTGTGAGGAGGCAAACGCTGCCAGGTAGCAAATTACTTGTTCATGTGTCTGGTTTGTGGCTGCCCTCTAATTTCACTAGATTTTGTTTCATCTATCAAACATGCCTGTCACTTATTCCTCTCCCAAGTTTCTTGATCTGATGTCCATTCAGAATTTTGACCATACAACATTCCTAATCAGTTTTAAAGCACTCAGTTGCATGGCAGTGACGGTGGTTTCGGGGTTGTTTTGGACCTTGACTGGTTTGTTTTCCTGGAGCTTGTCTGTCTCTAAGGTTACGATGCAGACCCCTTCTGGCCTGGCCAGTAAATGAGGTCAGAGCTGCTGTCAGTGTTCTCCGTCAGAACTGTAATGGGTGAGCTGCATTATAGTAGTAACAGTAAAAACAGTGTGTACCTTTCACTCAAGACTCCTGTGATACTTTAAATCCATTTACTCATTAATTTTCATGTCACTCCTTTTGATGGAATTTGATTATAAGTATTTTACCTGTAAAGAAGCTACAATTCAGGAACGACTGAGTTGTGGGGAAAAAATAAGGTAAGAGATGTGAAAATTCATTGAAAAGTTAAACCCTCTATACAAAGGGTGGAAGAGTGTTGACTGAGAGGTAAGGTGAGGAAGTCTACCTTATTGTTACTCAGGTGGCATATGTAAGCTTGGGCCAATAGTTGTTTTTTTTTTAATTTGAGAACGGCAATCCTTTTTGTTTCGAAACCTAGGAGGAAGGAGCAATGCCCTTCTCCAGACATGTAACCTAGGATTACAGTGAAGGGGACCAGGCTTCTCTTGTACATGGAAAAAGTTCAGTTGCTATTAATATCTATCTTTTTATAAGGATTAAAGCATAGAAATTGGCTTATTAGATGGAAAGGTTTGAGAAAATGTCTAGAACTACAGATAGCCAGTCAATGGGTGTGTGAACGAAGGGAAACTAAGCTGAGGAACCCTTCCCCTAGGTGATGTCAGAACTTTCAAAACCAGAATCACATATTTAACAGGAGGAACGATTCCAGGCAAAGAGACTGACGGCCATGTATTCAAATAATGTCTAAAATAATAAAGGTAGATGGGAATGAGTTTAGAGTTTGGAGTTTTGTATCAAACAGACCTGTGTTTAACTGAGGCTTGATCACTTACTAGTTGTATGGCATTGGACTAGTTATTTAACTTCTCCAAACCTATGAAAATCGTTTATAAATGTACATAAACTGCTTAACACTATTTCTAGAAGTTGTAATTACCTAATAAATATTGGTCGTCATTAACTTTTGGCTTAGTGGTTTCCAATCCTGGACGCAGAGCAAAACCTCTTGTGGGATATTTTGACCTTGGGTGCCAACCCAAAGATTCTCACTTAGGAGGTCTGGTATGAGGTCAAGGTAACTGCAGTTGTCAAAAATGCTACAAAATGTGATTCTGATGTGCAGCTGTGATGAGTTGTAATCATAGTAAATACTCTTTCTTACCCTCTAAGACTAAGAGATTTTCCAAATTTAGTGTGTGTAAGATTCGCCATGAGAAATTCTGATGCAATACATCTGGGATGGGACTCAGAAATCAACATTTTAAGCAAGTTCCTTAGCTCTTTCTAAGGCAGATAGCTTGCACAGCCTACTGACAAATCTCAGCCACACCCTTTTTCTCTTTCTCTTTTATTCCATTATAAGGAGTTTAATATTCTTGTTTAATGTACATGCTTCAGTGACACGTATTCCTCTACATGCTTCAGGTGATATGTGTGTGGTTTCAGGTGACAGGAACAGGTGATTAAATGCACTGATTGAAAAACATCAATAGTGGAGAAGTCAGAAGGACTGATTCATCAAGCAAAACCAAGATGGAGTGGTGAGAAAGGAGATGAAAGTCTGGAGGGGCCCCCAGCGCCAACTTCCACATGACTCCCAGGTTTAATGCCCACAAGGTAGGGAGGAAACCATGGAAGCTGAACTATCTCAAAAGATGGGTAGGATTTAACAGAATTGTGATGGAAGGAACGACATGGGGTAGTGTGTGGAGGCAGGCAGGGCACCGGGTGCTGGGGAACAGGAACAAATCAGTCTGATTGAAATGAACTCTTCCCAATAAAAGTGGCCGAGTCCAGCACTCTATAGACAGATTATAAAGGGCCTCAATTCCAGTCCAAAGAGTGGCCTTTATCTTCTAGTCAGTGGGGAGTCCAGAAAGCTTTCTGATCACGGGGTGATGAGAAAGTCAACGTGATGAAAGGCGTGCTTTAGGAAGATTAGGTGGCAGTGGAGTGTGGGCAGGGCGACTAGTCACCAGGCTGTCACCGTCAGCTAGAGGGACTAGCAAAGGAAAGCTCAAGAGTGAGGCAGTCACTCGAAGGAAGAATCAATAGGGCTTAGTGGCTTGGTACTTAAGGCACATTGTAGCAAAGCACTAAGGTAAAAAATGTCACCCCTATGCATTTCCTGCTCTACCCTTTCCTCCTTTTTTTTTTCCTGACCTGTGTTCTGTTCCAAATCGGAAACGTAAGAGAAGAGAATCCAGGCTCAGGGTGGCAGCTGCATGTGGGATTCAGGAAGGCAGTTTTTTCTCTCCTGGTAGGGAAAATTTTCTTTCGTTGCTACTGGGACAGAGGCAAACAGGGTTCTGTCATGATGTAGATATCATGTAAGCACCCTTAACTGTGGTGTAGAGAATTATTCCTTGGATTTTTCACATACACCTGGCCTGATTCCAGGACTGATTGATGAGGACTGTGGCAGCAGCTACGATTAGTGCCCACTGCTTTGGAGAGCAAACAAGGCTCCCTCCAAGGCCTCGAGCGCTCCCACGCCCCTCTTCAGTATATAGGATGCAGTTGAAGCAGGATTGAGCTCGTGATCCATTTTCATATATCACAGTTGCATTTTTCTCAGGATTATTTTTTCCTTTTTGAAGCAGCTGCATTTACATCTTAAAATAATCTGAGTAAACAATTCTTCTTACTCATACACATTTTAAGAAGTATCTTGAAGCAAAAATCCCTCATTAGCATCATGTGTATGCTCTCGCTCATTAGGCTGGAAAACATATTCAATAACCAAGGGTGACTCTCTGATTACTAAGAAGCACGGTTGCTCTGACTAGATGGGTCTTAGTACACAACAGAGTCAGAAAGCATGAAAACCCCAGGATAAAAAGTTGGAAGGAAAAACAATATAATGAAAAAATCGCATTTGAATAACGTGATAGACTGAATTCCCACTCACTCCTTTCTGTCACAATGCATGTTGAGTGTTTTAGCACCTTCCTTTAGGACCAGCTGTGGGATTCCCACACCCACTTCAGCCAGTGGGGTGGCTTCATGTTTATATTTTACAAACTGGTCCTCTGGTATGCTTTCATTTGCCAAAGGACTTTCAGGAGTAAATATGCATGAACATCATTACAGTCTAGATTTTCCAGAAAGCTGCAATTTCATATCATGCCCTTGGATTTTATCCATGAGATATAAGAAACAGTAGATGAAAAATAACTCTGCATTGTGGTAAAATTGCTAGTTTGAAAACACTGTCCATTACATTGTTCAGGTGGTTTTCATTTGTCTGTTTAATTTTTATTTCGTTTCCTATAAGGACACTCATGATAATTCTTTTCAAAGAAAAAAGGTAGTGTTACTTGATGATACGGCATATCTCCTTTTATTAGGTAATGTCACCTTAAGACCTGATGTGTTTTCCTTTACTCCTTGGCTCTCAGGGAGCTAAGAACAGTAAGTGAGAAAGTGTGTGTGTGTGTGTGTGTGTGTGTATAAATGATGGGTGATAAATGGGAACAATAAAATATCTATCCAACAAGTTTCAGTCAGTTTTATTGATCTTATGATATAAAGGTAGGAAAATAAGGTGATCTTTGTATCCTTGCAGCGTTTCCTCATGAAATTAATTCTCGGTGCTTTTGTAACATGTTTTTTTTCCAGACTGATGTCCACAAAAGTTTATGCTGTTATAATTGAGTATAAAAATAAAGTGTTGATTAAGTTATGCTGGCATGAACTAAATACATTCATAATTAAAACTTGTATCAAATAATCTCCCTTTATGATTACACCATCCTTTATCTTTCACTTATTAATTTTAGTGTCAATTTAATTTAAATTTGTTTTTAAAATAATATTTAATACATATTATAACATGCTATCATAAATTTCATTATTTGAATAATTAAATAATGAAAAATATGATTAAATGAAATGAAATAATGAAAAATATGATTAAAATATTCATAAGGATGTTATATACCAATCCTGGAAAGAGAAGGTAGGAAATATGATTAAGGAAGGAAGATGCCTTTAACTTTATCCATAATGTTATGTCTCTTAAGAAAAGATCAAAAATAAATATGGTAAAATGTTTGTTAAAACTAGGTGGTGGATGCACATGTGTTATATTTTTGATAGTTTCAAAATATAATTAAAGATAAAAATATTAGATTTGACATTTTGCTTAAATGTCAAGCTTAGTAAATATTTTTTGCATCGATTTAGATCTAGATAATCTATTTCTAAATTGTTTAAACCACATTTGAAAAAAATAATATGAGCATGGAGAAATTCCAGTAGACTAAAATGTGTCTTTGTAAATAACAACTGTTTATGTCTATATAAAAATGACTTTCAAGTAGAGTTTGTTAGAGGAAGGGAATCATCTCCGTCCTTCTCTCTCTCCTCATCTTACTTGTTCAGCCACTGAAATGTTAAACTTGCAAACACATGGTGGCATTTTAGTTTACAGGCCAAGCCAGCGTTCTTCATTGACTTCCTGCAGTGTTGCCAGTGAGTTTTGATGCTCTGAAACAGGGCTGTATGGCAGTGTTGGCAGCCTGAAATAGTCGTGAGCTATTCCGAAACCCTTGGGATGAAGGACTTTAAGTAGAAGTGTTTGAACATTTTGCCTTGAAATAAGAATGCTTTAGAGTTTCTCGAACATATTAAGCTTTAAAAGGTAAAAAGTTACAGGACGTGTGAATACCTCCCTGCTGCGAACCCCCGGTAAGGTCCTCTTGTTAAAGGTGTTTGGAGGTCTGCAACTATTACTGCCACACTTTTTTTGTGTTTTTGTTTGTCTTTTATTCCTAGGCACATGCATTTTCATTTATCACGGATCTCACTGAATTCAGTCTAACCCCGTACGTGTAGTTGAGCATCTACTTGGTGCCAGGTACTGGGCTAAATATCACAGACACCAAGATGGCTCATGTGATCCCAGCTGGCAACAGAGGTCACAGTGAAATGAGAAAAAAAAGTATCCACAAAACTGTCCTCAAAGTTGGCATAAACAATGTGTTTTGAGAGCACTGAGGAGAAACAATGACTTCTACCTGGAGGATCTTGAAAGGTTTCAGGGAGAATATGATGCTTGAACTAGAACTTTAAGGAGGAGTAGAATTTTAACAGGTGGTTTCCATGGTGACTTGTAGCAAGAGAACTTCTAAATCCTTTACTGCACTGAAGTTACCTCCATAACAATATCATTTCTTATTTTCTTCCCTCTGTTGACTCTCTCCTCTGTGTGCATGATAAAACATCTTTCTTCTTCCCTAAAACTCATGTCTCCTGTTTCATGTTAGAAATGACAACATATGCCTCCTGTTTGGAACCCAGAGCCCTAGAGGCTTCTGCAGATCAGGTCAGGTCATTGAAGGAAACTTGCACCAGGAGTCAGGACTCTGGTTTGGGCATTCTTGCTCTCTAGCTGCTGGGTATCTGGCTGCAGGTTACTGGAGAACAAGCTGACCAAATAAGATGATGTCTAGGGTGGTCAGTTCTAAAATTCTGATACTTTATTTCCTTACATTCATATTAACTATTACTTCTGTTTATCTAGCACACATCCTCATTTTCCTACCATCTTCCCCGTTTTTGTAGCTTCTTCTCTGTTAAAGCCTCTCCTCAATGAACTTGGCATTCTCCCCTGCCCTCCCTGGCCCCTAGCTCAGTGATTTGCACATAATAGACATTCCACATATAACTGTTGAATGAAAGAATGGATGAATGAGGATTTCTGTCTGATTTTTCAATGTTTCCTTAATGTCCTTCTAATCGGTGAGTTACTCAGTGATTCCTAACTCTCCAGGGCTCCAACCATGCTCTGTGTCGTCTGAGAGTGCTTCCTTCCTGGGGCTGCTGCTTCCTCTACTAGGTTGCTGGCTGTTTCATCATCTGTAGCCTTACTCACTTGCTCTCCATCCTGTCCTGTGTCACCTGTCCCCACAGTTTAGTGGAAAGAACATGGACCTTTGGATATTGTTATTAGGGTCTTAGCCGGTTAGCTGTACCTAATAAATGCTCGTTGAATGAACAACAGACCTGAGTTAAAATCTTTTTTAAAAAATTTATTTTATTGAAGTATAGTTGAAGTATAGTTGTGTTAATTTCTGTTGTGTAGCAAATGATTCAGTTATACATATATATACATTCTTTTTCATATTCTTTTCCATTATGGTTTATCATAGGATATTGAATATAGTTCCTTGTGCTATACAGCAGGACCTTGTTGTTTATCCATTCTCTATATAATAGTTTGTATCTGCTAATCCCAAACTCCCAATCCATCCCTTCCTTCCCCTGCTTGGCAACCACAAGTCTGTTCTCTGTCTGTGAGTCTGTTTCTGTTCTGTAGATAAGTTCATTTGTGTCATAGTTTAGATTCTATATACAAGTGATATCATATGGTATTTGTCTTTCTCTTTCTGACTTACTTCACTTAGTATGATAATCTTTAGGTCCATCCATGTTGCTGCAAGTGGCATTATTTCATTCTTTTTTTATGGCTAATATTCCATTGTATATATGTACCACATCTTCTTTATCCATTCTTCTGTCAATGGGCATTTAAGTTGCTTCCATGTCTTGGCTGTTTTAAACAGTGCTGCAATGAACGTTGGAGTGCATGTATCTTTTTGAATTGTAGTTTTCTCCGGATATATGCCCAGGAGTGGGATTGCAGGATCATATGCCATTGAGTTAAAAATCTTAATTTTGCAAGTTAGTTGACTGATTCATAAAATGTGGAAAATAACTCTTAGCTCATAATAATACCTACCTCTAAAGGTTGTCTGAGGGTATGAGTGGAGAACAAATGAAAATAACTTCATATGATATTTGGTGCATAGCAGGTTCTGTTGCTTCCCATGTTCATGAAGAGTTCATTCTTCATCTTGTATTAAATTGGTCTAGAGTCCATTCCAGGCTGGCCATCACTATATTACTTTTCCACCTACACCTGATTAATCAACTGCAAATAAGCTTTGATCAGTTGGATAAAAAGACTATTTGCCATGCATATTTATCTAAAATCTATAAATTGAGTTTTTTCTGCCGTGTTTGGAAGTACAAGACTAACGTTTCTTTCTTTTTCTTTCTTCCTTTTTTTTTTTTTTGCTTAAAAACGAAACTGTTAACAGATAACATCTCCAGTATATTCTATTTTAAAGATGAGATATTTGGCATTGTCCTATAGATTTTAATAATTTTTAACTTTATATAATTTTCAAAATACAGAAACCATTAGCTTATTTATCTGATTTTCCAGAAATATTACACATTCTTGGAAATTCTAAGAATATCATCGTACTGAGTAATGCTGAAAATAAGTGCATTCACTTCTACTCCTATTTTTTCTAGTCCTTGTTATCTCTGTCCTTCACTTCTTCCTCACTTTTCTCTATATTTTTATTGCTTTCTCTCTCTTCAGATATTTAAGCCAAGTATACAATCTAAGTACAGTGGACAAAAAATATTACCTGCCATTTCAGTAAACAAAGAATGTTGCCTGCCACTCCGATAAACAACTAATGTTGCCCACCATCAAGCTATCAGCCATGGCAGCTGCCCCTACTGGTGCTCCCTGAGTGGAATTCAGGGCGAAGAAAAATAACATACTGGCCCTAGATAGTTAAGACACATATCAAAAGAATAATCTCAATGAGACCAGACTCTTGCATCTTCCCATACATAAAAAGGCACTAAAATCATTAACTGGAGATGGCTGGGTTTTTTTTTTTGTGTGTGATTAGCCATAATCTTTTGATGTTCAACATGTGTTTGTTTTTTCAGCAAAAGCTCCTATGTTTCCTGGCTCCTCCCTTACCTCTTTGGAACAGTTCCTCAGAGCTATCTGAGAGGCTTATTCTGGGCTACAGTCCTTGGTAAGGCCACCGAATAACATAATTCTCAACTTTCAGGTTGTGTATTTTTTTTCAGTCAACAGTACTTAGGAAAAAAATCCCCTGCCATTCATGGAGCTTACCATCTAGCGGAGAAGCTTGCTATTTAGAACATGGGAAGGTTAAAATTCTTGATAAAAATGTAGAAAAGCATGTTTTTAATATATTGTCTATAAGATGTATTTATATGCAGAGACAATATACATGAAATGAGAAATGAATCTACTTGTACTCTCAAACATAGTAGAAACAAACTCAATTTATAGATTTTAGATAAATGTACGTGTAGCAACATGCATAAAGCCACATTGAATTCTTTTGCTCTCATTTATTTTTTCATGCTAGAGTTACTCGCTAACGGTGCTATTCTTTTTATTCTAGTTAAGATATATCCGCATTTCTGTTCTTAAGCATGGCCGTGCAAAATGGTCCTGCTCTTGGCTTCATCTCAGAAGGCTTTTGAAGCTGCATAATCAAATGTGGACTTTTCTTTCACTAATAGTATGTGGCCACTACAGGAATACCTTATGTTTTGTAAAAAAACTATTTTGAACTTTTCTAAGAGGAAAAATCAATAAGTTATTGGCTATAACAAATACTGGGGCTATCATAAGTTATTATCTGAAACTTGGCAATATTTTTAACTTTATGGTGACTATATATTACATACAGCTTATATTAGGGATTTAATTTATCCTTACCCATTCTACCCATCCATTTCATAAGTTGCCAGTCTTCTATCTTAAGCAACCTAAATTATAATTTCTTTGAATTCAAAACAGTATTTCTTATTATCACATATTATCTTTTATTTTTTTCAAAATAAGTACATTTATGTTCCACACTCTGAATGAGCATATAAAAAACATAAATTCTATTTAAATAAATCAGCCTATAGTTGATTACAATTTAAAGTCATTGGATGATAACTTCTGTTTATGCCACTGAATAGCATGTAGTCTATATCTTTCTAGCTCACAAATGATCTACCGAGATTTGACAGCTGTCAGGCAGGCAGACTTGGGGCTTGCTGAGATCATTATCAGACTCATATCAAGGCACCAAAGAGACCAATGCCAACAAACCATACAGGATGCTTTCATTACTCATCCAGATGTTGTATCAGTCAGGGGGCCCCTGAACATGAATTGGAGTCTAAGCTCTGTTTTCCCTGATAACATGCCAGCCCTAAATAAGTGAACTGGTCTGTTCTTAAATTTGGGGTTTTTCTAATATGAAAAATACTTTTTAAATGTAAAGTACTAATCAAAAGTAACAACATAATTAAAAATGTATTTATATCTGGAAAGAACTGGGGTGACTTTAGCTTTGTATTCATACTCAGAGAGATCAAAGAGTAACTTGGATCATAAGAGGTTTAAAATATTGTACTGAGAACAATTATCAGTATATAAATTGGAATGACAAAGTATAGAAAAATTAGTAAAAGTACATACAAATTAAAAATTCTCTCCTCTGACATAGAAAAAAACCAAAGACTAATCCAGAGTTAGGACACTAAGATGCTAGGAACTAAAAAACAGCTAAAGATTAGTGTGCCTCTACTCCAAATCACCAGGGAAATGAACGAGCCTCTGAACTGCTCTCTGTGTTTTGACTCTGCCTCCCTAGAGTCAGTTCACAGAATAGCCAGGGTGATGCTTTAAAAACGGTAAGCTGGGACGAAGTGAGCTTATGTGGGAAGCAGTCGCATAGCACAGGGAGATCAGATTGGTGGTGCTTTGTGGACCACCTAGAGAGGTGGGATAGGGAGGGTGGGAGGGAGACGCAAGAGGGAAGGGATATGGGGATATATGTATATGTATAGCTGATTCACTTTGTTATAAAGCAGAAACTAACACACCATTGTAAAGCAATTATACTCCAATAAAGACGTTAAATAAATAAATAAATAAATAAAAACGTAAACGAGATCAAATCATTTCCTTGCTCAAAACCCAGCAAAGTCTTCCCATGGACTGTAGGATAAATTCGATGGTTCCTACCATGGTTTATGAGGCCCTACATGATCAGGCCTTTGGCTACCTATTCAATTTCATTTCCTATCAGTCCTCCGCCCTTTCCATGCTCCAACCACACTGGACTTTTTACTGTTCTGAGGACACACCAAATATGCTTGTGGCACCAGGATTTTTCACTTACTGTTCCCTCTGTCTGGAGTGCTCTTAAATCAGATATTTGCATGACTCAAATATGACCTTTTCAGAGAAGCCTTCCCTGACTACCCTATCAAAATCAGCACTTCTATTTCTGAATCCTGACATTATATCACATACTTGATTTTTTTAAATTGTCTGTTTTCTCCACTTCAATATATGCTACATGTAGAAAGCGACTTAGTCTGTTCTGTTCATTGTTATATTCTTCAGGCCTAGAACAATATCTGGCACCTAATAAACACTAAATAAATATTTGTTGAATAAATGAGTAAATAAATGAATAAATTTCTGACTTAAAAATATGTTTATATTTTAGTAGTTTAGACAAAGTTTTTTTAAATCTCTTTTTTATTAGTTATCTATTTTATACGTATTAGTGTATACATGTAAATTCCAATCTCCCAATTCATCCCACCACCATCCCCTGTGACAAAGTTTTGATTTGAATTATATAGTTAATTGATGGATTCATATTATTTTGCTTCAATTTTCAAGAAAAGCATTTCTTCATTCTTATGTAAAATTCATATTTATTAATTTTTGTTAAATGCTTAGCTCGTAGTGGATGTGCAATAAATACTTGCTGAATAAATGGAGTGCTTACCATGTACAAGTTATTAGACATTTTGGTATTTAATTACCGAAAAGAAAATGGACTAAATCTCCCTGTTACGTGGACTAGGTTATTTTAAACATGATGATGAATTTCGTGTCCCAAGGATCAGTGTTCAATAATCAGTATGAATGGTAAAAGTCCCCACAGTTTGAGAGTCCCTGGTTACATGCAGTGCATACAATTTGCCTTTTCATTATCTATGTACATTTGGGGCACTGAAATCCATATTATACCACTTCTATCTTCCTTTTTCTTTTCCATTGAGATGCTCAAAATGATTTAGACTTCCTATCTGTCAGAATCTTCTTATTCTGAACAAAAACTCAATCAGTCTTGTTTCTTTTAATGATTATTTAATTTGTACCAACCTTTGATATTACTATCCTTTACATCACCTATCCTTCAAAATATGAGTCAGTGTTTACTGCAGAGGTAGGAAATGATTGAAGGTTACTGTCTGCTGTAAGCCTTTGCCAATCACGCAGTTTCTTCATCTTTAGGCAATTCATTATGTGTCTAATTTAAGTAATTTGATCATTTGATCATTCTGATCTAACTTCCAATTATACTTGTATCAACAGATCTATTTCATTTCAAAGATGCAGCAGCAGCTACTGAAAACTGAATAAATGGGCCTGTACTGGTTGAAAGTGCTGTCTGTAGATTCAGATATTTAGATAGAACAAGGAGAAAATGTATATCAATTTATGGTTTATATGCAGCTATTCACGAATTGGAATCAGAAGACATGTTAAATATTGCGTATACATTGTGAAGTGAAAGGTTTTGCCTTTTCCCAGGCATTGTTTTTATTTTGACTATGGTTTCTGGAGACTACTAGTCAGAGGGTATGCTCTGCAGTATGTGTGGGTAATAAGGAAAGCGAATGCAAAGCAGACAATACCTCCCTTTGCTTAGCAAGATTTCTTAGGCAGCAATGCTCTTTTGCTTTCCTAATACATATGCTGTGCCTGGGCAGACAGCATGCTGTTAGGGTGGTGGTTAGTTAATATTAGGGATTGGACTATATGTCGCTCTATAAAGTTTTATCTACAAAAATAATTTATAAAAATTACATCTAAAATTTATAGCTGTGACTTGTCGTTAGAATATTTTTGTTGACAGAGGGACATTAAAATGGTCGCATGGCATTCTCGAGGCTGTCATTGATGCTTTCTTTGCCAGGCTGGTAAGGACTAAAACAGTTACAGGGTTTTAGATGCTAATTCTGAACTTGTTCCACTTGGCTACATATTCTGCAATATGTGTGCCCCTTTGAAAGAATTTACAATTAAAGACCAAAGCTGTAGCTAAATCGCACAATTTGTAGTCTATTTTTTAAAGGCTAAAAAATGATCATCCTTTGCTAATGTTTTTAAATAGCAGGAAACACAAGCCTGTTAAATATAATACACTTTGAAGGAATCTTATTCAAACAATCAACACCAAATAAAAGGACTACTATATCTTTAAAAGAATAATGTATATGCAGAAAACAATGGTGTTCACTTAAGTAGCTCAAGCCTTTTGAACAATAAGTGTGACATTTAGAAGATGTCTCCTTTCTATGAGAAGGTACACACCATTTTACTTGGTATCATATACAGGAAAGTGGAGCCAGAGCTGTCAGCTTGAGAGACTCGGGTCCATCCTCTTTTCCTTGAAGCATAATGCCAGTGTCACAAAACGTTGGTGTTGTCTCACTATACCATAACACAGTGCCACAGTTCAAGCAATCACTATGTCAGCCTAACCTAACTGCAGTGTATGCTTGCAGTCAGAGATAATAAAAAGTTTCACAGGACACGACACTGAAAATGAATGTTCGCTAAATATAAGGACTGTACAGAAATGAGCCAATATATCTATACCAGACCTTAAGTCACACAGGAAAATACTCACTTTTAACTTATAAATTCTAAAGACTACTTTAAATGGAGAATGATGATGCTACCAATTTTTGGAGGGGTGGCCACATCATAAGAAAGAACTTGTTCATGGACCAAACATGACAGAATCCCATGAATTGAGATATGATTAAATTAACTCCGTTAGAAAAAAATTATTAGAAATATACAGAGGTATCAGGCTACAAGGAACTGAATGGGATGACTCTCATTTCAATTCAACATGGTCTAATTACCTAGTGAATACATATCTACCTTTGTTTATTAACAATTCATAATTAGATTATATTGGTCAAGGTTCATTTACTCTTGGAATCACTTTGAACACTACAGTTTGACCATGGTAACCCCAAATTCTTAGGAAACTATCTGCATATGGCACTCAATCAAATAACTAATATTTGATTTTAATCCCATGCCTCATCAACTGAGACATGAACTGTGAAACACTGATACTCCTAGCCTGAGACCCTGCTCTCAATCAGTGAAATATACCTAGGACCCTGTGAGTCCATCTCAGAGCCTTTCATACTTTCCCCTATGTTCTTTTACAAGCTAGTTATTAGAAGTTCAGTGAAATTGGACATTCCTCTATTTCAGCCAATGAATTAGGTTCAGCGTCCAAAAGGTGCTTTCCTCAACTGGAGGGAGAAAAAAAGAAACTAAGTTATATTTTCTTTAGCATTTCTAAATATTACATCTTCCAAATAAGTAACAATAAAGCAGCATGGCAAAAAGCTCTGAAGAGATTACAAAAGGTAGAATTTGGTGTACTCATTCGTTCAGTCATTTATTCAGTAGATTTGTGCTGAACATCTAACGTGTGGAAGCACTGGTTTTGGGGATACAAAGGTGAACAGGACGCTACCTAGAGTGAAGAACAAGGGACAAAAATTAATCACAAAGAGCTGATTTAGAGGCAGAGGCAAGGTTGAGATTAACTGAGCTTGGGCATGGTGGAGTGTCCAGGTTTCGCAGAGGAGGAATGAAGGTTGAGTAGGACATGGTTGGGCACAGGTGTGGGAGACAAATAGATCTTCCAGCAAGAGGGAAGAGTTTGTGCCCAAGCACAGAGACATGAAACCTTGGTCAAGGAGCTGCAGGTGGCTTAGTAGACCTGGAGGTCCCGGTGTGCCAGGAAAGTAGTAGAGTGAGGCTGAAGAGGTGGGGCCGGATCCTGAGGCAGATCTGGGACCTGCTAAGGACATTGAACTTTACTGTGAAGGCTCAGAGAGCTTTGAAGAATGGAAGCAGAAGAGGACATTGAACTTTACTGTGAAGGCTCAGAGAGCTTTGAAGAATGGAAGCAGAAGAGGACATTGAACTTTACTGTGAAGGCTCAGAGAGCTTTGAAGAATGGAAGCAGAAGTGTAACAGGAGTAATGGGAATGGACTGGAGAGCCGGAGACTAGAAGCAGGGAGATCAGTTCAAAGACCATGTATCAATACAGAGGAGAAATGATGAGGCCTGGGTGACCTGATTACAGCTGTTAGAGCATCCACTCTGTTGACCATTCTTTGCTTCTTTTCACTTTTCCTGGTTTCTCTTGGACTTCTCTGGCTCCCCCTTCTCAGCCTATTTAATGTCTCTTTCTCTCACACTCTACAAGTTGGTGCTCTTCAAAGCTCAGTCCTAATTTCCCCATTCTTCTCTCTTTATAGTCTTTCTCTAGGCAATCTCTTCTATTCAGTCTGACAAGCTCAAATTGGTTTCTCTAGCCTAGCATCCACTAGAATTCAACCACTAGAATCCAACTGCCTACTTGACACACCCACTTGGGTGCCTCCTAGGCACCGTCAACTAACCTTAAAAATTAAACTCTTGCTCTTTTCCCAGAAATTTACTTCTATTTCGGTTTTCCCACCTCAGTAATTGGCACCTACATTAACCAAGTGGGAAAGCCAGAAGCCTAGGGGTCAGGATTGATACTCTCTCTCGCCTCTTACCCCAATCCTTCACCAAACCTATTCCTCTCCTCACTTTCCTCACTGCTGCCTAAGATGACAAGCTCATCTGAGAGAACAAGCCTCTGGCTTGTTGACAGATGAGAGCAAGGGACTAGAGGGGGACACCGGTTGGGGGAATTTGTACTATTTGATTCTATGAGGACAATAAGTTTTATCGGAGCCTGTTAAAGTGCAAGCTCTGTTAGAGGCAGTTCTAGTTTCTCTGAGCCTTAGGTTTCTATTCTCTGTCAATAAACAGATATTCTTTCTAACTGGTAAAGTCATTTGAGAGAGCCAGGAAAAAAATTCTATATAACTGTGTTGGACTTTTTACTTAGCAAAAAGTTAAAGTGGTTCAACATTTTCCCTTCGATTTAGCTTACCCTTAGTATACTTAATTTCTTTTTACCCTTACACATTAGGATACCATAAATATCCACTTCCTGGTTCTCCTTCCTTCTCAGTTTTGCAAGCATTTTTCATTTATTTGCACTTATCTTTGAGCATTTAATCTAGTGTACTTGTCTTTCTTCCTCTCATTTTATTTTCTTCAATCGCTATTTAAAAGGGGATTTGATTGACTCTGTCCTATTGAATTGGCATCCTGCAGCTTGGCAGTGCCAGATGCAGGGAGGTGGGAGTGGTGCTAGATCTTCTCTTTCCTTTCTCCCTTCTTGCCCTTCCCCATTCAAGCCCTCTGATGATGTCTGTGTGAAACTTTGATCCAATATATTTTCATGCAGCAAAAGTATAATTAAGTATTTAAACATTTCAAAGTCATGAATTTAAAAAACTCATAACTAGCAAAATTACAGTTTTTCTGTGAATTTAGACAAATTATGTTTTTGGTTTATTTGCAGTATTTTAAGGTAGCAAAATTAACTTTGCTGCACTTAGGAAGTAGCCAGGATATGCTAAGGTCTTATTACTTAATTCACTGTATCTACGTGATCAAACCAATTCCTTTTAAGGGCAATAATAGTAACATTATTACATAATATTGTGACTCTCCCTTACACACATTCCCACAACATCACTATAATGCTTGGTATTTATTTTAAGGCAAAATATTCTTGGAAATAATTCTCCTGGAAGGAAAACACTGGTGAAATTGTCATGCTAATACTTATTTACTTTTGTTTTATTTATAAAAATAAATTGCATTATAAACAAAAGTAAATAAATATCTAGAAGATTGATGTTTCACTGCTTGTCACTATAGAGATGGTTACTATTACTATCCCAAAATATTATGTTTAATGAGTTCTTTTTTACATTAACAATCCTCTGGCAACTATTTGATTTCAGTATAAGAGAGTCACCCAAAGTGGATGATACCTTTTTTAAACTTTTAGTATTAAAACTCTTAAAGCATAAAAAGTATTAATAAATTACTGAACACACTTCATCAGAAGCATCGTTGGAAGTACTGGGAGGATCTTCACATGGATATGTTACACAGAATTTGCCTTTTCAGCTCACAGTGGCTTCAGATGTATAAATAAATGGGCACTCTAATCTAACTTTAGCTAAACCATTTAAATAACAAAAAATAAAGGCACACTGCATACCAGGAAATTAACTTTGACAATTCTGAACTTAAGGAAGGAAAAGATAACTCTACCATAATGGGTGTACATTTAGAAAAAAATAATGTTAGTGTAAAAATAGCTTTGAAAATTTGTTTTCAGAATTACTTCCTTCCTCTGAAATGATGATTATAACATGCACAAGATACTGCATTTATAAATATTGTCTTTGTTTCTTTTTTTCTCTTCAGAGTCCTTGTATTTTGCATTGGCTTTTCATGATAGCGTATCTGTATTAAAGTTTGCACATTTTTCTTTACTAAGAATAAAGGGCATTGAGAAGTTGTTAGATGGTGATTCAATAGGACAGACAAGGTTAGTCAAATAATTAGAATAATATATAAACTGTGTTCAAAATGATCAGAATATTACATGGGGAATTGGTTTTACATGATGAAAATTATTTTAAAGGCCTTCACTTTTCATAATGTGAAGAAACTTGTTGTAATTATGCTATTTTTGCTTGCCCATATAAAGTGTTCTCTTTTGGAAATGTGTCTGAACAAATACACACTAGAATAGTAGGTTTCATACTATGCTTCTAGGAAACAATTCTGTTTGTTGGGAGCTCAATCAAGACGTTCTGCCACTAAAATAAAATAATAACAGCCTTTTTTCCAATTCCTTAAGAAAAACAGAAAAGATTTTTATCTGATTTGTAAATTTTTCTCCTACACCCCTCCCTTTTTTTTGTTCCATTGCTTCTTCAATTTGTCTAGTGGCATGTGCTGCTATAAGTTGACAAAATGAATGAGCCAAGAGCACATAAGAAATGAGACAAAACCTTGTGTGTGTTAATTCTCAAGTATATGTTATGAATCATTACTTTTTATGTGTAGAGACTTGCATACATTTACAAACTGTCATATTTCTGCAGGTGAATTTCTTCCTAATTCTTTCAACTCAATTAAAATATCATTACTTCATGGAAATCTGCAAAGAATGTCATAAATTTTCAGGTGTTTGAACATTTAAGCATGACTGAGGACCACTGAATTAAAATGCTAAATTTATTTACTAGTTTTTATTTTTTGAGTGTAAATTGTAATCCGGAGATTTTCAGCTATATTTCAGAATCAGAATTGATTATGATGATCATACTTTATATTGTTTGGGCTCAAAACTTTCTCTGAAATAGCAAAGAAAATACAAAGAAGATAGAAAACATGTTAGCCCATGTCTGTGTTGGGGAAGTTATTTTCAAAAAGCTTTATATTAAGTGATACTATTAATGGCTGCACATCTAACCTAACTTGAGACCTTGAAGATGGTCTCTAGTTTGCATTCCATTAAAAGTTTTTAATAAGATTTCAACAAAAGAAATAATAAAAAGCATTCTATTTCACCTTTGCTTCTCCTTAACAATTCAGAGTATCAATTATAACATAACCTTCATTTGACTTGCAATCATTCCTGTGCTTTCAACAGCATATTGAATTGTATGCTAACACTTAAAGGGCAAAATATATGTCTTGTTTTATTTTTTAACTTTTGTTCCGTTTTAAAGTGACCTCTCAAATGTGTAAGACTCCTGTCCTTTATCTATTAAATAGTATTTTTAGGCATTTGTCTTCTTATCTTCTGATCATCTCAAGTTGTTGTAAAAGCATTTTAAAAAGCTCAAGAATACATATCCCTCATTCATATCTTAAAGAGAGGCTATATCTTTCCAAACACAGGTGCTGTCTTTCTTTCTATATTATTGCACTAATCCTACTCTGGGATTGGAAGGGTTGCTTACTCAACTTCCTTTTATTTTACCAGTCACTTTCCTGGAGGACTGATCACAGGACTCTTAGAAGAAATAGGGTGAAGCAGGATGTCAAGGGAAGAAAGAGAAATTTTGATTATTGAAGGTTCCAGAGTTCTCTACTTTAAAGAAGTGTAGAAATTAAGAAAAAAATTTTGAAGAGAAAGAAAAATGAGAGTATATGGTAAAAGCTGAAGGACAAAATAGATTAAACATTTTGGGTGCCCAGAGAACTATCATTTTTCAAAACAGACTCAGCAGTTCTTATCCTTTGTTGATCAGCCAGAAAATATACAATAAATCGTCTTTCATAATAGTGTTTCTCAAAGTCTGGTCTGAAAAAAGGATTAAATGAGGGCGTCCTGGGAATCTGCTCCAAGTGGGCAGGGTCATGGAGAGTGAGTCCTTTCCTGGTGACAGAGTTAGCCCCAATAGAAGCAACAGATAAGGCATGGGGACTGCAGGCTGACTACCTAGGGTAGTTTGCCTGGCGGATATAAATATTTTTGTTAATTTAACTTCCTGAGTAGAAAATGAAACTGAATTTGTCATTTATTTGTTACCAGCGGGCAGTCAGAACTATTTGAATCTTGGTGAGAAAAGCTTCCATATAGCTCCCAAATGACACCAAAGAAAGAGCTAAGCCCTAGTATTATACAAATCAAAGTTCATATTACAAACAAAAATCATACAAAATTGACTTATACTCTATTTTCTTTTTGTTGTTGTTGTTAGTTTAAAAAGGAGAGATTTAATTAATGGTATCTTGCTGATGCATCTCATTGATTGTAATTCGAAGGGAATGAATCTGCTAGTTTTTTTCCTCCTAAAATTCAGTATTTAACTTATACGTTAAGTTAACTGATTTAAGGAGGATAAAAATAAAAACAAAAACAAACATACATTCTAGATATCTATAATTTGTGGGGTAAATATGGTGACAAACTGGGAAACAAAGTTTGAGAATCGCATGAAGAAAAGCAGGGCAGGAATTGGGATCAAAAAGGCAATTACTCAAGAGGGCCTGGGATTTTGTTAATAAACAAAGCTTGGATGACCTAAAGACTGTCTTTTTAGCTCCTGATTTTGTGGTAAACCTGTGCCCCTGATTGAAAGAACCATAGTATACCAGAAGCTGATTTAAAGGATGACTGTGGCTGAACATGAAATGGAGAGAAAAGATAGAAAGATAAATTTGATTAGTAAGATTCAGGACTCCATGTACCATAACTAAGAGTGATAAGACACAAGTAGAAGTGTGAAGTTTGGAGAACTGCCCCAGGAGCAACATCATATGTGGTAACACTGAGCTATTGGAAAAGGATTGCAAACAGAGAAAGAACAATGGCAGATGAAGGTGTGGGAAGCCTAAGAACATTCTGAAAATCTGAGTGAGCTGAAGATGACAGATGTCTTCAAACAGGAAAAAAATAACTAATACAGGAAGTAAATCCTTAGCTCATAGCTTATTTCTCTTCTAATTCAGTTGTTACTGTTCCACTGTCTTGTGGAATTTAAATTTGCAGAGGAGAAGTCTGAGGTCATTCTCATTTTGTTCTCTTGCAGGCACATAAACTGGAATTACATGAAATTTACTGGAATAAAAATGGAATTACATTTCCCAGAATTTGCTTTCCTGCATTGGTTCTGGGCCACAGGAGAATCAGCTGGAAGTAAAGCAGCATCTATTTTACTGTGAAGGTTCATAAAAGGCACCAGAATCAGCTGCAGGCCACAGTGATTGTTGCTGATCTGCTGGTACCTCACTTCATTATTGTGGGGCAGCAATGGAGGCTGCAGCATCTCAAGCTCCCACTAGATTTCCTCCATCAGTGTCTCTGAGTCCTGAGCCAGTGGGTAGGCAGCTCCATAATAAAAGGTAACAACTTCTTCTGCAAGTTACCCACATCATTGAGGTTGGAGGCTGTGAGTGGCAGAGGTGCATTCCAGTTGGTCCTTGCTGTCTTCCCTGTCTCATAGCCAGCCCTTGCTGACCCATAGCACTATCAGGGCCAACACCAGATACAGAAGCAGCAGACTTCTTACTTCTTCAGCAGCTCCCACAAATGCATAAGGTCTTATTCCTATAAAAAAATCCCTAATTCTGTAACATTCATAGTAGCGCTGTTTTTTTTTTTAATTGAACCCTTTTGAGGGAGTAGGTAACTTGTCTCTTTCTACCTGGATGTTTTCAGGGTTTTTTTTGTTTTTTGTTTTCTCTTCTATTTTTATGATTAAAAACATTTTCCGGGATATGTCTTGGAGTGGGCATGTATTCACTAATTCATTGATTCTGCCTGGGAATTTGTCTTTTTTTTTTTTTAATTAATTAATTAATTTATTTTTAGCTGCCTTGGGTCTTCATTGCTGCTCGTGGGCTTTCTCTAGTTGTGGCGAGCAGGGGCTACTCTTACTCTTTGTTGTGGTGCACAGGCTTCGCATTGTGGTGGCTTCTCTTGTTGAGGAGCACGGGCTCTAGGTGTGCAGGCTTCAGTAGTTGTGGCTCGTGGGCTCTAGAGCGCAGGCTCAGTAGTTGTGGTGCACGGGCTTAGTTGCTCTGTGGCATGTGGGATATTCCCATTGCGGTGGCTTCTCTTGTTGTGGAGTGGGAATTTTTCTTTTAATCTGTACTCAGTTGTTTTGGGAATTGTTCATTTACACTCAAGAAAGTAGTTTTTGATTATCTGTTTTATTATTATTATCAATAATAATACTGTTTATCAGATTTACTACTTGCCAGGAGCCAAATGCTTTAGATGCATTATATTCTTGATCTCATTACAAAAAAAATGATGTAGATATCTCCCAATGAGAAAATTAAATATTATGTTGGATTTCCCTATGTTATAGAGTATGAAAAATGAGAAGATGTTGGGAATTTTTTTGGTTGGTTTGTTGGCTTGCTTATTCATCTTTAGAACATGTCTTGATTTACCTAAAACTAGTTTGCCAATATGCAAAGTGTGTGGATTGTGATTTATCCTATTCCCTGCCCTTTTTCACGTGTACATACTCCTTTTTCATGTCTACATCTGAGTGCTGGGTTGATGGCCACATCTCCTAGTCCAATGTCCAGTACATAGGCTTTTATCTAAAAGAGACAGCCTTCCCACCTTTTCTCTAAGACACTTTGAATAGATTCAGACACAAACATCGACAATCATGGATATGCCCAACGTCCATGACTCTCTCTGTATGCCCCCTCCTCTGCCTGTGGCATTTTTTTGTGTGGGAACTACACCAACAGCTGGTATACCCACTTCTGGCCTACTTACATTCTAGGAATTGTGGTTTCTGCCTGCACATTGAGAGAGAGAGAGAGGTGATCATGGGAAAGAAGAGGGGCAAAGCAGCACTTTGGCTTTCTATGAAAGCATCACTGATCTACATAGAGAAGGCCACCCAGTTCTCTGACTGGTTTGTCCTTATGTTTTTCAAAACAGATGGACTGGATGTAGGGGTGGGTAGTCTTCGTTTCTTCAGGCAAAGAATTGGTAGATGTTGATCTCATTTTAAAATTCCATTTTATTGGTCTTTTAGTTAGTAAAATATCTGCAGCTTTTGATAGTTTAAAAAAATAGCTGTCTATCTATCTATCTGTCTGACGTCCATCTATATTTGTTTTATTAGTGGGGAAAAGTTTCATTAGCTTTGCTAGCTGGACACAATATTAAACTGGGAGATCTTTCCCCTCACCACATCTATAATCTCCTTTTTAGTGATGTTTCTATTATCCTTAGATTACATGAATTTGGGACAGACTATACTTGTTGGAGGAAGGCCTAGCAACTCTCATTGATTAAAGATAATCACACATTTCAAAGTAATTAAGAAGGATGTTAAAGAAAGATTAACAAAATGAGTCTTTCCCCTGAAATTCTGTGAAAGAACACTGCAGAGGGTAAGAATTTGGGATCAAAGCATGACCAGCTTACAGATATACTTTGTGACAGTCAAATATCTCTTATACATGTATTTGTTGCTAAAGCACAATATTCCCATATTTCTTTATTCATGGGATAATTTTGAATATATCTCCCATCCATAAAGGTTATCCATAGTTGATTTATCATAAACACTAAAATGGAATTCTATTTTATGGATACTTCCTGCTCTTCATTTTGCTACAATTTGCATTAAGTCAACACAGACTATAATAAGCCAACACATTATTTCAATTTAAATATAGCATAAGGTTGCAGTCTGTAAAAAAATCATGAGTGCCCTTCAGTGTTTTGTTATATATTTATTTATTAATACATATGGTAGGTTCTTGTCTTTTCAAGAGTAAAATCAAAGAGAAGCTGTGAAATGTGTCAGATTAAGTGGAATGTTTTCTCAATGTTAGTGTCATACTCCATAGAGCTGTGTCAGGCATGTGGAGGACACTGGCAGTTCTTGAACAGAACTTTAAAACAGTTATCCTACAGTAAAACTTCAAAATTTGAGTTAGAATTTACCTATTGTAAATTGTGTGTAGCAGATTGTAAATTTTGTTTAATATTTTCTAATATTAAAGACACAAGTTTTAAAATGTATAATCTCAGAGTATATGGTCAATGTTTTATACGAGTCTTTCCACATTAAGGATAAGGAAGATGGATGCTAGAGTTTTGCTTTTTTAAGCACTTAATTTAGACTCTATCATCAGATTTCTTTATTAGTAGTCCAATGGCTTCTGCAAAAAGATTCTAAATTCAGTATCTATTTCTTTGTCAGTGACCACTGAGAAGCTTCAGCATGAAAGTAAACATAGATGGGACTCTGAGAAGAATAATGTTGCCGCTTCTTTATGCAGCTGAGTTTTCTAAATTAGGTTCATTGCATGGATAATTTCCTATAACCACAGGGGGCAGAGCTGGCTGGTTGACTGTGAGAAAATTAATGAGCAGCAGAGAAGCCTGAAAAAAGAGGGAAGGAATGAGGTATACTATTGCCTAAAGTAAAGGAAATACACTAATGTCCAGATGAAGGGAAGTGATCAGAAGTTTACTCAGTCAGGACTAAATAATTGATCTGGAGAAAATGCAGTGGCAGTCAGTGAGAAATCCAGACTTCCAGCTATGTCGGGCGTTGAGTTGGTGACTAAGAGGGTGCTGCTGGTTGTTTTGCTTGAATGATGCCTACTTTTCTAGGACTGTTAATGGTGGTTCAATTTCACTGTAAAGCATTTCTATTGAGCTTTTGAATTATTGAGCAGGAATGATAAGGGATGTGCCTATGATCAAGTGTGAGGTTACTAGTTAAGTTGGTGCTGGGTAAGGTCTTACCGTTGGAAGAAATTCACAGGACACAGGAAGGGCTTTCATTATGATATAGGGTTTTTGTTGGAGAAAGAAAAGAAACTGCTGGATGGGGAAGACATGGAAAACAGCACAGTTCAAATCTAAGAAGTTGGTGAAACTTACTCAGGCACAGTTATAAAGGGTAGAAATGTTTTTTCTGTGTAATGAAAAGCAAAATTTCTGCTTGAGCATATTATCATGGGGTATAAAATTCAGTACTTGCATTTTCCCTGGGAAGAGATCTGAAGTTGTGCCACAGTAATAGAAAAATCTGTCTGGAAGCAGTACACTGATTTTGGCATATATCTTTTTAAACTGGGAGATTTAGAAACGCGTAAACAGATTCCTAGTGTTTCCTTCCTATCTAGGGCTGGTACTAGTCTAAAACGAAGCAGGATATGGGATGCGTGCCGGCTCGAGGGGGTGTGATACACAGTAGGGAGGAGGAACGTCTGAATGCAGCGAATGGCTGCAGCACAACTGCTTTTGCAGCTTTGTACAAAGAGAAAAATACATACTCGATTGAACTATTTAACTAACACTTATTTCTAAACTACAGAGTTGAATTGTTGCTTGGTTATTCATACATTCTTACATGAAACATGATAAAACTGCAATGCATTTATCGCTAAAATGCTGGTGAGAAGTTGCTAAAGAAATAAATACACATTGCTTGTGAACTTCTGCCCCCTCTCCCAATCCCTTGCGTGGCTCTCACTTTTGCTCGGTTCACAGTATCATAAATCCGAAACAATAAATACCATTCCTCTCTTGATCACACATTAGCTGATAGGTGTTCTCTTGTACGTAAATAGACCAACATGAGGACACCAGTTACTGTGCTGCCAGCACTTCCTTGGAGTTGCTGGTAAGGGTACAGAGTGTTTTGTTTTGACATAGGAGAGGAGGGAAGGCTGAAGTGTGAAGACAAGGTGAAAGAAGGCATAGCCCTACTCATAACCCGGCTCAGTATGGGCACTTTGCTGCTGTAATAGATGACTATGTGTCAGTGCATATTAATATTTGATGTGCATCATCATATTATCCTTTATATGCACTTTCACAATATTGTGAAGCGGCAAGGCTGCTCTAGACAAGGATTTCTATGGCCAAGTGCCGTGGCTTTTACTTGGTGAAAT
Organism: Balaenoptera borealis; assembly: GCF_965194805.1. Classification (NCBI taxonomy): domain Eukaryota; kingdom Metazoa; phylum Chordata; class Mammalia; order Artiodactyla; family Balaenopteridae; genus Balaenoptera; species Balaenoptera borealis. Next base: position 42,707,249 of record NC_138863.1, on the reverse strand, counting down.
TAGCACACACCCTGTCCTTACAATGTCAAAAGGGATGCTTCTGTTTATACTGAATAAACAGGCAGAGGCTGGGTCCAGCTTTTCTTAAAAACACTGTATTATCTTGAGTGCATAAATAAGATTGACAAAATAGTTCTTCTTAAATGGCACACTGATGCATTTTGTATTCTGCTCCTTGGAAACAAAGACTTAGCTTCTGTCATTATAAAAGACCCTTGAAACAGATCTGGAAGTGAAAGCTTATGCATTGTGGGATAGACCAATGAAGAAAACTGAAGAAAATGCTTAGATCTACAAAGGCTTCTGCTCATTTTTATTTTCTTTTTCTGAAAATTGAATACAAGCTCTGGGAAGCATTATTTGCTCACACAATGCCTGACCACATGTGCGAACCATTAAAAGGGCGTAGCTCCCCTGCCATTTTGATGCGGCCCAAAATAAAAATGTAAATGCTAATGGAACAGTTTCTCCAGATATGCTCCAGCTGTCTTTTGTATCATTAATTCTCTTCTCAAATACAATAATTCACCCATGACAATAACCTAAATAAGATTTTTTAGAGGTCAGAAAGAACCTATGCTTAAAGAGAGGACAGTTCACAACAAAGGGGTAAAAAGAGAAATTAGAATATGTGGTTTGTGGAAAGATAAAAATCTGAAATCATAAAGGCAGTCAGTCATAAGATCTGGCAACACTTGAGGAAAATATGAAGGTCAGGTTCTCATATTGATTGTTTTTAACAAAGACCACTCATCAGAATATAAATGAAACTTCCATTGCATCATTTATTCATTCATCCATTCACTCATTCCATAAGCATGTTTTCAGGGCTTGCTAAGTGTTGCATATTACATAAGACAAAGGAGTGCCAGGATATATATCAGAGAGGGACCTTGTCCTTGAGGAGGTTACCATCAGGTACAGTACCTAAGATAATATGCATGAAAGTAACTATAGCGTACAAGGAAGAAAGGAACAAATCAAGAGAGAAAAATGATATTGGATGAGGTAGGAAGCATCTAACATGGCCCTTAATGACCCCTGCCTCCTGGTATTCATGCCCTTGTGTAATCCCCTCCACTTGAGTATGGGCTGGACCCAGCAACTCTCCTCTAATACAGCAAAAGTGGTGGGCAGGGCTGACTTCATGGGCATGTGGACTGCCCACACAGGGACCTGGATTTGGTTTAATATTCTGCTGGCATCAACTTGAAATTTTATCTTCGAATTTCATAAGCGGAGTCCAGTGACGCAATGGAGTGTGCACATGAGCAGAAGAGGTAGATTCAATATGTGTGCCTGCCTCCTTTCTCGGCCACCCCATTCCTATATAGGTGTTCTCAATACCCCACCAGCACAGGAGTCTGTGATTCATAGGCGCTCATGAGACTCAAAGCAAGTATGCAGTAAGTGGGCTACTTCTACAATTGAGTAAGTGCAGGCCCTGACAGCCCGACAAGATGTCCTTTCCTTTCAACCCAGAACTTTTTTTTAGCAGATACGAAGAAGGCAATGAATGACCAAGGAGCTCTACCATATTTTTTTTTCATGTTACTCTTCTGGATTAGCCAGCCACTCGTGCTAAAAATTATGACTTGATAAGAAAGAGAAAAGACAACCCATAGTTCCTTTTCTTTTCAGTCCTTTCTTACTCATCAGTACACTGAAGGTAGAGAGGGTTGGTACAATGTGTAAATATCAAGCAATGAATTAAAAACATTTGAGTTAGTTTTATGCAATAGTTTCTACTGTTCTGGAAGGAACAAAATGTATGTGCCTGTATGAGCTACAAAGTATGATCCTGTAGAGATTCTGTATACAAATTTAATGTTTTTACACTTGCATTTAAACCTGGCTTTGTACAATATCAAAATTAACAGTAAAATTCATGCTAATAATTAAAAAATTTAACCTTTCTCTATTCAGAATGACAGAGCAAATAAAAATCACCATGACAACTGAAGAAAGAGACTAACAAAAGAAAGGAAAAAAGCTTTTGATAGAATTTTTTTCCTGCTTTTTGAACTACGGACTTTACATTTTCCTTTTGCCTTGGGTCCCACAAACAGCAGGCCCTGGCTTCCATCTTTCTTTCTCTCATTCTTTCTCTCTCTCTCTCTGTCTCTCTCTCTTTCCCCTTCTATGTGAAATCTTTCTCTGGGGGTTGAGGTAGAGAGCAAGCTACCATTTTGTGAGGAGACTTAGCCAAGAGCGCAGAAGGACCCGTGTCTTGTCAGCAGCCATGGGAGTGAGCGTGGACCTCGTCTTCCCCCAGTTGAGCCTTGAGACGACTGCAGCCCCAGCTGATATCCTGACTGCACACTTGGGAGGGACCCTGAGTCAGAGGCATGTGGCTAAGCCACACTCAGATTCCCGACCAACACAAGCTATGAGGTAAATATTGTTGTTTCAAGCTGATAAATTTTGGGGTAATTTCTTTTGCAGCAATAGAAAATGAATGCACTGGGATTCAGTGGAATAAGAGCTTACTTCTAAGGACTGAGGAAGATCATTTGACATGTCTTTTGTGATAAGCATTTAGTGATGGAGGACACAGCTTTGAGGTAGAGGAGACTGTGTAATCTGGGCTAGGGCAACACTTCTCAAGCCTTTTGATCTCAAGAACCCTTTGTAATGTTAAAAAATATTGAGGACCTCAAAGAGCTCTTATTTATGAAAATTATATCTATTGATATTTATCATACTGGAAAGTAAAACAGGCATTAAAAATTTTGTATTTATTTCATTTAAAAACAATAATATATGCATTGTATATTGACAGTAACATATTTTTATAAAAATAAGTATATTTTCTAAAAATTAATGAGAAGAATGGCAATGTGTACATTTTGGAAAATCCCTTCATTGTTTGGCTTAATAGAAGAATGCTAGATTCTAATGCCTGCTTCTGCATTGAAACTGTTGGATAACACATATCAAGTAGCCTCTGGAAAACTCCACTGTGCATTTGCGTGAGAATGAGAATGAAAAAGGCAAATAATATCCTAGTCCCTGGACCACACATTGAGAACAACTGATCTAAGGCATGGAGATGGGAGAGTTCAGAGCACACATTGGCCAGAGCATGCTGTAGAAAGAAAATCTCGGGAAAGTAGATCTCAGAAGGCTTGAATATCATACTCAATAGCTTATGCAATAAAGGGTTTGGCAGAAATTATTTGATGTCAATCCAAAAGCCATTCTTGCTCTCCTTCCTTGCTAAAGAATCCTTGATTCTATTCAGATATTGGAAGTGTGTGTATTGAGGGGGTGCATGTTAATTGGGCTTCCTTTTTCCCATGATTGTTATAAGTGCAAACATGTGACACAGCCATGGCAATAAAAAAAGTCTGCAGTTGCCGGTGTTCATGGCAATGTGTAAGTTTTCATTGAGACAGAGGCTTGCTCCTTTCTGACCTTGGACACTGTGCTGAAAGAACAGGATGTTGTAACCACCGTTTCAATGATGAGAAGGCCCAGAAAATCTGAGTGAGCTGACCCAGAGCCTGGATACCACTGAGCCACTGAGTTTTTGAAGATTTTGGAACTGTGAACTGACAAGCCCGTTGACATATGTGGAGATTGAACTGACTGCCATCGACTGGGCTTTGAGGCACCAGCTAGGTGGTTATTAAAATAGTCCAGGTAAAGGTATATGGGTCTGAAATACACTGGTTATCAACAGAAACAGAATAGAATAGACATGAAAGAATTGTGGACGTAAATTTTGTAGGACTTGGCTGCTGAATAGATGGATATTGGTGTGTGTGGACGGGGGATGGAAAGGAAGCACCAGCCATGACACAGTTAATTGCCTGCCTGGGTAATTAGAAGAACAGTGGTGCCAGAAACACTGCACCTGTAATAGGTTTGGGAGGGAAGATGATGGATTAAATTTGAACATACAGAGTGAAGGAGATACCTAAAATACATGGTGCACGGTTGGTACTCAATAAATGTCTGTTGTGATATAGGACAAAATTAATCTGACATCCTTAGGGTTTGCTTCCTTGTATCCTTCACACTTTCACTAAAATGTTGCCTTCTTATGGAAGCCTTTTTTGATCACTCTATCTAAAATTATAATATTCATGCTTCACTTCTTAACATTTGTCCAAAATGTCTTAATAAGTCCTATGTCATTTGTACGCTCTTTTTTTTTTCTTACCTGAGCACTTATCTAATAAACTATATATATGTTTACTTACTTATCATGTTTTCCTAATAGAAAGTAAGCTCAATAATGGAACTTTTTATCTGTTTTGTTCACTGCTGTAACTCCAGCACCCAGACCAATACCTGACACTTAGTTGATAATAAATACGTATTAAAGGAGTGAATAAATACTCAGAGCATGAGAGTCAGGCCTGCAAAAATATTTGTCCATCATATGCCTAAAGGTAGCAATTGCAGCCTCAGGACTAGATGAATGTATGGTAATTGAACACTGAACTCACAAAGATAACACCAGATATTTATTGAGTAACAGGTATCGTCTTAAACATTTTATTATATACATCTGAGCAGTTAACCCTTATAAAAATTTTATGGGTAGACAGTTATCTCTCCCACTTTATAGGTAGAGAAGCTGAGGTTCAGAGAGGTCAGTAACTCAACTAAGGTTAAACAATCAGTGAAGGAGCTAGTCCTTTAGGTAAAAGACCAAGATAAGCTCTTAGGTAGAACTTTTAACAGAAATTTTATCTAATGGATGGAATTTTAAATTGTGTTCAGTCATGGTATGTAGTTTTCAAGGAAAATGATCCAGAGTTGTTCTTGCTTTCTGGCTTTGTAAAAAGCAGAAGTCACCCCTTTCTTAAACTTTCAAGAAAAATAATCCCTGGCTTTAAAATCAGAAGCTCATTCAGATAACTATACATCCTTGTAAACATCTCTTCTAGTGTCTGAATAAAGCAAGAGTAAAAATTGATCAAATGAAAAAAATTTAAAGTTAAAAACAAAATCAATTTGCCTATTGAAAAGACAAAGCATTTTTAGCCCCATTGGTTTTCTGGCTGGAGCTATAGTGAAGTGATATTGGGGACCTTATAAAATGCATAACACTAGCAGTGTAGGAGAGATTGTACTTTTCTTAAAGTCAATGTGTTGGCTGTAAGTTAAAGTTACATGACTTCGCAGGCCAGTCAGCACATCTTTTTCCTTAATGCTTCCGAGATGTTCTTCACAAGAAAATGACCACACACTTATTTCATTTAAAACAGACTCAGCCTAAGGATGGTTTTCCTCCTTCTATGAAGAAGCAGGCTATTAGTGAATATAAGGATTCTTGGCTTTGCAATATAGTTTTACATTTCGTTCATGGGCATGAGATGGAAAAACAATATGAAATGATTCTTTTATTGGTATTCAATTAAAAAATACCATGACTGTGCCATTAGATTGTATAAATCCTAGAAATGTGTTTCAAATGAGAGTGTATTATGTTGAGGAAAAGGCAGAAGTATATAACCTTGGGCAGATTGTTTAACTTCTCTCTACTTTACATTTACAAGCAGTAATACAAAGAGACAGGATTATATGATCTCCAAGGTCCCGTCCAGATGGATTTAACACACTATGATTATTTGAGAGGCAATTTAGTGTAGTAGTAAGGAGCCTGGGCTCTGGAACCAGACTGCCTATGTTTAGATCCTGCTTCACTTCACTTTCTAGTCATATGACATGACGTGGGTACGCTGTAACCCTTTAAGCCTCAGGCTCCTTTTTGGCAAGATGAGGATAGCAACCCTTGTACAATCTTTTTGAGCATTAAACATAATCATCATTGTAAACTATTTAGCATTGGATTTAGTAAGGAATCAATAAACAGTATTGTGAACAACTGCTATTTACTTTATAAGTTAAACTTTTTTTACCCTCTAACAACAACAAAAACTTTTTTTTTTTAATTTGTTTATTTTAATTTATTTATTTTTGACTGCGTTGGGTCTTTCTTGCTGCGCACGGGCTTTCTCTAGTTGTGGCGAGCGGGGGCTACCCTTCGTTGTGATGCGCGGGCTTCTCATTGCGGTGGCTTCTCTTGTTGCAGAGCACAGGCTCTAGGGTGTGTGGGCTTCAGTAGTTGTGGCACACAGGCTTAGTTGCTCTGCAGCATGTGGGATCTTCCCAGACCAGGGCTCGAACCCATGTCCCCTGCATTGGTGGGCGGATTCTTAACCATTGAGCCACCAGGGAAGCTCCAACAAGAACTTTCTTAAGAATACGGGATGGTATGATTTTTCTTGGTCAAACTCTTTAACATATTTACACTGTTTTCAAAATCTATTTAACACCTACACTAATATTGGAAGTATAAAAAAAAAAGGCAAAACATTAATTTCATTTATACAATCCCGAACAATTGGCTTGACTGCTTTCACTCCCTCCACCATCCCCCACCTCAGGAGAACAGGGGTTAAGATCCGAGGCTTATTTTTTTTAATTTTTCTTTTATTTTTAAATTTTATTTTATTTATTTTTTTATACAGCAGGTTCTTATTAGTCATCAATTTTATACACGTCAGTGTATACATGTTGATCCCAATCGCCCAATTCAGCACACAACCATCCCCACCCCACCGCGGCTTTCCCCCCTTGGTGTCCATACGTTTGTTCTCTACAACTGTGTCGCAACTTCTGCCCTGCAAACCAGTTCATCTGTACCATTTTTCTAGGTTCCACATGCAAGCGTTAATATACGATATTTGTTTTTCTCTTTCTGACTTACTTCACTCTGTATGACAGTCTCTAGATCCATCTACGTCTCAACAAATGACCCAATTTCGTTCCTTTTTATGGCTGAGTAATATTCCATTGTATATATGTACCACATCTTCTTTATCCATTCATCTGTCGATGGGCATTTAGGTTGCTTCAGTGACGTGGCTATTGTAAATAGTGCTGCAATGAAGATTGGGGTGCATGTGTCTTTTTGAATTATGGTTTTCTCTGGGTATATGCCCAGTAGTGGGATTGCTGGATCATATGGTTATTCTATTTTTAGTTTTTTAAGGAACCTCCATACTGTTCTCCATAGTGGCTGTATCAATTTACATTCCCACCAACAGTGCAAGAGGGTTCCCTTTTCTCCACACCCTCTCCAGCATTTGTCGTTTGTAGATTTTCTGATGATGCCCATTCAAACTGGTGTGAGATGATACCTCATTGTCATTTTGATTTTCATTTCTCTAATAATTAGTGATGTTGAGCAGCTTTTCATGTGCTTCTTGGCCATTTGTATGTCTTCTTGGAGAAATGTCTATTTAGGTCTTCTGCCCATTTCTGGATTGGGTTGTTTGTTTCTTTAATATTGAGCTGCATGAGCTGTTTATATATTTTGGAGATTAATCCTTTCTCCGTTGACTCATTTGCAAATATTTTCTCCCATTCTGAGGGTTGTCTTTTCGTCTTGTTTATGGTTTCCTTTGCTGTGCAAAAGCTTTGAAGTTTCATTAGGTCCCATTTGTTTATTTTTGTTTTTTTTTCCATTACTCTAGGAGGTGAATCAAAAAAGATCTTGCTGTGATTTATGTCAAAGAGTGTTCTTCCTATGTTTTCCTCTAAGAGTTTTATAGTGTCTGGTTTTAAATTTAGGTCTCAAATCCATTTTGAGTTTATTTTTGTGTATGGTGTTAGGTAGTGTTCTAATTTCATTCTTTCACATGTAGCTGTCCAGTTTTCCCAGCACCACTTATTGAAGAGACTGTCTTTTCTCCATTGTATATCCTTGCCTCCCTTGTCATAGATTAGTTGACCATAGGTGCATGGCTTTATCTCTGGGCTTTCTATCTTGTTCCATTGATCTATGTTTCTGTTTTTGTGCCAGTACCATATTGTCTTGATTACTGTAGCTTTGTAGTATAGTCTGAAGTCAGGGAGTCTGATTCCTCCTGCTCGGTTTTTTTCCCCTCAAGACTGCTTTGGCTTTTTGTGGTCTTTTGTGTCTCCATACAAATTTTAAGATTTTTTGTTCTAGTTCCATAAAAAATGCCATTGGTAATTTGATAGGGATTGCATTGAATCTGTAGATTGCTTTGGGTAGTATAGTCATTTTCACAGTGTTGATTCTTCCAGTGCAAGTACATGGTATATCTCTCCATCTGCTTGTATCATCTTTAATTTCTTTCATCAGTGTCTTACAGTTTTCTGCATACAGGTCTTTTGTGTCCCTAGGTAGGTTTATTCCTAGGTATTTTATTCTTTTTGTGCAATGGTAAATGGGAGTGTTTTCTTAATTTCTCTTCCAGATTGTTCATCATTAGTGTATAGGAATGCAAGAGATTTCTGTGCATTAATTTTGTATCCTGCAACTTTACCAAATTCACTGATTAGCTCTAGTAGTTTTCTGGTGGCATCTTTAGGATTCTCTGTGTATAGTATCATGTCATCTGCAAACAGTGACAGTTTTACTTCTTCTTTTCCAATTTGTATTCCTTTTATTTCTTTTTCTTCTCTGATTGCCATGGCTAGGACTTCCAAAACTATGTTGAATAATAGTGGTGAGAGTGGACATCCTTGTCTTGTTCCTGATCTTAGAGGAAATGCTTTCAGTTTTTCACCATTGAGAATGATGTTGGCTGTGGGTTTGTCACATATGGCCTTTATTATGTTGAGGTAGGTTCCCTCTATGCCCACTTTCTGGAGAGTTTTTATCATAAATGGGTGTTGAATGTTGTCAAAAGCTTTTTCTGCATCTATTGAGATGATCATATGGTTTTTCTTCTTCAATTTGTGAATATGGTGTATCACATCGATTGATTTGCGTGTATTGAAGAATCCTTGCATCCCTGGGATAAATCCTACTTGATCATGGTGTATGATCCCTTTAATGTGTTGTTGGATTCTGTTTGCTAGTATTTTGTTGAGGATTTTTGCATCTATATTCATCAGTGATATTGGTCTGTAATTTCCTTTTTTTGTAGTATCTTTGTCCGGTTTTGGCATCAGGGTGATGGTGGCCTCATAGAATGAGTTGGGGAGTGTTCCTTCCTCTGCAGGTTTTTGGAAGAGTTTGAGAAGGATGGGTGTTAGCTCTTCTCTAAATGTTTGATAGAATTTGCCTGTGAAGCCATCTGGTCCTGGACTTTTGTTTGTTGGAAGATTTTTTTTAAATTTTTATTTATTTATTTATTTATGGCTGTGTTTGGTCTTCGTTTCTGTGCAAGGGCTTTCTCCAGTTGCAGCAAGTGGGGGCCACTCTTCATTGCGGTGCGTGGGCCTCTCACCATCGCGGCCTCTCCTGTTGCGGAGCACAGGCTCCAGACGCGCAGGCTCAGCAGTTGTGGCTCACGGACCTAGTTGCTCCGCGGCATGTGGGATCTTCCCAGACCAGGGCTCGAACCCGTGTCCCCTGCATTGGCAGGCAGATTCTCAACCACTGCGCCACCAGGGAAGCCCTGTTGGAAGATTTTTAATCACAGTTTCAATTTCATTACTTGTGATTGGTCTGTTCATATTTTCTATTTCTTCCTGGTTCAGTCTTGGAAGGTTATACCTTTCTAAGAATTTGTCCATTTCTTCCAGGTTGTCCATTTTATTGGCATAGAGTTGCTTGTAGTAGTCTCTTAGGATGCTTTGTATTTCTACGGTGTCTGTTGTAACGTCTCCTTTTTCATATCTAATTTTATTGATTTGAGCCCTCTCCCTCTTTTTCTTGATGAGTCTGGCTAATGGTTTATCAATTTTGTTTAACTTCTCAAAGAACCAGCTTTTAGTTTTATTGATCTTTGCTATTGTTTTGTTCGTTTCTATTTCATTTATTTCTGCTCTGATCTTTATGATTTCTTTCCTTCTGCTAACTTTGGGTTTTGTTTGTTCTTCTTTCTCTAGTTCCTTTAGGTGTAAGGTTAGATTGTTTATTTGAGATTTTTCTTGTTTCTTGAGGTAGGCTTGTATAGCTATAAACTTCCCTCTTAGAACTGCTTTTGCTGCATCCCATAGGTTTTGGATCGTCGTGTTTTCATTGTCATTTGTCTCTAGGTATTTTTTGATTTCCTCTTTGATTTCTTCAGTGATCTCTTGGTTATTTAGTAACATATTGTTTGCCTCCATGTGTTTCTGTGTTTTACGGTGTTTTCCCTGTAATTCATTTCTAATCTCATAGCATTGTGGTCAGAAAAAATGCTTGATATGATTTCAATTTTCTTAAATTTACTGAGGCTTGATTTGTGACCCAAGATGTGATCTCTCCTGGAGACTGTTCCGTGCACACTTGAGAAGAAAGTGTAATCTTCTGTTTTTGGATGGAATGTCCTATATCAATTAAATATCAATTAAATCTGTCTGTTCTATTGTGGCATTTAAAGCTTCTGTTTCCTTATTTATTTTCATTTTGGATGATCTGTCCATTGGTGTAAGTGAGGTGTTAAGGTCTCCCACTGTTATTGTGTTACTGTCTATTTCCTCTTTTATAGCTGTTAGCAGTTGCCTTATGTATTGAGGTGCTCCTATGTTGGGTGCATAAGTATTTATAATTGTTATATCTTCTTCTTGGATTGATCCCTTGATCATTATGTAGTGTCCTTCCTTATCTCTGGTAACATTCTTTATTTTAAGGTCTATTTTATCTGATATGAGTATTGCTACTCCAGCTTTGTTTTGATTTCCATTTGCATGGAATATCTTTTTCCATCCCCTCACTTTCAGTCTGTATGTGTCCCTAGGTCTGAAATGGGTTTCTTGTAGACAGCATATATATGGGTCTTGTTTTTGTATGCATTCAGCAAGCCCGTGTCTTTTGGTTGTAGCATTTAATCCTTTCACGTTTAAGGTAATTATCAATATGTATGTTTCTATGACCATTTTCTTAATTGTTTTGGGTTTGTTTTTGTAGGTCCTTTTCTTCTCTTGTGTTTCCCACTTAGAGAAGTTCCTTTAGCATTTGTTATAGAGCTCTTTTGGTGGTGCTGAATTCTCTTAGCTTTTGCTTGTCTTTAAAGCTTTTGATTTCTCCATCGAATCTGAATGAGATCCTTGCTGGGTAAGTAATCTTGGTTATAGGTTCTTCCCTTTCATCACTTTAAGTATATCATGCCACTCCCTTCTGGCTTGTAGAGTTTCTGCTGAGAAATCAGCTGTTAACCTTATGGGAGTTCCCTTGTATGTTATTTGTCATTTTTCCCTTGCTGCTTTCAATATTTTTTCTTTGTCTTTAATTTTTGCCAATTTGATTAATATGTGTCTTGGCGTGTTTCTCCTTGGGTTTATCCTGTATGGGAGTCTCTGCACTTCCTGGACTTGGGTGGCTATTTCCTTTCCCATGTTAGGGAAGTTTTCGACTATAATCTCTTCACATATTTTCTCTGGTCCTTTCTCTCTCTCTTCTCCTTCTGGGACCCCTATAATGCGCATGTTGTTGTGTTTAATGTTGTCCCAGAGGTCTCTTAGGCTGTCTTCATTTCTTTTCATTCTTTTTTCTTTATTCTGTTCCACAGCAGTGAATTCCACCATTCTGTCTTCCAGGTCACTTATCTGTTCTTCTGCCTCACTTATTCTGCTATTGATTCCTTCTAGTGTAGTTTTCACTTCAATTATTGTATTGTTCATCTCTGTTTGTTTGTTCTTTAATTCTTCTAGGTCTTTGTTGACCATTTCTTGCATCTTCTCGATCTTTGCCTCCATTCTTTTTCCGAGGTCCTGGATCATCTTCACTGTCATTATTCTGAATTCTTCTTCTGGAAGGTTGCCTATCTCTACTTCATTTAGTTGTTTTTCTGGCGTTTTATCTTGTTCCTTCATCTGGTACATAGCCCTCTGCCTTTTCATCTTGTCTATCTTTCTATGAATGTGGTTTTTGTTCCAGAGGCTGCAGGATTGTAGTTATTCTTGCTTCTGCTGTCTGTCCTCTGGTGGATGAGGCTATCTAAGAAGCCTGTGTAAGTTTCCTGATGGGAGGGACTGGTGGTGGGTAGAGCTGGGTGTTGCTCTGGTGGGCAGAGCTCAGTAAAACTTTAATCTGCTTGACTGCTGATGTGTGGGGCTGGGTTCCCTCCCTGTTGGTTGTTTGGCCTGAGGCAACCCAACACTGGAGCCTACCTGGGCTCTTTGGTGGGGCTAATGACAGACTCTGGGAGGGCTCATACCAAGGAGTACTTCCCAGAACTTCTGCTGCCAGTGTCCTTGTCCCCATGATGAGCCACAGCCACCCCCCGCCTCTGCAGGAGACCCTCCAACACTAGCAGTAGGTCTGGTTCAATCTCCCCTGGGGTCACTGCTCCTTCCCCTGGGTCCCGATGTGCACACTACTTTGTGTGTGCCCTCCAAGAGTGGAGTCTCTGTTTCCCCCAGTCCTGTCAAAGTCCTGCAATCAAATCCCACTAGGCTTCAAAGTCTGATTCTCTAGGAATTCCTCCTCTCGTTGCTGGACCCCCAGGTTGGGAAGTTGAGGCTTATTTAAATGGATGCTTTGGAGACATAAGAAGAATTTCGGAGATAAGCTAGGACACCATCATACAGTTCACCAACAATCAGAGAACGAGTGACATTCCTCCAAATCACAGTCTGAGCAATATAATATAGGCAAAGAGAAACACTTTTGAGATACAAGTTTTTAAATAAGAAATTCAAAGAAAACTGAAGTTAATGATAATAGTTATTATGTATCTTCCACACACCTTCATATAATAGATGTTCAGATTCTCCTTATATGGATGAGAACGTGGAGACTCAGAAAGGTTAAGGAACTTGCTGAAGGCCACACAGGAGTAAATGGCAGCACCAAAATTTAAGGCAGTCTGACTTTAGCATCTGATCTGAGCTCCTAATTAGACGGCTTTTAAGCACAAGAGCCCTTCGTTCAGGTTTGTTTTACACAGTCTATGCTGTTTCAAGACACGAAGCTGCCTCATTATATAAATCTATCCATATACTTGTCCATCCATCCATCCATCCGTCCATCCATCCATTCATCTATCAAAGCATGTCTTTGTCTATTAAAATATGATCAGCAGGATTTGAACTCTTGGTTCAAGACTGATGAGTAAAGTGAGAATGATTTGTTAGACTCTGACTAATATAGTGTGATCAACACACATGTGATTTAGGTACAATTCAACGGCAAATTGAGCATCTCCGCTGGTGGGCCTTTTTGTTAGGCAGTAGGAATTCTCTTCTTGTGAAACAAATTTGCTAACAGAATGAGTTTTACTAGTTTGTTCCACATTCCTCTTTTAAAAAGAAAAAAAAAAGTTTTCTTTTTTAAAAACATGATTTTGAGTTTTAAAAATAAATAAAAACTGATAAATGTTTCTTATTTAAAGTCCACAATGAATCTTAGAATTCCATCTAAAGTATTAAAAACACTATCTCAAATACAGTTTTAAGTATAATTCCTCAAATCTAAAATGAGGTCACTACAAGTAGTCAAGATTGAGCTAAAAAAGACATTCATTTCCTTGCCCTTTCATCCTCCTCCTCATCCCTCCGTGGGAAAAAAAAAATTCACTAATATGTTGCACATTGCACATCTCTTTTCCTTTTACTAGTCCCTATATTTGTAGGCATCATATGGAAAAACAACTCCTGCTTTATTCTTGTAAGCTTGGTTTTATCTTCCTAAATATATCCTTCTTGTCAGAAGCCAATCAAGCATTTTGTTCTCCCTGTTTATAAATTGTTCTACTTTATACTTTTGGTTCTGATTATCTCTGGTTCTCTTCTCGCCTTTGTCGTAGGCACTGTGGAACTGGAGATCTGGAAGCCCCACTAGCTGTCCTTAGGTAAGCTGTCCTCAGTGCCATAGGCACTGTGGATCTGGAGATCAAAAAGCCCCACTTTTTGATCCTCAGGTAAGTCAACCTAACTCATGTTAGCTGTGAAGAGGAGGCAAGGAGAATGACACAGCCAGCACTCAGAGAGCTGACCAGAGGCCCTGAAGGAGATGGCTTATCCTACTTTTCACTGGGTGAAGCATGCATGAGTGGGTGAACTCACCTGCAGCTGCGTTTCCAGGTCCACGCCATTGCAAGGCCTTTGAGGATAAGCAGGTTAGAAGCTTGGTCAATGTCTTAGTCATGGATTTAGTCAATGGGCTGCTCTAACAAAAATACCATAAACTGGGTGGCTTATCAACAACAGAAATTTCTTTCTCACAGTTCTGGAGGCTGGGAAGTCCCACATTGTGGTAGCAGCAGATTTGGTATCTGGTGAGAGCCACTTTCTCATGGACAGCCGTCTTTTTGCTATAATGTCACACAGCAGGAGGGGTGCACTAGCTCTCTAAGGTCTCTGATTAGGACACTAATCCCATTCTTGAGGGCTTCACCCTTATGATCTAATCATTTCCAAAGGCCTCTTAACACCATCATCACCTTTGGGTTTCAACGTACGAATTTTGCAGGGGGACGCAAACATTCAGACTATAGCAGTCAGTTATCATTTGCCAACCTGTGTCTCTGCCTTGTTTAACGACTCAGTTTCTCCACTACTTGTGATCAAGAGTCTTTCTCACTCAAAATCTATCTTTTCTTACTGATGTTGGATTCGTCAGTTATGGTACGATGTTATGCTGCAGCAGCAAACAACCTTTACATCTCAGTGGCTTAAAACAACAGAGATCTATTTTTTATTCATGCTACGTGTCACCCAAGGACCCGGGATGACGAAGCAGGTGCCTACTTGAACAGTGCCAGTTACCATGCCAGAAAGAGGAAAGAACACTGCCGAGTCTTGTATTGGCAATCAAATACTCAGCCCCAGGTCAGGGTCTTGAACTAGATACATGAGTTTCCCCAACTTCAAGGGAGCCAAAAGTACAATCTGTAACGCAGACCTATTTCCCTTACTCTGGAGGTGGGAAATCAGAAATGTTCAGTGAGCAGCAGGGCAGTAATTTTATCTTTTAATTAAACAAATAGAGGATAGCAGTTCTTCAGTTTTTTTTTCCCTTTGGTCTATTTCTAATTTATTGTCTCTTAATTAAAATATCCTGATATCTTTCTATTTTCCATTACTTAGTTTGCCCTTTCTTTCCAGTCTCATGTTATTTGCAGTAAATATTTTGTGTCCTTTTGCCCAGCAATCTAACTTTTTGCTACCCAATGTCTATTCTCATTCCTCAGCCCCAAATCCATTTTCTTTATTAAATTCCTCTGAACTCCTGCAGCTCTTTCTGTCTGTACCACACAACTTAACCTTTAATTATTTGCCTACTGGGCATTGCAGTTGGTTCTGCCTTTTGTCAGCTGAACCAGAACATAACTTTCTCTCACGACCTCCCTCCCCTCCTCCAAATTGACTCTACCTCCCAACCCCTATTTCCAAAGTTGTTCCATTATTCTTCCCAGCACTCAGCCTCAAAACCTTCATTTCTCTCTGACTCTTTTTCTAATGTCTTGCTTCTCATAATTGTGCAGTTGCCAAATGCTTCCCCATGCATTGTGCTCGTGTGGATCAAATGACATAGTGAAACTGAGAAGCATGTTGCAGGCTCTACGTCAAGGGGATAGTGCTCTCTCTTCCTTTAACTATTTTTCATTCCCTCCTTCATTTATTTATTCATCATTCATTTATGCATGCACTTATACTGGACCTAAGTGCTTTCTTGGAACTGTGCTTGTTACCGAGGGAACCACAAATTAAAGATAAGTCTCTGCTCTCCAGGAGGCTACATTCTGGTTGAGGAAATCTTGTATCCATATTTCTGGGGTAACTAGGTACTGATAGGATTGAAACAAGGGAAAATGCTCTGAGATCTGGAGAAGGGGGCAATGATGATGTTCTGGAAGGGTCTAGTAAGCCTCCAGGAGATGGCAGATGACTAAATCAATTACTCGCAGATGAAAACATCTAGAGGCCTCTCAGAATACTTAAAATAAAAACAGCTCACTCCATTAAAGGTTACTAGAACCTTCATGATCAAGGCCTTTTTCAATTTCATCTAAGACTTTCTTATTTTCTGGGCTCTAGCCACACTAATCTTCTGCCAGTTCCTTCAGCACACCAAGCTTGTCAGCATTATTGTGTCTTTGGACCAGAGGTTCTCTTTGCTCAGAATTCCTTTTCTACAGATCTTTGTATGGCTGGTCCTTGCTTGCTGTTTGACTCCAATGGCAATCCTCAGAGAGGCATTTCCTAAATACCCAATCTTAAATAGCATCCCCCTTTCCCAGGACCTTGTTGTTCAGAACTCTTGTATTTTTTTTTAAAAAAACTTATTATCTGGAAGCATCTTACTTGCTCACTTGTTTATTTCTATATCACCTATCTCCCCCTCCTCTTCTCAGGATGTCTATGTCACCATCTTGGACCAGAACCTCCCCAGGATGTAAGCTCTTTGCAGGTGTGGACCTGATCTGTGTTATACACTGTATTGCCAAGGCTGAGACAGAGCATGACACATCACATGTACTAACTAAATATACACTGCTACTGTACAGCTTCCTTGGCTCCAATCTTTCTCTCTTTTAGCGACAATTACCAAACTTCATTACTGGGTTCTTTCTCCTTAATGCTCCTTTGACCGTGTAACATGTTCTGGCCAGAAGGACCTATGTGGAAGTGAGGAATGCCACTTCCAAGACTGGCCGATAAAAAGTCGCATGTATGATTGTTCCTTCTCTTTTGTTTTCTATTAAGTAAATGAATAGGACCTTAATGATTTAGGGAATGTCAGGCCCATGATATGGAAAGAGATATGGTTCCTAACAAACCATGTGTAAGATTACCTGATTAAGAACACTTGCCTTGAACTGTGATGAGAGCAAGAAATAAATGTGTGTGTGCTGTGTTATACCTCTGAAAATTTAACATTTATCTGTTTTAACATTTAGTGTTACTTATCCTAATATACTTGACAACTAAGTCTTCAGTCATTTGGTTACAAGTACCTTTCTAGCTCTTCAGGTACTACACACATTCTCAGTCATAAGCTATTCCTTTCTTTAGCTATCTTAATTCTACCTTAACATCTTCCCTCTAGTGTTAAACGAAGAAAAGTGCATGGACCTTGGAATTATCTTAGAAAAATCTGAGGTTGAATTCAAGAATTGCCCCTACCTAGCAACATACACTTGTCATGTTATTTACCTCCCCAAAACTAGTTCCATCCTGTGTATAAATGGAGGAAAATAATACCTAGCTCACCACACTGTTGTGAAGAATGAAATGAGATGGTGTACTTGACTTCCATGCTAATTAAACATGCCTTTCTTTATCTGTTTCCCCTTCTCTATACCTGTAAAACTCCTCTGAGTCTTGTAAGTTCTCCACTGTTCCCCAAGTTGGCCTCTGGGTTCAAAGCTTGACTTTGACCCTTGCTAGCCAAGTAAACTTAGACAAGTTACTTAACACCTTCGTGCCTAAGTTCCATCCTATTTAAAGCTGGAATCATCCTAGTACCTAACTTGTAGTGTTCCAGTTAATGTTAAATGAATTAATGAATGCAAAACCCTTGGAGGAGAGCAGGGCACAAAGTAAGTGTTCACTAGTGCTTAGTGGTTATTTTAAAATTATTCTTTCAAACCTTTCGAACCTAATTATCCCAGCTCATGCTGACACTGCTCTTCTCTATAGTTAAGATACTTGTGTCCATTGTATTATTTCCCATTAAAAAGAAAGTCTTCTTGACTAGTAACTTTTCAGGCTATAGTTTTCAATATCCATAGTTCTCTACAATGACCCTAACAGCCAATGTTAGGCAGCACAAATAGAATTAAACTAAATTCCATTAAAGAAAATGCATGCTCCAACCAAAAGACATAGACTGGCTGAATGGATACAAAAACAAGACCTGTATATATGCTGGCTAAAAGAGACCCACTTCAGACCTAGGGACACATACAGACTGAAAGTGAGGGGATGAAAAAGATATTCCATGCAAATGGAAATCAAAAGAAAGCTGGAGTAGCAATTCTCATATCAGACAAAATAGACTTTAAAACAAAGACTATTACAAGAGACAAAGAAGGACACTACGTAATGATCAAGGGATCAATCCAAGAAGAAGATACAGCAATTGTAAATATTTATGCACCCAACATAGGAGCATCTCAATACACAAGGCAAATACTAACAGCCATAAAAGGGGAAATCAACAGTAACACAATCATAGTAGGGGACTTTAACACCCCACTTTCACCAATGGACAGATCATCCAAAATGAAAATAAATAAGGAAAAACAAGCTTTAAATGATACATTAAACAAGATGGACTTAATTGATATTTATAGGACATTCCATCCAAAAACAACAGAATACACTTTCTTCTCAAGTGTTCATGGAACATTCTCCAGGACAGATCATATCTTGGATCGCAAGTCAAGCCTTGGTAACTTTAAGAAAATTGAAATCATATCAAGTATCTTTTCTGACCACAATGCTATGAGACTAGATATCAATTACAGGAAAAAATCTGTAAAAAATACAAACGCATGGAGTCTACACAATACACTACTTAATAACGAAGAGATCACCGAAGAAATCAAAGAGGAAATCAAAAAATACCTAGAAACAAATGACAATGAAAACACGACGACCCAAAACCTATGGGATGCAGCAAAAGCAGTTCTAAGAGGGAAGTTTATAGCAATACAATCCTACCTCAAGAAACGAGAAACATTTCCAATAAACAACCTAACCTTGTACCTAAAGCAATTAGAGAAAGAAGAACGAAAAAACCCCAAAGTTAGCAGAAGGAAAGCAATCATAAAGATCAGATCAGAAATAAAAAGAAATGAAGGAAATGATAGCAAAATCAATAAAACTAAAAGGTGGTTCTTTGAGAAGATAAACAAAATTGATAAACCATTAGCCAGATTCATCAAGAAAAAAAGGGAGAAGACTCAAATCAGTAGAATTAGAAATGAAAAAGGAGAAGTAACAACTGACACTGCAGAAGTAAAAAGGATCATGTGAGATTACTACAAGCAACTATATGCCAATAAAATGGACCACCTGGAAGAAATGGACAAATTCTTAGAAATACACAACCTTCTGACACTGAACCAGGAAGAAATAGAAAATATGAACAGACCAATCACAACCACTGAAATTGAAACTGTGATTAAAAATCTTCCAACAAACAAAAGCCCAGGACCAGATGGCTTCACAGGCGAATTATATCAAATATTTAGAGAAGAGCAAA
Organism: Balaenoptera borealis; assembly: GCF_965194805.1. Lineage (NCBI taxonomy): Eukaryota > Metazoa > Chordata > Mammalia > Artiodactyla > Balaenopteridae > Balaenoptera > Balaenoptera borealis. The sequence continues at coordinate 42,688,171 of NC_138863.1, read as the reverse complement.
CACCTATCTGTCTCGAAATCTTCCAAAATATAGCAGAGGGAGGAACACTCCCAAACTCATTCTACAAGGCCATCACCATGATACCAAAACCAGACAAATGTGTCACAAAAAAAGAAAACTACAGGCCAATATCACTGATGAACATAGATGCAAAAATCCTCAACAAAATACTAGCAAACACAATCTAGCAGCACATTAAAAGGATCAGACACCATGATCAAGTGGGGTTTATCCCAGGAATGCAAGGATTCTTCAATATACGCAAATCAATCAATGTGATACACCATCTTTACAAATTGAAGGAGAAAAACCATATGATCATCTCAATTCATGCAGAGAAAGCTTTCAACAAAATTCAACACCCATTTATGATAAAAACCCTCCAGAAAGTAGGCATAGAGGGAACTTACCTCAACATAATAAAGGCCATATATGATAAACCCACAGCCAACATCGTCCTCAATGGTGAAAAACAGAAACCATTTCCACTAAGATCAGGAACAAGACAAGGTTGCCCACTCTCACCACTATTATTCAACATAGTTTTGGAAGTTTTAGCCACAGAAATCAGAGAAGAAAAAGAAATAAAAGGAATCCAAATCGGAAAAGAAGAAGTAAAGCTGTCACTGTTTGCAGATGACGTGATAGTATGCATAGAGAATCCTAAAGATGCTACCAGAAAACTACTAGAGCTAATCAATGAATTTGGTAAAATAGCAGGATACAAAATTAATGCACAGAAATCTCTTCCATTCCTATACACTAATGATGAAAAATCTGAAAGTGAAATTAAGAAAACACTCCCATTTACCACTGCAACAAAAAGAATAAAATATCTAGGAATAAACCTACCTAAGGAGACAAAAAACCTGTATGCAGAAAATTATAAGACACTGATGAAAGAAATTAAAGATGATACAAATAGATGGAGAGATATACCATGTTCTTGGATTGGAAGAATCAACATTGTGAAAATGACTCTACTACCCAAAGCAATCTACAGATTCAATGCAATCCTATCAAACTACCACTGGCATTTTTCACAGAACTAGAACAAAAAATTTCACAATTTGTATGGAAACACAAAAGACCCCGAATAGCCAAAGCAATCTTGAGAAAGAAAAATGGAGCTGGAGGAATCAGGCTCCCTGACTTCAGACTATACTACAAAACTACAGTAATCAAGATAGTATGGTACTGGCACAAAAACAGAAATATTGATCAATGGAACAGGAAAGAAAGCCCAGAGATAAACCCACGCACATATGGTCAGCTTACCTTTGATAAAGGAGGCAAGAATATACAATGGAGAAAAGACAGCCTCTTCAATAAGTGGTGCTGGGAAAACTGGACAGCTACATGTAAAAGAATGAAATTAGAACACTCCCTAACACCATCCACAAAAATAAACTCAAAATGGATTAAAGACCCAAATGTAAGGCCAGACACTATCAAACTCTTAGAGGAAAACAGGCAGAACACTCTATGACATAAATCACAGCAAGATCCTTTTTGACCCATCCTCCTAGAGAAATGGAAATAAAAACAAAAATAAACAAATGGGACCTAATGAAACTTAAAAGCTTTTGCACAGCAAAGGGAAACATAAACAAGACGAAAAGACAACCCTCAGAATGGGAGAAAATATTTGCAAATGAAGCAACTGACAAAGGCTTAATCTCCAAAATTTACAAGCAGCTCATGCAGCTCAGTATCAAGAAAACAAACAACCTAATCCAAAAATGGGCAGACCTAAATAGACATTTCTCCGAAGAAGATATACAGATTGCCAACAAACACATGAAAGAATGCTGAACATCATTAATCATCAGAGAAATGCAAATCAAAACTACAATGTGATATCATCTCACACCGGTCAGAATGGCCATCATCAAAAAATCTACAAACAATAAATGCTGGAGAGGGTGTGGAGAAAAGGGAACCCTCATACACTGTTGGTGGGAATGTTAAGTTGATACAGCCACTATGGAGAACAGTATGGAGGTTCCTTAAAAAACTAAAAATAGAACTAGTATACAACCCAGCAATCCCACTACTGGGCATATACCCTGAGAAAACCATAATTCAAAAAGAGTTATGTACCGCAAAGTTCATTGCAGCTCTATTTACAATAGCCAGGACATGGAAGCAACCTAAATGTCCATCGACAGATGAATGGATAAAGAAGATGTGGCACATATATACAATGGAATATTACTCAGCCATAAAAAGAAACGAAATCGAGTTATTTCTAGTGAGGGGGATGGACCTAGAGTCTGTCATACAGAGTGAAATAAGTCAGAAAAACAAATACTGTATGCTAACACATAGATATGGAATCTAAAAAAAAAAAGGTCATGAAGAACCTAGGGGCAAGATGGGAATAAAAACGCAGACCTACTAGAGAATCAACTTGAGGACACGGGGAAGGGGAAGGGTAAGCTGGGACAAAGTGAGAGAGTGTCATGGACATATATACACTACCAAATGTAAAATAGATAGCTAGTGGGAAGCAGTCGCATAACACAGGGAGATCAGTTCGGTGCTTTGTGACCAGCTAGAAGGGTGGGATAGGGAGGGTGGGAGGGAGGGAGATGCAAGAGGGAAGAGATATGGGGATATATGTATATGTATACCTGATTCACCTTGTTATAAAGCAGAAACTAACACACCATTGTAAAGCAATTATACTCCAATAAAAACATTAAAAAAAAAAAGAAAGAAAATGCAAGCCTACTGCCCTTGTGCACTGTACTTTATTACCATGTGTTGTTTCATCCTTAGTGCAAAGATTTTTTTGTCTTTCAACACTGCGGTACAAGATATTAATTTGAAACTATACTTTGATTTGGGACAAACAAAAGTTGGGGAAAAAAGATGCAATCAATGAATAAGTGGGTTAAAATTCCCAGAAGCTTGATTATACTAATAAAGGACTACAAATCCCATTATGAAGATTTTAAAAATATATAGTCAAATATATCTAGCAAATTATTGGTTATATATATATTATCTGAGGAAAAATAGAAAAAGCAGAATTGATAGTAGGAGGTCTTATAAGCAACTGTATCTTGTTAAGTCACATTTCATACTCTAAACCCATAATCATAATTGTTAGGCTCTATATTATGATATATTGCTATTGTTTTGCATATTTTTATATTTGCTTCTCATTTCTACTTATAATCTTTTAACTAAATATGATCAAAGCAAGGATATTTGTCATAAAAATCTGATCAGTGTTTTCCCACTTTGCATGAACTTGTGTAACAACCACATCTTTTATTCTTAATTAATAGTAAAATAAAGTACAGAAAAAAATGATATAAGGAAATGACACTTTATTGTCACAAACCAAGTCATCTGATTTCCAATTTGTTCATAAATGGCTTAGAGTAAATCAGAGAACAGTTCAAGAAACACTCTTCTAGGACCATCTGAAGACCTGGCACTCTTCCTTTCTCTGCTGCTTGAACAAATTATTTCTCTCTCAACAACTGCTTAGTTTTGTTATCTGTACATGGGAACTATAATCCTAGAAACTCATATGAAATATTTTAGGAGTTCTGCCTAATCTCTGGCTGAGATAACAATAATTAAGAGAAAAAGACTAACAAACACATTGGCCATTGATCTTGTTTTAACCCTGCACTGAATCAGATACCATAACAATGACATATCTGGGTATCATTATTCAGGTCTTACAGAGAATCACCTCTACAGATATAATCTCACAACTTTAGAATTTTATCATTAATACATTACATTAAGATCCAATATAAGTAATTTTGTATAATTTATAAGGGAGTTATCAAGGATGTTGTATTTTATTTCATTCAAAATGTTATTAAAGTCATAGAGTATAAATTCTTGTGGAGTTCAGAACTTGTTAAAGTATCTTTTGATAAACTAGTGTCTTTTCTAATTACATCATGAGAATTATTCTTTTTCTTCCTTACCTTGAATTAGGGCTACTCAGAAATACGGTTTTAGCATATTCTCTTAGTTTGATTTTTCTTTAAAATTACTTTTCTATCCTACTTTTCCCCTTCTTTCTTGTCCTCAACATTGTTTTATTATTAAATTCTTGAAATTTTTCTCTTATTTAAATAACTTCATTGTATTTCTACCTTTTGCCGCCACTGATTCATATCCTTTGAAGAGCCTCCTGTTTTCTGTGCTTTCTAAAGAGATGATTAGCCAGTATGAAAATCTTATTTCTGCATGAGGATTAAAATACAGAGTTGTAAATGCTACCTTCTGGACACAATAGACCATGTTTTCTAATTTAAAACTGATAGTAAAAATTTTAGGTTGAAAGGGAAAGAGGAACAATGCCACTGGGGCCACTGGGTATGCTTGAGGAGTAGGTCTATATAGCTCACAGTAATTCTGTTCCTATCTTAGGTGATGTTTGAATTCAAAAGAAGCATGGACATTATCTAGACCAACATCCTTATTTCCTATATTGTACCTATGAGAAAATGGAGTTTATTCTGGCATAAGGATAGACATATACATCAATGGAATAAAATGAGAGCTCAAAAATAAACCCTAACATACAGGGTCAATTGATTTTCTACAAGGGTGCCAAGAAAATTCAACAGAGAAAGGATAGTTTTTTCAATAAATGGTGTTGAAACAACTGATTATCTACAAGTAAAAAAATGATTCTTTACCCTTTCCTTCCTCCATATAAAAAATTAACTCAAAATGAATCAGAGACCTAAATATAAGAGCCAAAACTATAAATCCCTTAGGAGAAAATATAGGAGTAAATCTTTGTGACCTTGGGTTAAGCAAAACCTTCCTAGTTGTGACACCAAAAACACAACTGACCAAAGACAGACAAATTGAAATTCATCAAAATTAAAAACGTTTGTGTTTTGAAAGGTATCACCACAAAAGTGAAAAGACAACTCCACAGAATGGAGAAACTATTTGCATATCATATATATTTGGTAAGAGGCTTATACCTACAATTAAAAAAAAAACTCCTACAACTCAGTGATAAATAAATACCTCAATTAAAAAATGGGTAAAAATCTGAAGAGATGTTTATCCAAAGAAGACATACAAATGATCAGTAAGCACATTGAAAAGAGACTCAACACAATTAGCCATCTGGAAAATGTTAATCAAAACCACTATCAGATACCACTTTATACCCACTTGGATTGTATTATTCAAAAAGATGGTAATAATAAGTGTTGGCAAGGATGTGGAGAAATTTGGATCCTCATAAATTGCTGTTAGAAATATAAATGGTGCAGCCACTTTGGAAAACTGTCTGGCAGTGCCTCAAAAAGTTAATCATGAGGTTACCATTTAGTCCAACAATTCTACTCCTAGGTATATACCAAGAGAAATAAAAACATATGTCCAAACTAAAACTTGTACTTACACACATATACAAACACACAAATTTGTATACAAATGTTCATTACAGCATTATTCATTAGAACCCAAAATTGGAAACAACCCAAATGTTCATCAACTAACTGATAAATGCATAAACAAAATGTGGTATATCCACACAATTAAATATTTTTCATCAATCAAAAAATGAAATACTGATACATGATACAATGAACCTTGAAAACATTCTAAGTGAAAGAAGCCCAGTCACAAAGGACCACCTGTTGAATGATTCCATTTATATGAAATGTTGGAATAAGGAAATCTATAGAGACATAAAGTAGATTAGTTGTTGCCTAAGGATGGAGGAGGGAAACTTGGGGAGGAAATGGGGAGGGGCTGCTAAAGTGTACCAGTTTCTTTTTGAAGTGATAAAAATATTATGAAATTGATTGTGTTGATGGTTGCACAACTTGGTGAATATACTAAAAACAACTGAATTGTATACTTCAAATGAATGAGTTTTATGTGAATTGTATTACAAAATGACGGTAAATCTATCTGTCATCTAATTATCTATGTAATCTAATCTGTCTATAGGAAAAAAAAAACAGAGACCAAGCGAAATGATGTGATTTTATCCAAGATGAGACCTCACTTCTCTGAACCCAGTGGTCTTTCCACTATGTCATACCAACTCTTTTCTCTCTCTCTTTTTAAAATCTCTCTTGGGTAGCTTTGATGAGAAAGTGGCATAAATCACTTGAGCCCTTCTCTTTACTACATGTTGATTACCCTTAACCCTTCAGGGGTTTCATGTATTTTTTTTTTTTTTGGCCACGCTGTGCAGCTTGTGGAATCTTAGTTCCCCAGCCAGGGATCAAACCCATGCCCCATGCAGTGGAAGCGTGGAATCCTAACCACTGGACCGCCAGGGAATCCCCAGGGGCTTCGTGTATTTATCTGTCAAATGAAGATGACATTACCTGCCCTAACTACATCCTAGAGATATCAGAGGATCAGAGGAGAGGAGAAAGTAGGCTGAAAAGAATTAGGTTTTAATATGTTAGAAGGTTTCCCTTTTCCTCTGGCTGTCCCTTAATGCCATGCGCATCTCAAAAGGGAAATACTTTCTCCAACAAAAGACAATTGTTAAAAGACTTATGAATTCAGTGTAAAACATACCATAACATATCTCCTAAGCATGTAATAATACACAAAAATGTCAGGTACAGATATATTGATCAATACAGGGATTCTTTTTATTTATTTCCCCTCCCAAGTCTGACCATCCAATGTCACTGTAATGCAAGCATCTCTGTTGTATTTTCTTTTTCCCAAACCAACAAATCTTTTAGAGGAGGAAAAATATATTCAATTAAAATTAAACTGCATAATTCATTCAAATATAATATTTTTATTTCTTTGTCATAATTGATAATTTGATGTTATATTTGAATGTCTTAAAGTATCACATTTATGTACATATCAATGTTTAAACAGAAATACATCACTAATTTCTGCTAAAGTGAAGATATTTTACTTCATTTCTTGCTTTTTCCCCAATTGTTGCACACTTCTCCCTGATATACATCTTTTAATATCTGCTGATTATAGGCACTTATGACTAGTTGGGACCTAGCATTACTTTTATTACCTTCAATAATACAATTTTGATTATAGAAAGCTCATTTTAGGATGAGTTCAGAGAACAGAATAAACTATTATGTAAAGACTTTGAAAAGACTGCAATGAATAAAAAAGAGCTGTGGTAAACAAACTTCAGAAGATCACTCGTCCCAAGTGCATAGTCCTGAGTTCTTATGTTTCATTCATAGCTTAGTAGTGAAGGGATGAATGGACCCACTCCTGATTAATTTTACTTTGCATTGGGGGGAAGCTAGAAAAACCAGATATTTGTTTCCTTTGTTTATTTTTTCTTTATACTATAATAAGCATTTAGTTCTTCAGCAGTATTGATTTTTCAATTGGATGTTGCATATAATTTTACAATTTGTTCAATCACTTATTAGATATTACACATACTGCTTATAGGGGCATATTTCTGGAACAGACTGATGTGGGCTGCCGAGGACTGCTTGCTGATTTGTTGTTTAGATGAACCAACATATACAGTATATTACTATTTGGAAGTAAACCACTGAAGGCCAGGAGCAGTTTCTACCCAATTTAAAATGCCTGTGGGAGGACAGTTTCTCAGTAAATAATGCTTATACCTCAGAAAGCTATTTATTATGAATGTTCTGGATACAGACAAAGGAAGTGTTTTCAGTACACATACTGTCTAGCCTCTTGGAGTTAACCAAGAAAAACGTCTAAGGTAGACTTAGAGGGGATTTAGGTTTTGGTAAATTCTTTAGATCGCAAATGTTAGGACACTGCCCTCAAATTCATGTGTCTTGAGAAAGGCAAAAATTTTGAAAGAATAATTAGAATTTGGGCCCACAGAAATTATGTTCAAATCTAAATATATTACTCATAAATTTGTTTAGCGTTTGTAACAATCTCCAAGCACAGCCTCAAGATTAAGTAAAATTTTCAAGAGAGAGACTTTGTTGATATATAAAATACGATTAGACTCATCAAAAATACATACACACACATGTGCATGTACACACACAGACAGGAGGAGAACACACCTCCAAATTTTACGGTAATTATCTTGGAATGGTGGGATGACATTGTAATATTTCTAGGCTTTTGAAATTTCTATGATAAATGTGCAACTTTTATAATCAGAAAAAGCCACAGCAAATTCCATTTTAATGTAACCATTAAAACATACATTAGATTGGGAAATAAGAGGCTTGGCATTATATTTTTAAGTGTTAAATTAAAAGATATAGCAGAGCATTGTACTAAGATAGGGATTAAAATCCACTGGCATATGGGCCATATTTATTTGCCATTTAATTTGGTGATTCTTCCCTCTCTCTTTATATCTCATAATTTCTATTCTTGCAGCAAGAATATGCATTTGTAATAAACCTTCCTTTACCGCTTAGAAAGGAGCATGTAGCCCATCAGCTATTCCCAAAGATATTAAGGAATGAAGTCCCACCTTTCTTAACAAATGGCTTACTGAGCAGTGCCCCTGCTCTTCTGGGTTCCCCAATGCTCCTCTGCCTTTTGCGTAGCCCTTTGAAATATTGCTAGTAGTGGCACCAGCATTAAAGGAAGGGGGAGTATTATAATGGCCAGTCTCCATGTTATATGCCTCTTTTCTGGATAAAAATCTAAAGCCTATCACTAGTTATAAATAATGTTCATCCTGGTTCATAATCAGGGTTGCTATTGCTTACTCAAAACAAGCAAATTGAAGTTGAAACAGCTCAAAGAACCAGGTTTTGGTGAAGATATGTCTCTTCTCTGCAACCTCATGGTTAATAACCTTCTCAACCTAATTGGGCACACACATAGTCATAAGGATATTCTCCATAGATAATAATTCGATACCTCTACAAAAAAACACATAAAACCCACACAGTCTGCAAAAAATAAGGTGTATATATCTAATGGAAAAAAAAATATTTCAAAGGACATCGTAGGTGATGTGAACCTGTTAGTGGTGGACTTTATCACAAAGTGGTTGTATTTTCTATTTCAACAACAAAAAAATGTGAAATTCTGTACTGAATATATCCAACATGTTATACGTGTATGGTATACACCTAATGCATGCTACACACACACACACATGCAGACACATAATTTATGTTATTAAACATATGAGAAGATAATGCGTGGTGGTTAAGAGCATGGTGTCTGGAGTCAGCCTGGCAGGGTGCAGATCCTAGCTCTTCCACTTGCTGTTTGGCTTTGGGTGGTTTGCTTAACCTCTCTGTGTCTCCTTCCATGTAAAATGAAAATTATTAGTGTATCTAACTTCATAAGATTAGCAGGAGGATTAAATGGCTCCATGAATGTAAACATTACCATGGTACCTGCCGCACAGGAAACACAGGCTTGTGAAAATTCTGTCATCTTTTGATGATCACAATGAGATTCATGTTTTTATCTCTGAGACTGGGATGTTATGTTGTGATGTTGGAATATGGAGCGTGTATTTCCTGATTTTAAGGCACAGGAGTCTCTGAGTCGGAATATACTAGAAACTGAGACTTAGAAAACTCAACACAAAATTGTGGGTGAGAGTTTGGTGAGTGAGCACCAGAAGTAAGGCAGGAGTAGCAGGGTATAGTCTACACAAGCAGGTAAAAGAGAAACAAGTAATGAAAACAGTTAAGTTAGTGGGAGAAATACAATCTATGCTTTGGAGTTTTGTTTCCTTTGTTCTGCCTTCATGTAGTATTTCATTATTTTTATATAAAATCGAAGTTACCTGATTTCTACTGTCTGAGCTAAATAAAAATTGCAAAAACATATAAAATGTATTAAAGTTTTCAATACTTTATTCCTGTATTTTTCGATATTCTACACCAGATCCACATTTGCACCCATCACATCCTAATTAAGTTTCATTAATCATTGTGCGATAACTAGCACAGTTGAGGCATACATAATTACTGAGAAAAATTCAAAAGACTCTTCAGAACTTATATGGAAATCCAATTCCTTTCTAAGTAAAGTAGTGCAGTACATAGAAGACCTGAGGTATGTCTTTGTTTGAAAGACCATGATTTATTTTCAAATTTCAGTTTTATTTAAAAAATCTTACTTTTCACAAAGCTCAACCCAAATTTGGAGGGTGGGTTAGTTGTATATTTTTTTGTTTGTTTGTTTGTTTTGGAATGGCCTGCTGTGCATTTGAAGTGGCATCGTTATTTTTTCATCTTTCTAAGTAACACTTAAAGTGTTTAGATTCAGTTTGCAGACTTGGCTATTTACTGGCAGCTATTGGCAGAGGGAAGTCTGGGTCACAGACATGGCGTTTGTAGGCACACACCATTGTACAGACCATGTTACAAATACTAGTCCTATTTATAATTGCACTTCTAAATTGTGTGAAATTTTTTAAAAGTACAAATTATTTTTTCTTGTTTAAGATAGGTGGATAAATACATAAAAGAAGGAAATAACAAAATCAAACTCAAATTTTTACATTAAGCCATAGATTTGCTAAAAATGTCAGCATTTTTCTCTTGAAATTATGGGAGTGGAAAGAGGTGTGTTTCCCCAAATATACAGCAGAAGCTGTATATTGCCCTCTACTCTGGAAAAAGTTTCTGGGCAAATGGAAGTATTAAAGGAAAGAGAGATGTCTTTAGTCTTCAGACCCCATCTATACAAACAGACAATACTATGGCAGTTTTCAGAGGTGACAACATTGTCTTCATGGTGAGGGAAAGGCAATTTGAGGGAGGCAGCATCTTAACTACAGGAGTCTTAGAACTAAGAAGGTTTTCTCATAAAACCTACAACCCACCAAAACCTTAGATTTTCTGGACTAGACAGACCTGTTTTCTGTTTGTGTGTGTGTGTGTGTTTTATTCTCTCCATGAGTAAACTCACATTAGAAGCCAGTCCTAATTATGGTAACCGCTTTTACAGTTCTAAGGCAAGGAAGTAAAAGAAATCAGTATAAAGAAAACACCCTAGGGGAAGACTGAATGAACTCGTAGTTCCGTAAAATTTTGTGACTAATCAGCATCTTCTTCGTTAGATCCCACATACAACCCCAAATGATATTCTTTTTACTTAGTAGAAAACAGTTGGAAACTTTCCGATTGCAACACAATCTTTTTTGTTCAACTGTCGACCAGTAGTAGTTTTAAAAAGAAATCATTTCTAAATCTTAAGACTCAGAGGTGTCTAATTTTTCCCGATCAAACTCATAACCCAATACTGAAGTCAGCAGGACCTAATGCCTAATTTGCTTATATGTATGGTGAAATCTAGTGCCAAGGATCATCCTTGGCCATTGCCCCGCTTCAAATATTCATGATTCTCTACAGTCCAAAACGCATTAAAGGTGGGAATGATGCCAGCAACACACAGTCTTCCTAGTGACAAGGAGCCTTCTTAGATCAAAGGAGCAAGATGTTAAAGACTTCAAACTAAACTGTCTTTGTAAGAGAGGCTCACAAAAGTAATGCCAAATCTCACACCCTGTTTCAGTTACGGAACATCAATGAAATAAAGAAAAAAATAGATGCTCATTCATTTTCTCTTCTGAACTCTTTTTACTGAACTACTTTGCTTTTCTCCTTTCTTACCATTGCAGTCAAACACAAGGATGTGATGCACTAAAACTGGAAAACATTATTAATGCTTTCAAAGACAAAATGAATGACTACTGAGGAACTAATAGCATTTAAGCCAATACGATTTCGCTAATGGGGCCTGAGTGGCATGTTGAGAATAATACAAGAGCAAAGTTAAAATGGGCACAGGTGCTATAAAGCATACATATGAAGCAAATATGCATAATGATTTAAGTTGTCCCTTTATGTAATTTGTCACCCAGCTGCATCTGCTCTTACACCTGTGCTCCCTTCCTTGATCTATCTGGATACCCTGGAAATGTTAGGCCTGCAGCCAATTTCATACCCAGTCATTTCTATGATCAGACCCAGCTATCAACTTGCTCTTTTCTTATATTAAATCAAGTATCAACCCCAGGGCTCTGAACTACTTCTGACTGACAGGACCAACAGAAAGTTCTAGGATAATTACTTCTTAGGACTAGTTCCCAGTGCAAAGAGTTACTACTGACCTACTTTGGACTTACTGAAATAATTTATCAGGTAAGATAATTAAGGGAATATAAAGCTGTTTCTAAAACCAAGCAAGTATCAGAAATATTTGTTGAAATCATAAGTTAGTATTCCCAGTACTATCAGATGGGGCTTTATTACTTTGCTGTGAGTCAAATTTATTATGTTTGACTTGGAAGCCCTTCTTTTTCTTTATAAATTATACTTGGCAGGAGGTATCTGAGAGTCTCTTTGATGTATAAATATATTAGTTTTGACCTTTTTTCAGTCTAGATATAAAGAGAAACAATCTTTTAAGCCCTTCTTTTCTTTGCCTTTTAACCCTTTCCCCATAAACAGGCATGCATATCCCTTTGCACTGGTGTTCCAATTATTTTTGAGGTCCATCCTAAATAAAGAGATGCCTTGATATGAGAGTGGATATATCTGTGTTGTGGACCACTTACCATGTGGACTTTTAACTCTCTTTTGAAAGCATGATCCTTTCCTACACATAGGTAAATATCTATAACCGAAGAATCTTTTGTAGCAATGATCTTTCTTTCCTATTGAGGAAATCTGACCATTTTCTTATTTCTACAGCCTTGATGTTCTCCATAAGAAGAAGAAAAAGGCAAGAGAAAAACCTTGAAATCATAGAACATAAGGGAGGAGCTTGTATAAGCTTATAAACCATCTGTTTTTCTCAAAATAAAGGCATTAAAATTTTACGTTATTAGTATCATCGTTTATGAATGCCATCCTCTATTATTTTTTCTCCTTTTCCTCTACTCTCCTTACCCTTCCCCCATTTATTTTTTTTTCTTCCCCGTGTCCAATGTACCTTGCTTCTTGACTCAAAAACTCATCTAACTATGAAAACAAGATCAGCTGATTGTGTACTGGCTTTTTAATTCTAACAAAGCTTTACCTTCATCTAGAAAATACCTGAATATCTTTGAATAGCTAGATTAACCCCTTGTGGTAAAATGTAAAATACGAATTTCTTAGGCTAGGGTTAAAGAAAAATCAGGAATTAATCTTTTACATTTGTTTCAATATTGCAGTTACAATAATAACATTGTTTCTCAGTAGTATTTATTCACATCTTGTTATTATTTCATAATGTACGGTTGAGGAACTTGTATGCATAAAATTGTAGTTTAGTTAATGTCAAGGGAAAAAATAAAACTAAACACTGACTTATACTCTTTGTTTCCACATAGCATATGCAGTATTTTATGTTTGTGACAGGACCTGGCCATGGTTTCATCCAGAATCAATAGCACATCAAGCTCCCCTGATTCAGTTGACTAGTACTAGAGTCAGATCCCTCCCCTATTGCTTCTTATCTTACTTTATAGCCTCTTTCATCCCACGCCTATTTAATTTCATTTATTGCTTTATTCTTGTGTCCTTCGGCTGTTTCCAGTCTGCCCTTCATGGCCATAACTAAATACAATATGTTAACATGCAAAGGTACTTATGTAAATGAAAATCAATATGCTTATCATTTCAGCACCATTCCTTCTTGCTTACATTGGACATTTTAAGTACATTTTATTTGAACGCTAACAACTTTTCATTCTTGCCTGGGAAGTATAATGATCTTCTTGGCTCCCTGCCCCCTGCATCCCTCTAATCTTCACAGCTATGGCCACTTAGCCCCATCTGGAGGTTCAGCCTTATTCTGCATTTTGGAACTAATCTTGTCTCTAGGCTGGGGGCATACAAGATGTTCTAGCCAAAAGCTAACTGATTCAGCAACCAGTCATCCTTGCTGCTGGCTTCATTCTGACCTTGTAATTTATTTCTGAGATCTAGGGGCTTGTCCCAGCCTTTTGTAGCCAAGGCTTGGCTTTATATACCAGTTCCGGTAGGTGGGTATCTATCCAGTATCTGCCCCTGATTAGCTTTCCAATTCCTTGATGACTGAAGTTCTGCCTTATCCTTCTCCTTGCTCCCTTTGTAACCGAATTTCTTTTCCTAACTCCAGTACCCATGGCTGCTTAATCTTTCTGATGCCACTTACCTTGCCCAAATCTCCTTGTCCTGTATACCAGAGATCTAAACTTTTGCTAGAATACCAGGAGTGACACTGCTTGCCTGGACATTTTCCCATTGCCTGCTGCAGGCTTCTCTCTTGTCACCAGCTCTAACCCTGCAGGACTTCAGTCACTGGATCTAAGCTGCCTGCAATCTGGCCATCTCATTATTCCAGACATGACAGGAAAGAAATACTTTAATTGCATCTTTGGTTGAATTGTTATGCTAACATCCTCTAGTTACTTTCACCTCATATCTTCATCTTGGCTCTGCCACTTAAACATTTTAAAACTCAGTTTCCTCTTTGTAAAGTGATCATAATGGAATCTACTCTAGTGTATTTTGAAGATAACTGAGAAAAAAAAAGAATGCATACAAATAGACTAAGCTCATAGTAAGAAATCAGTAATTTTTATCTGCTATTATTGTCTCATTTCTTAAATCTTTGCAGTTGTAAAGTGAAACCATGTCACTTAAAGGTGATCATAAAAGAGATAAGAATGGGGAATGGAAAATTCTTAAGAAAAAATTAGGGACCCATGTGAATTTTTAAAAAGTAAAATAGCTGACAGCAAGATAATTTACAGCATTAAAAATAAAGTTGAGCTACAGATGTAGTCATCAGCAAACATTAAAACAAGATATTTTAAGGATACATTTCTTATCAATGTGTCTTAATATATAATGACTATGGCTACACAGAGCCTTAAAGCATTTAGGGAGGAGAAAGATTCTCTGAGTCAGTCATTTATCTTAGAGCAGTATTTATACAACCATCTGGGGGAGTTTTAGACAAGTAAAGTTTTAAGCCCCACTTCTCTGAAATCCTGATTCATTAATTTTGACATGGAACTAAAGAATCGATGTGTTTTAAAAATTCCCAGCCAGGTTTGGGAACCATAAAATTCATCAGCCATTAAGATGTCCAGGAGGTTCTTAAGAAAACATATGTCTGTTTACCTCAAGATGGTCAAACCAGTGCATACACCCCCTGACTTGACTCCTAGCTGACCATTGGCTAGAAATGTTTAACAGGTATGGAAATCCTACTGATATCTGCTTTTATTAATGGGTGGCTATTTCATGTGGCTAGTCAATAGCAGTGTTTACTTGTAAGTACCTAGTTAATTTACCCGAAGAAGCTCAGTTTGCTCAGTTGGAATCCTCAATTTAAACTACATCCAAAAATATTCTAAAATGTTTTAAGTGCAGACTGTTTCATTCTTGCCAAAATTATCTTGCCTTAATTTTTTCTTTCTGTTTCTTAGATGAATTGCCCCCCTCTACCCACAAAAGTCTGATGAAAATGATTGTCTTTTTCCCTCAACTTTACTGAGATATAATTGGCATATAACATTGTATAAGTTTAAGGTGTACAACGTGTTTGATACACTTGTATATTGCAGTGTGATCACCACCATAGTGTTAGCTAACACCTCCATCACCTCACATAATTACCAATATTTTGTGTGTGTGGTGAGAACATTTAAGATTTACTCCCTTACCTACTTCGATCAAAATGATTGTTAACTGCTATAGGCAAACACAGTCTGCATATTGAAAAAAAAAATGAAAGGACACCTGGTTGTTTTTCTGAAAGGTATGTGTGTAAAAGAGAGAAAGAGAGACAGAAAGAAAGAGAGTCTGCCTCTTTCCACTGTCATGCCATACAAAGACCTTTGGGTTTCTCACTTTAGGTATGAGATCAGGGTAGGACCAATACACGTGGCTGCCCTAGAAGGCTAACATTTTGGGACCCATTCAAAATAATGAATATTATTCATAATCTGTTCAGCATATCTTTACAGGAGAAGCTGAGTATTGCTTGGGTGAAGGGAGAAGTTGATCCTACAGGGTGGCTCAAAGATTATTCCTTGCCCTACCATCTCCCTAATTCAGCTATGGGAGTGCATATGCATACCCTTTAAGTAAAATCTGTGCAGTTACCCAGATCCACCATTTTAGGAGCAGATTAGCAACTATCCATTGTTCCTTGACCATGCTTTTTGACAGATGTTCTGGTAAGTATAATTTTTCTCTCCATCTCTTAACATTGACAGTATTTGGGGGTCTCAGTGATATCTTATTGTACCTTATCAAGTAATGCCCTGGGCAGCTGCTTGGCTGACCCAACTTTTAGTTCAGCTTCAGAAAGTCCTTGCTGTTATTGTAGCCCTCATTTTTTACCCCCATGAGAACTGGATTAAAAAAAAAAAAAAAACTGCTGAAAATGTCTTCTTTTAGGAAATAATTGATAAAGTAAAAAGAAATTAATTATTGTCATTATTTTCTTTAAAAGAATAAAATAGCACATTACCAGACATCCTCGGCGTCTTCATCACATTCTGCACCAAACTGGCAAATATCACAGGTGGATGTCTCCTTTTGACTGGTTTCTCCTGAGCCTTCATGGACTATAGGACAGAAGAAAGTGAACAAAAAGAATTCAGATAAGTGTGCACAATACCAACAACTTCAAGACTATTCTATATGAAACCTGCTACTTTTCCAATGGACTTCTTTGCTATTGCAGCTCCATTAAGATTGTCATATTCGGCTCCCTTCTTCCCTAAATTTGAAGAAAACTAACAATAATATGCTAGCCATTGGTATGTGGTGAATAATTCTTTTAACAAGAAAAATAAAACAAACGAGAGTGTACTGGATTTATCAAAATTGTTTGGCTAATAGACCATATGAAAGAGTTACTTAATTAAAAGGGATTTAGATTGTTACTTGCCTAGAGGAAAAACCTAGTGTCTATAAAAAAAATACTTGACATTTTCTCATTCTTAAATTATAAATTTTTTTTCATTCAAAGGCTTTAATACATAATTTAAAAAATTTAGATGGGCAGCCTTGACTTTTTAGATACGTCTTTTCCCCCCCTCAAGATGCTAAGTACTTATAAGGAAAAATATATTAATTATGTTTTTAGAAAACATCTTTTAATTGGTTTTTATAGTAATTTCTTGAATCTTACATAAATGTTGTGCAGAGCTCATCATAGTGATTTCTTCTATGAGGGCTATGAACATATATTTCATTTAAAAAATATATACTGTCGCTGATGATTATTGATATTGGTCCTTTTTATACACATAAATTACAAGTGTAAAAATATACTATATACAACCTAATTATAAAATTAAGCTTTCAAGTCAGGAAAGAATTGTGTAAATCGAGGAAAAAATTTTAGTATTTGAGTTCAAGAAATAAAAATCTGAGCAACACTTTTGAGATGATGGATTACTGTTTACCCAATTAAAAAAATATGTAGTTGGAGGCAAAAATATTTTCGCTTATAGATGAAAAATTGCAACAACCTAAGTACTGCATAGATAATCTTATTCCATGGACATCTCATATACTAAAAGCATGTGTTTAAATCAAGAGATCCTTAAAAAGTGCACTTCTGCAAAAGGTTATGCATTTTCAGTAGAAAAAGAACAGAGGCAATTAAGTATGGCATTGGCTCCTAGCATTATGAAGCCTAATAAGATAACGTTTTTAACAAAACATCATTGATTAACATGCACCCTAAACCTAAGAAATTTAACCTTACTTGTTTTATTTTAATATGATATTTTTCATAATTTGTTCTTTGTCTATTAACATGAGAGTTATTAATATTTACAAAAGCAAAGGTCTTTATTCCTTGATTTTCCAATTCACTGCTGTGCAAATGAGTGATTTGATTTACCAGAAAATAAAAAAAAGAACAAGAAGACATCTCTAAGAGAGTTCTCTATTTTATAGTTTTTCCAGGAAAGACAGATTTATTTTTTCCAAAGCAACATTTTTTCCCCTGTACTTGATTTGCACTGCACTTTTAAAAAGTTATGAATTAAACAGATCAACTTCAATTGCAAAAGTATTGATGGTATAGTTTTAAAATTGGAAGTCTAAAAAAATGGTGTTCCTCCCCAGAAAGAAGAAGGAATTTTAGACTCGGCTAAAATAGACAGCACTTATTATCCACTCTATTATTTTAATACAGGCGAGACCATTAGAGTGGACTATGGGATAAGAAGGAAGCTGGGGACCTCACCTCAGGGGGTACTGAGCAGCTGAGGTCCATCTCTTTATCACTTTCTTACTATTAATGCAACACAGAAGCTGTTAATGGGAGAGAGAGCCTTTTAGTGTTAGCAAGATTAGCAGCTTCTAGACTAAAACTTCCCATCACTCAGGAAACATACTAACACAACGGGAAGGTCCTTAATGAACAGTTACAGCCACTTATGGGCAGCCCTATCTTCTTTCGCAGCAGGGATCCTTGGTTAGGGATCTACTGGAAGTAATCCAGGGGATGAATCGTGCTACCTCAGCAGAACTAATAATAATAATTCTACTGGAAGTCACATTACATTTCTATAAAAGGGCAGTTATTGGTAGACTCGAGATGTTTGGAAATTCTTCCACACGGAGAAGTAAACCCAGAAGTAGCAGTAGCAAAACCTCTATCAATAAACATTCTGGGAATAAAATGTGAAGCAATCACAGTGAAAAATAAAGTAAAATCTTTCCATATTTCCTGAAGCACAGATTTGCACCTTTGTAATAAACAAACAAATCAGTTACACTGCTTCATTTAACACTATAGACCAAGATTCTTAAATAGGGGTGGGCTCAGAAGCTCTGGTAGATTTGGTTTGTTCATTTATGTATTGTTTTTTAGATAAATGCCCTTAGATATCCCAAGAGGTACTGAATTTGTAGGCTCGAGGCTTGGATATGTATACTTTAAAAAACACATCCCTAAGAATCTCTGCCCTAAACAATACTGAAAAGACTTCCTCTGGCCCAAACATCTTCCTCATGCAGTGAATGTCTAGCACAGGACTTCTGTCACAGTGCACAGGAAGCACCTGGAGGTTTTGTTAAAATGAAGATTCTGATTCAGTAAGTGTGAGGTGTAACTGATGATGCTGGTACACAGACCACATTTTGAGTAGCAAGGTTAGCACTGCATTTTTCCAATCACAATTCACAATTTATTAGTGGGTAATGAAATGGAGTCAGTGGGTCACTATCAGCATTTTTGTAAACATTTTTGTGTACATGAAGCAGAATATACTGGAATAGAAAACACAGAGTGCATCTTACTTAGCAAGTATAGGTTTTATTTTATAACATTGTTTTAGTTATACATATGTACATCCATCCAGCGTTGCAATGTAAATTTCATTTCTTACTAAAGGTCACAGTCACAAAAGCTTGAACACTATTGATTTAGCACATGCTAGATGCTCAGAAAGTATGTGTTGAACCAGGAGTGTTCCTTTTTCCTGTTCTTTTTACAGTATCAGAAACAGGAAGGATCGGTGCTTAATTATTTGCATTCATCCGCTGATTATGCAGGAATGAAATTCATTTATCCTAAAGTATTATTTTAACCATGCACTTGCATTTTAAGCCTTTTATTTTGAGTTGTAAAGTAAAAAAAGAATTATTTCCCTTTATTCTATAAAAACAGGTTTCAGCGTGTGACTGAGGGAAATTTGAGGAGCAAGGGAGGCGGAGCTCCTGAAAGCATATTATACCTAATATGCTACCCTACAGTTAAAACTGATTTAATTAATTCCTTTAAGAAGATTCTGGATTGGAGCATTATAAGAGATGATCAAATTACCTCTCTCTCAAACTCTCCCTGCCCTCGTGGTTTCATCCGGAAAATTGTTACCAAAATTCCCTTATCATGACCTTGTTCTGGCCCAAATCAGTGGGTGTGCCCCCCCTCTGGGCCCAGTTCTCTTCCTAACTCACTATAATGCCTCCTGGGCCTCTTATAATATTCCTAACCTATGTTATACTATTTCTGAAAACATGATGAAATATAATATTCAAACACACAGTTATTCAATGTCATTTATTTGGTTCAAAGTTTCACTAAAATTTACATTCAGTGAAATGCTCATATCTTTCAGTCAATTTTGAGGAATGCATGCCAAGACAAAGAACAACTCCATGATTCCAGAAAGTTTGCTTCTGCCCTTCTCAGCCGTTTCCCTACCACTACTATGTCTCTACATATAGGCTGGTCAGTAATCCGATCTGTCACCACAGATGGACTATTTTAGAATATTATATCAATGGAATCATACAATATGTAATTATTGTATTCAACTTCTTCCACTTGGCATCATAGTTTTTAAGATGAATTCAGGTAGTTGCCTGTATCAGTAGTTTATTTCTTTTTATTGCTTGGTAATCTATTGAGTGAATATACCACAGCTTATTTTTCCATTTTCTTGTTGAAGTACATCTTGTTGTTTCCAGTTACTGGCTGGAAGCAATAACTGAATATTTATGAATAAAGCTGTTGTAAATATTCTTGTAAAAGACTTTTTGTGCACACAAGTTATTTCTCTTCAACAAATACCTCACAGTGGGATTATGATATTCAGATAGCCACACCAGCTTTCTTTTGCTTATTGTTTCTGTCTTTTTTTCTTTCAACCTGTTTCTTAACTTGTGTCTAAAGTATGTTTCTTGTAAACAATATATAGTGTAATGTCACTTTTTTATCTAGTCTGAATCTGTCTGCATTTAATCAGGGTATTTAGTCCATTTACTTTAATGTAATTATTGGTATGTTTGGTTTTAAGTCTCCCAACTTGGTGTTTGATTCATTTTTTTAAAGAATTCTTGAGTTACAGAAATTTTTAATATATTTTGGGTACAACTTTTTGTCAGATACATGTATTGGGATATATTTTCTCAGTCTATTTTCTTGAACGTGTTTTGTTTTTTTTGTGGATGTGCAGAAATTTTTATTTTGATGAAATCAATTTTTTTCTTTTATGATTTGTCCTTTCTGTGTCATTTCTAAGAGGTCCTCTACTCGAAGCTCATGCAGATATTCTTCTATGCTTTATTCTATTCCCCATTTTTATTAATTTTAAAATTTTACTTTATATTTTTTATGGTGTATCTAAAATTGGATTTTGTGCATAACGTGAAGTAGAGGTTGGGGTTCTTTGTTTTTACCACGTGGACATGATTTCTCTCTCTTGACCTGTCAGTGTGGTGAAATATGTTGATTGATTTCCATATGTTAAGCCAACCTCACATTTTGGGGATAAGTCAAACTTGATCATGGTATATAACCCTTTTTATTTATAGCTGGATTTCTTTTGCTAGTATTTTGGTAAGTATTTTCGTGTCTATGGTTCACAAGATATGCTGGCTGTAATTTTCTTTTCTTGTATTGTTCTTATTTTGTTTTATTATTATGGTTAAAATGGCCTCATGATATGAGTTGGGAAGTGTTCCTACTTTCTCTATTTTATGAAAGAGTTTGTGGAGGATTGGTATTATTATTTCATTTCTTTATACAAGGCTACTTAAATTTTCTATTTTACTGCTTCCTACTCTTATTATTTCCTTTATGCTATATACTTAGAGTTTATTTTCTAATTTCTTAAAATGGAAGAAGTGCTTGATTTTATACCTTTCTTATTTTCTAATATAGGTATTTAAATCTGTACATTTTCTCCTAAAGACTGCTTTAGCTGCATCCCACAAATATTAATATGTTGTGTTTTCATGTATTTTTGTGAAAATATATATTGTAATATCCTTCAAGATTTCTTCTTTGACCCAAGGATTATTTAGTAGTGTATTTTTTTAACCTCCAAATATTTGAGGGTTTTTAAAGGTACATTATTTTTATTTATCTTTAATTTAAATATCCAAAATTCATTGGGAATCATTTTAAATATACAAAAGAGTTGTGTGGTCTTAAGGACACAGAGAAATGCAGGCTTCCAAGAGCCACTCTTGTTAAGCCAAGGTCTTAACATTAAAAGGAAAGTAATAAACATATTGCATAAGGTTCCATTAAATTCAAAGGACTTATAGAGTTAGGTAGGAAGACTTTTATATCTTTTTACTCCACCACCCCCCCCAATGCAAAATTCAATCAAATGATCAACCTGGATGAGAGTTGAAATAAAAAGTAGATTGTGTGAGCTGCAAGAGTAAATTGTTTTGAAGTCCTGAAAAGTCTTAAGTATTGAAAAGAGCTCAGCCTGATTGTCCAGGCTTTGAAACAAATCTCTCTGGAGTTTGACAGCTCTATGTCTCGTGTTCAAGATGTTATAAAAAAATCCATCCATGGTGATCTATCCATCATGGTTAAAGAAAATATTCTGTCTAATTTAAGTCCTTTGAAATTTATTAAAACTTGTGTTTTATGGGCCAGAATATGATCTATCTTCTTGACTATTCCATGTGCATCTTAGAAGTTGTAACCTCTTGTGGGGAGTGATTTTCTGTAAATATTAATAGCTTAAGTTGATGGTCCAAATCACCCATAATAACTGTATTGATTTTTTGTTTAATTGTTCTATTACTGAGAAAGGTGTGCTAAAATCTCTACTGGTGGCAGTAAAACTGTTTCTAGTTCTCTTTTGTTTTGTTCTTTTGTTTCATCTTGTATTTGGGAGCTCTGATATTGGGTTTATAAACATTTAGTAGTCTTATGTCTTCTTTAATAAGTAACCCTTTAGCATTATGAAATGCACCCCTTTACTCTCTGGTCACACGATTCATCTTGAAGTCTACTTTGTTCTGATATTCAGATAACCACACCACCTTTCTTTTGCTTATTGATTCTATCTTTTTACTTTCAACCTGTTCATTAAGTTATGTTTAAAGAGTGTTCCTTGTAAACAATGTATAGTTGGATTTTGCTTTTTTATCTAGTCTGAATATGTCTACATTTAATCAGGGTATTTAGTCCATTTACTTTAATGTAATTATTGATATGTTTGTTTTTAAGTCTACCAACTTGGTGTTTGATTCATATTTAGCTAATCTTTTTGTTTTCCTCTGTTTCCTTTTCTGCCATTTTTTTTTTTTTTTTAGGAAAATGAAATATTCTATGGTATTTATTTTGTCTTATCTCTTCTAATAATTATATTGTTATATTTTTCAGTTATTATTTTGATGGCTGCTTTAAGGATTACAATATACAACTTCAAATTATCCTAATCTATTACTTCATGAACAATTTAAAAACTTTATTAAAATACTATATTTTTAATTACCATAGTCCACCCTTTGCATTCTTATTGTCATATATCATACTTCTACCTGTTCTATAAAACTCATGTTCCTTTTGAAAATTAGTTTTACTTTAAACATCCATCCTACTCTAATTTCAAAGGAAAAAAGCCAGAGATGTCAGTGCTAATGGAGACTCCTTCCTGTCATCATTAAATGATTATTTGGCTGCTGTCCTGTATTTGCGCTAACTTTTCAAGACTTATGTATAGTCTCACATTCTTCATGGAAGACACTATTGGCATATGACACTTACATTAGATTGAATTATTTTCCCAATAAAGGGATTATACATTCCTCTCCATAGCCATGTGACTTGAAGTTCCATGATATCACTGATAGGCTTATGACTTGTTTTTGCCATTGAAATGTCAGTGGAAGTGAGAAGATATATAAAAGCCAACATGTGGATTTCTACTTTCTTGCTTGTTCCCTTTGCATAAAAAAAGACACATCCAAAATAGGAGCTGTTTCTTCAACCAATCCCAGAATGAGAAGATATATAGAGCAGGGCCATAGTTGACCACAGCCATGGGAGCAAGAATTATGTCACTTACTGATGCTGTAAGCCTTCTAGGTTTTGAGGTCATTTGTAACTATAACTTTACCTAGTGAAAGATGGCTAATAAGACATGAATTAATGATATTAATAAATTCTAAGGAAATACGTTCACATCATTTTCCACACCTCAGATTTTGGTAGCATTACTGTACAACCCTAGATATGCTTTTAATTGTCTCCAGATCTCCCTTTGAACTTCTTACTATTTCTTTTCTATATTAGCATATATTCTGCAATAGTTAAGCCATGTTTATTCTATTATATTTTCATTTTTTCCCAACATAGCACTACCTTTCCCAGTATATTCACAGTTCCCATTTTATTCTCCATGTAGCTCTAGCACATCACTTTGACAGATATATAAGTTGTCCCATTTAAATTAGGCATAGTATACACATTAAGCATAGTATATGCAGCAAAGGAAGCCATAAACAAAACAAAAAAGCAACCTACAGAATGAGAGAAAATATTTGGAAACAATGCAACTGACAAGGGGTTAATTTCCAAAATATACAACAACTTACACAGTTCAATATCAAAAACACACACAACCCAATCAAAAAATGGGCAGAAGACCTACATAGACATTTCTCCAAAGAAGACATACTGATGGCCAACAGGCACATGTAAAGATACTCAACATCGCTGATTATTAGAGAAATGCCAATAAAAACTACAATGAGGTTTCACCGCACACAGGTCAGAATGGTCATCATCAAAAAGTCTACAAATAACAAATGCTGGAGAGGGTGTGGAAAAAATAGAAATAGATTCACAGACATAGAAAACAAACTAATGGTTATTAAAGGGGGAAGTGGGGAGGGATAAACTAGAAATTTGGAACGAAGAGATACACATTACTATATAAAAAATAGATAAACAACAAGGACCTATTATATAGCACAGGAAACTATATTCAATGTCTTGTAATAACCTATACTCGAAAAGAATCTGAAAAACAATATATATATAACGAAATCACTTTGCTGTACACCTGAAACATTGCAAATCATCTATACTTCAATTAAAAAAAAACAAAAACCCCCCACAAAAAACAAGGTATAAATATGCATAAATATAAGCCCAGGACCAGATGGCTTCATAGGCAAATTCTATCAAACATTTAGAGAAGAGCTAACACCTATCCTTCTCAAACTCTTCCAAAATATAGCAGAGGGAGGAACACTCCCAAACTCATTCTACAAGGCCACCATCACCATGATACCAAAACCAGACAAAGATGTCACAAAAAAAGAAAACTACAGGCCAATATCACTGATGAACATAGATGCAAAAATCCTCAACAAAATACTAGCAAATAGAATCCAACAGCACATTGAAAGGATCATACACCATGAACAACTGGAGTTTATCCCAGGAATGCAAGGATTCTTCAATACATGCAAATCAATCAATGTGATACACCATCTTAACAAATTGAAGGAGAAGAACCATATGATCATCTCAACAGATGCAGAAAAAGCTTTTGACAAAATCCAACACCCATTTATGATAAAAACTCTCCAGAAAGTAGGCATAGAGGGAACTTACCTCAACATAATAAAGGCCATATATGACAAACCCACAGCCAACATCATTCTCAATGGTGAAAAACTGAAACCATTTCCACTAAGATCAGGAACAAGATAAGGTTGCCCACTCTCACCACTATTATTCAACAGTTTTGGAAGTTTTAGCCACAGCAATCAGAGAAGAAAAAGAAATAAAAGGAATCCAAATCAGAAAAGAAGAAGTAAAACTGTCACTGTTTGCAGATGACATGATACTATACATAGAGAATCGTAAAGATGCTACCAGAAAACTACTAGAGCTAATCAATGAATTTGGTAAAGTAGCAGGATACAAAATTAATGCACAGAAATCTCTTGCATTCCTATACACTAATGATGAAAAATCTGAAAGAGAAATTAAGGAAACACTCCCATTTACCATTGCAACAAAAAGAATAAAATACCTAGGAATAAACCTACCTAAGGAGACAAACGACCTGTATGCAGAAAACTGTAAGAAACTGATGAAAGAAATTAAAGATGATACAAGCAGATGGAGAGATATACCATGTACTTGCATTGGAAGAATCAACATTGTGAAAATGACTCTACTACCCAAAGCAATCTACAGATTCAGTGCAATCACTATCAAACTACCAATGGCATTTTTCACAGAACTAGAACAAAAAATTTCACAATTTGTATGGAAACACAAAAGACCCTGAATAGCCAAAGCAATCTTGAGAAAGAAAAATGGAGCTGGAGGAATCAGGCCCCCTGACTTCAGACTATACTACAAAGCTACAGTAATCAAGACAGTAGGGTACTGGCACAACAACAGACATATAGATCAATGGAACAGGAAAGAAAGCCCAGAGATAAACCCATGCACATATGGTCACCTTATCTTTGATAAAGGAGGCAAGAATATACAATGGAGAAAAGACAGCCTCTTCAATAAGTGGTGCTGGGAAAACTGGACAGCTACATGTAAAAGAATGAAATTAGAACACTCCCTAACACCATCCACAAAAATAAACTCAAAATGGTTTAAAAACCTAAATGTAAGGCCAGACACTATCAAACTCTTAGAGGAAAACATAGGCAGAACACTCTATGACATAAATCACAGCAAGATCCTTTTTGACCCACCTCCTAGAGAAATGTAAATAAAAACAAAAATTTAAAAATGGGGCCTAATGAAACTTAAAAGCTTTTGCACAGCAAAGGAAACCATAAACAAGACGAAACAAGATGAAAAGACAACCCTGAGAATGGGAGAAAATATTTGCAAACAAAGCAACTGACAAAGGATTAATCTCCAAAATATACAAGCAGGTTATGCAGCTCAATATCAAAAAAAACAAACAACCCTATCTAAAAATGGGCAGAAGACCTAAATAGACATTTCTCCAAAGAAGATATACAGATTGCCAACAAACACATGCAAGGATGCTCAATATCACTAATCATTAGAGATATGCAAATCAAAACTACAATGAGGTATCACCTCACACCGGCCAGAATGGCCATCATCAAAAAATCTACAAACAATAAATGCTGGAGAGGGTGTGGAGAAAAGGGAACCCTCTTGGGTTTAGTTTTTTAAAGAACCTCCATACTGTTCTCCATAGTGGCTGTATCAATTTACATTCCCATTAAATATGATTCATAGAGACTGGTTCTACACTCATTTAAATTATTGCAAAGTTGAAAAATAAATTTACACAAATTTTATATAGACCTTAATCTGAAGTTTTCAAAATTTAGAATGCATTTTTTCTTTTTTGTATTTTAGGGTCAATATCAATCCAGTAGTCAGTGTTTTTTGTTTTTGTTTTTTAAATAGGTAAGATGACAAAGTAATCATGCCTTGCTAGGCATGTAATTTTTTCCACTTTATTTATATAGATAAAGGATTTGTCAGTGATACCGTTCAATATATCTGTTGTAACTAAAATTACTTTGATTATAAAATTATAAACAGCAATTTTTCTTTCTGAATAACTTACATACATTACTGTCTCATTATCACCAAAAAGCTGAACTTTTCAGTTTATCCTCTGATGAAGGAAAAATTCCACTTAAAGAACAGAAAGAAAATTTTAAATCAAAACCCTCCATTCCATTTTTTAATTTGTACAACTTATCTGTTTTGCCTTTTGTATTCCAGTTTTACCTCTCACATGCCTCTCCCACATGTAAGTTGAATTTAAATGATGGAAGCTGCTGACAGTTCCTAGAGGCTCAGACAATTCTAAGCTGTTGTTTTTGAGCTACAGTCATGTTCTCTTTTACATTTTCCAACATTTCCCTAGAAACCTCAATGACTTTAAAGAAAAATAAGAATAAGTACTTTCTTTTTATTCATATTAAAATGTGATGATATTTGTCATGTGAATAACAAATACACTCTTACATCATATTATTGAAATGCTAAAACAAAAAGAAGTAGCATTTTGATCTGCTATTTACAAAACTAACACAGATTAATTTTATATGTGTATCAGTGCCATATGCAGTAAGATGTGCTCAGATTTTGGGAAAGAAATTCATTATCTTTGCTTCTTTTTAATTAAAAGAAGTACAAACCCACTGATAATTTTTAAGTGGTTTAAATGCCAAAAAACTAAAGGAAGGCTGAAATTACACTTACACAAATTACACAAAATGGTTTAAAACAACCAAGCTCATGACTGAGCAAATGTAATTCTATGTTAAACACTCAAAAGAAGAGATCATTACAGAAAATTTAATTTTTCATAATTAAGCTAGTTTGCTAGAGTTTGACACAGATTCTTTAGAAATCACATATAATTTATCTTCTGCACAGCTTAAAAAAATTTAAGAGATTAATACAATGTTACTATGTTGAGGCAAAATTCTATTATCATTTAAGTCTGACTGATTTCACTCAGTCCTATCTGAGTTAGAACTGAAGGTACTCAGTTGATTAGAAAAAAGAAGAAAGACAATGAAGTAAAGAAAGAAGAAATGAGAGAAGGATGGAAGGAAGGAAAGAAGAAAAGACAAAAAATCTTATTCAGCTTGATATCAGGCATGGCAGAATTCATCTGAGAAAGTTACCATGCCAAGACTTCATGAAACTCTTATTGTATCAATCATATGATAATTATATGCAAAAATACTTTTATTATTCTCAGTGTAATTAATTTATATCATTTTATGTAAATTCATAAAAATAATTAAATTTTTTCCATATTAAATGCCTAAAAGGTGAGAAATGTATTTTTTATTGGTAAGTGATGAACACTGACTTGGGCTGAATGAGCTACTGTAAAGCATAGAGGGTACCAAATTCCAATTAGAGGATATTGAGAAAAGACTAAGAGTTAGTAAGTGGAAACAGTAAATGTACTTGATAGTTTTGCACCGATTTGTGATGAGGAAAACAAAGAATGAGGCATTAGTTGGAAAATGATGTATGGTCAAGAAAGAGGTTTTTTATGGAAGGATGGAGTCGAAGCATCATTGTCATGCTGAGAGAAATGATGGTGCATAAAAGAACAAATTTATGCAGAAGAGAAAGGGGATAATCACAGAAGCAATGTCCTTAAGAAGGGATGGGTTTACAAACAGGTGCAGTGGTTGGTCTTAGAGGTACAAACATGTCTTCTGCTCGAGGAGGGATGGCAGAGTATGTGGGTACAGATGTAGGAAGGAGGTGACACTGGAAAGGGGAGGATGAAATATATCTCTTTTGGTTGCATTTATTGCCTGTATTGTATTTGTACGCAAAAGAATGGTTATCAGTTGAGAGGATGTGATTGGAAGAGAATGTGAAATATAAGGGACTGAATGTGAATGAAGAAAGACCAAAGTCTTTCTAAGTCTTTTCAACATTAATTTGTTGCTTTCCAACTTTGTGTTTAATTCTTCTAATTAGTAAATCTCTGATAACAAAGATATAGCTTTATTAACTTGCACTTCTGTATGTCATTAGTACATGAATTTTTGTATTGATAACTTCAAGGCATTTTGTGATATAGAAAGTTTTATTTGAATCATCAAATAAAGACTAAATTGCCAATACAGTCAACTCTAACCTACTTAATGTTTGTTTTGGTAGAGGGGCTTTGCAATCTGGTAACAACTTACATGTCATGTTTCTTTCCTATTTTCCCATTCCATCACCACACTACTAGTTCAGATCTTCATCATACTTGCCTAAACTTCTAACTACCTGATCTCTGCACTTGCAAACTTGCCTCTCTTAAATATATCTCCCATGTATCTTATTAAAATGCAAATCTGATCATATCATTTAAAATTGAAAATGACATGAAGTAATCTAAAGGCAGTTACATGATAGGCAAAGTTCAGGGGTAATGCTAGGAGAGCTGGATTTGGGTTGCCCAGTCTTTTCTTGATCCCCAGATTTCTTATTTGTAAAATGAGATGCCTGCCCTGCTTGCTCACAGGCTGTGGTGAAGATTAAACAGGAGGACATGTGAAAGTGCTTTGCACCCTCTAAATTGCTTTGCCACCCTAAGGTGTTAACACTAAGGAAGTGTTAAGGTTGAAGTAAACTCATTATCTTATTCCAAGTAAGAAAGTTCTTTGAAGGAAGTCCAAGCCTGGGCATCACAAACGTGAATTTTTGGCCCTTGTGAGTGGCCTTATAGTGATACTGAAGTAGGAGTCTTGGAGGGAGCAGGGAAATAAGAATCACAAAACAACATAATGAAATAGAGAAATAAAAATATTGAGAAACTTGTAGAAGAGGTCTTGCACCAAAACATCCTCATTTGGTTTCTTATATGAAGGTCTAAAAGGATTGAGGGAAGAGCAGGTAAGAAGCGGATGAGAAGTCTCAGAGAGGTCACCTCAGAAATTTCCCAAAGAGCTCTAGGCTCTTTGTTCTAGTACACTGGATCTTGGAACAAAAAAAGCACTAAAGTGATCATTTTGTTCTTATTGATAAAGATAAGAATAAAATAAGAGCTTTACATTTTCCTTTTCTACTTGCCTGTTATGGGCATTGGATTTCACTGTAAAGCCTGAAAAACATACTTACCTAAGTCTAATTTCCAAGTCTAAATGAGACTTAAAAATAAAACTTATAAAGATCAAGGCTGGTTTAAATATATAACTTATTGATATAAGTTGGCCAACATAATAAAAGAGCAGCAGTAATAATGAAGTCAATTTTAAGAGGTCAAGGCATTTCATAGAATTGGTAGTTGTAGCAATAATTTTTCTGAATTGTCTATAATATTTCCAGCCTATTTTTGCTATTAAAGATCCAGTCCCTAATTTTTGGAATCACAGTAGCCAAAATAATGGGAAGAATGTCAGGGCTGGACTTCAGTGTTTGTGATTAGTTTCAGTCTTGGGTTAGATATAGCCACACTCTTTTCTCCACCCCTACTTGTTCTATATTGAGAGACCTTGTTTTATTTCTACAAGTTCCCTCTGCCTATTGGCTCTGGTTGGTGGAATTTGGCTACTCTTGTTATTCCTTTTTCCAGTCTACAGCTGTCTCTCAAACTCTGGTTTAAAATCTGTAACTTATGACCTATTCCCTAGCACTCTTGAAAACCTTTCTTGTGATGCCCCATCTTGGAATCGGCCCCCACTAGCAGCCACGCAAGGCTGGCTCCACTATGCTCAGTTTCACTCCCCGCTCCCGGAAAAGTGCTTTCACCTATATTATTTCGAAGCAACATAAACAATAGAAAGCAATGAAAACATATACAGTCAAAAGTAAGGATAAAAAGGTCTGAATTATCCAATCTGAAATGTGAAAGAAGACATGAACATCTTCCACAAAATGGGAAAAAAGAAAACACAAAACCAAACCAAACCCACAAAATGGTCTAAGGAAGCTGGAGTGCTGGAATAGGTTAGAAATTGACTTCAAGCTAATCAATATGACTTCTTTACAGAACCATTACCTCAGTCTAAAACTGTAAAGTGGAGGGAATGAATAATTGTGGAAAAGACATCTAGATTTTTAAAAATTGCATGGGATTTTAGAGAAAATTTTATCACCATTAGATTGCCAAGGATTTCCAGAAATAAATGGAAAGAGATAAATTTTTAAAAATTAACAATGCTCTATTTAGAATTTCATAATGAGACTGATTTTCTAAACTTTAAGTTTTTAAACTCAAACCACTTTCATTTATAGTATCATCAAGATTCATGGACCTTTCTTTTTTACATGCCTTACACCTGAATTGTATGATAGTTGGAACTAAAATAATTTCCTTGTTTTTGCAGATTTGGAAAAAAAAATTCTTCAAGTTTTGGGGAAATTTGCTGGTGAGCCTACACCATAAAGATTTAGGTTTAACAGGGACTGTAGCTTATTACTACTGTTTAATGTTTGTTTTAAAAATTATAATATTGAAGGACATACATATATGCTAAAATTCTCAGGCATAAAAATATGATTTAATTTGGTGAATAAGTAAAAACATATGGATGAATGTAATAAATCCAAGAAAGAAACATTTTAAAAGATCAAAACATTTGTATTATTATAACATCGTGGGTTTCATTTATGGAATTAATAACAAAATAAAAAAACATATTTTTGTAAAGCTTTGCTATTGTTCATTTAATTTGGTCAGTGAAGTATTTCTAATGACTATGAAATATTGGTCAATAAGCAAACTTCAACGATACTTTAAAAACACAAATCTTGATAATGATACAACCCTGTTTAGTTCAAAGTTTCCCTATACCTTCAGGATAAAAATCCACAGCCTTTATCATTGTATTCAAAGTCTTTCATGATTTGCCCCCAACCTATCACTCTACCTTCATCTCTAGCACCCCTGCCATGCTCTTTATGCTGATAGCTACTTGTCACTTTGCTGGGCATCTACACATGCTGTTTCCACTGTCTATAGTGGCACGTCTGTGGCTAATTCTGATTCTAACTTGAAGATTCAGCAGTAGTATCACACCATTCAGGAAAGATGTCCTCATCTTTCACCCTCTTCCTTCATCCCTGGTCTGTGTTGGGCTCTTGGTTTGTACACCCACCCATTCTCAGAACATCTCACATTGTAGAGGTTTCCTGACTCTTCCATTGTCCTGAGAATTTTTCAAGGTCAACTCATATGTCTCATTTGCTTTTATAACCATTCTTAGCACAGGGCTTGGGAAATGACAGAAAGTAGTGGTCAGAGAGGGGAATTTCAGAACTCCAGATCTTTGTATTGTACTTCTAGGTAATACACAAGGTGTGACCACATTTCTAGACAGCTAAACTGAAGTTGAGGAGACTGAGGAACCATGGGGCCAATGTTGAGAAGAAATATCAGATATACCCTTGATAGTTATTAATGTTGTGCATTAAAATGTCCAGGCACAGGGCAAGACTGCATATCTTGGATGCCCTGTGGTTGAACAGTCCATGTAACTAGTTCTGGCTAATGAGTTGCTGAGTGGAAGTGACACGAGTCAATTCAGGCTAGAGGATTTAATTGCTGGTTGGAGACCTTCCCTACTACTGAAGCGTGCCTAAGATGGGCAAGAAAGGGAGCCAGAAAAGGAGGCTATCACAGGGGGATAGTAAATAGCAGTCAGATGTGGCACATAATTTGGAGAGAGAACTGACAATATTTACTGATGGATTGGGTGCAGGTAGAAAGTCAATGCTCAAGATAGCTGTCCATTCTGTCCGGGTCCCTGAGCGACTGCAATGGGCAGAGCCAGCTGCCCCCAAATAGTATCTCACCCAGCCAACCTGCGGTGAACATGGAGTGAGAATAAGAAATGAACCTTGATTCTTTGAAGCCACTAAGTTTAGGGGGATGTTTGTTACTACCACATAACCTTGCATAATCTAGCACAACCAGAGTATGTCAGGGAATGAGGTTAAGAGGCATGGATGCCATCTGTTCCATTGTGTTGATGGAACTCACCAGCAACTCCCAAGTACCCAACTACCCTGGAATAGAATATATGAAAGTAAACCAAGTGCCGAATCATTGAGAAAAATGGCAGTAATGGGAAGTTCAGCAGGTTATACCAAAAGTGTGGGGAAAAGGTGGTATCAGCAAATAGCATGAGTTTTGAATAAGAAGTGGTTTATTGAGTGACAGTGCCAGATTGCATTGATGGTAGTCTGAAAATGACAGTAGGAAGCCAGTAATGTATGGCCTGAGGTGGAAAAGTAGAGCAGCAATAGATAAGGTTTGGAGGGGTGTTGTGCTGCCACTGGGCAGAAGACAAGAGAAAATTGTTGAAACATTTAAGACAATTTAATCTCACTCTTTCACTAGGGCTAATATTGATAATAACCATCAAAAAGTGCAGGAATATACTAAATTCTTGTATCCTTAAATAGGCCTAATTTTACTTTCTCAGAGCATACAGGAACTATTTCCTGATAATTATTGGTATTTTAAAAGCTATGTTCACATGCGTGCTTTTAATGCCTTAAAGTCCTTTGACATGAAGGTTGGACTGTGGCTGATTCGGGGTATCCCCAAATGGAAAAACATTTTTTTCCTATATCAAAACACATTTTGCTTCCTGCCCAAATTCATACCCACGCAACATTCTGTACTGTTGCTTTCATTTTCCCCAATGCCGCTTAGATTTCTTCATGCATATTTGTATTTTTAGATCAGATAAAATGAATAGAAGGTTCTTCCCTTGAAAAATGAGTAGTGTGATTCAAAGAAAATGTTAATGAAAAGAAATACTTAAAGTCTTGTGAAACATCGATATATAGCAACTAATTGGAAAAGCAACTCAATTGCTTTTTCTTTGTGTTGTGTCTGAAGCACCGTTCTTATGGAATTATGCAGCTGTACAAGCACTGATATTGACAGATTTTTTAAATGGAAGAGATAGAGGGTGGTGAAACAATGTACTAAACATCATTTCTTTCAAAATACTCCTAAATATGGAGGTAGTATGTAGGGACTAATACTATCTTTACTGCATCATGTTCATTTTTAAGAAAACCACCTCCATATAGAACTACTTTCCACCAACACAAATACAGGTATCAGAATGAAGAGGACTTTTCCTGGGTTGTTAAATTCCTTCAGAAACATGGGCTGTCTTTCATGACAACAGTTTCCTTCCTCCTCTGCTCCCACACAGCTTGACAAGCAGGTCACAGAGAAAGGTTGTTAACTACATTCCTTTGCCTAAAAAGGGATTTCAAGAAAACATGTACCTTAGCTTCACTCTTAAGAGAGGGTCAGACAGCTGAGGTGGTGATTTGTTTGTGCACATATGGGCTAGTGCAAAGGAATGGAAAAAATATTCAGGTGAAGAATTTCTAAATGGGAAGATGTGTTTTAAAGACAGCTAGCTTCTATTATATATCAGCTACACCTGGCAGAGTCACAGGGCAAGGTGAATAAACTATAAACAATGAAGTCTCCTTAGTGAAAGCCTCTGCATAGTGAGAGAGATCTGTGGGTGGGATAGAACAGCCAAGAGTGTCACTCGCATAGTATATGTTTTTTAAAGCGGGTTTCACATCACTTTTATTGTAACTGGGAAGGATTTCAATTTTTTTTTTAAGATAAGTTACTCGGATTTAGCTTCTACTAAAAAAACCCAAGACGATATATGATCGGTAGACACATTAGATTAAAAATAAAATTCAGTTCAAGAACTTCAATAAAATTAAGAAGCCAGTTGCATTCTTGGTGTGTAGAAATGTACACTAAAAAACGTACTAGTTTAGTGCATCTGTTAAATGATACAATATCCATATCTATAATTACTCCAGAGATCAAATTAAGTACATTCCTCATTTGTTCGTTTGTCTCTAAGGAAAATACAGGAAAACAAATGCTAATCAAAAGATTAATGGACTTCTCAATGTATAACACATTAGCCGCTCCTTCAATCTTTGGGAAACAAAATATAAAAAACAAATAAAAATAAGGCGTTGTCTCACATATCCTTGGTAAATTTCATGAAGTTTTAAGGTCCTCGTCAGTATGAATTTGATTTAAAGCTGTAAATCTTTTCTGAATATTCCTATGGCTATCCAGATAGAAACATCATACATAAAAATGTTCTTTATTCCAGAAAAGATAAAACTCCCAGTGGTAAAAGAAGATTTAGGTATCTCTGAAGCTTTCTTATCACCTGGCAACATAACTCTCTGATGGTTCAGTGCCTGAGAGGGTTGTCTGAGATCACTCATCAAATAAATCAAATAGTTGGCTGGTGAAAAGAGGGGGAGACTATAGTAATCTCATGTCTTTGCTCCAGACATCAAATCTTTCTTCTAATAAGCCAGTAGAGAAGTTAATGTCACTTGACGTGGCATATGCAAACCTGAGTCTCAACCTGTCTTAAGTTTCTGCTACTAGTTCTGAGAATGTTTGACTTGCCCAAGCAATGATTATATTTAGTTTTAACATTTTAAACCACAAATTCCAAAATCCTGATGTGCTGAGGAAGATGTGGTGGCAAGAAGGCTGGAAATGTACTGAGTTTTGTCTCTAAACTTCTTGGAGGAATTTTATGGCAACATAGAAAATCCACTTTGGTGGGGTGATCTTTAAATATCCTATAAATATTTGTCGATATGACGATGAAGCTAGATTTATTTTATATATTTTTGGTTAATATTTTACTGAAAGCTCTATTTTACATTTCGACTGTAAAAAACAAGTCTTTTAAAAATTAGAAATCAAATGCTCTAGAACTGTGTGGTCCAATATAGTAGCCAGTAGCTACTTGTAGCTATTTAAATTTACATTAATTAACACTAAATAAAATTTTAAAATCCAGTTCCTCAGTCGCACTAGTTCCATTTCAAGAAATTCATAGCAACACGTGGCTAGTGATCACTGTATCGGACAGGGTGGATATGGAACATTTTCCTCAGCATGGAACGCTTAGAGCACTTCTCTAGAAAGATGCATAATTCAAGTACGGCATATAATAGTATTCACGAATCGATCTTCCCAATCCAGTGTTTTCGTTTTAGAGTCTTTCAACGTATATAGAATAAGAGATGGCATGACTCTCATTCTCATCTTCCAATGAAATGGAGAGAATATCTTACCATGATACCTGCCTGTGTGGTTTGACTATGTGTGTCACTTTTGTATATAATGTCCCTTGATTAGAAATAAGCATAATAGAAATTCTTAATTAATAAAACCTCTCAAGTGCCCCAAACATAGCTGTCTTCTAATTTAGTCTCTGAACATCCTGATAATGAGAACTAGTATTACTGTGGCTTGAAGCTCACAGATTAGATGAACAGAAGGAGGCATAATAGAGTAAATGTGCTTTTAATGAACATTTTTGGTTCCTCTGTCCAAAGCTCTGGCTACCAATTATATTTATAGTTTGGGTTAGCATTCCTACCTCATACAATGAGATTAGTTATTGTGCCTAGAAAACAGCACTAATATATACATACTACTTAGCATATATCCTTGCAAAAATGTTTCCTTTTCATGGGGACCTAATTGTTCCATACATGAACTTAGCCATGTGAATGTAAACCAAGACAACATAGGAGCCTTGAGCAGTATATTATTGATTTGATTTTTGGTGGCTAAAAATTTCCTACTGAAGAATTATCTTCCCAACTGACAGCAGCAGGCCTCTCATGAGTACTAACAGGTTGAGGAGGGAGATTAAAGCAAACTGAAGGCATAGAGAGATTTAATTCCGTGTTCACACCTAGAAATGGTGATAAGCTGGGGATCTGCCATTACCTTGATATTTTGGAGATAAATGGGTATCTGAATAAATAGAAACCTTCAGTCTCTGCAGCCGTCACTAACATATTTCACCCTAATTGCAAAATATTTACTTTAAACACTAAAATACACATTGAGGAAGCTAACCTCCGCTGGTGAAAAGGAGATTTCAACTGGTAACTTTTCCAGATTAATTCAAATAGCGAAGAGGGAGATATTGAGGATGTCATTTTATCCTTTTAGTTTGACTTTGTATTCTGTACATGAGGAAGGAAGGAAAGAAGGAAAGATGGAAGGAACTACCTCTATGGTTTCTCTCTGGCTGAGAACTTTTTGGCTCACTGGATGTTTTTTTATTTTGCTCTGTGCCCTAGTACCCACATATTAATTGGCAAATGGTATGGCACTTAGGAAATATTTGTTGAATAAAAAACACTAAATAGATCTTGCAGAGACAAGAAAAATGGTAATTTTTAAAGTTAATGTTTATGGGTATTTTATAACATTTCTTTATTAAAATATACATATTGCTTTGTTATATTTGAGAAACTAATATGTAGTGTTTACTGAACACACTGTATCTAGTAGTAATAGGGATGAAGTAGTGAGCTAAATCAAGTCCCTGTCATCATGGAGATCAGAGTACAGGCATATCTTGTTTTACTGTGCTTCTCTTTATTGCACTTCACAGATATTGCATATTTTTTTTTAACAAATTGAAGGTTTGTAGCAACTTTGCATTGTCAGATGACAGTTAGCATTTTTTAGCAATAAAGTATTTTTTAGTTAAGGTATGTACATTGTTTTTTACACTTAATGCTATTGCACACTTAATAGACTGCATAACTTTTTATGCACTGGAAAACCAAATAATTTGTGTGACTTGCTTTATTGCAGTGATCTGGAACTGAACCCGCAATATTTCTGAAGTATTCCTGTATTGTGAGAAAATATCTTTAAACATTTTTGGATACTTTAAGACCACATGTTGTCTCATTTGAAAATCAGCGGTTCATTTACTCATTTAGTCCAATTTATTCTCTCTACCCGACCACCACCACCTTATTAGGAAGTGACGGGGAGAATGAAACTGAAGGAACAACTTTTGTGTAACTGGATGTTGATATTGAGGAATCTGGGTTCTGGGGAGTCCCACCACAGATGGTGATGTAGCATATGGGTGAGCAGGGAGCAGCCAGTGAGCCAAAAAGTCTGCATAGGAAGTACCTAGGTGTGTAATTAGGGTGCGAGTGAAGGTCAAGCTCAAGGCTGAGACTTCTGACCACAGGCCACCTCTCCCAATTCTCCACATGGGCCAATCTGAGCTTCAGTTTGACCCTTTGCCCACTCTTTGCATTTTGTATTCTTTTTCAGAGAAATCTGGCTTCAGAAAATGATATCTAAATGATAATGTGTCATTATGCTGATAAGTAGGGTTACAATGCTTGAGACAGATAGATAAAAGCAAGAAAAGCAGCTAGATGGCAGATCAAAGGCATTTCCTGAACAGAAGGTGGAAATTAGCAGTTGGGAATTTTAGCAAATGCACTTAAGAATGTACAGGAGCTTCTCAGGCATTTATTAGAAGCTAATTCAAACCCTTCAAGTTATGGAAGATTCTGTGAAAAGCACCTCTTAACTGACCAACTGTCAATTAGCAAAGGAGAAAATGACTCAAGTACTCCATTATGATGATGATCAAATAAACGAGCTTTGATTACTATAATAATGGTAGTATACGTAATAAAAAATCTCTGGTTTTAGATATGAAAAGAATTCATAACTGGTGATCATCTGTAAAATCTACTGTAGAAAACTACAAGTATAATTGCTCAATGATGCCAATTTATTTTTTCTTCCTCAAACTTTTCAGGTGATCTAATATAATGAGAAATAATAATCATTAAGGTTTGATCATGCCAATCTAATTTTCTGGATGGCTTATTAACCTTGCAAAGACGTCTTTCCTCTACTTCTTGATCATTAGATCAGGCAATAATTAGAGCAAGAATGAGGAATGTCAATTATATAATGATGTGTGAGAGGATACAGAACGGTATCATGGATATTTAGGCTTATGTTTCCAAGTTTGGCTACATTCATGTACACCCACGTAAGCACACTTTTCAATTTCTTATAAGAAAGAGATTTAACAAAACATTGTATTTCAAAATATGATTTAAGTGTTTTTTCCTAAACTGAATCTGGTTCCACTGTGTGAGCTCCAGAAAATAAACAGCAAAAAGTTCAGAGTCTGCATTAAACAGCTTTACACAAAGTTCTCTCACCACACTGTCTGAAAACTATATTCCATGTACTGCCAGATTATAAACAAAAAATAAATCACACATTTGACAATAAAGTAGACCCTATTATCAACTACATGAATTTCGGTCTGAAAAAAGGAAAAAAAACATAAATGTTGCTCAAACTCAGAGGAGGTATGACACTACCCCTTCCTTTTTTGTTTTTTTTAACACCTTTATTGGAGTATAATGGCTTTACATTGTTGTGTTAGTTTCTGCTGTATAACAAAGTGAATCAGCTATACATATACATATATCCCCATAACCCCTCCCTCTAGCGTCTCCCTCCCGCCCCTCTAGGTGGTCAAAAGCTGATCTCCCTGTGCTATGCTGATGCTTCCCACTAGCCATCTATTTTACATTTGGTAGTGTATATATGTCAATGCCACTCTCTCACTTCGATCCAGCTTACCCTTCCTCCTCCCTGTGTTCTCAAGTCCATTCTCTACGTCTGCATCTTTATTCCTGTCCTGCCCCTAGGTTCATCAGAACCTTTTTTTTTTTTAGATTCCGTATATATGTGTTGGCATACGGTATTTGTTTTTCTCTTTCTGACTTACTTCACGCTGTATGACAGACTCTAGGTCCATCCACCTCACTACAAATAACTCAGTTTCATTTCTATTTATGGCTGAGTAATATTCCATTGTATATATGTGCCACATCTTCCTTATCCATTCATCTGTCGATGGACACTTAGGTTGCTTCCATGTCCTGGCTACCATAAATAGTGCTGCAATGAACATTGTGGTACATGACTCTTTTTGAATTAGGGTTTTCTCAGGGTATATGCCCAGTAGTGGGATTGCTGGGTCGTATGGTAGTTCTATGTTTAGTTTTTGAAGGAACCTCCATGCTGTTCTCCATAGTGGCTGTATCAATTTACATTCCCACCAACAGTGCAAGAGGGTTCCCTTTTCTCCACACTCTCTCCAGCATTTATTGTTTGTAGATTTTTGGATGATGGCCATTCTGACCTGTTTGAAGTGATACCTCATTGTAGTTTTGATTTGCATTTCTCTAATGATTAGTGATGCTCAGCATCCTTTCATGTGTTTGTTGGCCATCTGTATATCTTCTTTGGAGAAATGTCGATTTAGGTCTTCTGCCCATTTTTAGATAGGGTTGTTTGTTTTTTTGATATTGAGCTGCATAACTTGCTTGTATATTTTGGAGATTAATCCTTTGTCAGTTGCTTCATTTGCAAATATTTTCTCCCATTCTGAGGGTTGTCTTTTCCTCTTGTCTATGGTTTCCTTTGCTGTGCAAGAGCTTTTAAGTTTCATTAGGTCCCATTTTTTAATTTTTGTTTTTATTTCCATTTCTCTAGGAGGATGGGTCAAAAAGGATCTTGCTGTGATTTATGTCATAGAGTGTTCTGCCTATGTTTTCCTCTAAGAGTTTTATAGTGTCTGGCCTTACATTTAGGTCTTTAATCCATTTTGAGTTTATTTTTGTGGATGGTGTTAGGGAGTGTTCTAATTTCATTCTTTTACATGTAGCTGTCCAGTTTTCCCAGCACCACTTATTGAAGAGGCTGTCTTTTCTCCATTGTATATTCTTGCCTCCTTTATCAAAGATAAGGTGACCATATGTGCATGGGTTTATCTCTGGGCTTTCTCTCCTGTTCCATTGATCTATATGTCAGTAGTACCCTACTGTCTTGATTGCTGTAGCTTTGTAATATAGTCTGAAGTCAGGGAGCCTGATTCCTCCAGCTGCAATTTTCTTTCTCAAGATTGCTTTGGCTATTCGGGGTCTTTTGTGTTTCCATACAAATTGTGAAATTTTTTGTTCTAGTTCTGTGAAAAATGACATTGGTCGTTTGATAGGGATTGCACTGAATCTGTAGATTGCTTTCGGTAGTAGAGTCATTTTCACAATGTTGATTCTTCCAATGCAAGTACATGGTATATCTCTCCATCTGCTTGTATCATCTTTAATTTCTTTCATCAGTGTCTTACAGTTTTCTGCTTACAGTTTTCTGCATACAGGTCTTTTGTCTCCTTAGGTAGGTTTATTCCTAGGTATTTTATTCTTTTTGTTGCAATGGTAAATGGGAGTGTTTCCTTAATTTCTCTTTCAGATTTTTCATCATTGGTGTATAGGAATGCAAGAGATTTCTTGCATTAATTTTGTATCCTGCTGCTTTACCAAATTCACTGATTAGCTCTAGTAGTTTCCTGGTAGCATCTTTACGATTCTCTATGTATAGTATCATGTCATCTGCAAACAGTGACAGTTTTACTTCTTCTTTTCTGATTTGGATTCCTTTTATATCTTTTTCTTCTCTGATTTCTGTGGCTAAAACTTCCACAACTATGTTGAATAATAGTGGTGAGAGTGGGCAACCTTATCTTGTTCCTGATCTTAGTGGAAATGGTTTCAGTTTTTCACCATTGAGAATGATGTTGGCTGTGGGTTTGTCACATATGGCCTTTATTATGTTGAGGTAAGTTCCCTCTATGCCTACTTTCTGGAGAGTTTTTATCATAAATGGGTGTTGGACTTTGGCAAAAGCTTTTTCTGCATGAATTGAGATGATCATATGGTTTTTGTCCTTCAGTTTGTTAAGATGGTGTATCACATTGATTGATTTGCATGTATTGAAGAATCCTTGCATTCCTGGGATAAACTCCAGTTGATCATGGTGAATGATCCTTTTAATGTGCTGCTGGATTCTATTTGCTAGTATTTTGATGAGGATTTTTGCATCTATGTTCATCAGTGATATTGGCCTGTAGTTTTCTTTTTTTGTGGTATCTTTGTCTGGTTTTGGTATCATGGTGATGGTGGCCTCGTAGAATGAATTTGGGAGTGTACCTCCCTCTACTATATTTTGGAAGAGTTTGAGAAGGAAAGGTGTTAGCTGTTCTCTAAATGTTTGATAGAATTTGCCTGTGAAGCCATCTGGTCCTGGGCTTTTGTTTGTTGGAAGATTTTTAATCACAGTTTCAGTTTCAGTGCTTGTGATTGGTCTGTTTATATTTTCTATTTCTTCTTGGTTCAGTCT
The DNA here is from genome assembly GCF_965194805.1 of Balaenoptera borealis. Taxonomy (NCBI): domain Eukaryota; kingdom Metazoa; phylum Chordata; class Mammalia; order Artiodactyla; family Balaenopteridae; genus Balaenoptera; species Balaenoptera borealis. The sequence continues at coordinate 42,645,951 of NC_138863.1, read as the reverse complement.
CAGAAGGTTGTGCTTTTCTAAGAATTTGTCCATTTCTTCCAGGTTGTGCATTTTATTGGCATAGAGTTGCTTGTGGTAATGTCTCATGATCCTTTGTATTTCTGCAGACATTACCCCTTCTTGATAGATTTAGCAGGTTTCATCCAGTGGTTAAATCCATACTTCTTTCTTCTTTCTACTAATGAGTAACGTATACTGTGTCAACTACTAGTGCTCCCTAAATGCCCTCTCCCTTTTTACACAGTAAGGCAGCTATGGAGGTACCCAACTCAGATTTCAAGAAAGAACTTGCCATTTAGCTGCAAGATATGCAGTTAGTTGGGAGCCCCCAGCTGTCAGTTACTTCAAGATTCACCTCAGCTTTCAAGCCCAGGCGACTTACTTGTTGTGCAGCCAGAGCCAAATACTGAGCATGGTGGTGACACTAGGGTCTGGCCATTCCTGCCCAAGATAAGACTCCCCTAATGTGCAATATTTACTCTGGAGATGCACATAGGGTTGACCTATTTTTTGCCACGTTTGTCTCTTGGTTGGAGGTTTGCTCTGCCCAATCCTGCTTCCCTTCCTCTCTACTTTCACAAGTATCAGCTCTGCATCACAGTTTGTGGACTTTCCCAGCCCAATTCTGCTTCCTCTACATTTTATCTTTCACTTCCCCAATAAACCTTTTTCACTCCTAAATTTGTCTTGGCATCTACTTCCCAGAGGACCAAACTGACACATATAGTGATAGAATCTTAGCAGGGTATGTGGGAATCTGCTTAGAGACTTCATTTGCCAGCCTATTTTATGCCTAGATGGCCATATGGATAAGTTCTTGGCGCCAGAATATGACTGAAAGTGACATGTATAACTTACTGCTTCACTTCCTTAAGTGGAAATTGCTTGCCTTCTACTTCAGTTGTTTTCCTCCTCCTGAAAGCTGGCACATCGAGGTGGCATTGATTGAGCTTCTAATATGCAGGAAATTCCCTTGAAGAAGGAGTCAGCAAACTATAGCCAATAGGCAAAAGCTGACCTGTGGCCTATTTGTATGGTCTGTAAGCTAAGAACGGTATTTACATTTTAAAAGCATTGTTAAAAGAATAAAAATAGGCAAAATATGTGGCAGAAACCATATATGGCCCACCAAGCCTAAAATATTTACCATCTGACACTTTATGGAAAAAGTTTGCCGATCCTGCTTCAGAGGACTGCAGATCAACAAGTTAGAAAAAACCTGGGTCTCTGAATGATCATGTGGAGGAGAACTATTCATCTGTCCTGCAGGGCTGTACTGTAATGTGAGAGCAAAATAAACTTCTGTATCCTTGGAGCCACTGTACTATTGTGTCTTGCTGTTATGGGGACAGGCCCTAGCTAATATACATATGAGTAAATAAAAGATCAAGATTAAAATGATTTTCCCTTCCTTCCCAAATGTTATACAACTCAGTCATTTCTTCATCTAAGCTTTGAGCAGATTTCTAAAACTAAAAGTTCATCATTTGTTTATTAACTTTTAAAGACCTAAAGCATTTTCATTGCTTGGTACTTGTATAAGACCTAAAGTATTTTCATTGCTTGGTACTTGTATATCACGTTGCACAAACACTGCCTAGGAAGATAGAAAAATATGTAAACTTGAGATACGATGGTAAGTATAAAGTCTACTTTATTAACTTCCCTTCATCTAAAACATATATCTTAACATTATTTTTAGAACTGGCCTCTACCTTACACAAAACCATGATGATGGTAGTGATGGAGTTGAGGTTGGGGGAACAAAGATAATTTTACAAATGGCTAAACAATGATTGCATATGCTAGAGAGTAATTATTATAAAATAATTATATTATTATAATATAATAATTATTATATTATTATAATATAATAATATAAGCTTTATTATAAAATAGGGCTATTAACTCACATCAACTAGACCATATTATGACAAAATCATTTACCATCACATAGGTGTTCTACAGTTAATTCAGTTACTTATTATATCAGTTACTTAAGTTAATTCAGAAACTTATGTAGCACATATTTCTTGAACACTTTTGTGAGCCCTGTGTTGAAGTAGAGAAAGTAAGTCAATTTGGTATTTCTGGATACACAGCAACTGCACAGATTATATACATATCAATTTAAATGACCAGTTTTGCTGCTCCATGGGTTTCTTTTTTGACCGCAATAAAGACTTGAGTTATATAAAATAATCTTTTTGCTGAACCTAAAGCCAAAGCCTGTGCTCATTTAGACAATGTTTTATACACTCCAAAGCTTACTTATTTGCCAAATTCTCATCTGCTTTTCATTACACATAATGCTTTGCAAAGTATTTGATCAAACAGATGTCATATTTACAAGCAAATCTTAAAAAAACCCTACCTTTTGTAATTTTATTTGTGCTACCTGAATAAACTATTTTTTTAAATTAGGAATGTTGTAAGAGCAGAATTTTTTGTTATGACACACAGTGAAGAATGAAAAAAAGAACTTCTTGTGATAGGTATTTGCAGCCCAATACTAGGGCTTATCCAAAACATATTTAAATAACTGGAAGGGTAAAGTGATACTCTTTGTTTTTCTAGCAGCATCTTGGTACACAGCTTATTGGTTTACCACAAAGCTGTAGGAAATTCAGTATATTTTGTAATTTAGTCTTGAAGCTTTTTCTGAAAAATTTCTTTGCAAAAATCCTTGTCTGCTTTAATGCTGAGCCAAGAAATGCAAAGCATGAAAATACGTTTTGCTCTTAAGTAGTTTGAGGTTTTGTTTAATAAGCAAATTTCACTATAAAGAGGCATAAGATGGAAGTCATTTCTTTCTAGTCATATTAACTCTAATTTAAGAAAGATTAAACAATCAGCCTGATGATGTGGCAATTTGTTAAATTCATATACCTGAAACTTAATTTCTACACAATTAACTGTGATAAAATATCAGGCTTTCCTTTCAAAAGAATCAGGGCATCATAACTATAACAAAAAATGCCATGGGGGAGGGAGATGATACAAAACTGATTTCAGTGGCAGAAGAGTCCTAGTTATGGGCATGTTACATGGAGAAAGTATTAAAGTCTTCTATGTGATCTTTAAAACTATACTTTTTAATACATAAAAATCAATGATGAGACATCATAATTTATTAACCCATTTTACTTGCTTTTGAAGTTGCCCTTTTTTTTTGGCCATTACATAATGTTAATTCTGTGATGAATACCTTCATAAATACATCATTTCTTTCTTGTGTTGAAACATGTGCTTAGGAGTGGAGTCTTTTTAATCAAAGAATTTGAAAATCTTTTATCTTTACTTCTTACTGCTGTGCCCCTACCCATGGCAGATGTTTCAATTCAAGTCTAGTGCTCTTTCCTGCTAAGACCCCACGTGGTTTAGAATTCTTACAGCACAATGCTCCCGGCAGCCACTATAGTTAAACAGAAAGTCAGAGTTAGCACGCTAAATATGACCCTCTCTGTCATCTTCCTCCTATGATTTTCTAAAACCATCATCCAAATTCCAATGCTACTAAAAACAAATGAATTTAGTAACATCATTGAAACTTTGCTAACATTTTATCACTTTTTATCATTTTTAAACATTTTTTATCATAAAGTTATTGCATTTGTGTTCCTTGTACCATGTGTGAGGATAAACTTTCTCCTATATGTATGTTTGCTAATTACCATTACTCAAGAATGAGTTTTTGGGGGCTTCCCTGGTGGCGCAGTGGTTGAGAATCTGCCTGCCAATGCAGGGGACACAGGTTTGAGCCCTGGTCTGGGAAGATCCCACGTGCCGCGGAGCAGCTGGGCCCGTGAGCCACAACTACTGAGCCTGCGCGTCTGGAGCCTGTGTTCCGCAACAGGAGAGGCCGCGATAGTGAGAGGCCCGCGCACCGCGATGAAGAGTGGCCCCCACTTGCCGCAACTAGAGAAAGCCCTCGCACACAAACGAAGACCCAACACAGCCAAAAAAAAAAGAGTTTTTATTAAAACTACTTTGCATGTTAACTGGGTTTCTATAGACAAATGACCTTCCTCGATAGTCAGATCTGGGTCATCATTACTCCATCTGGTATTTATTTTGGTGCATTTTCCCAAACTGTTATCCCTGAAAAACGCTTTTTATCACTTTGCGTAATGGTTTATTTTTAACCTTAAAATATGTTTTAAATGAAATAAAAATAGAAGACAGTAAAAGATATCAAAATGCTGAACAGAACACTGTATTTTATCAGTTGCTTCCTGCATTTTGGAACGTGTCTACCCTAGCAGGATTTTTTAGAGAGCTTTAACAGAAAAGTTGTTTCAAAATCAAAAAGCAGTAGGAAAAAAATCCTCTACATAGTGGTTACCACATGTAGTGTTTAGATAGCGCACCAGCTTTCAAAAGCCAAATGCAAAAACTGCAAAAAAAAAAAAAAAAAAATCCAGTATATTGTTTCTTGAATGCCCTAATTGTATTTTCAACTTCCTGATTTTGTTCATTCTTTATCCACATCTGAAATGTCTGTCTCCATTTCTGAACTTCTACGATCTATTCTGATTCAGGTCTAACTCAAGCAATTAGAGAATTAGATGGTATTTGTAGGTAAAGGGAGGGCTTAGAAAAGGGAACTAAATTTCATTCAGGGCCTTTTCTATGCCAGGCTCTGGTCCCAGGAGTTTCAAAATTGCTCTTAATACTACCACCACTAGAACCATTGTTACCACTGATTTGCTTCTACTAAGAGACAAACCCTGGAGTAGGTAGTTATGTACACTTTCTAATTTAATACTCAAAATGACTCTATAGGCTAGGTATTATCATGCCTACTCATACATGTGGGATCAGAGAAGTTAAAAGTCCTGCTTAAAGGCACAGAACTAATAGTGGTAGAGATGGGATTTGCAATCAGGTCCATTGGAATCCTGAAGTCAAGCTCTTTTCACTGTACCTCACTGTCTCTTGTGCCTCTGCTCTGATCGGGCTCTTTTTTTTTTTTTTTCTCTACCATTATTTATTTCTCATCTTATTTACTGTGTGTGCCACTTATTTGGCATTCTCTTCCTTGCATCAATGATGTAAGCTTGTATCATTAAATGTATCCTCTGTTCTACAATCAGATTATAACTTCCTTGAGAGAGGAGATGATATTTATTACCCAAATAATGGCAAATCTGATGCTTTGCACATAGCGGGTGCTTCATAAATGATTTTTGCTGAAGATAATTGTAAATGATTTTTGCTGAGAATAATGAAATTGTATGTGAAAGAAAAGTGAATGTCCTTTATATATACATAGATATATATAAAGAATGGATTCAGAGTAGGACTCTTACTGAAAGAGAAGAAAAAGACAAAATCACAATTTATCATTTCTCCACTTTTATTTTCACCTTTCTACCTCTTGACTGTAATCTTAAACATACTTGTATGTTGAGTTTTTAATTCTTGTGGTATTATTTTGTACTGGGATATATTTATAAGTGGTTACTTTATTGTCGTTTTAATTCTCTATTTAAACAGAAATTGAGATCCCACCAAAAGAGGGAATCAATGCTATGTAGTTTATGATGACAGAAACTATTTTAGAATGTATGAGTGGGTGTCTAGCACAAGTTGATTTTTTTATTTAGTTTTACATTAACTTTTAATCTGGAGGAGATTCATTAGGTTTCTGCCACTGAATTACAGGCACTTTTTAGTTTCCTTGCTTTACCTACTGCTAAAACATGCAATTGTAGCTATGCTTAACCTTAATACTGCTTGGTTTTCCTTTAAATATTTTAAACCAAAAACTGGAATAAAAGCCCTTTTAAGTTGAACCAGCCTCTGATACAAGTAAAGGTTTAACTTCTTTTCTTGTCTCCTTCTCAGAAATGAAATCTGTATTCAGGATGTAACGCTTCTTCTGAAGTGCTTGAAGAATCAGAGAAAATGGCCCATTTTCATTTTAATGAATCATGCTGGAGAATAAATTTACATGATGTTAATACTGAGACCTGGAAGATGGTATGGTATAATGCTCATAATAAAGGATTTAGGAACCATGACAGTTCTGGGGTATGAATTCTGGTAAGCCACTCATGTGTGGCTTTGGAGAAGTTCCTTGAGCTCACAGTTCCTCAGTAAATTGAGATGGAGTGGTAGAAAGAGACAGCCTGTAGCTGAAAACCAGCTCTGTGAGGCCAAAATGAGATAAACAAGGCATCAGGGCTATACGTTCCTTGTGCACCCTAGGGTTTTCTGCACATAAAACAGCACCACATAGTCAGGCATCACTCATTGTGGGTTCTTTAAATAAAACTGACAGCAGCTGAAAGGCTTTGTTCAGAGAGATGGCCAGGCGGAATCCCATCTCAGGCAGCCATATGAGAAGTAAACTGGGAGGATGCAGACCTCCAAACAGTATGCTTGGCTCCATCTCCATCTCAACTCCGGAACTGTGAGCAGTTTATATCTAATAACCATATTAAAGCGGTATATGAAGGGAAAATCCATATCTATAGAGATAGGGAGAAGGGTGAACTCATGGAAGCAGGAAAAAAAACACTAAGAAGGTAATTTTAGGATTCAGTAAACAAAGTCGGGTCAGAGAAATCTAGGGTGCAAATGTATGACTCTGATCACAAAGCACTTAAGAGACGACTTTTACCATCATCTCACAGCATTCACTCATCATGCAGTTAGCACTCCAGAGAGCTCTGCATTTCAAGGGATTTATTCCTATGGACAGGATCCATTTCCCAAATGTGCCGCAGAGCCATTGAAAATGGCTGCTGTGATCTTTAAGAGATTGTTTCATCTTCCTGTGTGTCAGTTCCCTCATTAGGAAAACGAACCCTATCAAATTCCACCGGCCAATGTAAACATCAAAGGAGTTAACATATAACAAATTAAATGTATTATTATTTTGGTTAAATCTGCACCTTCAGCCAATATAAATCATCAATGATATCAGAAAATAAAAGGAATTATTTAACAAGTTATTGGTTATAGAATTCATTGATAACTATCCATAACTAAGAACATTTAAGTTTTTGGTACATTCAGTTATGTGTTGGTTTGTTTTTGCCTTCATAATTGTTATGCAGTATCAGTGAGTCACCATGAAAGCTGTATAAAAGTACATCTAGAGTTTTTTGTTGTTGTTGTTCAAAAATCATACACGAGTAAAGGTAACTTCAGTTATACTGTAATTTATCCTGGTTTCTTTTGGAAAAAAAAAAAAAAACAGCTTTCTAACAAGGTTTTGTCTTGAGTCAAAGTTTATGTAGATTTATTTCAAATGACTGATTATGGACACTGCTTACAACCTGGTTGCCCATGAAATATTCCTATTGCAATTTTTGTCTTTTTAGTAGTACATCCTCTGTAGTATGTGTCACCTTGGTAACACTCCCAAAAGGGGAAAGGACTGTTAGCTGAGAGATGAGGTGGTATTCATGGGTTATAAGTTTGGGTTATAAAAAATGTTCATAGTAATGATCAAACCTTATGATCCGTCTACATTGCGGTAGGTGCCAAGCTAATGCAGAATTAGACACACCTCCTAGCAAAGGACAAGCAACCTTAAGTTCACATGTCTTTTATTCCTCTGGACTGTATCTCCTATTGTATTTGGTCTGTATGCAACCTCTAAAGACACTTGCCTTGAAATAGTTTTACTCTGTTAGCACATATTTTTGCAATTTATTACCTAGGTGTTATACATGACAGAAAAATATATTAAAAAGCAATTTTTCTTTTAATGTAACATATGTATAATAAAAATTTAGGTATCATTTGCTAGATTGGAGTTGGGAAGAAAAAAAATTGGAATATACATCTTTTCAACCTAAAAAATTCCACCTTATACATAAAACTAAATTCCCAATCTGAGAGCTCATAGATAGATAGTTATACTCTACTCTGGGCAGGAACTCAAGGAAAAAAAATCCAGCTAATCAGTCAATGAGGAAGACTTTGTTCATTGGGAAGAGCTATACAATAATTCATTCATTTCCTAACTTTGCAAAATATTTAATACCCAATCACGTTCTAAGGCTCTAAGGAAGTATATGCAACACTCTGAGAAAAAACAGCTTATAATTCTATTCAATAAAATGCAGGTTGGTGAAGTAGTTAGGTAGAGAAAAGACAATATCCAGGTTTAAAAGAGGAGAGAAATCTAAGGAATAAACATTGGTTCCAAAGTGGATGGATTCTACTTTCACAGTATCCTGAGTCCCAGCACCAATAGAGTGAAAAGTCACCTTAGGAGCAATACTACAGCTGCAGGAATTACCTGAGGGGCTAGAGTTTAGAGACAGCCCATCAAATCTTTGTTTGTTTAATAAACCTAAGGCATAGTGCCAAATTGGTTAAATGAACCATGTCTGTGTTCACTCAAGCATGTTACCGCAGTGAAATTAAAGAAGAAACGAAAAGGGAGCTGATCCGTTATAACTAGCTGCAATGAAAGAGACTAAAGATTATATTAGAAACTTGTCTATGTTTAACGTACAGTAAGTGTGATACTGACAAATAATATTTCTGAGTAAGTTCTTTATATCATCTCTGATAGACTCAACCCCTGTATGATGTCTGTTGACTTCCTCTGTTAATATCTTTATTAATAAAACCATATTTTTAATCATTCATTATTTTCCACATCGGATATTTCAGCTGTGTGTTTGAACCCAAAATAGAAATAGCTTGTTTATTAAACCCCACAAAATTTATTTATAAAGAAGTAAATGCTGGGAGGCAATAGTTCATACAATTAGTTCCTGTTCCTCACCTTGAGCCGAACATTGATTTAGAAAAGACAAACTCATTCCAGCATGGTTCAAATGCCTATAGCTACCTGATTCACTAAGGAACAGCAGTGTTTCTGTGGTGGATTTTTCTGTGTGGCTCAACAATGAGTAAACAGATCCTTGTAGAGGTTCTGCCAGGCAATATAGGTGTTGGGACTTCAATTCCTTCCATCACCTCCAGAAACTTGCTATCGGTTCAAAGCAAATAAGATTTTTTTCCTAACAAGGAGGCTAAATTTTCCCCACAGGTAAGAAGGGACTGAGTTCGCGAAGGGACATGGAAGATGGAAGGGGTAGTGGGAAAACAGAGGCTCACATTTTATTAACGCTATTTCCAGGACCTATCTGTCCTCCAGCCATAGCGATATATGGTTCATGGATTTTTAGCCGATGGAGTGCCTGCATTTTTCCAGACCACATCTGGCTGCAGAATTTACAAAGAGAGAGGGTCTCATTCCACCTCATTGGCAGAAACAGTGAGTGACATTTGGGTCAGGGCAAGCTGACCCTGATAACATTACTGGTGGTGTCAGCGTCAGCTGCTTTGAATGAAACAACAGCTATGCAGAATATAGCACAAAACTGAATCAATTATCTTGATATTTTCTGAAATGTTCATGTACCCAGCACTCTCTAGGCAAACCCAAGGACTGTTTCTTACTCATATGTCACACTTTCCCACTTTTCAGTCTTTTAACTCACGCTATTGCTTTTGCCAAAAACTGGTTTTCTGTCTTCTACCATTTCTTCTGCCCAAAGCCTATCACATACATTTCAAACACCACCTCCAAAATATTTCTTATGCTTAGCCTTCCACCTACCCTTGCCCCTTCTTCCTGAAGTAAGTCTTCTTCTACTGAACTCTGAAGCACTTTGCCCCTAACTTGGGCTTTCAATCACGTTCACCTTGGCTGAAAGGTTAATTATGAGTTTGTGGTCTCATAATTCTCAATGAACCCTTGGAGGGTAGGATCTATGTCTGATTTATATTTGTATCCCTTTAGCCACTTACCATAGTAGGCCCTCAGTAGATTTTTGTTTAAAAAACACACATGTTGAAAAACCAAGGCAAAAGTGAGATTTGGAGATTGAATTATCAAATTGCTCCAATTCTTCACTGAATTTAGGGTATCTAGACAAAACTCCTGCTCCCTGGACTCCAGCACAGTCTTTCCTAACCTCCTTTCCTTTTCTTTTTAAATCCCTCTAGGCTCAGGTAAGGCCTTTCTCCCCACCTCCACTCACCTGTTCTTCCTCCTGCTTGACCTAGTTACTTGGATGGAAGAACTAGGTGAGCAGTCTAGGGACCAACAACCTCAGCCTTTTTTGTTCCCAAAGGTGAGGATGACTGATTACTGGACTCTAAGTGGCAAAGAATCCTGCTCTTGAAGTTCCTTGAAAACTCTGAAGAATGTAGGATCTAAGAGAAGAGATGCCCCCCTCTCTTTCTGAGCGAGTCTCAGAGTCAGCGCTCAACTTCCAGATCGAAACCATGCCATAGAGTCTTCTTTGACAATCCCCTTGCCTCTCTCCATATCCAGATAGCCTTGAACATTTTTCCCCCGAGAACAGCATCTGTGATCTGGGTCCACCTCTGGGTTCCCAAGGCCACCAACCCAGACTGAGCCCACATGTGCCCGCCATGTGCCCTGTGCTCCTCTCAGGCCACGTGCCACATGGCCCTGCCCAAGCCGGGTCTGAGTCCAACTTATTCTGCTTCCAAGCTGTGGGACTTCATAGAACCTCTCTAAGTTTTTGTTTCCTACTCTGTGAAATGGGGATGATGATGTCTACCTTACTGAGGGGATTAAACAAGAAAAGGCATGTAAAACAGATGGAACAATGCCTAGAACATGCTAACCTTTAAGCTTAAGAACTGGCCTCACCTGTTCCGTGCATAACCACATTCTTCCTCCATGCATTGATCTCCCTATCTAAGTTGCCTTTTTTTCTCCTTTGTCTTAACAAAATTCTATTCATCCACTAGTTGACTATCAAATTGTTCTATATAATTTCATTTCTACTGATCTGCTTCTCTTTTCTGTAAATAACATTTATTTTTTGTAGCAAGCAAATTAGAACTAGTATGTATTATCTTGTATTTTTTTTTTTATGTTGCCTTATATAAACTTGACTAGCAGATCTTTAAGGATGGGATCATGTTTATGGTGAAGTGTTCTACATGGGCCTAGCCTAGTGCTAGCACATAAAGAGTAAACGGTAAACATTTATTGGCTCAACAATTAAAGGAAATGCCGAGAGACAAAAATTGTGCATTCTTTAGTGGAGTGACTCTGAAGTTTCCCAGAATTGTTTATTTCTGCTCTGGCTTGCTAATTTTAAGTGTGACAAAAATGCACTAGCCCATTCATAAAGTTCCCTGGCATCATGACATGTCTTTAATCTTCTGTAGTTAAATATCATCACAGCCAAATGCAGTGATATAATAGAAAGCAATCTATTATCACAATAAGTTGCCAGGAGTACAATCAGTCAAAATGGCAGCTCTCTGACACCTTGCCATCCCCAGACTCTCCCTCCACAATGTGTGACATAAGCTAATTTACATGTTTTCTGTATAAAGAAGAGGCAGGGAAGTCTGATAATTGACGTAGAAATACCAGGAATAGCTTAAAAATGGTAACATCAAATTTGCCCGTCATATCCAGGAGGCAACTCAGATGTGAGCATTTGTATGTGAATTTGTTACAGTGTTAATCAATTCTGAGAATACCTATCTCCATAGTCCAAGTACTACAGGTAGTTGAACAGGCAAACTAGTGTAGGAAATTGAACAGAGCAGGTATGATGGCCCAGGGGTCTCATTAGTTATACAGGGATTCTTTTTATAGGACAAGAAAGACTTCATCGCTTTGACAAGTTATTCATCTAGATTTTAAAACTGGCAAGACATTACCAATTTCATGGTTCTATTCCTGTCACTAAGCATGCCACGAACTCTAATGTTCTGTTAATGTGTTAGAAATATTACACGTGGGAGCTGGTGAATGCAGCAAGAAGGCAGCATCTGTCTCACACGCTCAAGCTGTGTGTTCTTTCGCCTCTAGTCCTTTGGACATTGTTGTCAACTCCCAGATCCCAAGGCTCCTCCTCTAAGTAGTACCACACTTCCTGCAAGGCTTAGGGAGTCTCTGCAACCAGCTCGTGGCAGTACTTGTGGTGGGTTTTTGCGTGTGTAGCCGTTTAATGCTTTGATGGTTGTTTAATGGCTCCTCTCAAACACCTATTCCTGAATGACAGAGTTATAGATCCCAGCCTAAGCAAAAGTCACAGGAGCAGAAACGTCTGGGAAACCACAGAGGTGATTAGGACAGAGGCGTAGTTACTGAGCTGGTACGCTCAACGCCCTCCTCCTCTGCCCTACCTGCCACCTTCACACCCCCACGTCACCTACTAAATTTGTAATTGCATGAAAGAGAGAAAAGGATAGAGTATCAGCTAGCTCTCTAAATGAGAGAACAAAATATTTACTTCCTTTGCTTGTCTGCAATCTAATAAGAAGCTTATTCATGCATTTTAAATTAAACCCTTATTTTAATAGCTAAACACGAAGAGCAAACACTCGGAAAGTGGATGGTCTCTGTAACATTTGCTGGGAGAGTTTTCCACGCTATAGTTGGCATTCTGGTTTTATTATGTCACTTTATGGGCAATAAGATTACATTTTTTTCCATTGCAATTTATCCGAAGGAAAATATTAATTTGGAGGTTATTATCACAGTACTGAGTTTCAGTGTAATTCTCCAACTCATTAAAAACCATGAACTGCTATGTGCTCTTCATGCCAAAGTATCAAAACACTGGAGAAAAAAATGGGGAAAAAATTCCTAAAGTCCAGTGACATCTATGTCCTGAAATCTTGCTCTCTTTCCAGCAAGTGTGTATTACTACCTCTTCAGAATAATTTGTTTTTTATGATAGTGTGACTACTTTCTCTTAAAATTTAGTCTTAAAAACATATGGCTTGCTTTCTTCATCAGAAACTTAAACATCTGAAGTCCACGTTCTTGCCCAGGATTTGAAGCTTCAATTTTCAGTTCCTTCTCTCTTATTAAAGCTCAGTTACAAGAAATGATATTCCTGGATGGTGGGCTAGATATTTATTGGTAATGACAATTCCTGTTGTATCCTGTGTGGTGCTGTCTCCTATTTCTGATTGAAAACAAAGTGGAATCAAGATCAAGTTTGACTTTGCTACTCAGGAATTCTCTTCAACATTCTCCTTCGTTTATTTTCAAATATGCAGGGCGCTGTATATTTACTTTCAAATATATAAGATTCTTGTATATGAACATGTGGTAGTTTACATTTACCAAATGTGTGGTATTTAAAGATAATTGATAGATTATCTGGAATTTTAAGAAGAATTTTGGGACTGTATAAATGGCCAAGAAAAGAACGTGCCATATTTTTTACAAGTCTTCAATGTTCCCAAAGACCAACATTTTTATCATTGATTGAACTCTGGCTGGGAAAGTGGTTTGTGGTACTTTGTTACAGCAGCAATAGGGGGCCAATACAAACCCCAAGATAGAGGGTTTACCTTGGAAAGCTTCTCTTGATATTTTCTCCAGCTGCCCCTTTCTTGAGCAGATGCACATCGCTGCTGTTTGTTGAGCTGTTTTTCCTTTTTCTGATTTGTTCACAGACTAAAAATCACTTTAAAGGCATGTGCTCTCCCTGCACTGTGTCTGTTCTCACGGAGCTCACATTTTACTGGGAAGGAATAGATGCTAACAAGTGGAGTAATAGGTATAAGATACAGTAGGTGGTAAGAAAAATAAATCAAGACAAGGAGATGGAGAGTGATATTTTGGTGCTATTTATTTATTTTGGAGGGAGCATTTGACCTAGTTTAATAACTTTTTTCTAGAATAAGTCTCAAATTCCGTTCCTATATTATCAATTCTCTGTCCATAAAGAAGTATTCATTTGGTACTTCCGAACAGACTCTCGCCGGTTCCCAAATAACATCTCACCTCTCTTCAGATATTAGAAGGCTAGGTGTTCCTCATCTCTAAGAACTAGCCATCATTGAACATGCAGAAAATAGAATAAGAAATCATTTGGATATAAGTTCCAAATCTGAATTCCAAGACCTCAACCACAAGAGCACAAAAAACACTTCTATTCTCTTCCTCAGCAGTGGCTAGATGAGACTCAGACAAGAGCTTGTGCCAGAAATCTCCAAGTAAATTTTACCATTTGATGACATGTAGACCCAGCCAATGAGACCTTACTGGTCATTTCTAGATCAACTGCAGTAATTTTAAGAGTTTAAACCCACAGTGGAAGTCTTTCAGATCACATTTAAACCCTGAGAACTCTAAGTTAGGAGGAATAAACAGCAATAAAAAGAATAAAGGAATAGAATAAAAAGAAAAAGGGAAAGAAAAGTATATGATAAAGAAGGGATGGAAAGTTCTGGGTTTTCATATATGTTGGGGCTGGTCTTAGGGACACAAGCATTAAGCCTAAGGCTAGGTTTTTGATGTGTTTTGTTTTTCCAAGCCCTTGGATTATTTTTAGACTCATGGTATTAACAGTACGTCATGGTAATTCTCTACATGGCACATTCAAGTGTCTTGACCTTTGATCTTCCAAGCAGTTACTTTTGAATGTACTTATTATTAATTTGGCTTGAATGAAGCTTATATGCTTTATTTACATAATCTTTTGAGAAGGAGGAATGTTGATAAACTGTATTCTGGTTGAGGTTTATGAGGTCTGCTTAGATTGAGAGGATGAGGTAGAACTGGGGCTCAGGACACAGATAAAAGTTTCATATTATATGACTTTTATTATACCGCTTTTCACATTACTTTGCTTTTGTTCTTATTTTGATGTGTAATTCAGCCTCTCAGCCTTCCTGTGTTTCTTTAATGTAACATAAGTCCAGTTCCAAAGACACTGACCCAAACACATTTCAAGTGGCGTTTGAGCGTCCACCATTTGAAATAAAATTCTACAGCACAGCCGGAGGCAAACATTCTTAGTATTGATAATTGTGTGTGTGTGTGTGTGTGTGTGTGTGTGTGTGTGTGTGTGTGGTTGATATGTCCATCTCAAATCTTATCTTGACTTTATTTGTGGCTGATGAAGATGCCACTCTGATAGAAACAAGAAACAATTTTCGACTTGAAAAGAGAAGTCTCCTGTTAAATCAATATATATTTGATTAGAGATCATGTTCTAAAATTTAGCCAGATTTTATTTATACTCAGTTGAAGCCCTTTAAATGTATCCTGAGATTTTAATATGTAATTAGAAAGTATTTAGAAATATCCTTCCTCCCCTCTAGTAAGTGTTAAATTCATCCTTAAGAATTATTATACTTTCTATTTCTGTCTTGATTTGCAAAGGGCACGGTAATCAATAATAACTGTAAAATAATGTGGAACAATTAGTTTTTCTTGCATGCTCATAATTTGTGTTGACATCAGTTGGCATTAGTTAATGCATATACTGGGGTGGGGGGGGAATTAAGCTGCCATAATCAAGACTCATATTCACTGCTATTAATAGCATTTTTTGCTTTAAATAAATAATTTTTGAAAATCTCTATTCTAGCAGCCCACTAGCAACAGAAATGGATGCATTTTCTTCTAGAACCCAGTGATTTTCCAAATATAATGACTCAAAAAATGAGTCAACATATTTCTCTGAGTTTTACCAGATTAACCACTTATGCCTATTTCAAAACTGATTCTCTGCTGTCCTTCATATTCCTAGAAGCTCATGGTAAATTCACTTGAGTAAGGCAGACTTTAAACATTCATGCAAGCACAACATTTGATCACAAAAGCTGAATTTAAACATCAGGGTTGAACTTTCCTCAAATATACATGGTTCTCTACAACCACTGATGGTCTGCCATGCTCAATTATCTGCCTCATCATTCCTTTCTTGCCTTTATTATGTCCTGAGTAGGTTTGCTGTTGTTTTCTTACTCTCCCTTCATCTAATTTTTTTCCCCATGTGATTCTGAGTCACCCATAGACAGCTTTTCTTTCCCTATACACAGGAGAGTCCTCTCAAGCTGCTCCCTTCAGATTCTATATAGGCAGGAGTTACGGAAGGTAACTTGAATAAGGGGACACAGCTGAAGCCATAAAGAGGGCCTTGCTTTGAGGCTTAGTGTCTGGCCTGATGATATTTTACAACTAAAACCCTAGAGATCAGCAGAGTTGATTATATATAGTTTATTATTTTGGCTCAGAACTTGCTGCTTATTTTGCTACTGAGCTAAAATCCTCAATGATCAATTATAATTTTTAATTATATTAAAGAGGGACATAATTCAGTTACTTTCAGTACCGTATTTATTGGAGAAGGTGAAATATTTTATAAATATAAAGGAAGTAAAAATTGATTCCAATGAGGGACAGAAATGGATGGAAATATACCTTTCCAGCAAGATAGAGGCTTTCCTCTACATGCACCCATGTATCATTTTATGTATATGGCATGGTAGTAAGGCCTTAAGGAAGTTCTGAAATAGCAACATCATGGAATTCAGTGAGAGAAATATACAGTCATCCTTCTTGCCTTGAAAATAAATTCTAAATGTGCTTTTTACTGACAAATAAGGTCACACACTTATTCTAATTTTATTTTCAAGCATGTTTATGGCAAAATTAACATCATAAAGTTATGGGGCCACCCAATAAACCCAACACTTTTCCTGCAGCAAAAGAAATACAGAAAACAATTATTTAAAACAAAAAGACAAGGAACAACAATAACAACACAAATCCTCATGATATAGAGAACCTTATCACTAATTTACTTTAGAGGTGGAGACCAAAACACTTTCCATAATAATACTGGGGATAAGCTAATGGCAAAGTCAGATATTATCAGAGTATTCAATTTAGGATTTCGAATTCAAGCATAGTGCTTCCTGCATTCTGGGAATAAAAGTCTTCCGTAACTTACTTTAAACATAAAATAAATAAATAATCAACTGTCAAAATATTTAGAAACCACAACCAACAAATGAAATGTATGTAAGATAAATATACTTCATAGCTTTTGACATAATCCATAATTTGAGGTTAAGGTATATTCATAGTTCATATGACTAATTTGAAAAGCTGCTTTGGGCATTTGTCATGGCTTAGCCTTCTGTTCTTACCATGTAAACTGTGAAGAGGTTTTCATAATGAGGAGAAGTGGTACTATGGGATTTGGAGACACTGCTCCATAGAACAGAGAAAATGGAATTTGGATGGGTGTTCTACTGCTCTGAAAGAGGAAGCAGTTGATACTATTTAACTTTCTCTTCTGCTCAGGCTGTGACTTGGTCGTCCATTAACAATGAAATCAGTGGAATATTAATTGAGTCTTATTCATTCCAAAGGACAGTTGGGACTTTTTACATGAAGAGATTTTCAACTGAAGTTAAAAAATTTTATAGACATAAATGTAGATGAAGCATTAATAAAAAACAACAGAAATGTGACTGTATTTATTAGACAGGTTAATTTTTTTAATGGTTTAAGAACCATTTTAGGAGCTTAATTTTTAGGCCATTTAGAAATTAGATACTCATTCTGCATATCATAAAATATTCCATACATGACTGATTTCTTTCAAATTAATCCTCTATACCTATTAACTTCATTTCAGTTTATAAATGTACTCATTATTTTGAAAATTATAAAAAGAAAAATATTTTTAAAAATGTGGATATATCTTCAAATTTGAGGTTTTTAAGTGTTCTAAAAAACACAAGTATATTTTGCATCGATTTTTAATATTATTATTTGTATTAGCATATACAAATATAATATTTAATAAAGAATTTTTGGATTTGTGTATACACTAAATTTTGTAGACAGAATAGTTTTAGGCACATACATTTTTAAACAATTTAAGGAAATCATGTTGACTTCACCTTGGGTACTTATTGAGATGATCTTTTAAAACAACTGCCTGCGCATTTCTCCATGTAAGAAGCTCCCTAATTGTTCATTACAAGCACACTTACCACACTGTGCACAGCATGCTTTGCAAAGGATTGCAAGTAAGGACATCTCACAATGGAATTATGTGGATTTAGTTGTAAGTCCAGCGTATTCGTTTCCTAATTCATGTATTATATCATCTTATCTACTCAGCCAGAGCCTATGAAGAGCATATATTCTTTAATGTAGTCCCTCTTGGGCTATGCTAACAGAAATATATTGTTAGCTTGGATAGGAATCACCTGTCAATTTAGACAATAATTCACTCAAACATTTCAAATAGATTTTAAGATACAACAGATACCTTCAACTGACCTACCATACACTCCTCTCTTGGAGAAAAAAGCATTTGACTGCACATTTTTAATCTAACCAAAATGGAATAAATCTTCATTGCAATTTTAAGTACTGTTTTTTCTCCTTGTGGAGGAGCAGGAGTAACTACAATTGCAGGTCATCATGTCTTAACTGCACTTCACTGTATGTTCTTTGACCTCCATTGTTAATGTCTCTTAAAGTTCTCATGTTTTTATTTTTAATTGGATTATGCAAAAATACGTTCACATTCAGAGCTCACGTTAGCCTAAAAGTTGTCTAAATGAAGTGAAGAAAGTGCAAGGCTAGGATTCTAGGTCCATTACATATGCTATCACATTTAGACTTCACCAAAGTGGTAATGATAGTCTCCATTTAAACAGCAGCTTAGAGGAAAGGGAAGATAAAGAAAGGTCACAAGCATTTGGCAAATGACAACTACATTTGACTCAACCAAATACAAGTGTGCAATGTATATCATTCTGTGCTTGCTATTTAGTACCATATATCACCATTTGTTAATGCTTTAAGATAGGAAATGGTCCCCCAAAATAATAATCTCTAACTTTGATTTTAACCACACCAGCAGAATAAGGTACAACACTAACATATAGTCTTTAAAAAACAAAGTGACTTTCTACCCAGTGAGTAGGATCAAATGCAAGGTCATATTCTACTGAGCAAAAACACTCTCAATCTAAATCTTATTTGACTGGAACTCTGACTTCCCTGTGTAGAAAAAAAATATGTTTTTCTCTTTTATTTATGTTAATTTTTGAACTATTTGGTCAGTATAAAATCAATGTTTTCAAAGTACTTAATTTGCCTGTCATTTAGAATTAAAACAATTTGCTCCAAAAAAATTCTCTTCATTATCTGAGAAGTCAAGTGTTAAAATGAGACTAGGCAAAGTGCTAAGAAAACAAGTCTTTAAGAAAACACTTTGGTTTCCCTGTAGATAATTCCTGATTATACCGGAGAATTTTAAGAATAAGGTAGAACCAAGGTTCTACCCTGTTATCCAGTTTGGATTATAGCAGGGCAGTTGAGCTAGAAGCAGAGGTGGTCTGCTGCTCTTCTCTCAACTGGGTGATAAAAGTAAAATTTGAAAAATAAAGACAAATTAGCTAAGTTGGCAGTTCCATAAAATTTCAAATTCTGAAGTTTTTTCTTTTGGGTATATGGCAACCCTATGAAGAGCAGCAGAATGGAATTCTTTAAAAGCCTGTCTTTGGCCAGCTGATCCTCATAACTCATTGTATGTATCTGAGTGAATAATACAAAATTTGTTTAGAGTAAGTATTGAGAAAAACTTTGGCAAAATATTATTTAGTTTAGTTATTGAAAAGGAATTGATTTGAATTTTTCAGAGTATTTCAGTTATAGAAACCAGGCATGAAATTGTGTTTAAGTAGGAGTTGGTTTTTAAAAACAGAGGTATTATATTTTTGAAATTCTCAATAATGTCAAGTTTCTAAAACTACATTAGCACTCATTTAATATTCTTAAAAGATAGCAGGTAAGAGCTACAGGGCTTCTACACTGAGAACTGAGCAAAAATCAATACAGGCTTCCTTCCTTATTTTTCCTTCCCTTCTTTCAATTTTTCCAGTTGTTTCTATAGAGCAAACACATGCTATTTTTTCTTCTCACTAGAAATGAGGACAGAAAGCCTTGAGTAATGTTCATAGTTAAATTGCATTTTTCAGTAGTCAACAAGCCTGTTTTATTTGTTTCTTTTTTAGGGTCAGAGTAATATCTAGTTAAGTGTCATTCCTTGAAGATAAGTCCATGAACTAATTCTTTGGGAAGCCTAGGACATTAGGAATACAGCTTTCAGATCTATCTAGAAAAAAAACTCGAACCAGATGTGTTTGCATCTGGTTTGCATATCTCTCGTTACTGCTGTGTTTCAAACTTTCTTGGATTGGTTATGCTCTGTTTTCCTAAACCCTTGAACTCAGACCAAAATGAATTTTCTTATTCACAATTATGTAAGCATAACTTAAATTGTCCTGATTATCTGATAGTCCCAGATGGCTCACATACAGAGCCCCACAACTCAGAGAGATTGGCTTCAGTTTTTTAACAACTATATCAAATTAATTACTGGCAGCTTCAAAGGCTGTTTAAGGGAAAATGGGTTTTCCACCCAATTTTCTCAGTTTGGTATGTAGAATTGCATCATATGCCTCAGACTGTGCTGCTGCCCAACAGATTCGGGTCCTAAAAGCACACAGACATCCATGTTCATTTCAAGATTTATTTCCCCCAACTTCTTTAGGAAGACCTAAAACCACTGGCTCCTTCAGCGTCTAAGGAATCTGTATCACAAAAGTATTTAGTGAATTTCTCCAGATCACATTGGCAATACAGATCAAGCTTGGATAAGAAGTTAGGGTATTACCTCCATGTCTCTGCATTCCCTCATCAAGTGATAACAATTTTATCACTTTTTTCCACCTTAAGAGTGACAGTATATTTTGTTTCAATAGTGCTTTTCAATAGGCATAGTTTGATTAATGGGAAAAATTTAGACAGCTTTTAGTTTTTTGAACTGTTTTTATAGGTATTACTCATGTATATTACAAATATATACACCACTCTATGTCATGGCCCAAAGTTATTGACAAATACTCACAGAAAGAAGAAATGTTAGCCTAATAATGAATTATGGTTCTGTTCACACTTTTATTGTCAAAGTTAGTAACTGCCTTAAAGTAGCCAAAAAATAAGTTTTACATTCAACAAACATCTTCATATTTTATACCAAGGAACCAGCCTTACCCAATTTAATTCAAATTTAATTCAATTAAACAAACATACAGAGAGTGCCTACAGCAGACTGGTTTTGCCTAAAACCAGTACGTATGTCGTGCACACTTCAAGGTAATTTCTTGATTGACTTGGAGGCTGAAAACCTGATCTTGTGTGTGATGTTGCATTGGAACAGTGGTCCACTGGAAACCTTTGTCCAGAAAGACCTGACTCATCCCTGGGCTTCCAGGAGAGTCTGACTCCAGCTATTTTCCAACAATCCTAAGTTGTGTCACTTTGATTGTTAGTCATAAAACAAGAATATTGCTGGTTTTTTTTTTTCTGGAGTTTATAATATTTGAGGTATTTGTCAGCTATCTTAAATTTGTATTTTGCTATGTTTTCTTTTCTCCTCTAAATAAATATTCAATTTTTGTACCTAATTTTGTATGCATTCTCTTAAAATGTGACCTCAAAATCTTATTGGTTTAGATGCTGCTTTAGGTACTATTCTTTTACAGAAGAACCACAACTAGACACTGGGAAATCCTGCAGAGCTGAGAAACGGATGAGCTAGAATAGGGACCCCTGTGTTCTGATTCAAATGCACATATACTGAGTCACTAGACTATACTGTGTCTCAGGCAGTACCTTAGGCTGTAATAAACGTCTGAGGATACAAATGGTGTCTTCTCACTTAGAAATCTAGTTCCACATGGAGAATGCACTCTCTCCTAACTAAATATTAGTCAACCTAAAGAAAATATCTGAAGAGGGAACTTGGGTCCATGAAAACAAGTATTATGTCAACCATAGGCAAGGCAAAGTTCTCTGAATTACAGTTTCTCTCTCAATAAAATTTAGTTAATGATTATTCTAAATTGTTGGAAGAATAAATGAGATTCTGCATATAAAGCAGAGAGCACGGTACCTGGCACATGCAAAGGCTCAATAAATGTAATTTAATTTAGTTTTAGGGCAGCTGATCTAAAAACATTAGAAGGAATTGCAATGTTAAATAATACTAGCATGTCAGTGAAATGTGTACAAAACAGCACACACACAGTCTTGAAGCTCATGTAGTAAAAGACTATTACCACATAAAAGACAAAAAACAAAATTAAAGCCTCTATTTGCTTCTTAAAAAGATGACATTAAAGCAAAAACTTAGATGAGGGAGAGAGAGCCATGGAGGTACCTGGGGGGCAGAGCATTCTAAATCCCGTTTGAAGGATTGCAAGAAAGCTAGTGTAGCAGGAGCAAAGGGAAGACGGAGAAAAACATGGAAACTGAGGTTGAGGTCAGTGCACATTCTGTAGGGCCTTAGATGCCACCATGCCACGTGGAGATTATGCCATTTATTGTGAGTGAGATGGAATGCCACTAAATGGTTTTTAACGGAAGAGTAGGGGATCTGTGCGCCGGTCAAATGTGACCTTCATTCTTGCACTAACCATTGCAGAATGGCTAACTAAAAGCTAAAACGCATGATTATTAGATTCCCCCCACATCCTGGCCCACCTATGCTTGGCTCTTGGCCAGCATATGGCCTTTTGGTTTTAGATTCACCTTCAGACTTGTGTCGTCATGTGTTGTCTTTAGAATAATTGGTCTTTGTCTTATTTCCATTTCAGAACTGCAGCAATCTTCTTCCAGTTCCCTGAGGAGTCAGATCTAACCTTTGTATTTTGTCTGGTTCTTTTGCCGATTATATATTAACAAAACCCCAGTTGTGACCCCGTATCTAATTCTTAACGGTATAGAAGCTTCATTAAGGAGGTAATCTTGCTTTCAACTCTTCAACTAAAACACCTAGCAGAGTGCTGTATGAATCATCAATTATTGTATGTATTGAGTCAGGCAGTCAGTCTGTTAGCATTTAGAGCTGGGTTCCAGGGTTCTCTTGGTGAGAATCAAAGCAATGGTGGGGTCATTAGCAGAAGGAGAAAGAAACTGAGAAATTCTATGTCTTTATTTTATATGCAGAGCTGTTGTAGCTTTGAGGTGACAGCACAGTTGGGGTGTTTGAGGAAAGAGCTGGGAAAAAAGAAAGTGGTAGGAGATAGAATCAGAGATGTAGCATGGATTAATTAGCTCATTATACTGCTGTGAAGTTCATTTATAAGACCTGTGGCTTTTACTCTGAGTGAGATGGAAAGACATTGGGAGTTTTGAGTAGTAGAGTGACACATTCTGACTTCTATTTATAAAGGATCATTCTGCCTGCTCTATCAGAAGGAGACTGTAGGAAAGCAACTGCCAAAGCAGGGAGAAGCAGTAAGAGACTACCTGGATAATCAGAGGGAGAGAGAGACTATGAATACGGGAGAATGATGGTGGCTTGGGTAAGGGTGGCAGCAGTAGGCGTTTGTGAGACGTATACTGGATATGTTTCGTAGGTAGCTTCTGATAAGATTTACTGATGGATAAGATATGGGGTTTGACAGAAAAGAAGTTAAGGGTTTTTGGCAAGACTCCAAAGGTCTTGGTATGAACACCTGGAGAATGCTTTTGGACAGAAATGGGGAGAATAGAGTAAGCCAAATTTGGGGGGGATAATCAGAAGAATTTCCAGTTAGGTTAGTTTTCTTTGAGCGAACACACGACCTACCTATACACGAGATTTTATTTTAATGTCTGAAGATGTAGGTCAAATATTTAGAACACTGCAAACGCGTTATATTATGTACTTTATCTTAGTCTTCTAACTTGTACTGCAATCTATAAAACCATTAAAATAGTAATAAAAAAAAGCCCAGAAAGTGGTTATCGGCAAACATTTTAATGCAAAAACCTGACAATTTTAAACCTCTTTTATTCATATTGTATTCATCTTGGATAATTTAACTGGATGAATTAAAGATAACATAAATTATTCAACTGTAAATGATTTAAAAGCAAACAGCACATTCATTTCATCATTTTTTTTTCTTAGAGCCTTTCATTAAAATTCAGTCATTCTGCAATTAATTGTCACAATTTTCTGGCCAATACATTCATTTCCTATCAAATTCAAAGAAAATTATTTGAATTAAAAAAAAATCTTACTCTACATGTAGTTATTGAACATTTCAAGTCTTGACAGTTTAATTCTATATTTGTGTTATAAAAGGCAGTTCTTTTCTTTTTACCTGTCTTATTTCTTTAAGTTAGTTATAGGTGAAATTGTAATCCTGACTATTATCTCATGTTAACTCAAGACAAAAAATTATCTATGAATATCGTGAAGAGATTTGACCTGTAAACTTTTCATTTATTGAAAAGACTGCTTTTGGATTTTATCACATGAATTATTACCAGAATCCTTTAAATATTCATATGAAGTCTAATTGATGTAATGTTGAGCAACACACTCTTTTCATTTGACCTATTCCAAAATGACACAATTTTTTTTAACCAAATTATTTTAATGTTCATGAGATAGATTGATTATATATGTATTTCATGAAGGGTTACTGAAGTGAACATAAAGTTTAATACTGTTTTTGCATGTTTCCTTCCCTGAAGTAATATATCATTCTATAATAAACAAAACCATTCACTGAACGTATCTATCAAGTAATGAACCTGTATTTTAGGCAGCTATTTTCCAAACACTGTAGGTAAAAGTAATAACAGCTACTATTTTTGTGAAGATTTTCTAGGTGGCAGGCCCTGGGCAATACGCTTTCTATGCATTATCTAATCTAGCCCTCACAATCACCCGGCAGAGAAGGTACCCTCATTATTTCTATTTTGTGGGAACAGAAACAGTAGATAAGACCTGTTAGGCATTTGGCCCAATATCACACAATGACAAGCGGCAGGTAACAGTTTAACTAGGCAGTATAACCCCAGAACTGGAATACTAAAAGCCAATGGCATGCTTCTTTAATTCAGTTGGCATTACTGAATTTGCAATATTGAGTTACTGTTTACTACCTGTCATTAGTGGGTCAAAATACAACTAACTATAAAACATGTATCTTCAGATACGTAGAAAATATAGGATAAAGGAGAACCTAAGTTATTACATTATTAATCCAATGGCTTTTTCTTTAGCCGGGACTTCATCTCATGTCTTCCAAGCAGACAAGAATTATGACATATCCCAATTTTGAGGAATACTTTAGAGAATGCAGCTTGAGTCAGAAAAAAGATGGTTAAGGAAGTCACTATTGGGCACTCTAAAATACTACTGTTGCCAATAGAAATTAGCAAAAGAAAAAAAAGTTTGAAGGGAAAGTTATTAATGCATATGGATAGTTTTAACACTATATATGTATGTCCTGGGTGAGACAATTCTATCTCTAGGAGATAGAAACTAAGATGAGCATAACATTTAAATCACATGAATGAAAGTTAAAGAGATTTAGCTGTAGTAAAAAAAAAAAAACCCTAGGACTCAAAATGTTCAAGTATGGGGGTTACATAGACAAGAAAGCAATTAAAAATGATGTTTGAGAAGCATATTTATTGATACAGAAATAACTGGCACATAATGACATAGTGTTATTAGGAAAACACAAACTACAGAAAAATATATAAACTATGCTCCCCTCTGGGGTATTAAAAATGTAACTTGGTATATCTGGGGCTATCTTCGGTATTGCAGGTGAAAGTATTTTATTCTTATGTATTGTTTTGCTTCTTATTATTTTATACGATTATCAATAAACTTGATAATAAAACCAAAAAGTTATTTTAAGAAATCCACCATGTTTCTTCCTTTCCTGAAGTGCTGCCACTACTTAGCTTATATCATTTTCAAAAGAGGTCCATGATTTACTAATTTCTTTGTTAATTATTTTACTTAAAGAATAATAAATTTTACCCATCTTAAACTGATCTTTTATAATCTACACTTGAGGATGTGAATTCCATTCAGTTCAAAATAATAAGTACTTCCTGTCTGCATGACACTTTTCTTAGTGCTTTGGGAAATTCCAAGATGAAGAATCTATGGCCCCAGCCCACATGGAGCTCACAAATAGAAGAAGAAATAAGGCACATATAACCTAACTATAATTCCAGACAAAATGTAAGAATTATGTCAATAGTGATATATAATCTCACAGTAGCAGGGAAATGGAAATTATTTCCCATCTAGTGAACCAAGAGAAGTTTAATAGAGATGATGGCATTTGACCTTGAAGTTGGACTTGAAGAATGGGTTGGACTTTTATGGATGAATTCTGAGTTAGGCATTGCCACTGGGTGGGAATTAGATGAGAAACACTTTGGAGGGAATAAAGCAGAGTGAATCGTATGGTTTGTCTCACATATTGAATATTTAATAAGTAACAGTGAAATATAAGGCTGAAAAGGGAGTTGAAACAAGTTCCAAACATTCAGAAAAAAAAAGGCTAAGGTGTTTGGACTTTATTATCTATTGATTAGGGAGCTAATAAAAGCCTTTGAGTAAAGAAATGACATTATCTACGTTAATTATAAATAATACTAAGGTTAAATACACTTAGGATCAAGGGACTGTTAACTCATGTACAGATCAACTAAGCTCAAGATTCTGAGTGCTTCAGCATCACATGAGAATAAAAAATCTTGATATCTCGATAGATTAGTACAAAAGTAAAAGGGAAAAAAATCTTCAGCACTTCCTTCTTTATTTCAACTAAAGTACCTAGGAAATTCTTTGTTCTCTTACTAGAGATTTTTTTCTTTAAAGATTCTTAAATTTACTTTAATGTTCTAAATCTTACCGTGAAAGTGCAAATACTTATGCTAGATATAATCATTTGTGGAAAATTAAGAACCGTAATTAGTAAAAATAGCCTTTCTAAAGCAGAACTGCCCAATTGATATGATATTATGTGCTGAAAAAACAGTCTGTCAGAACAAAGATCAAGATTTTTTGTGGACTCGGAAAGTGTTCACGCATTCACAAAATATTCACTCTATGTTTACAAGACTCTGAGGTCTTTGTTAATTTCCCAAATGCAATAATTCAAGTGACTTCTCCACATATGTCAGTATGAGTGCATATGCTGCAATAAGACTTTACATTTCTGTATTCCAGATAAAATTGTGTCAATACATTAGTAGTGTTGGATAGTCAAGGAATCACCAGGCAACAAGGGAAATTAAGAGATCACTTGTTCATCTTCTGTTTGCCTTATAAATCTCTCTCTCTCTCTGATTCTGCACCAAAGATAGAAACCATATGACTTCTTTCTTAGAAAATAATTAAAACAGATAACTTCTGTTTAATAATGTCATTATGACTATCTGTTATAAACTAAGTTTCTTTTTTTGTTGTCATTCTGGAATTGAACGGAAAAAATAGCAAATAGATAGCCAAGTCATCCATTATATGTGATCAATTACCTTAGCTAGTTCAAACAGGTCAACTTTTAAATTGATTTTCCTAGCAGGCGATTGCTCATCTCCACAAACAGGTTACTATTCTAGCCAGCAAGCTCAAAATGGGTACCTTTGGTCATGTGGAGCTTGGACACACAAAAAAGTGTCTAAATCAGAAATATTTTTTGATTACCCTATCAACAATTTGAATTGCATACCATAATCACATGGGTTGTTAGTATAATCCATTTCTATGAAGGACAGGACTTTACTAAAATAGAAATCTTTTTGTAATAAAAATGAATGTTAGATAATTCCATAGCCCTCTCTAGACTAAAAGATTTTTCCAGGTCATTGTGCTATGCCTTATAACATTCATTTTTAAATTCTTTAGTAATCTTTGTTAATCAATTGCAACAAAGTATCTACAGCAATCCTAAATTATTAAGCATTAAACTCATACCATCATTGAAAAGGTATCAATGAGAGGAACACTTGTACACTGCAAGTACAAATACAACATGGTACAGTTGCTGTGGAAAATAGTTTGGTGATTCCTCAAAAAGTTAAACAGAATTATTATATGACCCAGTAATTCCACTCTTTGGTGTATACCTGAAAGAACTGAAAGCACGAATTCAAACAGATACCTGTATGCCAGTGTCCATTGCAGCATTGTTCTCAAAAGTCAAAAGGTAGAAACAATCCAAGTGGCCCTCAACTGCTGAATGAATCCACACAATATGATATACACATACGGATGGAATATTATTCAGCTATACAAAAACAATGACGGTCTAATACATGCTACAACATGGATGAACCTTTGAAAACATTATGCCAAGTGAAATAAGCCAGACATAAAAGGACAAATATTATATGATTTCACTTATATGAAATATCTAGAATAGGCAAGTTTATGGAGACAGAAAGTAGATTAGAGTTTACCAATGGGAAGTTATCGTTAATGGGTAGAGTTTCTGTTTAGTGTGATGAAAAAGTTTTCGAAATAGAAAGTGGTGATGGTTGCACAATATTCTGATTATAACTAATGCTACTGAATTGTATACTTAAAAATGGTTAAAATGGCAAATTTTATGTAATATATAGCTTACATTTATATATAAGTGCATCAGTGAGAGTTACGTATAATAAATAATTAGTATGAGAGTCCATGTACTGTATTTTTATTTATGAATCCTATATTGTGCTTTTAAAAAATCAATAGAGCCATATATTCGATTCACATGCAGTCTACTGCAGGCTGAATCTCTGAAAATCCCTTTCTGCTATACTGACGCATTGCTGGTTGCCACTTCTTATCAATTTCCCATCCCCTCAAGGTATTTTTTTCTTTAGTACATTGATCCCCATTGCATTTACTTCTAACCACTTCTACTTGAACTACACATGTTAACTTGTTAACCAAGTAAATGGTTAATTATTGAAGATGTCTCTGGACTCAATGAACATTTTCCTTATAATATTATCTTTCTTACAGATGATGAAGAAGGGAAGAAGTAGACAGCTTCAAGACAGACTTTGAGTGCCAGGTCTATGTTACCTGATGCTAGATAGCATATGGTTGGGAGGTTTGAGGGAGGGACAAATATCATAATGACTTCTAAGTTTCTGGATTACAGAATTAAATTCAAATAGGAAACTCTGGAAAACCAGATTTTGATATGTGCATGCCTGTGTATGGGAAGATAACTAGTTTGGTTTTGGGCATACTAGGTTGTAGGTGCTTTTAGAGCACTTTTGAGACATATTTAATGGTCATGTTGTGTAGGCAGTTACATTTCCAAGTCTGAACCTCAGGGAATTGTGTACTAGAGACATAAATTAGGAAGCCATTAGCATATACAATAGATCACAATTAAAATCATAGGTATAGGTGATATGGCTTAGGGGGAAATTTTAGAATAAGAAATGGAAATGAAAGGAAAAGACAGAAAAGGAGAGAAGAGAATCTGTGACTGTCCATTGAGGAACTCTAATATTTAATGCCTGGATGATGAGGATGAGCCAGCAAAAGAGACAGAGAAGTTGCTGTCAGAGCCATAAGAGGAAATTAGACTAGGCAAGTCATGGAAACTGAAGAAACAGGGTTTTCAAAGACTAAGAGGTCAATGGAGTCACCTATTTCTAAGCAGTCAAACTGACAACTAAAAAATGTCCATTGGATTTCATGACCCAGAGGTCACTGATAACTTTATAGAGAGCTGTGTATATGGCAAGATGAGGTAGAAAACCAAATTGAAGTGGGTTGAGTGGTGAGTAAGAAATGAATTAGTAGAGTTGGAGAGTATAGACAATTTTAAACAAGAGAAGAAAAGGAAGTTGGTACCTAGAGGTAGAGGGAGATTTCTTGTTTTTGTTTTTAGCTGATATCCTTCATCTTTAGAATAAAAATCCAACTGTACTTTTATTCTTCTTTTCTGTCTAAACATCTCTCTTACCTTTCAAGACTAAACTCTTGCCCATCTCTTCCTGCCTCCTCTAGGGTATGTAGAACTTATTAAGTATTTACTATATGCTAACTTGTTATAAAAGGAATTTTAAGATTTGTTGCAATTCCTACACATCCCTTTGTATTAATTTCTCATTCATTTTTACTTGTTTCTTTTGAACATAGCTGGATCAGTTCTTTTTAAGACACTTTGTCTCTTACTCTGCGTATATGTAGCTGTTTTGGATAATAACTAAAAATATACATTCCACAAATTTCATGTGCTTCCATTAATGCTGAAGGTCATATAAAAGCATTTAAAATTAATATTACCATTTATTAAAGGTAGTTGTTGATTTCAAATGTTTAAGCTTATGTACTACTGAAAAAAATACTGTTAATGTAGCAAAGTCAGAATTATTATTTCAGTTCTATTATTCTTATTTTTACCAGTGATTGCTAATAATGAAAAGATTAATAATTGGGCAGTTTGCATAGACAAAGTTCTCATCTCGATATTTTTCAGGTAAATTACAATGTTCTATAGAAAAAATTAATCATTTTCATACATTTTTGAATGTCTTAGTTATCATATATCATATGTTAACACTAAACAAGAAAACTAATTTACATAAATTAATACCAGTCTTATGATTATGAAAAGTTAATGGATGCACAAATAATAGAACATAGTTTTGTTTTGGATATTTCTTTATTAAGAAATTTCTTTTCTCTTAATAGAAATGGTATGAAATAAATAAAGCATTTAATCACATTAAATCAATTCTAATAAGCTGTTTAGATTGTTTTAAATACATATGACAGTAAATAAAATTAGCATCCCTAAAAATAGTAGAAGGAAATGAAAGATATTTTTCAATAAATAGTGAACTTATAAAATGAACATAATACAAGTTCTGAAATAGTGATTTTAATATGTGCAGTTGCTCAAAAGTAGGTGACATTAATAGTAGCTAACAGTTGCTGAGTACTTAATATTCCCCAGACACTTCATTTTATTGTTTGTCTATAACATCCTAATGAGGTTAGTATCAATATTATTATCATCATCCTCATTACACTGACAGCAGTTGAAGCTCAGAATAGGGCACATCACTGATAAGCTGTAGAACAAGGATTGGAACTTGGATCTGCCCAACTTAAAGTTTGGCTCTTAACCTCTACAATCAATCTGTTTATTTTTTATTTATTTATTTAAAAAATAAATTTATTTATTTGTTTTTGGCTGCATTGGGTCTTCATTGCTGCGAATGGGCTTTCTCTAGTTGTGGTGAGCGGGGGCTACTCTTCGCTGTGGTGCGTGGGCTTCTCATTGCGGTGGCTTCTTTTGTTGCGGAGGATGAGCTCTAGGTGCATGGGCTTCAGTAGTTGTGGCATGCGGGCTCAGTAGTTGTGGCGCAAGGGCTTAGTTGCTCTGCGGCATGTGGGATCTTCCCGGGCCAGGGCTCGAACCCATGTCCCCTGTACTGGCAGGTGGATTCTCAACCACTGCACCACCAGGGAAGTCCCAATAAATCTGTTTAGAATTACTCTTTTACCTGAGAACAATATTGGATCAAGCCTGGAATGTGTGTGTGTGTGTGCGTGTGTGTATGTGTGTGCTATAGCCCTTAACCAATATAGTCATCCCTCAGTAACCATGGGGATTGGTTCTAGGACACTCACCCCCGCTTCCCCCACCCCTGGCACACACACACTGCAGATACCAAAATCCATGGATGCTCAAGTCCCTTATATAAAAATGGTGTAATACAGTCGCCCCTCCACACCTGTGGCTTCCACATTCACAGATATGGAGGGCTGACTGTACTAAGTTTGGGGTATTTTACATTAAAAAACAAAAAATAAAAAACCTCAAAGCAAATATCAAACAAACAGCTCAGATTGCAGAGAATATGAATATAGCCCTTAATCCAAAAGTTATTTTAAGTCATGTGAAAATAAAATTCACATAATATTACCTATTTTTGTAGAAGATAATTTTACTTTACCATTATAATATTTAATCTTGAATTCTGAGAATACATTTGGATTAAATAAAAATTTAAAATATAATGTAAGCTTAATTTAATAAATACATTTAATAAAGTAAAAGTAAATCACAAGACTTGCCTGATAGAATTCTGAATGTTATTCTGTAAGCAAAATGAAGATAAATGAATGAATCAATTCAATGAATATTCAGTTAAGTTACTATATTTTACTAAAATTGTATTATATGTTGACATTAGTCATTGGGTATGACCATAAAGGAAATATTTTTTTACTTTTTGTTGTTGTTGATATGAACAGATTGACAAAACAGCTACATGATTTTATTCAAAATACTTCTTTCTAAGAAAGTATTCCCTGAAAGCTGGTCTGAATCTGTGTGAGACTTTTAGAAATATTTTGATATAAATTAAGATTACTGCCTATGATGTAAGAAATGAAGGAATCAATTCTTATTTGAAGACTGGAATTATTAAAAATGCTAAATCTCAGTACAGCATGTTATTTATGATTGCTAATAAGAATTTGTAAACCTTTTATGTCAGAGATCAAACATCTAAATCTCAACAGTCATTCAAAACAATGACATTTTATTTTTGTAGTTTTTTTTTTTTTTTAAATAAATTTATTTATTTATTTTTCTTTTTGGCTGCGTTGGGTCTTTGTTGCTGCACGGGCTTTCTCCAGTTGCGGTGAGCAGGGGCTACTCTTCATTGCGGTGTGTGGGCTTCTCATTGCGGTGGCTTCTCTTGTTGCAGAGCACGGGCTCTAGGCACGTGGGCTTCAGTAGTTGTGGCACGCGGGCTTAGTAGTTGTGGCTCACGGGCTCTAGAGCACAGGCTCAATAGTGGTGGCGCACGGGCTTAGTTGCTCCGTGGCATGTGGGATCTTCCCAGACCAGGGCTCGAACCCGTGTCCCCTGCATTGGCAGGCGGATTCTTAACCACTGTGCCACCAGGGAAGTCCCTGTAGTTATTTTTTTTTTGAAAAAATAAGTGTTTTTCTTACTTTCATCATTATATAACAGCTCCATTTTAATAAGTGCTACTACATATATTCCCAATTGTTTTGTGGTTTAAAAAAAGTCATTCTTTTTCTTAGTTCTGATATTTGTGATTTTTAAAAACCAACTACTTTTTAACAAATAAGACTTTATGATTTCCAACTGATGGGAGTTATCAGAGAATGGCTGTTATCTGAGGTGGTAAAAAAAATTACGTGTTTCAGAAATCTTAGAAAAGTGCAGTGCTCTCTCAAAGTTATGAAAAGCTACATTTAAAGATAATTTTCATAAACTATACATGGTATAGGATTTATTTCTGAGACCTATATTCAACTCAATGATAAGTAAACTTAAAAAGTATTTAATATCAAGTTGGTATATACTCACATAAACTTGTCATAAGAAAATTAAAAATACTGGTAATAGCTTAGTTACTAAGTAGAAATTAAAGATTCTTGAAGTGGAGGGAAATGGCAATTTATTTAAAGAAAACCAGGGGTCCAAATAGAATATTAGGAAAGGAAAAACAATGAATTAAAAAGGGTTGAAGTAAATGGAAGTTCTTGGTTTCTATTGATAAAGTATAGAATTGGAATAAAACTAATCTACTAGAGAATAGTTTGGTTTTATTCCTTTATGACTTACACCTTAAAGATTATGAACATTTTCTGTCTCAGTTGTGTCAACTCAACAGTTCTAATCAAAATAGAGGGTTTTGTACCCAAAAGTTTAGAGTAGAGATCATTTCATAACAGATGTATGTGCCAACAGATTCCTTTGATCCTCTTGAATTGACTACCTAGAGTGACGGCTAGTTTTTGAACAAGTTCTCTGAGATTGGGTTTCTAACAGGCAACCACTTCGTGGTGAAAAGTTCAGGAATGGCATAACTACTCCACTGTAATTGCTCTAAGAGAATCAAAGTTTCAACACAGAAAATTGCTTTGTCTTTAAGGGCTATCTATATACAAGTCATGGTGAAGCAAAACACCTTTCCACTTTCTTCAGCTCTGAAGAGCCATTGACATGCGTTCATAAATGCTTCTAGGGCTTCCCTGGTGGCGTAGTGGTTGAGAATCTGCCTGCCGATGCAGGGGACACGGTTCAAGCCCTGGTCTGGGACGATCCCACATGCCGCGGAGCAGCTGGGCCCGTGAGCCACGATTACTGAGCCTGCGCGTCTGGAGCCTGTGCTCCGCAACAAGAGAGGCCACGATGGTGAGAGGCCCGCGCACCGCGATGAAGAGCGGCCCCCGCTTGCCGCAACTAGAGAAAGCCCTCGCACAGAAACGAAGACCCAGCGCAGCCAAAAATAAATAAATAAATAAATAAATAAATAAATAAATAAACCCAAAGTTTAAAAAAAATAAAGAAAGAAAGAAATGCTTCTATATGGTGAGACGCACAGTAAACAGTGAAGAGATACCTGCTGAGTTTAATTATGTAAGTTGTTTCAGGAACTGAGAGCTTATTCAGCACACCTAAATATGAAGGCTGTTTTCAGCTTTTAAAAAATTATAACAATTTACTGCCTGAAAGAGATAAATTCCCTGAAGACTAGGTTTCTTTATACAGTAGATTTAAAATGTTTATAAAGTAAATTTGATCTAAACCTGGTGACTATTCTCAGAAAATAATTCAAATACATCTTTAAAAACATATTTTTGTTATATATTTTACCAAGATTATTTAGGAAATATGTAAACATACTATGTGATAACATAACTTCTAAATTGGTGAAATTGTCTACACTTTATTCCCAGACTTATTAAATATTGATATGTTGCCCATTTTTTTATCAAACTATAAGTTGACTTATAATATTATATTAGTTTCAGGTGTACAACATAGTAATTCAATACTTTTATAGATTACACACCATACAAAGTTATTATAATTTTGTTGACTATATCCCCGTTCTGTACATTACATCCCTGTGACATTCATTTTATGACTAGAAGTTTGTACCTCTTAATCCCCTTCACTTATTTTGCCCATCCCCCCACCCCCTCCCCTCTGACAACCACTAGTTTGTTCTCAGTATCTGTGAGTCTCTTTCTGTTTTGTTACATTTGTTGGTTTGTTCTTTAGATTTCCCGTATAAGTGAAAACATGTTTATTCTTTCTGTCTTTGGTTCTAGAACAGAGGTCAGCAAACTTTTCCTGTAAGGTGCCAGATAGTAAATATTTTAGGATCATAGGCCAAGAGGCAAATCAATTATGTGGGTACTTATATGACAAGAGAGAAACTAAATTTTCACAAGTTTTATATCGATGAAATTCAAAATATAATAATAAAAATTGTGTATGGTTTTGTGTAATACAGATTAGTGAGAAAATATAATTTTGGGGGTGAGGGAGATAGTATTTTGCTTAACTGAGGTCCAAAGTTCTCTATCATCAAAATTAATTGCAAATGTTTTTCTGTAGTGTGATTTTATATATTATTTCTTTGAATATGTCTTTTCACCCACATAGGTAGTGCCAAACACTGATATAAATTCATGAACACACGGTTTCAATTGAGCATATTTATTGCTTGGAAGGAATTTATAGAATTGTATTAGATCATCTTGGTATTTGCCTTTTAGCTTGTCTTTAAATTGTAAGTTAATGACTTCCAGTTGAAGGTTAGGTGGAAGCTCCTCCGTTGCACAGTTAAATGCATTTTGAAATATGCACATTTCCTTTGCACTTGCATCAAGGCCTGAAAAGTGCTTTGGGAATGTAGTCTGAGCTCATAAAATATATCCACTGCAGATATGTGTGGGAATGAAGATCATTCTTCTTACTTTAACTTTGCACCAGGATTGTCTAAAGCAGCTTGACATTACTTGTGATTCAGACAATATTAGTTGTTCTCGAAATTGCTTTATAGCAGCGTAAGCTGCACACATAGATGCTCTTTGCCTTGTAATTTTAGGTTGAATTTATTAAGAAACATTATCAAGTTTGCAGCAAAAGCTAATTCCTAAAACCAACTTGGCTTAAATCACAGTGGCTGAGGGCTGGACTTTGCCCTCGAATTGTAGGTTTTGGACCGAGGTTTCCCTGTTCTAAAGGATACCAAAGGTAATTGTTTAAATCCCCTACAGTAAATATTTATTGTTTTTATTTGCTTTGAGCAAGATGTAGAGAACCTCATAGTGTCCATTCTTTCATGAATTTCTTGAACAATCATTTGTCAAGGGCCTACCATGTTATCTGAATTCTAACGGGTATCAGGAAAATAAAAACACAGTATAGTGAGGGAAAAAGACATGTCAGCATAATATGATAAGAGTTAGAAATATGTAAAGGTACTATAGGAGCAAAGAGGAGAAAACCAACTGATTGTGATTTATCAGATGCCATAGTTTGAAAAGAAATGCCAGATGAGAAGATACTTGGTCATAAAGCATCTGTAATAGTTTCTTAGGCAGAGAAGTCAGGAAAGGAAATTCTAGATAAAGAGACCACTTTTGTATACAGGACTGGAGGCATGAAAAAAATCATTCTGTGTCCAGAGAAAACGAGAGCCAGTGGAAGCAATGTGGAAGGAGGGAACGGCGGGTGGTGGGAGGATGTGCCTGGAGAGGCAAGATGGGGCTAGACTGACGTGGCCTTTGGAATGAGGGCTTCACAAGCTTTACTGTGCAAACAAATCACCTGGACAATTTGGTCAAAATGCAACTTCTGAGTCAGTTGGTGGGGCCTCCATTCTGCATTTCTAACATGAGCCCAGGGGGTGGCGCTGCTACTGGCTGGAGGACCACACTTGAATAGCAAGCTTCTACACAACACTAAGGGTTTTAGCCGTCCTCCCTTTTCCTATTATCATTCCCATGATAATGATGATAAAAGTTTTAAAAACATTCAACAGGTAAATATGCAAATTATGTGGAATGGACAGATAAGGAGAATGAAGTGGCAACAGCTATGTTCCCTGAAAAATATTCACCATGCAGCTATGATAAAATCTGGCCCCAGTCCAGGCCAACCCCTCTATTCTCCAGTGAAAAAGCATAAACAGAATTTGATTTCCTTAGGACTAAAAGAAAGTACTTAGTAACAGGACTCATTTTAACGGAAATATACAAGAGAAATATTTTGGCATATAACAGCTAACCTCCACTCTGCTAAAACTGATGTCAGAGGAGGAATTTAGACTCTGCCAATATAAGAGCTTTATTTTAAATTCCAGAAAAAAAAAAATCAGATGGTAAATTATGCGGCTTTTCTTAAGAATGGGATAGGCATTTCTCCTTTTGGAGTGGCTAAGTCCCGCCAAAGAATTGTGTGATTTTTATAGTGCCTTTTAAAATCCAGTGCACGGTACTGTACTCTATGGCTTCTGTTGTGGTCAATAGGTGATGAAATTGAGTTTGTTCATGAAATTAACTGTATATATCTGCTTGGTCCAAAGACTAATTAAGTGTAGAATAATGAGATCAGAAGATTACCTTTACAGAATGAATATACACATAAACACTGCATAGAAATGAAAGTATCCTTTTTTTATATATCTTTTAAAAGAACACTATCAGGTTTTAATAGGTTGATAGAACTATATGCTTGCCCTATTCAATGTGATTTAATCATTTGTAAATAAAAAAACAAAAAACCCATAACAGAATGGCAAAAATGCAAGGTGAAGGTATAAAAGTCAGATTGGAATCCAGAAATAAAATTAGGGAATGTATATCATTTTAAGATGTATATGTAATAACAAGGCATACAAATTGGGCTCTGAGCTTTATGGCAGCCATGCAATAGATAAAGCTATTTATCTATTTTTCCATGTGAACGTTAAAACAACTTCTCCCTTATACCAAATGGGAGACAACTGAATAAGCCACCACATAAAATTATACTAAGGAGAAAATTACTTTTCAACCTTTGGCAAGTTACTTGCTCATTCTTGATGTGCTAATAGCTGCTGTTTTATAGTTTCTCTGAAGTAAAGATTTGTTCTTTAGTGTATTTACTGAGGTGATATTCATGATAGTTGGCAACATCTTTACTTCACATTTAGTTATCCTGTGCTGAACTTCTGATGTGACGTGCTAATTTGATTTTCTCTCATTTGTTTTGATAAATAAACCTACATTTTCTTCTACAGTCAAAAACTGATATACTTCCTCTGAGTTAT
This sequence comes from Balaenoptera borealis, assembly GCF_965194805.1. NCBI lineage: Eukaryota > Metazoa > Chordata > Mammalia > Artiodactyla > Balaenopteridae > Balaenoptera > Balaenoptera borealis. The sequence continues at coordinate 42,608,216 of NC_138863.1, read as the reverse complement.
AAAAACACTTATAATTGAATGAATCACAGGAAGTCAACAACACTTATTAAATCTTTGAAGTTTAAAACATGACTTATAACATGTATACAGAATTGGTTTTCCTTGTGCAGTTGTAGTGAAAGGCAAGGACTATATAGTAAATCCACATGATCATTATTAGGAGGACAACTAGGAGATACATTATTAGCATTATTATTATTTGCTGTTAGAAAACAGAAACTAACACAGTATTGTGAAGCAATTATACTCCAATAAAGATGTATTAAAAAAAAAAGAAAAAAGAAAATAATAGTTTAAAATTGACTTTGCTACCTTGGTACTGATTTTCTGCTATACCACTACAAGGGATTCCTTAATGTAGGGTTTCAACGTCTGTATCAATTGCTATTCTCAACTAAAACATATTCTCTTAAAATCAATATTCTTGTTTACAAACTAGTTCTCTGAGTTATTACAAATCATCATGATGCTTTGAACAAGCTAATGGTTACAAGAATGTTCATCGATTTTCCTACTTGGAAAAAAATCATGCAGATAGCTGCCTTTTATTCAATATCGAGTTGGTTCATTTGTAGACTGATTTAATTTTGAATCAGTAGGATTATGAGAAATAAGAAAATGTTTGAATTTTCAACTCACTCCTTTCTGTTGTGACATTTTGTTCTTTCATTCCATCATCTCCATTAGTTTGCCAACTGGCACTGACAGGAGTGTAAAACTACTGCAAATTGTTACTTCAGCAGCACTCCACCTGCCAAGAACTGATCAGCTGCTCCTCTAAATGCACCTTTCACTCTTTGCTAACTGAAGGAGTCTGAGCCTACAGTGCTGCTGGGTAATACATCTCATCCAGCAGCATTTGAATTTAATCACCTGACTCCTACCACTTTAAGATAAACACGCGTGAATGCAATCATTATGAAAATGAATGTCTAGTCTGCAAATTGGAGGAGGTGTGGGGTACAGGACCACAGGGGCGAGCTCTCACACTCTTTTCTATTTATGGCTTCATTTGAAGTGATTTATCCATCCCTTTCTCATCTCCCCTGTCTTAGCTGTTATAAACTGCATCACGTTTTCTTAACCTAAGGAGGCAGTCAAGCTTTTCCCTATTGAAGACATTCTCATGGGGCTCTGTGGGTCACCTGACAAAAGGCTGGCAGGTGTGATGGATGTTGCATTCTCTCTTCTGTGGATCTGAATGCTCTGCACCTTCTCTGGGTCAAATTAGTTCTCCTGAGAATAATAATTGGATTCCCTATACAGTTGTGAAGCTGCCAGGATCTCCTGGATGGATAAGATCAGCAAGTATTTCAAATTTATGTAGCCAACCTCAGAGATGCAGACTGAACACTTATAAAAAATTTTCAGATGACAGAAAACATGAATAAGCAAATAGAAAATAGGTTTCTTGGCTGACACCTGGCAAATGGAGTTTAAACATGTAAGGACAGAAGAGTAATTCATATTGACCATAAAACTAAGAGGAAACACAGACATTATCTTCCAGTATTTCAAACTTTGTCACAGTCATGGCTGCCTCCTTATTTCCCGTAATCCGTCCTCATTGCCCAACAAGCACATTCCTTTTGAAGACTAGATATTAGTCACTCTAGGACTGTTTTGCCTCTTGCATAGTAGTGCCCCTTTTATTTCTTACCTATAGTATACTCAGAATTAACTCTTCCTCATTAGCTAGTCTTATATCCTCTGAAAAGATGTTATGACCAAACTTCTCATAAAAGAGGCATTGATTAACTGGAGAAGCGTACCATGAAAGAGTCATTACCATTCCTTGTCCCAAACTGCATCACATATGTGAAATTATATAGTACAAAATTATTTTTTTTTAAAGTTTTCTCATTTGGAAGGGGAAACATTTGGAAACTGGCATGTCTTAAAGATTTGAGAAATTTCCCTCCTTGTCTTTGGTCAAACTAAATATTACTTTAAACTAGAAGTCAAGTCTTAAAATATATGTAGCCAAGAAGAGATAGGCAAATGAGTAAGGTAAATAAAATTATTCTCAAGCTATTATATAAGGAAAGTCCATCTATGAGTTAAAAAATTCACCACAGCTCTAATTTTAATAAGTATCCTTCATAATTTTTAAAACATATATTAATTTTATTTAAAGTTCAGACAAAACTAAAGTACTTTAGAGAAAGTGAGTTTAATAAAAATTTTGTTTTAAAAAATACCAATAAATATGGACATATCTACCAAAAATCCAGATAGAAATGGAAAAATTTGGTTGATTATTCAGATATTTGAAAAAGAATCAATATTCTCCCTCCCTGCAAACAAACAAAAAATAAGGTATTTATAAGCCACTTTCTGAAACATTTTTAATCTTTGTTCATTATGTCTAGTTGAATATTACTTTATACATAAAATGAGTCCCTAATATGCTGTGCTAATTAATTAGGTGATGGAGAAAAAGTACAATCTGAATAACTTACCATTTCTTTTCCATGGAAATGTTCCCAGTTGTGAATACATTTGCCAAGTCTATATGACAGCTTGGGTAACAGAGAAAATCTTATAAATTATTCACGTATCTCAAATACATTCAATTATTTGTATGAAGATACTGTATGATATATTTCAGAGAAAAAAATGCATCAGGATTTGTATGAGGACAATAAAAGGCGACAACTAAAACTGCTAGTCACGGGGCTTCCCTGGTGGCGCAGTGGTTGAGAATCTGCCTGCCAACGCAGGGGTCACGGGTTCGAGCCCTGGTCTGGGAAGATCCCACATGCCGCGGAGCAACTGGGCCCGTGAGCCACAACTACTGAGCCTGCGCGTCTGGAGCCTGTGCTCCGCAACAAGAGAGGCCGCGACAGTGAGAGGCCCGCGCACCGCGATGAAGAGTGGCCCCCACTTGCCGCAACTGGAGAAAGCCCTCGCACAGAAACGAAGACCCACCCAACACAGCCAAAAATAAATAAATTAAAAAAAAAAAAAACTGCTAGTCACAAACTGAAGACCTGGAGTGCACTTTTCAGGTTTCCTGTCACAGCTTGATATACTCTAGATATTGCCATACTCATTACACTTGAGAGAAAGGAAAAGACACACTTGCAACTAGAAGGAGGGAAAAACAACTAACACCCAAATTATTTGGTGTTTTATACTCAGGACGTTGGTGCCTTCACCTTACAGTCGTGTTAGGGAAACTGAGTCTCAGAGAGGCTGAGTGACTTCCTCCCAGCTTGGTGAGACTCCAAAACCTGTCCTCTTTCGCTATGTGGAGCTACCTTCCAGCTACAAAGAAACACTTTGGCTGTTCCCTCTTCCCACTTTGGGCAATTCACTTCTCCACTGTATTTATTTATTTTTATAAATATCAAAGTAATTCTCACTTTGGGTTTTTGAAGTTTGTTATTTTGCTAAGTAACTTAGAACTACCATATTTAGTCATGTGTTGTGTCAGCGAAGCATTCTTACCCTGACAACTATAATACTAAGTACACGAATGAGATTGTTAGTGACAAGTGACCCTTCCCTCCACCAGGCTTTCTGACAGAGTCTGCAGCTCCTCCCTCAGTCTTGGGAGGATCTAGTGCACTAATGGAATTGCCATTGCCTCAGATGACTTCCAAATTATTCTCTATCAGCAAGGAGAAAGAAAAATTTCCTGGACCTTATTGTTCACCAAGGTATAATTCCCTAAATGCTTACAGAAAGCCACATATTGACTAACAATACAGCAAATTATACAAGGTTCATTAAGTATCACAAGCCACCTAATTCACAGCTGTTATTGGCATGAATTCTTAATGGCATTAAAATATTTTCCCTTTTGTCTTTAAGTGCTATCCCTCCTCCCTTCTCTCCTACTTTCTTTCCTAAATCCAAAATGTAAAGATTATACATTTAGGGAACATTTGAGAATCAACAATGCAGTTTTCTGTTTATTTGTTTAAAATAGAAGTCCTTCTATTTGTTTTGGAGAAATCAGTGACTTGCCAGCATGGAACAATTATTTGGGGCAAACGTTGAAGCGCTGTGCTAAGGCATGACAAGAGCAGACAGAGTTGGCCATGTCTAAAGTAAAAAATGGGGCAACAGTATAATTTTGTAATTTTAACTTTGGTTTACAATTGAAAAGCCCAATCCTTTTAAGTCTTAAGTATGCTAGTTCAAGAAATCCTGGGCATTTTAAGTTATAATCTCTTTATATTTGTATGTTATTCTTCCTTGTAATAGTTGACTCTCAGCTTAGCAAAAATTCTTAAAACTACTAGAAACATTTTCTACCCAACACAACTTACACTTTTACATCCTTCTAATCTTAATTTTTAAAAAAATTTATTTTATCGAAGTATAGTTGATTTACAATTTTGTGTTAATTTCTACTGTACAGCAAAGTGATTCAGTTATGCATATATATTCATTCTTTTTCATATTATTTTCCATTATGGTTTATTACAGGATATTGAATATAGTTCTCTGTGCTATACAGTAGGAACTTGTTGATTGTATTCTAACCTTAATTTAATTTTAAAGGTGATGCCATATGTATGTACTCTTTGGCAACTCTTTAAAGTTTTGAGATACAGAGGTCTGGGCTGTTTGGTAGTATTTCCTAACGCAAAGCTACATAATTCTCCTGCGTGGAATTGTGTAAGGATATGATTCATATTTCCAACCTTGATTCTCCACTGCTACTTTAGATTTCAGATCATTTCAGTTTTCAGGCTTTTATATAAATTTAACTTTTCACTTATTAAACTTAAGTCCAAACAAATTGTATCTGTCACAAATTTATTTTAATTTGCCATTTCTGATAAAGCCTATTTTCAGCAAGCTAAAAGCACGATTTTTACTCAATGTGTATACATTTTTAAAAATTTTTTCTAACTCAACTTTAAAAATATTAGAGAACTGACATATGAAGTAGCAATTCAGCATTAGCATAATATAATAATATTCTTAGTTTTTACTTAAATTACTGACAAATATTCTAATCAATCACTTTAACCTTCAAATCTATGTTTAATATTATCTACTATAAACATGCTCAAATTGGTTTTCCTTTATAAATTATTGCACAATCAGATATATTTGAACAAAAGAAAAGATATGCTAAAAATACTTGAATTCACAAATAGAAAATTAACTTCAGAACAAGTTAACTATTGCTGCCTTATCTCAAGGAAAAAGTAGACAAACAGCATATATTTTAATTCTGTGCAACTCACTTTTAATAAGAAAGAAAGTGCTGGGGTAGTCAGCATTAGTAAGGCTGCAAGATTTTGAATATGCTAGAAGCTTATCAGGTATAATATGTTAATTTTTTCTAATAGTGTAATGAAGTCTGAAGCTTTCAGAGTGATGCAACTCTGATAATGGGTCTGTTTAAAACAGCATTAAGAAAACCTTGATTATGGGTTGCTCAGCAGCTTCCAAATGCTTAAGGAGAAACTAGTTTCTTCATAGGAGGTTGTTACTCACAGAAAATGCATTTCCATTCCAAGTGATGCAGCAGCACATTTCGGCACCCCCAGGAGGGAATGGAACTCTCCAGCATACAGCACAGATGGTGCATTCTGGGGGATTGCTGTATCTGATACATAATTGCCATAGTACTTCTTTCAAGAGCCACATATTTCCCCTGGGACATTCCTGGGTGTCCCATACGTGTGTGTTGAGCACAGAGTAATCTTAACCTGTTCTGGTCTGAGGCACCTAAATTAGGTATTTTACCTCTGGTGCCAGTTTATATATATCTACCTGGATGGCCCAAGAATGAATAAAATACTAGGAGTCTTGGGATCTTCATGCAGGCCTTAGAAGTGCTCCTTGAGTTCTCCAATCATATATTCTAGATCTTATTTATTTTTTTTTTAAATGTCTACCAGTTCTCTAATTTGGGTACCTCTAGTCATCTTGAAAATAAAACCCAGTGGCAAGTTTATAAAAGGAGAGAGTGAAATAGCCTGACACTTTTTACCAGCTTGTTAAAAAAAAGAAAAAGGCATTATCCTCAGAGCAATGCATTCTGACCATGAGGTAGGTAGTTCTTGGGCTACCCAAGGAATAAGAACACTTTTAGAGGAAAACATTTTAATATTATACTTTAGCTCATATCACCCTGAAAAATCCCCCATGCAGTGGAACAAGAGTTTGAAAACCTCATAGTTGTTCTTACATTTCAATTTTAAGATGCATCCTGATTTCAAAAATGTTAAAATATGAAAATACTATAACACAGAATTAAGAAAATATGACATTTATTATTAGGGATTTGCCTATATTGCTCCACAATTTCCCAGTCTGAGGACTTGATCTTAATGTGCACATCTATTGGAATGAAGCCCTTTTTAATATGTTTGTAGGAATAGCTGGAAAGATGAAGGCACACCACACTGTATAATCTATTTTATGCACATAATAAAACAGTCCTTTAATTTTAGTTGTGTAATTATTTGCCATACCAATAGTCATTAATTTTAAAAAAGGTCTCCTTTATTCATATTTGTTTCCATAGCTCTTCTAAAAAAAAATAAACTACACTAACATTAAAATATTACATTTGATGCCAACATAGGTCACCTACCCTAATTTAACTGCAACTACATTATTTTCCCTAAATATGCAGCAAATACATACAAAATGTCTATATGTGACTTAGTTGTGTTACACTGTGATCTATAATCTGGAAAAAGTAAAATTGTATTTAATACTATTATTATTATTGTACCATTTTTATTATTTCAGTAGATATATTAATAATATTAATTTTTCTGGGGAAAGAAGAAATTAAAAATTACTAATATTTTCTTTCAAGATTAAGGGTTTAAAATAATTTAAATTCAATAAATATAAAATTGGAACTCAAATTTTTCTCAAAATTTCATACTATTCCATTATTTTTTGTGTTTCTTCTATTTTACTTTTTTTGTTTTTTACATAATTGGATTTCCACAATTTTAAGTTTAGACTAAAATTTTAAAGAGTTTTCACATAATATTTTTAAAAATTCTTTTTCATTTTTTTCAAAATAGAGTCTACTAATTAAACTCAGTATTTCATGATCTATTAATTCAGCAGTTATTATAATCGATCTTTAATTGGATTAGCTATAATTACAACTAAATGGCTCTCTGAGTCATAAAAGGTTAAATACAAGTCATTTTCCATTAAAATACTTAAATATGAGTTGATCATGGTAAGGAAGGAAAGATACTTCATCTTAAGGTTAATTGCTAAGCCTTTTCCCCTATTTTCATGAAGTCAGCTTCCTCATATCTTACTTTTGTTATGATTCATAAAACCTCTCGATTCTACAACATACTGTCCAAATACATGGTATATTTTTAATCATTTTTTATAACTTATAATTTTTATAATATAACCACCACTTACCTATACATGTGTGGAATAAAATAATTATTTTCCTATATTTTTAGCTCACATTTCCTCTTAAATTGAGTGTTTGTTAGTGGTATTACTGACAGAAGGGGAAAGAAAGATTGAAGACCCATATGGCCAACTCATTCTTTGTGAATTCTTTCTTTTTTCTTCTCTCTCTCTTCCCCCCCTTTCTCTCTCCTCCACCTCCTTCTCTCTCAATCTCTCTCTCTCATACACACAGACACACACACATTATGTCGTTTTTGTAACATCAAACTTTTTTAATTAACATTTTCTACCATTTCCATTTGGAAACAAGTCATTCAAAGGTGAACAATTAACTTTAGACTTATCAAAAGAACATTATACTCAAGGGGCCAGTCATCAAAAAGGTAATACATTACTGTATTGAATCACTAAGTTCAAATAATTTTGAATTTCAAATCAAGCAAAGCCCTTGATTTCCTGCTTAGGCACTTTGAAATTACCTATATCATTTGAGAAAATTTTAGGAGGGGAATAAAAGGGAAAGAAAAAAATGCCTAGAAGAAATGATGAAATGAATTGCTACAGCATGACATTTATTTCAATTCCACAAATATTGTTTAGGGTGAAGGATGCATCAGATGTCCCTTCTTAATAGAGGTGTATGATAAATCCCCAATCATATATTGTCCAAAGTTGTATGAAATCAGGAACATAAAATACAACGTTTTATGTTCCATTGGTGTTCAGCAGAGGAAGAGGAGGAGAGATGACATCTAACCAAGTTATACAGAAAAGGATTCATGAGGGTGGGGCACCCCAGAGATATGAGGTAAGGGTTATAACAAGAAAATGAAGGTAAATGGCATGTCAAGAGGAAGGAAGAGCATGAACAAAGGCCTGGGGGCAGGTAAGTCCCAGGAACAAAACTTAGTTCCATTGAATTGGAATGTGGGCTATGAAGAAGGGGTTCATGAAATGAAATTCTGCAGAGGATGGTTGAAGTGGTATTATAGAGAGCCTCAAATGCCAGTTTGAGGAGTTCAAAATCAACAAAGAATTTCCAACAAGGAACTGATATAATTAGGGCTGTGTTTCAGGTTGATTCATAGAGGAAGAGATCAGAGTGTGGGAGTCTGGGAGTAGAGAGAGCAGGTATAAGGTGGTGATAATGGTCTGAGCAAGACCAATACAGGAGACAGTGCCAAGAAGTTCTCAGGAGGAAATAATCCTGAATGAGTCAGACTACATGAAAGGCCTCAGATATTTACGTACTTATACACTGAGCCTGACGGGTAACATATTTTTGGAAACACTGGCAATTTAATATTACAAGTTGAATTATCTTACCAGTATCAGAATACTTGTTGGGATTCAACTATGCCTGTGATATAGAAGACTGCTTGTTCAAAAGGAATAAGTCAATAGAAAAGGCAGATTCCATTTGCTTATTTTTGTTAAATATCGTATATTAACGCACATATGTGGAATCTAGAAAAATAGTACAGATGAACCTATCTGCAGGGCAGGAATAGAGACGCAGACATAGAGAACAGACATGTGGACACAGTGGGGGAAGGGGAGGGTGGGACAAATTGGGAGATTAGGTTTGACATAAATACACTGCCATGTGTAAAACAGATAGCTAGTGGGAACCTGCTGTATAGCACAGGGAGCTCAGCTCAGTGCTCTGTGATGACCTAGATAGGTGGGGTGGGGGGGTGGGAGGGAGGTCCAAGAGGGAGGGGATATAGGTATACACACAGTTGATTCACTTCATTGTACAGCGGAAACTAACACAACATTGTAAAGCAATTTTACTCCAAAAAAAATTTTTTTTAAATAATAAAAACAAAGCTAATAATTAATTAAAAAAAAAAGGGCAGGAACATTCTACCATGTGGTAAGAAGATGTACATCTGCTTGTAAACATGTGACATTAGTAGACAATATCTGAATCAACATAAGTGACTAAGGGATAATGTTCTGCATTGCTTCATAGTCAGAAGATGTGGATGATGCTTTACAACAGTGCTTCTCATACTTTAGTGGGCAGGAGAATGATCCCAAAGGCTTGTTGAAACACAGAATGCTGAGACCCACCTCTAGAGTTTCTGCTACTGTAGGTCTGGGCTGAGGATCAGAATTCACACATGATGCTGATTTTGTATTACACAAATCACACAGATGTTAAAAGAGACAACTTGTGGGAAATTCAACCACTTGGACATTTACTAGAAAGCCCTTTCTCCAGTAAAGAGCATCAGAAACTTGTGCTGTCTTACTGAAACAACATTCCTCAGGTTGAAGACAAAACAATGAAGGGAGTTTTGATTCCTGATTTAATTTTACCAGCAAAGAGGAGCTTATTCTTGAATCTGAAATAATGGAAACTTTTAGAGAAAGCATCCAGGACATTTTAGTAATCAAGAAAAGGCTACTGGGGCTTCCCTGGTGGTGCAGTGGTTGAGAGTCTGCCTGCCAATGCAGGGGACACGGGTTCGAGCCCTGGTCTGGGAAGATCCCACATGCCGCGGAGCAGCTGGGCCCGTGCGCCACAACTACTGAGCCTGCGCGTCTGGAGCCTGTGCTCCGCAACAAGAGAGGCGCGATGGTGAGAGGCCCGCGCACCGCGATGAAGAGTGGCCCCTGCTTGCCACAACTAGAGAAAGCCCTCGCACAGAAACGAGGACTCAACACAGCCAAAAATTAAAAAAAAGAAATAAATTTTAAAAAGATCATCTCTTCTTTAAAAAAAAAAAAAAAGAAAAGAAAAGGCTACTAAAGCATGCCCTAGTTTTTAGGAAATTATATCAAAAAACAATTTAAGAAGCAATAGCTGTCATAGTTCCCCTGGGGGTTCTGTGGCCAGAAAATTTAAAGGAGGTGGAAAGTAAAAACTGAAGATCTGATAATACAATCACAAATAATACTGATGAGGAAAATAAAGAATCGGTATCCAAGGAAACCAGTGTGGTTGCTTAAGGCTCTCTTTCTTCTGATGAGCTCAGATTTAAATGAAACGTGTACAAAATATGAAGGGAAGAACATATAACCGAAGATGAATACAAAAGAGAAGCAACAATATTTAAGAATAGGACCAAGAGGCTGAAATAGCTGATATTTCTTACCTATACTAAGGACACTAAAGAGTTTTCTTTTAAATGTGCATGAAATATGTGTACATACAATATGAATACTGTATCAGAGTAAAAAAGATTTTTTAAATGATGGATACGATCACTGCTTGGGAAGAATGATATACTATTAACTGTGGTAAAATGGTGTTTGCTTCCACTTCTCTCCACTGGGAGAATTATCTTCACGTTAGGCAGGATAGCATTGTAAAGAAGTAATTGAAGCACAAAATAAAAGCAAAGATTATGAGAGCATTTAGCCTTTTTAAATGAATGCTCAAGTCCAGACACAGATGAATTACATTTGAAAGGTTGTGAAACAAATCATTCTGGGTAATCACTGGGAAATGATGGTGAATAGAGGAAATCCCATAAGATTAGAGATGAGCAAATGACCCCATTTTCAAAAATGGATAAAATCAAAGTGTGAAATCCACAGACTTGTCATACAATTATTAACTTTGAAAAAATCTATAAAAGGACTGTCAGACTATCAGTTTGGACCCTCTAGTAAGTGGTGAACGTGGAAACCAAATAAACAAATAAATGAATAAATAAACAAACATTTAACACCAAGTGTGCACTCGGATAAAGGCACACCACACCAATCTCATATTTCATGGGCTTTCTATCATATTCTATTTAGATACTTAAAGAAAGTTCATGATGCCCTCGTAGCTATGACAGAGAATGTGCAACAAATGCTAGAACATGTAGGTGAATTTGGAGGTATATTGAAGAGCCCTACCTTAGGGGTTCTAATTATGCATCAGTAATGGACTCTAGAGAGATAGCTTCCCTCTTGGCTTTGCTCCATCAGTTAACATTTTTTTCTATCAGCGTCTTAGTTGAAGACTAAATCATGTCCTTATCAAATATGTAGTTGACTCGAAGCTGGGAAAACTGACTACTATCTTTGACACCAGAAACAGGATATAAATTGACCTTGACAGGCTAAAGGGATGAGGCAAACCCAACATAATGAAATTCAACTTGGATAAGGAATGAGACAACGCCAACATAATGAAATTTAACTGGGATAAATGAAAAATCCTAGATTTGTGTTGGGATAGCAATTACACATGTTGAAGAGAGATCTTTTCTTGACAGCAATTTGTGTGACAATGACTTGGGAGCTTTAATCAGCTACACATTTACTGAGATAACATATGTGGAAGGGCCTTATTGTGCCTGGCAGATAGCAGGCACTCACTAAGTGGTTGTTTTTTTGTTGAAGCTGACTCTGAGCCAACCACATGATTTGGGTGCTAATGTTGTAGGCTAAACTGCAGGATTGTGGTTCACACTTAAGGAGATAATATTTCCAGTGCATCCTGGACTGGTCAGATCATTCACAGAGAAGTTTGCCCTTTTCTAGTTTCCTCATTAAAAGAAGTAAAATGATAAAATAAGTAACATTTAAAAAGAGGGTGACCAAAATGGTGTCATATTAGGAAAACAGAACTTGGGAGTCAGGGGTAAGTGAGGTTTAACAGGGGAAGAGAATGACTAGGGTAAGCCCTATATTAATATTTAAAACGTTGCCATGTGGAAGAGGGAAATGAGAAATTTTTAATATTTAAATTCCACAGGAAGAGCTGACAGCAAGGTAAAAAGAAGAGGAAAACATTTCAGGTCAAAACAAGAAAGAACTTTCTAATCATTTCCATTTTCCCACAAGGGAAAAGACTATATCATGAAGTAATGAGATTCCACATATTTCTACCAGAAGCCAGGCAGTGGGGAAGGTTTAGAGGGGATTTCTGAATTGGGTAGGAAGCTTGTCATAATGGCTCCTATGGTTTCTACCAAGTCAATTCAATAAATATTTATTGAATGTTTACTATGTGGAAGGCAACCTCCCCCTTCTGGGGGTATACAAAAGTGAATGGGATAAAGACATTATCCTAAACATGCCTGTGGTCTTATAGTAGGGCTGAGGTGTGCACTTCATTAATTTTAGGGCTGTAACACTTATAAATAAGTGATTTGAGCCACTCAATGCTCTGCTAGTAAGGAAGGGGAAATACTTTGCTGAACTGGGCCCCAAGGATGAGTAAGATTTTTATCAGATATAAATGGTGAGGAAAAGAAGTAGGAAAATAATTCCAAGTAGATAGGAAATTGGGGCAAAGATACTGACCTGAGAGAGAAGCTAAATAGACAGCTGTTCAGTTTGGATACAACTTGATGGTAAAGAGGAAGCAATGGAGAAGAGGCTCAGAAAGGGTCTCTGAAGCTATGCCCTGTCTTTTGGAGGCAGGAAGAATCCATAGCACATGTTGGAGTGTACAATTACCATAATCGGAACTTTGCTTCAGGAACTGGCATACGGGTACGTTTGACAAAATAAGTGCATTTGGAAAGAAGGTGGCCAAAACAGAGGCAGCTAAGGATATTTGTATTTACTGAGTATCATCTATATTCCAGGGCACTATGTGAAGTCCTTTACATAAAACATTTCTGTTAATCCTCACAGGTTTATAGAGCACATGTAACTGAAAAAATGGTATGGAATCCAGTACATATGATCACACTGTGATAATATAAGCCAGAAACACAGCCCTAACTTTCAGGCAATGAAGTCTTCCCAGGAAACATAAGAGAGTAATCCATTAGGATACCTTTGAAAGACCCTCTCCAGAGAGTCAAAGAGAAAAAGGAAGAGTTTCATGTGTGTTTTCATTATATCTAGGATCAAATTATTATATCTGGATCCTGTAAGAGAATGTAATTTGTAAACTTGAAGCATTAAATAAATGTTAGGTATCATGTGTTTGTTACCTGTAGATTGAAAACTTGGACTGTTCTAGAAACGAACTTACTCTGGCATCTACAGATAACTCTGGTGAATGAATCACTTTTCAGTGGCTCAAATGTGGTGACTTTTGGTTTGAAAATCATATATATTTTATAACACTGAAGATACCACCTTTATTTTTCTTATTCTAAAACCATGAAGGAATGAGTGTACGTTAATTTGTATCACAAAGACAGTGGTTCCTTGCTGTTATTGGATTGAAAATTCTGTCTAAAGATTGACAAATGATGAGAGTAGCAAATAATAAATTCTCTGATTGGAACCTATTTAAACTTCCATTGTGAACCTTAATTTTTTTTAGTTATTGTTAACAACAACAACAAAATCAATGGTATGGAATGCAAGAACTGATAGATGGGATTTATTGTGTGCACCTGAGATCTAGTGGCCTCATGAAAGGAAGACTTACACCTACAGACTGAAGGAGTTATCATTTATTAAAAGCCACCACTGATAAAACACAGTAGGCCATTTCATATTCATTAATCCAGAACTGAGAAAATGCAATGAGTCCAACCAACTAATTCCCTAATTGGTCAGATTTTAGCCTACTTATTAAAGACAACTCTACATGAAAACCTCTAAGGTCACAAACTAGTTATTGACAGTAGTTCTTCTGTGGCCCACTAGATGATTTCACCTGGCCACATTTAAAAATTAGGAGTTATTGCATAAAAATCTAGATATCCAGATTTCCATGAAAATCAAATCTAGCATGTGTGGATACAAACATGCAGGACAAGTATTAGAGAAACTAACTTGCTCATTTAGACAAGGCATGAACTCTTTAGTTTACCATGGACCTTATCAATCCCTATTACTCCTTCAATTTTTAAAAAAATACCCATGTTGTTCACGTATTTGCCTGATCTGTTTCTCTAATCTAATCCAGATCTGTTATTTCTCTGAGAGTTAGTAGCAAAGCTGGGCATTTGAAAACTGCTCAAATTCCTGAAGATGTGATGTATTGTTCAGTATTACAGCAATTTTTTACACATCAGATAACTTTTGGTGTATATGGGCTATTAAATTTACTTTGATTTATTTTTTTCCTATTAAAAAATGCCAAAAGTAACAAAAATCAGCCTTCTATTTTTATAAATGTATTTATTTATGTAAAAACATATGAGAAAATTAAAGTCATCAGTGAGTAACTCTATCTTGTATTTTCTGTGATCTTCAATGACAAAATTTGTCTAATTTACATATACTGCAAAATTGGTATTCATTTTTTTAATATCACGGGTGGCTAGACATTCACATAATAAATATCCTTTTACCTTGCATCAGTTGAACTTCAAGAAAAATTAATTACATTCATTATTTTCTGATTTATTTCTTTCTGTAATTTAAGTATCCCCATGACAACCACAAATTTTCGCTAATTTCTGAACAGTAGAAGCACCTTCTTGTAGCATTCTCCGCATTTATCAAGTGGTTTCTTTGAAGGATAGAAAACCTAAAGGCTTTTCTTAGTGATACTCTTTAATAGTCACCTTTAATTTAGAATGAAAAATCATATGTACATCACAGCTGTTTATTTCACTTGACTTTTTACTTCATTATGTCCTGTTCTTAGGCAGGTCTATATTCCATTTAACCATTACTAGGTGTTCACCCAAGCAGTTACATTAAAAAATAACTCTACACATATGTTGGAGTCTTTTGAAACCATGGTTGATATCAAAACACTTACAAAATTGTAAGTCTTGACTTATCTGGTAGGAAAAACATATAATTCCTATTTTTAAAATAAATTCTGTTCATGTATGCTAAGGAGAACGAGGAAAACTCTCATTCATAAAGGCTTATAGTCCTCCCCAAATTGTCACTACCATCATCACTCTCCTCATTTTCTGATTTCCCTTGTTAAATATCACTTGGGAAGTTTTTTTCCTCCTTTTTCTGTGTTTTAAGAAATATTAGAATGAAAAGTTAATTTTTCCTAATTATCAAGGGCATGATATTGGAGAATCAGTAAGTGGATTTATCTGATGTTTTAAAAAATTTGCTTTTACCCTTTTCCATCCCTCTATTCCCATTCCATCTTCTATTTTCTCTGAGTACCACATTCTCTTTGTCCAACAATGATGGAATAGAGATAGAAGCCACTTCTGGTTTTAGCTCTTTTAGTTAACCTGTCACCCTTCCTAAAGTATTTTTACTGAATTATTTCCCATACTTCTTTTAACTTGATTCAATCCTTTGTTTTGTAAACATTCATAAAGTTGACTGAATTAATATATGTGTGTGCACAGACATATATATGTGTGCATGTTCATGTGCGTGTGCGTGTATGTGTGTATATTTCAAGGTTGATCTGATAATACCCTGAATTTTGTTCAAGTGAGAAACAGTGAATGACAAAAGGTTAAGTAAATTATTTAAATGTAATAAGGATAAATGCAGAATTGTTTTGCTTTCATTTAGTTTTTAAGGTCACCTTATTCAGAGAAAATAATACTCATATACATGTCAATAAGTAGGTAGTTTAACATATACAGATTCCTTATTAAAGATCATATTCATTTGTGGGATTATTTCTAGTTTTACTTTGTCAATGTCAATTCATATGATAGAATGATTAATTAAAGGCCAAATAATGACTAATTTGTGATTTGGGAGTTTTCTGGAATTAAAAAATAACAAATGTGAGAGGTTTTTAATAAATATCACTATGAGTTAAAATACTTGAAAGAAATGGGTATGATTTTCTGAAAAATTTTCCCTTTGTGGGGATCAGATAAACATTTTTAACAGAACAAAACCCATTTTCTAAGCATGTAAAAGTTCATGTCATATATATACATATATATATAGTGCTAGTCATGGTACATAGAATATTGAATTATTTAAGAATATTCAACATTATTAATTATTTAACATTAACATTATTTAATACAAGGAATTTGATTTTGACCTTTTTGAAAGTTACATATTTTAATTTTCAACCAACATTTTTCATTAGAAAATACATATATATGTATCTACACTTCTGATTATGTATTCTATAAAATACCTAAAGAATGGCATCTATTATCATTGTATATATGAACCTTTAAATATATATGTATTTCATTTTATTATAAAATGCTAAGCTGAAAAGAGAAAGCAATAGAGAAGAATATGGTAACACATAGTGCCAATTTTTAAGATAATTTTTCTTTCAAATAAGATATTCATTTTTATATGAACTTGATAGTGACATTTTTTTCTTTTTTTAATAGTAGCGTTTTTAAAAGTCTATATTATGCTTAGAATCAGAGTGATTCCAATTAATGACTTTAACATTTTTAAAGTAGCATGTCCACCATCTGATAAAAAAGGACAAACACTCATCTTACATAACCTTATGGGAATATCTCTTCTGTGCCTCAGTTCTCTTCTATGTATATATTCTATGTTTGTCACAATGATTAAATGTTTGATTTTACCTATAGAACTTAGAATAGAGAGCAGGATAGAAACAAGTACCATATAAATTTTGCTCTTATTTTGTCAGTGTGGCACTTCTAGAAGTGGGAGTCCTTTTGAAGAGAGAAGAAAAAATGGAAAAGCAACTTAGCAGTTGCTTAAGTGAGCTGATTAACTGAAAAGGCCCCACATCCAAATGGTAGCAGGTACATGAAACAAAGCATGTTTACTTCTCTATTTATTATCAGGACACATTTGGAAGAATGAGCTCATGAAAGCAGGATATAAAAATAAGACCATAAAGAATCTTTGCAAAAATGTAAATATCACACAAGACAAAATAACTGAAATCCTGCCAGCATGCAAGGTGCCATCCCTATAGCAACTATAAGAAATTTAAAAATCTTTATAGTCAGAAAAAAATAGATATTCTCAGAAGAAGATAGGCCACTGGCCAATAAAAATATTGTGGAAAAATAATAAAAGAAACTCCAGGTTTGGTTTTTAAAGCGTTCCTCTGATACTTGATATGTTTTTGATATTGGGCTAGATACAACATGACAGAGGATGGTTATGGAAGGAGGAAGGGATCTAAACTAGAAAAATTAATGGCCTAAAAAGTATTTTAATTAATTTTCCACACTGACTTTCTTTAAGTGATAATTATGTTAGATTTTTAGAGTCTGATGACAGCATTTTCCCTACAGCCCAATTTGCAAGCTCTTCTCCTGAGTGTCTGCTTAGTCATCTGCTTAGTCACGTGGCCTGCTACATTTCTGATTCATTGAGAGAATGTGAATATCCTATTTTCTGAATTTGTAAGCTTTATAGAGTCCCATAGCAACAGCCTGTAATTTGTGTGTGTGTCTGTATGTGTAAATTATTTTCCAATTGCACATTTTCTAGCAACTCTTTCAAATCTAAAAAAAAACTCTTCCAACAAACTGTTGGAAAATACTGGCTAGAGAAACTTGCGTAAGAGCACCCAATGCCAAATTAATGGTTTGGTGATTACCCTTGAACTACTTTCTACATTTATGGGCTAGTGAAGGCTGAGCAATGTTGGTTTCTTTTGAAGCTGCATGGGAATATTTTATTTGGGAAATTCAAAGGAGGAACTGCAATTAGAACAAAGAAAACGTAAGTATTTCAATTTTAATTTTTAAGATCTCATATGCAGTTTTAATTTTTAGCCAGAGTAACATATTAAGAAATATCATTAAGGCACTATGGGTATATAAAGAGATCACAATTGGACTCCACTCTAGGTTGCTAATCTTGGGGGTCGTCCTTCACCTTTAAAAAAGCTTAGGGCTTCCCATTCCAGTATTGTTGGTATCAGCAGCCACAGAAACAAGCAGGAACTCTTGTAAATGTATTAAAAATATGGACTGGTATCTAACAGTTATGGCAAAGTCTAAATCACAGAAGGTATACATATATTCAGTATACATTGTAGGCTAGAAGTAGCATACGATAGTTTTAAAGGCTTATAATGACAAATAATGCACTTTGTTCATCTTCCCTCACGTTTTATTTTCAACTAACATTAAATAGAATTAATATCCAATTGTGCTACATCTTGATTCAATTTCAACTTACCCTTCTGTCTCATTACAACCAATCCCAGTAAGTATTTTCCTTTCTTCCAACACCACACTATTAGTTATTGGATGGCTATGATTTTTCAAGCAGTAAGCAGTTTGCTTTTTTTTTGCCTTACATCCCCAAGGTACAAGTAAATAGATACACTACTGTATTAATGCCTGTTTTACAAAACTGCTTCAGTTGTGATATACATTTTAATATAATAAACTGACTGCATTGTGAAGAAAAATTTCAGAATGAATAAACTCATAAAAATTCATTGGCAATGCCTGTTCAATTAGGGAAAGCCTGTATATCGAGCTTAGAATTGCTTGTTATGAGAGGAAACTTTATCATGTTTCCCACAATCACTGAAGCTAATGCTTACCTTCAGGTTACCTAGTTATTCATTTGGGCTATATTTCAAGGTCAAGTTCCACTGACACTTCTGCTCTTTTCATCAGAACAAAAAGAAAAAAGCCTGATTTTTAAGGTCCTGTTACTATTCCATTTGGGAAAGCAGCAATGTTATTTGTCCAGATATAACATGCATTCTGAGGAGAAGGTACTAGATCTGAAAGGTTTCATAGTTTCCACTATTACATGAATGTCATAGAAGGGGAAGACGAGGTTATCAGAAATTATAATCATACACTTGAGCGACAGTTCATGGAGAAACTTGAGATTTCTGCTCCCCTAGGTTTCTGTTTCCTTGCATTGTCCTTCTTCCCACACCTGACATGTTACAGCATTTTGACAATTGAAGAACATCTCTGGAGTACTGATTACTCTGCCTTTGATCTCCTTGCCTATGAGGAGCTATGCGCTAAGTCACTGATTATCAGAAGAGCCTTTAAAAAGACAGTTTACTCCTCATTATTACTGAAGAATGTTACAGTGAGTGATCTGAGGAAGTCCAAGTGGCCAAAGGACACATTTTAAATTTGTTTTGTTCCAAAGCATTACAGAGTAAAAGCATGGTGCAAAATTAATCTGGTCAGCAAGAGAAAGCAGGGCACACAAAGCATCTGCTGGCTGCCCCTGGAATAAAAACACTGCATTTATCTAGACATTATTTATGATCTGTTTCTGGCATAACTAGTCGTTACTGCCAAAAGCCAAATTATAGCAGCCTTGTGTAACAGATTACCTCAAAAGAAGACAAATTCTAGAGCGGATGGCTTTTTAAAATTTTAAACAAATGTATTTTTAGACTATCTTCTGTGTCCAGGAGGCCCCTAAGTCCTGCAGCATCTCCAGCTTTTTTAGAGTGGCAAGAAAACCACAAAAAGAAGAGAGAGGGAACAGAAGAATGGTTTATTTCTTCCCTATTTCCCAGGATCACAACCCACTACTTTGTGACTACCATTTTCAGGCCTTTAATTTGTCCTCCAAATCCTGTTCATTGTCTAACAAGCTTTGAGGGGTTGGAAGGTCCTGTGCCTCATGTGTGTGGCCGTGAGAGGAAGGGAGCTGAGTTCCACAGGATGACGTTCAGTGAAAGCTTTTCCAGAAGCACTTGTTAGTCTGATGAGTGTATTTCAGTTTCACATCAACATTTTTTTCTTTTTGCAATTTAATTTGCACAAAAAGCAAGCAGTGCTCTTCTGCCTCCAAAAATATGTATGAGTGGGTGTGTATACAAGAGTGAGAGAGACAAGCATGGCGAGGGGAGAGGAAGGAGGAATTCAAGAAAAAGCTCAAATTATGCTTGTTTCATCCTTCAAGCTTCATTTGGGCTTTTCTTTATTAGAGAGCAGGGTTTATTAGAGACTATTCTGGGAGATTTTTAGTATTTGAAGAAATGGAGCTTTGGACAAAGAAGATGGGGAGGAAATATTAGAGCACACTGAATCTAAAAATTGCCTTAGATATGAAGTTCAGAGTAAGAGATTAGTTGGTGAAGTTCTTTCTATACGTGCACCATGTAATTGGACTCAAAATTAGCGCTTATGGTAATGACAGTGGTGGTTATAGTCTTAACCCCTGAAGAACAGTAAATAACCTGTAATGAAATGTGTTGCAATCACATGTGCCAATGAGAGAAGGGCGTCATAATAAGTGTATCTTATACTTAACATTATATGCTTCTATACAATTTCTTGGTAAAGAAGGTGACTACACACATGGTCCAATTAAAGCAAAATATTATATAACTTCATGGCTAACCTTCAAGTACAATAAATTAATATTTTGGTGCCTTATTAGGTAGAACTTCCACCTGGTATTGACTGGTTCAGAAGGTCCACCATAGAACAATCCCATCTTAAGCTCTGGGAACCAATGTTTCATCGCCGTATACTATCTATAGCTGACATTAATAAATTGTGATTTTTGAGACGTATCTTATTCTTCCATATGCGTATGGCTGAAAAATTAATTTAAAAATTAATTAGTGAGCAAATGAATGAACTACACTATCTTTTTGATTTTTTAAAATCTGTGTTTTTTCCTTAATGGAAACTCAGTTACCAAATTGTGTCTAAAAATATACCTAAACAAGGATGGTGACACGTAGGAATTGTCATTACTGACAATAAAACATAGGCCTACATTGACCAAAGGATAAATGGAGTAGCCAGGTGTCAGCCATCCCCTGAAAATAAGAACCACTGGGGAAGTTTCATTTGTCTTACTTAAGCTTTGATTCAACATCTTAGAAATACCCTCATTTGCTCAGCCCAACACTGTCCAGTTGAAAGCTCATTACAATGTTAATGAAACAAATCTAAGTAACAGAAACTAAAGCCATCACTCACAGGGTGATTTTGGTGTATCCCACAGTGCATGATTCTGCAGCAATACACACAACAGGTATAGCCACCTTTACATTGCATCCTAAGGTCTTTGCTTCACTCTTAGTTCTCTTCTGATTTGGGTCATTTTTCCTAATGTGTCTCACCCGCAAGCCATTGGAAATGCTCCCTGGGCACACACTCCGTGGTCCAAGCAGCACGTACCTCACAATTTCCTTTGACATTCAGTTCTATTACAACTTCCTAGGGAACAAGGGGCAGAGGGGGAAGAACCTCCCACCTGGCATGCTTCTTTTCAGCCTCTCTCTGTCTTCGGTACAAGTCCTTGTCACTATTCCAAAGCTTTGTAGAATAGGCTGAATTTAATACATTGAGTTTATATTTTCATTCTCTTTAGAAAATTCAGGATAAGGTGGGTCTTCCAGCATTATTCCCTTTGAGCTTTTCTCCCCTAGAGATGACTTATTACCTGGGTTAAGAACTTACGCATCAGGTATTTTTTAAAAGCTCTCCAGGTGATTCCAATGTCCAGTAACATTTGAGAACCACTGACCCAGGTAACATTTTAAGATGATCCCCATGACTGTTGTATGGAGAATTGTTTACGGAAACCAAGTGTTCCATTTTTGCATGTTAATTTTGAAATATCTGAAATCTGTCTGGGTGCAAATATGCTGATTGAAGAACTATAGGGGAAAATTGGGCAAGGTGAGTTGTGGTTTTTTAGTGAAAATCAAGAAAGAGATGATTGGGGGTTCATTTCAAAGAATAGCCCTCTAGATTAGAGGTGTAAGCAGAGTAAAGAGTAAAATGTTCTCACGTAAATTTTTCTCTGACACTGGGAAGTATCATCCCTTAGGGACCATCCTGCCATGGCTGCCTTATTCTCCCCACTCCAGCTGAGGGGCTTTAGTGATGAGGGTTTATATAGTGTGACCTTAGAGTAGCACAAACAGGTGGTAGCACCAGTGGGTTGAAGCTAGCAGGCCAGCACCTGGCTTTCTGAGTGATATGACCAAAGAGAGTTGGGCCCAAGAGGATGAAAATGGTAAATGTTCCATGTTGGCTGAGGGTAATTGTTCAGGAATCTTGTGAGTCAGGTCCTTAGGGGCTTTTAGAGTAGCTGAGAAAGATTTGTTCAGGGAGAAAGAGGTCTGGAGGCCCCATAATAGCAATTAGGGGGTGGTAACCTGGAGAAACGTGTTACCTGCAAAAGAATAATACATTCATACATAATTAAGAACTGAGTGCACTAGGATGGCTGCCAATTTTTATCTCATGCATAACTCGGTGACCCTTACTGTCCAGCTCAGGACAACACTGGGGTGACTATGAGTGACTGTGAAGAGCTGTCTTTTGTGTTGTTAAATACTAAATGCAAGGCTTGCATCAAGATAGAACAATCGGCCATAGGATCTCTTCACCTTCCTATCTTTACCATTTTTAAAGGACTAAAATAGGCACTAGAATCAGAGATTTCTCTCCACTTGTATAGGCACTAATTATTTGGTAACACTGCTGTTGGAATTATTTCTAACCTCATGGAAGGTAAGTGAAGCAAGAGAGAGACCAAGACATCATATAATTCAACAGAGTCATGCAAAAAGGACTTGATGCTGCTGTAAAAGTAATGAGTGGCCTCAGGGAGCAGAGTCACACTTACCAATTGCAAAACTTCTTACTGGGAGTTGTAAAGATTGCCAAAGATAGCATCTATGAAGGTAGCTAGTATGGTGCTTGCACGTAGCAGACAGTCACTAAATACTTATTTTAGTAGAAATGAGCATAGATTATAGATTAGTAAAAAGGAAAATTATTTAATAAAATCAGAGTCATCTGATTCATTAATGATATCTGATTTTTTTAAATAAACTTATTTATTTTATTTATTTATTTTTGGCTGCGCTGGGTCTTCGTTGCTGCGCCTGACCTTTCTCTAGTTGCGGCGAGCAGGGGCTACTCTTCATTGTGGTGCGTGGCCTTCTCATTGTGGTGGCTTCTCTTGTTGTGGAGCACGGGCTCTAGGCACGCGGGCTTCAGTAGTTGTGGCTTGCGGGCTCTAGAGCACAGGTTCAGTAGTTGTGGCGCATGGGTTTAGTTGCTCCACGGCATGTGGGATTTTCCTGGACCAGGGCTCGAACCCGTGTCCCCTGCATTGGCAGGTGGATTCTTAACCACTGCACCACCAGGGAAGCCCATGATATCTGATTTATTAACTAACAATTGCATTTGTCTAATATGTTCAAAAGAACTATGTTGGAATAACCTACAGATCACTAATATTAAAAAGCTGAGAAATGCTGAAAACTGTTTTTAACTTTTATTATAAGCAGAGACAACTATATTTAGAATACAGTTAATCAAAACCTTGTATGAGTGAATTAATTAGCACGCACAGTAGGAATGAACTAGTCATATGTCAGTCTCCATTAGAACCCTACAATTTAGAACCTTATGCATAATAATATTAATTTGATATCTCATTTAAACTGCATAGTAATGTTAAGTTTAAGAAAATTCTTCAGTAGTCAGTGGAGAGTCTACATTTAAATATTTGAATTATTACTTTTGATAAAATTATAAGTCTAAGAATTCGTTTTTGCTCAAGAGACCTTTATAAAAGAACTATGTTTTAGATATGAGAAAAAGGTAGAGACTAAACCAAATTATATGTTCATATAATTTTTAATGCTAACACTTGCAAATAATTTGAATGCATTTTATACAGTAGGATATACCTAAATAAGGGTATTATTTTTGAAAAATCATGGATTTTCGTAGATGATTGTGCATCCTACCTTCCATTGAATTTTTTCCTGGTATATATATTCATTTCATATCTGCCAGTGTATTGATGCATGGCTAATTCTTAATGCATATTTGCGGATGCATCACCACTTCTGTGCAGACTCACTGATGCTGGCCAATGATGAGGTGCCAGTGTCAACTGTACTCCGTCCATGAGAGACCAACAACTATTGAGCAGGCTGACCATCAGGTATTTTGCCAATCACGGGACATTTTTTTAATGAGACTATTTTAAATCGTCATTCAGAAGACAGATCCTAACTCATGATGGCTAATATCTGTTGATTTACCATTCTTATATTTCCTGGGGGAGAAAGCAACACCTGTGGTATGAAAAATGCATACTATAGACTGTCTGCAGTGTTTGTTTTCTGTTTAGAAAGATGCTGATCTGCCACAGATGCCGACGTACATTCTAATGCTTGAAATACTGTATACTCGAATAGGGCGAAAGTGCTGATGCTACTCAAATATGCATGAGATGGCCGATGCCTGCTCGGGAATGCACCAGAACTGCTGGCACAGGTTCCATCAGTAAATAAACATAAAATAGCTTTTTCATTTTCAGATACAATTTTATCAAAACCAGCTTATATTCTTTCATGGCAGAGGAGAGGGTGAAAATAAAACTGTACTTGTATCTTAAATTTGAAGGCAGAGGAAATTAAATGCAATGCTAACTCCATTAACAGTTTTTGATTAGAGACATGGCTGCTCTTAAAAATGGGGAAGATTTCCTGTGTGTTCCCAGCGGCTCTCTTGGGTTTCTTTGATTAGAGGAGTCAAAGACTGTAAGGAAAAGGGACCTGACTTGGCAGTGTTAACACTTCAGTATTTAGAATCTGGGCTTGTGACTCGTCTTGCCCAGAAATGGTAGGTGTGCATGGAGGGTAGGGTAGCGTGGGGTACCAACTATTATATAACGTTGTATCAACTGTCTCTAATGGATAGAGCAGAGCTCGTTAGAGCTTCCTGTAAGAGAGAGATGGTTCTGACTGAGGGTATGGCTTGAGTACGTTGGGACATAATAACATGAACACTTTACTTCCCACATTAGTGTAATAAGCATGCTAATTTAAATTTCTGATTCAGACATAACTGATATTCATTCCTCGAATCACACAGATCAAGAATAGCTGAGAGTTTCTATTTAGAAACTAAATACTTCAATGATGCCTGTGTTTCCTATGACCACAGAGAACTTCGTATCAACTTTAAAAAGTGAAGTTTCTCTCATGGGCCAATGCACCTCACCGGATGACAATCATCAGATTTTGGTACTGCACCTATCTCTTTCTTTTCAAAGCTACTGCTTCCAACAAAGTCATTTAGACAATAATAAAATATTTAAAATAGTATAAAGTTGGAAGTCACCTTAAATATCAGCATGTTTTTGACTTAGAGCCTACTGGGAGGGATAATTTAGTTTCATTAACTAAAGTGGCTGTCCTTGTCACTCTGGCAAGTCAACAGTGACTTGGGAACAGTGTCTGTACAGGAAAGAATAAAGAAGAAAGCATGGGTTTTTAATAAAATAAGATAAAGACTGTGAAAATCCTATAAACACTTGGTTTACATAACTGTAATTCTGAAGTATTATTATTAAAATTAAGACTGCATGTAAGATCTTATCAAAGTTAGACTATTCAAAACAAGCATGAATTTGTATCCAGAGGGTAGGAGCCTGAATTTGGAATCTATGGTTCTAGGTTATAGCTTCTGATTGGACAAGGGAAAAGAGAGGTGGATCAGTATGTCTGGAATTTCTGGATTGCTCTTCTCTCTGAAAGCAGTTTAAAACCATCCAAAGTAGTTGGCAGTGCTGCCCAGCAACTGCCCAAGTAGCCACTGCAACAGCTGGATCAATACAGCTACTGCGCAAAGAGCACTGCAAAGACCCAGGAAATGGCTAAATAACTAGAGGTCTGATTTTTTCTTACTTGTCAAAAAATAAAAATAAAAAAGATGAAACCTAAAAATTGTTTCCATGATATCTTAGATTTCCAGATATTTCTTCTTGCAATATCACAAGAAACTGAAACAGGAGCCAATCTAGAGACTAAAGCTGTTAGTTATCATTCATTATGTTATATGATTTAGAGCATACGGTATAATGCTTTTGAACATAAGAAACATTGAAACACAGGGGAAAGTTTGGAATAAACAGGATAACATAACTTTCAACACTGTCTAGAACTGACCTATTCTTTCATTCAACAAATATCTACGAAACACCTAATCTGAGCCAGGCACTTAGGTTGCTCTGAGGATATAGCTGTGAAAGAAAGATATAAAAACCCCTGGTTTCTTGGAGTTTACCTTCAATATTTGTATTTCATCCATTAATTCTATTGTTTCTCTAATTCAAATAAATGATCTCTTATCCAAAAATGCTAACAAGAAACATTTCCTGTATGTTCCTATGGACCAGGTATTGTTCTAGCTACTATATATACACTGGCACATTTAATTCTCACAGCAACCCTATGAGGCAGAAACTGTTTTACAGATGAAAAAATGAAGGCACAGAGCATGGAATTCACTTGCTGAAAGGTCCACAGTTGGGAAGTGACAGCACCAGGACTTATATACCCACGGAGTGTGGCCACAGAGCCTGCAGCCTTAACCCCTCCAACCTACTACCTCCCCAGAGTAACTGGCACTCTGCAATGCCACGTACTCCTGATTATTTTCTTTCCATTGATTTAAAAATTAAACACAGGTACTTTGTTTTTAAAGAACAACTTTCTGTTTATAAACCAGGTATATCACCAGTAACAAATCCTACAGATGCCAGAAATATGCAGGCCATGAGAGTACTTAAAAATAAACACAAAAATCACAGTTCTCAAATCTGATTCTGAATTTGGCAGTTATAAATAATCACAGCTACAGTGTTCTCTCACCTCTGAGCCAGCATATACTGTATCTATAGAATTAAATGCTATTTATTTTGGACTCTGTGCAGAAACCTGAGGCCACGCAAAGGGACTCTTGAGGTTGTTAGTCCAAACCCTTCATTTTGGAGACGAGGAACTGAGATCAAGAGACGTTTCCTAAGGTCATGCTCAAGAGCCTCGTCTTACTTAGAGACTTTGTAATATTCCCACTTGTTCTTTACCCGAATTTGAGGATTAATGGGCCAAGATACAGTTTGTATAGAAAGCTGAAGATTGGATAGCTATGAAATTGTCTCCCTGGCAACCTCCAGAATGTTTAATATAAATATTGTGATTTAGGGAAATCGACGTTAACATTTCCTGACACATGGGACAGTTGAGGATTTAAATTTCCTTCAGAACAGAGTGTGTTCACATCCAAATATGATATAAAGGAAGCCTGACTAAGGAAACGTGCCAGTGCAGTATAAACCATTAACCTTGGTGATGGGCAGATCTATGTTTGAATCCTGATTTTGTCTCTTAGAAACCTGGAAACCTTGGGCATTTTTTCCCTTGAGCCTCAGTTTTCCCATCTGTAAAATGGGGAGATGAATGTCTATTATGAGGTTGTTGTAGAAACTAGATAGAACAAGGCATTTTAAGTATCAAAACAATAAAAACACACATAAAAGTGAGTTTCAGTACCCTCTGTGGTCTTCTTAATTATTTGGACTGAACAGGGAAATAACTAGCTCACAAGAAGACACCACTTTGATACCACATATTGCACTTCTAGGCTTAAATATACCATTTGTTCCTCCTGTACTGAATCTTTCAAATTTTAGTAAAAGTAAAGCAGCTTTCTAGACTATGGCAAAAGGGACAGATAAAATCTTTGATAATACAAAGTCTTTTTAAACTTAAGAAAATCTTTCATTGTCTGGCTTAAAATAACATTTTTAGCATCATGTGCACCCTTCCTCTCCCTGCATCTTACTTTCTAGTCATGCCAAACCATCTGTTGTTCCCTGAAAATGCCATGCTGTTCCACACTTCCATGTATTTACATGCCATTTCCTCTGTCTCTGACGGCCCTTGGCTTCATAATCATTTGCCACACTCTTGCCTGTCCTCTTACACTGGTGCTGAGTTCCTTAGAGGCAGGATCTGTGCCTCCCTGTCACAGGGCCTGGAACACTGAGGGTAGGAAGACCATGCAAACGTTTGTCATATGAACGAATAAGGCAGGTGACCAAGAAGAGCAATGCCATTTTTCTTTAAATTAGATTTCACAGTAACGTAAGGAAATTTGTGCAGTTGTATACTGGCTCTCTAAGAAAGTCTAAAACACAGACTTAGAAAATCTATTGACTGATAGCATTATTATTCAAGTGTGATTATAGTTCCATGAAGGATCAAATTGAAGAACAGCCCTTATTTGGATATTTGGATATATGTTTTAGAGATTATACATCTAATATACCACGTATCAAGAAGTTTGTAAATCTAGATGTATCATTTTTAATGTGAAAACTAGCTACCTCTGATACTAGCCAGCATTTTAGCCATCAGAAAAGTACATTACATGGCACATAGTTGGAGCTTATCAAATCTTCAAAATAATACTATATGATACTCAGTGGAAAATAATATATTCAAAATCTACCTTAACGCATTTATATCAGAATATCACAAGTCATAAAAATTACCTGTGGTTATAGTGATGAGACTGAAAATTGCTAACTTCCCCTATCTTTTTTTTTTTTAACATCTTTATTGGAGTATAATTGCTTTACAATGGTGTGTTAGTTTCTGCTTTATAACAAAGTGAATCAGCTATATATATACATATATCCCCATATCTCCTCCCTCTTGCATCTCCCTCCCACCCTCCCTATCCCACCCCTCTAGGTCGTCACAAAGCACCGAGCTGATCTCCCTGTGCTATGCGGCTGCTTCCCACTAGCTATCTATTTTACATTTGGTAGTATATATAAGTCCATGCCACTCTCTCACTTCGTCCAGCTTACCCTTCCCCCTCCCCATGTCCTCAAGTCCATTCTCTACATCTGTGTCTTTATTCCTGTCCTGCCCCTAGGTTCTTCAGAACCATTTTTTTTTTTTTAGATGCCATATATATGTGTTAGCATACAGTATTTGTTTTTCTCTTTCTGACTTACTTCATTCTGCATGACAGACTATAGGTCCATCCACCTCACTACAAATAACTCAATTTCATTTCTTTTTATGGCTGAGTAATATTCCATTGTATATATGTGCCACATCTTCTTTAGCCATTCATCTGTCAATGGACACTTAGGTTGCTTCCATGTCCTGGTTATTGTAAATAGAGCTGCAATGAACATTGTGGTACATGACTCTTTTTGAATTAGGGTTTTCTCAGGGTATATGCCCAGGAGTGGGACTGCTGGGTCATATGGTAGTTCTATCTTTAGTTTTTGAAGGAACCTCCATGCTGTTCTCCATAGTGGCTGTATCAATTTACATTCCCACCAACAGTGTAGGAGGGTTCCCTTTTCTCCACACCCTCTCCAGCATTTATTTTTTGTAGATTTTTTGATGATGGCCATTCTGACTAGTGTGAGGTGATACCTCGTTGTAGTTTTGATTTGCATTTCTTTAATGATTAGTTATGTTGAGCATTCTTTCATGTGTTTGTTGGCAACCTGTATATCTTCTTTGGAGAAATGTCTATTTAGGTCTTCTGCCCATTTTTGGACTGGGTTGTTTATTTTTTTGATATTGAGCTGCATGAGCTGCTTGTAAATTTTGGAGATTAAGCCTTTGTCAGTTGCTTCATTTGCAAATATTTTCTCCCATTCTGAGGGTTGTCTTTTCGTCTTGTTTATGTTTCCCTTTGCTGTGCAAGAGCTTTTAAGTTTCATTAGGTCCCATTTTTTTATTTTTGCTTTTATTTCCATTTCTCTAGGAGGAGGGTCAAAAAGGATCTTGCTGTGATTTATGTCATAGAGTGTTCTGTGTATGTTTTCCTCTAAGAGTTTTATAGTGTCCGGCCTTACGTTAAGGTCTTTAATCCATTTTGAGTTTATTTTTGTGCATGGTGTTAGGGAGTGTTCTAATTTCATTCTTCTACATGTAGCTGTCTAGTTTTCTCAGCACCACTTATTGAAGAGGCTGTCTTTTCTCCAT